>NC_091078.1:75368750-76050000 GCF_032405125.1 Capricornis sumatraensis
GATGCACAGGCAGAGTGAGCAGGTAGGAGCTCTGTTCAGCTTTGGGCTGGGCCCAGCTCCCTGGGGCAGCCCTGGGCAAGTCCCTCATCCTCCTCACCAGGTTCTAGGGTGGACTTGAAATTTAAGTGGAAATTGCTGACGTGAACTGTCAGGGGTCAAGACCTGGAGGCCAATTCGAGCTGGCAGATGAGCTCTTGGGGCAGTGTTTTGCCAAAAGTTTTCACTTTCATCTCAGGTTCAAAGGATTTGTTAACAAAAGAAGCCACTAGTTATATACAAATAAATAATACAAATATTTATTAGAGAATTAGCTAGCTTACTTTCACTATACTAACATAAAAGAAAAGAGAAATAGGAAGGGCAGAGAATACAATACCAAATTTGGTTGTGACCAACATCCAAACTTAAACAGAGATGGGAAGTCCCATGTCACAACACATCTGGAGTCCCAGCTGGGAAAGGCTTCCAGGCAGCACGTCCGCACCACGGGCGAGACTTTAAAGATTACAGTTTGGGGATTCCCTCTTGTAATCCCTGGTGAGGCAAACTGATATCATCATCAGTCTGTGACCAAATTGCAAGCCTGATTTCATGTTAATTCTGTGTGTTTCATCTTTTAAAACTTGAAATAATGCTAATCCGGGGCCTTGGTGGGCCAGGCCCCCTCCAGGGATTCAACAGTCTCAAGATTCCTCCCCCATTTTATCTCAGTTCAGTTCAGTTCAGTCACTCAGTCATCTCTGACTCTTTGTGACCCCATGGACTGCAGCACACAAGGCTGCCTGGTCCATCACCAACACACGGAGCTTACTCAAACTCATGTCCATTGAGTCATGCCATCCAACCATTTCATCCTCTGTCGTCCCCTTCGCCTGCCTTTAATCTTTCCCAGCATCAGGGTCTTTTCAAATAAGTCAGTTCTTTGCATCAGGTGGCCAAAGTGTTGGAGTTTCAGCATCAGTCCTTCCAATGAATATTCAGGACTGATTTCCCTTAGGATTGATGGGTTTGATCCCCTTGCAGTCCAAGGGACTCTCAAGAGTCTTCTCTAATACCACAGTTAAAAAGCATCAATTCTTCAGCACTCGGCTTTCTTTATAGTCCAACTCTCACATCCATACATGACCACTGGAAAAACCATAGCTTTGACTAGGTGGACCTTTGTTAGCAAAGTAATGTCTCTGCTTTTTAATATGCTGTCTAGGTTGGTCATAGCTTTTGTTTCAGGGAACAAGCATCTTTTAATTTCATGGCTGCAGTCACCATCTGCAGTGATATTAGAGCCACAAAAATAAAGTGTGCCACTGTTTCCATTGTTTCCCCATCTATTTGCCATGAAGTGATGGGACTGGATGCCGTGATCTTAGTTCTCTGAATGTTGAGTTTTAAGCCAACTTTTTCACTTTGCTCCTTCACTTTCATCAAGAGGCTCTTTAGTTCTTCTTCACTTTCTGCCCTAAGTGTGGTGTCATCTGCAGATCTGAGGTTATTGATATTTCTCTTGGCAGTCTTCATTCCAGCCTGTGCTTCCTCCAGCCCAGCATTTCTCATGATGTACTCTGCATAGAAGTTAAATAAGCAGGGTGACAATATATAGCCTTGACATACTCCTTTCCCGATTTGGAACTTGTCTGTTGTTCCATGTCCAGTTCTAACTGTTGCTTCTTGACCTGCATACAGTTTCTCAGGAGGCAGGTCAGGTGATCTGGTATTCCCATCTCTTTTAAGAATTTTCCACAGTTTGTTGTGATTCACACAGTCAAAGGCTTTGGCGTAGTCAATAGAGCAGAAGTAGATGTTTTTATGGAATTATCTTGCTTTTTCGATGATCCAACAGATGTTGGCAATTTGATCTCTGGATACTCTGCCTTTTCTAAACCCAGCTTGAACATCTGGAATTTCATGGTTCATGTACTGTTGAAGCCTTGCTTGGAGAATTTTGTGCATTACTTTGCAAGCATGTGAGATGAATGCAATTGTGTGGTAGTTTGATCATTCTTTGGCATTGCCTTTCTTTGGGATTGAAATGAAGACTGACCTTTTCCAGTCCTGTGGCCACTGCTGAGTTTTCCAAATTTCCTGGCATGTTGAGTGCAGCACTTTCACAGCATCATCTTTTAGGATTTGAAATAGCTCCACTGGAATTCCATCACCTCAACAAGCTTTGTTCATAGTGATGCTTTCTAAGGCGCACTTGACTTCACGTTCCAGGATGTCTGGGTCTAGGTGAGTGATCACACCGTTGTGATTATCTGAGTCATGAATATCTTTTTTGTACAGTTCTTCTGTGTATTCTTGCCACTTCTTCTTACTATTGCCTGCTTCTGTTAGGTCCATACCATTTCTGTCCTTTACTGTGCTCATCTTTGGATGAAGTGTTCCCTTGGTATCTCTAATTTCCTTGGAGATATCTCTAGTCTTTCCCATTCTATTGTTTTCCCCTATTTCTTTGCATTGATCACTGAGGAAGGCTTTCTTACCTCTCCTTGGTCTTCTTTGGAACTCTGCATTCAGATGAATTTATCCTTCCTTTTCTCCTGTGCCTTTCACTTCTCTTCTTTTCTCAGCTGTTTGTAAGGCCTCCTCAGACAGCTGTTTTGCTTTTTGCATTTCTTTTTCTTGGGGATGGTTTTGATCACCGCCTCCGGTACCATGTTATGTACCTCTGTCCATAGTTCTTCAGGCACTCTGTCTATCAGATCTACTCCCTTGAATCTATTTCTCACTTCCACTATATAATCATAAGGGATTTGATTTAGGTCATACCTGAATGGTCTAGTGGTTTTCCCTACTTTCTGCAGTTTAAGTCTGAATTTGGCAATAAGGAGTTCATGATCTGCGCGACAGTCAGCTCCCGGTCTTGTTTTTGCTGACTGTATAGAGCTTCTCCTTCTTTGGCTGCAAAGAATATAATCAATCTGATTTCAGTAATGACCATCTGGTGATGTCCATGTATAGAGTTTTCTCTTGTGTTGTTGGAAGAATGTGTTTGCTATGACCAGTGCGTTCCAAGCACCATCTTATCTAAGGTGCTTGAAGTCTTGCATCCACAGTGGGCATTCACTCACACTCACTACCAGTCAGGGCAGTATCCAGGTAGGTTAGAATCAAGGTCAGAGGCCTGCTCTGCTTTGTCTCTAAATCCTAAACAAGACTATTAAATTTTCCTAACAGGCAGCACTGAGCTTTGAAAAGCAGGTGGTGTCACCTCAGGGTCAGGATAGCTGGCTTGTCCCAGCAGTTGGGGTGAGTGTGCCACAGATCTCTGGGAATCAGGAAGAGCTGCGGAAGGTGTGTTCTACCACCTGGCCTGGGCTGCCTTCGATTGTGCAAACCTGGGAGCCATGAATTCTCTTGTTTCTTCCAGCTCTACAATTCAGCAGCTGAAAACCTCAGGTTTGTCTTGCAGGGCCAGAGGGTTTGTCTCCCTGCCTCAGGGGGTTAAGTGACTGCTTTTTAAAGGACAAAGCAAGAGATGCCGCGATAAGATAAGGAGCTCTGTTTTCAGAGACACTTCTCAGAAAGAACAGGCTTTCCACTGTGATCCAGAGGATAAGAATCTGAGCCTCTCCGTCCTTCAGCCCATCCTTCCTCCCTTCCGCCACGCGCCTGGGCCACTGTGGGATGTGTCTGCCGCTGCTGCCATCTGCTGGACTGCCTCGGCTCTGCAGCCTACCTGTCTGTGAGTGGCATTGAGGGCATTTGCAAACTCCAAGCCTGAATTACAGCTCTTGTCCTGATGGATATAGTGTTTTTCACCGCTGCAATTGCTAGTATTTATTGAGCACCTACTAAGGGCCAACACTATGCTTAGTACTTCAGTGAACTGTCTCCCTAAATCCATTCAGGAGAGGAAGCCTATGTGAGCCGGGATTTTTACCTCTTTTCTTCATGACAGCATCTCCAGTGCCTAGGACAGTGCCAGGCACAGAGTAGGGAACTGGTAAATAGGGATTGCTTGAGAACAACTATAAAGATGGATTCTGTCATCACCCTGGTGTTACAGATGAGGTAGTTGTTGCCCAGAGACATTGTGGCTCTGGCATTGTGGGTAAACCTGTGCAGGAGGAAGCTGGAAAGATTCTGGCCATAGGCAGTTTGTATATTACCTTGGGTGGTTTTGATGCTGACAAAGTCAGGTAACATGTAGGAATGAACACCTCCAGCAGTCAGTGTTCTCTGGAGCTCAGAACACTCAAACCATTAGGGAAATAAACCAAATCAACAAAATATTGCAGTGGGGTCCTGAGAATTCAAGGAGTGTGCAGGGTTCTGACCAGGGTTAGAGGCCACTGATATATAATTGGTGCTTTAAAAATTATTATTATTATTACTACTACACTGATTTTTTGAGCAATTTTAGGTTTGCAGAACAGTTGACTGGAAGTCACAGAGAGTTCCCTTTTGCACCCATACTCCCTCCTCCCTCTATTTTATTAATATTGTGTGTTAGTGTGGCACATTAGTTACAATGGATGGGCTGATATGATGAATTATGATTAACAAATCAGTAATTTATTGATAAACCTATCAAAACCTATAAAAAAAAGTCCATAGATTCCATTACAGTTTTCTCTTGGTGTGATATGTTCTAAGGGTTTGGAGAAATGTGGAACGACTTGTATCCAGCATTATAGAAGCATACAGAATAGTTTCACTGCCCTAAAAATCTTTGGTATTCCACCGGCTCTTCCGTCCTCACCTTCCCCTGACTCCCTGAACCCCTGGCAATCACTTATCTTTTTATTTATCTTCATAGTTTTGCCTTTAGGCTTCTCTTGTGGCTTAACTGGTAAAGACTCTGCCTGCAATGGGGGAAACCTGAGGTTCAATCCCTGGGTTGGAAAGATCCCCTGGAGAAGGGAAAGGCTACCCACTCCAGCATTCTGGCCTGGAGAATTCCGTGGACTGTACAGTCCACAGGGTCACAAAGAGTCGGACATGACTGAGCGACTTTTACTCTCACTTCACTAGTTTTGCTTTTACCAGAATGTCGTATAGTTGGAATCACAGACTATGTAGCCTTTTTAGCCTGGCTTCTTTGCTTAGCAGTAAGCATTTAGGGTTCCTCTGTGTCTTCTCAACGCATGATAGCTCCTTCCCTTTTATCACTGAATAATATTGTATTGAATGGATGTACCGTAGTTTATTTATCCATTCACCTATTGAAGGGCACTTTGGCGATTGTCGATAAAGCTACTATAAGCATTCATGTGCCTGTTTTTTATGGACATAAGTTTTCAACTTGCTGGGTAAATAGCAAGGAATCCAGTTGTTACATCGCACAGTAAGTTTTGTAAAAACTGACCAAACTTTGCCTTCCAAAGTGTCTGTTCCTTTTTTGTACTTCTGAGCATCACTTTTAGTAACACTCTGGCTGGCCTGGACCTGTTCTCTAGGTTGACAAGGCCAAGAGAGGACAGGCCTATGATTCCTCCCTTCCTGTCTGCATCTGGCTCCCTTGCTGAGCCAAACCCACTGGCCCTGCTGAAAGGATGAAAACAGAGGATCTTTTCTTCCCACACAAAAAGGGACCCATCTTAAACAAAGCATGAGGCTGAGGCAACTCTGGTCATTTGAAATTCCCAAGCCACCGCCTTGGGTAGGAGAAATGGGCCCACCACCATGAAAGGTTAACTTGTGTCTTGTGGTTCAAAATTCTTGGCTTGGGCTTGGGGACATGGGCTGGAAAAAACTGCTGCTGTTCTGGTGTGTGGAGCTGCCAGGTCCCACATCTGCGAATCCCTCTTGAAACTGACACCACTGGGATCAGGACACCCAGCTCCTGTTCACATTCAGTCCTTGTAAAGTGTTGAAGATATAGATAGCACCTTAATTTGCATCATCCCCAAACACATGTTCTGGAGATAGTGGTACTATGGGTAAGCAAGCTAGGACGGTTTTTTGTTTTTGTTTTTCACTTTTTTCCCCTCTCTTTTTAAAAATCTCATGAAAAATTAGATAGGACTGTTTAAAATTACTTTCAAAACAAACTTTTTAAAGTTAAGCTAACATCAAACTGCAGCTGAAGGAAAGATAGAAGGACCTTTTTAATTGTGTCTTTGATATTATTTCCCAGAATCCAAAATGCCCAGTTTGGTTGCTTTAATGCATTTACATCTCCTCTTCCTGCCAAAGACAAGCAAACAAAAATCTTCACCAAATACTTGGAGCAAGTCGTTTCATGGCAGGTTTGTTTTTTAAGGCTCATACTCTCTGGTGACTGTAGGAAAACTCAAAGAATCTCATGTGAACAGCTTCAATCTAGGAAGAGAAAAAAGCTTTAGTTATGCTGGTAGAAGGAGGGTTTATTTATGTGTCTCAATTTACAAGCCTAAGCATTGCAAATGTAAACTCTCGGAAGGAAAATTTTGTCCTAATTACTTAACTGAATCCAGAAACATCTGCTTTGATTTCCTGGAACAAGTCCAGTCTGCTCTTCATCTGACGCTTTAAAGCAGGCGGAGGTAAGTTCACAACTCATACCTCTTCTAGGTATGAGTTGGTCCCACTAAGTATTTCTCAGAGAGTGGGGACAGGGTGAGGTCCAGAATAAATAATGTTCAGTTCTCCAAATGATTCTTATAGAGACTTAAGTTTGAGAATCACTGCTCAAGGCAAAACTTACTTTTCCTTTTTAGGTATTTTCCCCCACTCCTTTTCATCTTCACCTACAAAATATTGTATCTGAATAAGTTGTTTCTTCTTGTGTTTGGTTGGCTGATTGAAAACATTTTAACTCTTTTTTTTTAGAATTTCTTAAACTTTTACTTTTTGAATAAATACACAGTAAAACTGAGCTTTTGCATATATGTACATTTTGATGAATTTTAACAATTGTATGGATTCATGTTACCACAACCACATGTCAGAATGTACCCTTCCACCTGCAACTCTCCCCCACTAACCCCAATCTCTGGCAACCACAGATCTATTGTTCTTGTTATTTAGTTGTTAAGTCATGTCCTACTCTTTGTGACCCCATGTAGCCCACCAGGTTCCTCTGTCCATGGGATTTCCCAGGTAAGAATACTGGAGTGGATTGCCGTTTCCTTCTCCAGGGGATCTTTGTGACCCAGGGATCAAACCTGTGTCTCCTACATTGGCAGATGGATTTTTTAACACTGAACCACCAGGGAAGCCCACAGATCTATTATCTATCCCCAAAGTTTTGTCTTTCCTGGAGAATTTAATAAACGAATTCATACAGTGTTTCACATTTTGTGACTGGCTTCTTTCACTCAGCATAATATCTTTGAGATTCATACAGGTTGTCACCTGTATCCACATTCCATTTCTTTTTATTGCTGAGCATAAGTCCGTGGTATGGATGGAACCCAGTTTGTTTGTTCACCTATTGAAGAATATTTGGCCATTTCTGGTTTGGGGCAGTGATAAGTAGAACTGCTATAAACATTTATGTATACGTTTTGGGGTCAAGATAAATTTTCTTTATCTAAGATACATTACCCTAGATAATTTATCGAGGGTAATACCTGAGTTGGGTTGCTGAGTCAACTGGTAGGTATATCTTAAGGTTATCAGAAACCGCCACGCTGTTTGCAGAGAGGCTGGACCATATTGTGTCCCCCGGCTGCCAGCAGTATGAGAGAGTTCCAGTTGCTTTGCATCCTTACCAATACTTGGGATAGTCAGCATTTTAAACTTTCAGTCATTCCAATGGTAATGTTGTAGTATCTCCCCGTGGTTTTAATATGCATTTCCCTGATGGCTAATGACATTGAACATCTTGGTATGTGCTTATTTGCCATCCACATACTTTCTTTGATGAAGTGTTCAAGTTTTTGTTCATTTAAGTTTTGCTGTATTAAAAAAAATTGTATTGTTCATTCTCTTGCTGTTGAGTTTTGAGGATTTTTTTTAATTGAAGTGTAGTTATGTAGTTACAATATTATGTTAGCTTCAGGTGTGTTAGTTTCAGCAAAATGATTCAAATATTCATGTATATTTGACTCTTTTCTGTTATAGTTTATAACAGCGAGCATTCTTAATGTATTTTGAATGCAAGACTTTTGTTGGATAGACGGTCTATAAATATTTCCTCCCAGACATAGCTTGTCTTTTTGTTAGCAGTGTTTTTCTAAAAGCAAGTTATTGATTCTGTTGAAGTCCAACTTATCAGTATTCTTCTGTTATGAATCATGAAGATTTTTCCTCGTGTTTTCTTCTAAAAGTTTTATAATTTTATATTTTACAATTAAATCTATGATTTAATTAGTGTTAATTGTAGTATAAGGTATAAGATTTAGGTCAGAGTTCATTTTCTTTCATATGAAAGTATCAATGTTTTAACACCACTTATTGAGAAAATTCTCTTTTTCTTTATTGATTTACCTCTATTTTTATCAAAAATTCAGTTGGTAAAAGAGTTTTGTATGGGACTTAGTGTTTGTTGGGAGGAAGAACTGGGGAATTTTCTGAAGTAATGGAAATAGTGTACAAGCTTCATGCGGACATATTTGTCACACCGCTCATTTTGCACACTTCTGGTCTGTGCATTTTGCTGTATGTGAATTACACTTCACTTAACACAACATCAGTTGGCCATGTCTGTGTAGATCTGTTTCTAAAGTCTATTCTCTTCCACTGATCTATATCTCTTCTGGCCAATACTGTGCTACCTTGACCTCAATTATTATAGCATAGAAGACTTAAAATTGAAAAATGGAATTCTTTCATTTCTATTCTTTTTCAAAATAGTTTTGGCTATTCTAATTTCTTTGCCTTTCCATGTACATTTAGAATCACTTTATATTTATCTCCAAAAAATCCTGTTGGAAAATTGATTGGGATTGATAAATCTATGAATGAATTTGTGGAGAGCTGACATTTTTACAGTGTTATATTCCAGTCTTATGAACTGGAATAAATGGTATGTCTTTCCATTTATTTTGGTCTCCTTTGATTTCTTACTTCAACATTTTGTAGTTTTCAGATCCTGTACATGTTTTATTATATTTATATCTAAGTAATCTCATTTATTAAGCTATTTTAAATAGCACTTAAAATATTCTGTTTCCAAATCCCTATTGCTATTATATATAAATATAATTGATTTTTTAAACATGTGTCCTACAGCATTGTTAAATTCACTTATTAGCTCTAAGGGGGTGTGTGTGTGTGCATATGTGTGTGTGTGTGTGCACGCACATGTGTGTGTCCCCTGTGATTTTCCACGTAGACAATCATTTCATTTGTAAAGAAGGGAAATTTCATTTTTCCTTTTTCAAACTGGATGCCTCCTTTTCCCCTTATTATACTGGCTAGAAATTCCAATATGATATCAAATAGGAATGAAGATAAAGGAAGTCTGCCCTGTTCCCATTCATAGTGGCAAAGCATTCCATCTTTCTTCATTAAGTATGATGTTCTATAAATGTTTTTCAACCATGCCTCTTATCAGGTTGACAAAAAATCCCTTCTTTTCACACAGTTTGCATGAATGTATATTGAATTTTGTGAGATGCTTTTCTGTATTAATTGATATGATCATGTATTTTTTCTTCTTTTGACAATATTATATCAATTGATTTTCAAATGTTAAGGTAATCTCTTCTAATTATTGAACTAAGTAATGAACTAAATGTTGACATAACCCAAGATAAAGCCCACTGGTTGTGACTTCTTATTTTTTTAAATGTTGTTAGATTCAAGTTGCTAAAATTCTGTTAAAAATTTTTGCATCTATGTTCACAAAGAATATTGTTGTTTTCTTATACTGGCTTCAGCATTTAAGATAAATGAATTGGAAGGTATTCCCTCCTCTCCTATTTTCTAGAAAAGTTGTATATAATCACCATTAATCGTGAAGCATTGGTAGAATTTTTCAATGAAACCATCTGGAACTGTAGATTTTGAGATGGGTTTTTTGAGACATGAGTTCACTTTCTATACCAGTTATAGCACCATTCATGTTTTCTACTTCCTGTGGAGTAATTGCTGATAGTCTATGGGCTCCATAATGACATCCCATTTCCTTCCTAATATTATAGTTTGTAACTTCCCTCTTTTGTTAGTCTTTTTAGATGTTTATAAATTTTATTGATCTTTTCAAATAACTAGATTTTTTGTTTCATTGATTTTCTCAATTATCTTTTTATTTTCCATATAATTGATTTCTGTTCTCCTTTTTATTATTTCCTTTCTTCTGCTAGAAGGATTTATTTTTCTATTGTGCTTCTTTTTTTAGATTGTTAAAGTGAATGTTTAGATTATTAGCTTGAGACTCTCCTTTTTTAATGCAAATATTTAGTGCTAAATGTTTCCCTTTTAAGCACAACTTTTGCTGTAGCCCACAAATTTTGATATGTTGCTTTTATTTTCACTCACTTCACAGTATTTTCTAATTTCCCTTGAAGTTTCCTCTTTGAACATTTGATTATTGATTATTTATTGTTTAATTTCCAAGTGTTTGGAGATTTTCCTGTTATCTTTCTCTTGCTGACCTTTAATCTAATTCCACTGTAGTCAGGAAACATACTTTATATAATTTCAATTCATCCCAATTTGTTAGGCTTTGTTTTATTATTCAGGATATGGTCTATCATGATGAGTATTTCATATACACTTGAAAAGTATGTGTATTTTGCTGTTGTGGAGTAAAGTATTACAGAAGTATTAATTATATCCAGTTATTTGATGGTATCATTTAGTCTTTTATATTCCTGTTGTTTTTTCTGTCTACTAACTAGTCTATCAGTTACTGACAGAGAGTATTGAATTTTCCAACTATGATTTTGGATTTACCTGTTTGTACTTTTTCCCCCCCAATTTTATTTATTTATTTTTAAATTAATTTGTTTATTTTAATTGGAGGCTAATTACTTTACAATATTGTAGTGGTTTTTGCCATACATTGACATGAATCAGCCATGGGTGTACACGTGTTCCCCATCCTGAACTCCCCTCCCCCGTCCCTCCCCATCCCATACTTCACGGTCATCCCAGTACACCAGCCCTGAGCACCCTGTCTCATGTATTGAACCTGGACTGGCAATCTGTTTCACATATGATAATATACATGCTTCAGTGCTATTCTCTCAAATCATCCCAACCTTGCCTTCTCCCACAGAGTCCAAAAGTCTATCCTTTACATTTGTATTTCTTTTGCTGTCTTGCATATAGGCTTATCATTACCATCTTTCTAAATTCCATATATATGCGTTAATATACTGTATTGGTGTTTTTCTTTCTGGCTTACTTCACTCTGTATAACAGTCTCCAGTTTCATCTACCTCATTAGAACTGATTCAAATGCATTCTTTTTAATAGCTGTGTAATATTCCATTGTGTATACGTACCACAGCTTTCTTATCCTTTCATCTGCTGATGGACATCTAGGTTGCTTCCATGTCCTGGCTATTATAAACAATGTTGTGATGAACATTGGGGTACATGTGTCTCTTTCAATTCTGATTTCCTTGGTGTGTATGCCCAGCAGTGGGATTGCTCGGTCATATGGCAGTTCTGTTTCCAGATTTTTTAAGGAATCTCCACACTGTTCTCCATAGTGGCTGCACTAGTTTGCATTCCCACCAACAGTGTACGAGGGTTCCCTTTTCTCTGCATCCTCTCCGGAATTTATTGTTTGTAAACATTTTGATAGCAGCCATTCTGACTGGCATGAGATGGTACCTCAATGTGGTTTTGATTTGCATTTCTCTGATAATGAGTGATGTTGAGCATCTTTTCATGTGTTTGTTTTCCATCTGTATGTCTTCTTTGGAGAAATGTCTATTTAGTTCTTTGGCCCATTTTTTGATTGGGTTGTTTATTTTTCTGGAATTGAGCTGCAGGAGCTGTTTGTATATTTTTGAGATTAATTTTTTGTCAGTTGCTTCGTTTGCTATTATTTTCTCCCATTCTGAAGGCTGTCTTTTCACCTTGCTTATATTTTCCTTTGTTGTGCGGAAGCTTTTAAGTTTAATTAGGTCACATTTGTTTCTTTTTGCTTTTATTTTTATTATTCTGGGAGGTTGGGTCATAGAGGATCCTGCTGTGATTTATGTCAGAGAGTGTTTTGCCTATGTTTTCCTCTAGGAGTTTTATGGTTTCTGGTCTTACATTTAGGTCTTTAATCCACTTTGAGTTTATTTTTGTGTATGGTATTAGAAAGTGTTCTAGTTTAATACTTTTACAAGTAATTGACCAGTTTTCCCAGCACCACTTGTTAAAGAAATTGTCTTTTCTCCATTGTATATTCTTGCCTCCTTTGTCAAAGATAAGGTGTCCATAGGTGCATGGATTTATCTCTGGGCTTTCTTTTTTGTTCCATTGATCTATATTTCTGTCTTTGTGCCAGTACCTTACTGTCTTGATGACTGTAGCTTTGTAGTATAGTCTGAAGTTAGGCAGGTTGATTCCTCCAGTTCCATTCTTTTTTCTCAAAATTGCTTTGGCTATTTGAGGGTTTTTTTTTTTGTATTTCCATACAAATTGTGAAATAATTTGTTCTAGTTCTCTGAAAAATACTGTTGGTAGCTTGATAGGGATTGCATTGAATCTATAAATTGCTTTCAGTAGTATACTCGTTTTCACTATATTGATTCTTCTGATCCATGAACACAGTATATTTCTCCATCTATTTGTGTCCTCTTTGAGTTCTTTCACCAGTTTTTATAGTTTTCTATATATACGTCTTTTGTTTCTTTGGGTAGATATATTCCTAAGTATTTTATTCTTTCCATTGCAATGGTGAATGGAATTGTTTCCTTAATTTCTCTTTCTGTTTTCTCATTGTTAGTGTATAGGAATGCAAGGGATTTCTGTGTGTTGATTTTATATCCTGCAAGTTTACTATATTCATTGATTAGCACTAGTAGTTTTCTGGTGGAGTCTTTAGGGTTTTCTATGTAGAGGATCATGTCATCTGCAAACAGTGAGAGTTTTACTTCTTCTTTTCTAATCTGGATTCCTTTTATTTCTTTTTCTGTTCTGATTGCTGTGGCCAAAACTTCCAGAACTATGTTGAATAGTAGCGGTGAAAGTGGGCACCCTTGCCTTGTTCCTGACTTTAGGGGAAATGCTTTCAATTGTTCACCATTGAGGATAATGTTTGCTGTGGGTTTATCATATATGGCTTTTATTATGTCGAGGTATGTTCCTTCTATGCCTGCTTTCTGGAGAGTTTTTATCATAATGGATGTTGAATTTTGTCAAAGGCTTTCTCTGCATCTATTGAGATAATCATATGGTTTTTATCTTTCAATTTGTTAATGTGGTGTATCACATTGATTGATTTGTGAATATTGAAGATTCCTTGCATCCCTGGGATAAAGCCCACTTGGTCATGGTGTATGATCTTTTTAATGTGTTGTTGGATTCTGATTGCTAGAATTTTGTTAAGGATTTTTGCATCTATGTTCATCAGTGATATCGGCCTGTAGTTTTCTTTTGTGTGGTATCTTTGTCTGATTTTGGTATTAGGGTGATAGTGGCCTCATAGAATGAGTTTGGAAGTTTACATTCCTCTGCAATTTTCTGGAAGAGTTTGAGTAGGATAGGTGTTAGCTATTCTCTAGTTTTCGGTAGAATTCAGCTGTGAAACCATCTGGTCCAGGGCTTTTGTTTGTTGAAAGATTTCTGATTACAGTTTTGATTTCTGTGCTTGTGATGGGTCTATTAAGATTTTCTATTTCGTTCTGGTTCAGTTCTGGAAAGTTATACTTTTCTAAGAATTTGTCCATTTCTTCCAAGTTGTCCATTTTATTGGCATATAGTTGCTCATAGTAGTCTCTTATGATCCTTTGTATTTCTGTGTTGTCTGTTGTGATTTATCCATTTTCATTTCTAATTTTGTTGATTTGATTCTTTTCCCTTTTTTTCTTGATGAGTCTGGCTAATGGTTTTGTCTATTTTATTTATCTTCTCAAAGAACCAGCTTTTAGTTCTGTTGTTTTTTGCTATGGTCTCTTTTGTTTCTTTTGTATTTATTTCTGCCCTAATTTTTATGATTTTTTTCCTTCTACTAGCCCTGGGGTTCTTCATTTCTTCTTTCTCTAGCTGGATTAAGTGTAGAGTTAGGTTATTTAGTTGATTTTTCTCTTGTTTCTTGAGGTAAGCTTGTATTGCTATGAACCTTCCCCTTAGCACTGTTTTTACTGAATCCCATAGGTTTTGGGTTGTTGTGTTTTTGTTTTCATTCATTTATATGCATATTTTGATTTCTTTTTTGATTTCTTCTGTGATTTGTTGGTTATTCAGAAGAGTGTTGTTTAGCCTCCATATGTTTGTATTTTTAATGGTTTTTTTTTTTTCCTGTAGTTGACATCTAATCTTACTGCACTGTGATCAGAAAAGAGGCTTGAAATGATTTCAATTTTTTTTTTTAAAATTTACCAAGACTAGATTTATGGCCCAGATGTGATCTCTCCTGGAGAAGTTTCCGTGTGCACTTGAGGAAAATTTGAAATTCATTGTTTTGGAGTGAAATGTCCTATAGATGTCAATTAGGTCTAACTGGTCCATTGTATCATTTAAAGTTTGTGTTTCCTTGCTAATTTTCTGTTTAGTTGATCTATCCATAGGTGTGAGTGGGGTATTAAAGTCCCTCACTATTATTGTGTTACTGTTAACTTCCCCTTTCATAATTGTTAGCATTTGTCTTACATATTGCAGTGCTCCTATATTGGGTGCCTATATATTTATAATTGTTATATCTTCTTCTTGGGGTGATCCTTTGATCATTATGTAGTGTCCTTCTTTGTCTCTTTTCATGGCCTTTATTTCAAAGTCTATTTTATCTGATATGAGTATTGCTACTCCTGCTTTCTTTTGGTCTCCATTTGTGTGAAATATCTTTTTCCAGCCCTTCACTTGCAGTCTGATATGTGTCCCTTGTTTTGAGGTGGGTCTCTTGTAAACAGCATATATAAGGGTCTTGTTTTTGTATCCATTCAGAGAGTCTTTGTCTTTTGGTTGGGGCATTCAACCCATTTACATTTAAGGTAATTATTGATAAGTATAATCCCATTGCTGTTTACTTTGTTGTTTTGAGTTCGAGTTTATATACCTTTTCTGTGTTTTGTGCCTAGAGAAGATCCTTTAGCATTTGTTGAAGAGCTGGTTTGGTAGTGCTGAATTCTCACCTTTTGCTTGTCTGTAAAGCTTTTGATTTCTCCTTCATATTTGAATGATATCCTTGCTGGGTACAGTAATCTGGGTTGTAGGTTTTTCTCTTTCATCACTTTAAGTATGTCCTGCCATTCCTTTCTGGCCTGAAGAGTTTCTATTGAAAGATCAGCTGTTATCCTTATGGGAATACTCTTGTGTGTTATTTGTTTTTTTCCCTTGCTGCCTTTAATATTTGTTCTTTGTGTTTGATCTTCGTTAATTTGATTAATATGTGTCTTGGGGTGTTTCACCTTGGGTTTATCCTGTTTGGGACTCTCTGGGTTTCTTGTACTTGGGTGGCTATTTCCTCCCCCATTTAAGGGAAGTTTTCAACTGTTATCTCCTCGAGTATTTTCTCATGGCCTTTCTTTTTGTCTTCTTCTTCTGGGACTCCTATGATTCGAATGTTGGGGCATTTAACATTGTCCTGGAGGTCTCTGAGGTTGTCCTCATTTCTTTTGACTCTTTTTTCTTTTTTCCTCTCTGCTTCATTTATTTCCACCATTGTATCTTCCACCTAACTAATTCTCTCTTCTGCCTCAGTTATTCTACTGTTGGTTCCCTTCACTCCAGAGTGCTTTTGATCTCAATTATTGGATTATTCATTATTGATTGACTCTTTTTTAATTTTTTCTAGGTCCTTGTTAAACATTTCTTGCATCTTCTCAGTCCTTGTCTCCAGGCTATTTATCTGTAACTCCATTTTGTTTTCAAGATTTTGGATCATTTTTACTCTCATTATTCTGAATACTTTGTCAGGTAGACTACCTATCTCCTCCTCTTTTGTTTGGTTTGGTGGGCATTTATCATGTTCCTTTACCTACTGAATATTTCTCTGGCTTTTCATCTTGTTTAGATGTTTGTGTTTGGGGCGGCCTTTCTGTATGTTGGAAGTTTGTGGTTCCTCTTTATTGTGGAGGTTCCTCTGTATGAGTGAAGTTGGATGAGTGGCTTGTCAAGGTTTCCTGGTTAGGGAAGCTTGCATTCGTGTTCTGGTGGGTAGAGCTGGATCTCTTCTCTCTGGAGTTCAAAGAAGTGTCCAGTAGTGAGTTTTGAGGTGTCTGTGGGTTTGGTGTGACTTTTGGCTGCCTGTATTTTAATGCTCAGGGTTATATTCCTGCACTGTGGGAGAATTAGCTTGGTATGTCTTGCTCTGAAACTTGTTGGCTCTTGGGTGGAGCTTGGTTTCAGTGTAGGTATGGAGTCTTTTGGATGAGCTCTTGTTGATTAATGTTCCCTGGAGTCAGGAGTTTTCTGGTGTTCTCAAGTTTTGGATTTAAGTCTCCTGCCTCTGCTGTTCAGTCTTACTCTTACAGTAGCCTCAAGTCTTCTCCATCCATACAGCACCGATGATAAAACATCTAGGTTAATGGTGAAAAGATTCTCCACAGTGAGGGACACCCAGAGAGGTTCACAGAGTTATATGGAGAAGAGAAGAGGAAGGAGGGAGATAGAGGTGACCAGGAGGAGAAGAGGGGGAATCAAAAAGGGCGAGAGCAATCTAGCCAGTAATCAATTCCCTATGTGCTCTCCACAGTCTGGAACACTCAGAGAGGTCCACAGAATTACACGGAGAAGAGAAGAGGGAGGAAGGAGATACGGGTGACCAGGAGGAGAAGAGGGGAGTCAAAAGGAGAGAGACTGATCTAGCCAATAATCAGGTCCCTAAGTGTTCTCCACAGCTCGGAACACCCAAAGAGATTCACAGATTTAGGTAGAAAAGAGAAGGGGGAGGGAAGAGATAGAGGTGACCTGGGAGAGAAAAAGAGTCAAAAGGGGAGAGAGCAATCAAGCCAGTAATCACACTCCTAAGTAAAAATGGGTACTGAAGATTGGATTCTTTTTTTTTTTTTGAATTTTATTTTTTTAGGTTTTTTTTTTTAATTTTTTTCCCTTTATTTTAATTTACAATACTGTATTGGTTTTGCCATACATTGACATGAATCAACCACGGCTGTACATGCGTTCCCAAACATGAACCCCCCACCCACCTCCCTCCCCATAATGTCTCTCTGGGTCATCACCGTGCACCAGCCCCAAGCATGCTGTATCCTGCTTCAGACATAAACTGGAGATTCGATTCTTACATGATAGTATACATGTTACAATGCCATTCTCCCAAATCATCCCACCCTCTCCCTCTCCCTCTGAGTCCAAAAGTCCGTTATACACATCTGCGTCTTTTTTGCTGTCTTGCATACAGGGGCGTCATTGCCACCTTTCTAAATTCCATATATATGTATTAGTATACTGTATTGGTGTTTTTCTTTCTGGTTTACTTCACTCTGTATGATCGGCTCCAGTTTCATCCATCTCATAAGAACTGATTCAAATGTATTCTTTTTAACAGCTGAGTAATACTCCATTGTGTATATGTACCACAGCTTTCTTATCCATTCATCTGCTGATGGACATCTAGGTTGTTTCCATGTCCTGGCTATTATAAACAGTTCTGCGATGAACATTGGGGTACATGTGTCTCTTTCAATTCTGGTTTCCTCGGTGTGTATGCCCAGCAGTGGGATTGCTGGGTCATAAGGTAGTTCTATTTGCAATTTTTAAAGGAATCTCCACACTGTTCTCCATAGTGGCTGCACTAGTTTGCATTCCCACCAACAGTGTAAGAGGGTTCCCTTTTATCCACACCCTCTCCAGCATTTATTGCTTGCAGATTTTTGGATCGCAGACATTCTGACTGGTGTGAAGTGGTACCTCATTGTGGTTTTGATTTGCATTTCTCTAATAATGAGTGATGTTGAGCATCTTTTCATGTGTTTGTTAGCCATCCGTATGTCTTCTTTGGAGAAATGTCTATTTAGTTCTTTGGCCCATTTTTTGATTGGGTTGTTTATTTTTCTGGAATTGAGCTGGATAAGTTGCTTGTATATTTTTGAGATTAGTTGTTTGTCAGTTGCTTCATTTGCTATTATTTTCTCCCATTCAGAAGGCTGTCTTTTCACTTTGCTTATATTTTCCTTTGTTGTGCGGAAGCTTTTAAGTTTAATTAGGTCACATTTGTTTATTTTTGCTTTTATTTCCAGTATTCTGGGAGGTGGATCATAGAGGATCCTGCTGTGATTTATGTCTGAGAGTGTTTTGCCTATATTCTCCTCTAGGAGTTTTATAGTTTCTGGTCTTACGTTTAGATCTTTAATCCATTTTGAGTTTATTTTTGTGTATGGTGTTAGAAAGTGATTTAGTTTCATTCTTTTACAAGTGGTTGACCAGTTTTCCCAGCACCACTTGTTAAAGAGATTGTCTTTACTCCATTGTATATTCTTGCCTCCTTTGTCAAAGATAAGGTGTCCATAGGTGCATGGTTTTATCTCTGGGCTTTCTTTTTTGTTCTGTTGATCTATATTTCTGTCTTTGTGCCAGTACCATACTGTCTTGATGACTGTGGCTTTGTAGTAGAGCCTGAAGTCAGGCAAGTTGATTCCTCCAGTTCCATTCTTCTTTCTCAAGATTGCTTTGGCTATTCGAGGTTTTTTGTAGTTCCATAGAAATCTTGAAATTATTTGTTCTAGTTCTGTGAAAAATATGGCTGGTAGCTTAATAGGGATTGCATTGAATTTGTAAATTGCTTTGGGTAGTATACTCATTTTCACTATATTGATTCTTCCAATCCATGAACATGGTATATTTCTCCATCTATTAGTGTCCTCTTTGATTTCTTTCACCAGTGTTTTATAGTGTTCTATGTATAGGTCTTTAGTTTCTTTGGGTAGATATATTCCTAAGTATTTTATTCTTTTCATTGCAATGGTGAATGGAATTGTTTCCTTAATTTCTTTTTCTACTTTCTCATTATTAGTGTATAGGAATGCAAGGGATTTCTGTGTGTTGATTTTATATCCTGCAACTTTATTATATTCATTGATTAGCTCTAGTAATTTTCTTGTGGACTCTTTAGGGTTTTCTATGTAGAGGATCATGTCATCTGCAAACAGTGAAAGTTTTACTTCTTCTTTTCCAATTTGGATTCCTTTTATTTCTTTTTCTGCTCTGATTGCTGTGGCCAAAACTTCCAGAACTATGTTGAATAGTAGCGGTGAAAGTGGGCACCCTTGTCTTGTTCCTGACTTTAGGGGAAATGCTTTCAATTGTTCACCATTGAGGATAATGTTTGCTGTGGGTTTGTCATATATAGCTTTTATTATGTTGAGGTATGTTCCTTCTATTCCTGCTTTCTGGAGAGTTTTTATCATAAATGGATGTTGAATTTTGTCAAAGGCCTTCTCTGCATCTATGGTTATAATCATATGGTTTTTATTTTTAAATTTGTTAATGTGGTGAATTACATTGATTGATTTGCGGATATTGAAGAATCCTTGCATCCCTGGGATAAAGCCCACTTGGTCATGGTGTATGATCTTTTTAATGTGTTGTTGGATTCTGATTGCTAGAATTTTGTTGAGGATTTTTGCATCTATGTTCATCAGTGATATCGGCCTGTAGTTTTCTTTTTTTGTAGTATCTTTGTCAGGTTTTGGTATTAGGGTGATGGTGGCCTCATAGAATGAGTTTGGAAGTTTATCTTCCTCTGCAATTTTCTGGAAGAGTTTGAGGAGGATAGGTGTTAGCTCTTCTTGAAATTTTTGGTAGAATTCAGCTGTGAAGCCATCTGGACCTGGGCTTTTGTTTGCTGGAAGATTTCTGATTACAGTTTAAATTTCCGTGCTTGTGATGGGTCTGTTAAGATTTTCTATTTCTTCCTGGTTCAGTTTTGGAAAATTGTACTTTTCTAAGAATTTGTCCATTTCTTCCATGTTGTCCATTTTATTGGCATATAACTGCTGATAGTAGTCTCTTATGATCTTTTGTATTTCTGTTTTGTCTGTTGTGATCTCTCCATTTTCATTTCTAATTTTATTGACTTGATTTTTCTCTCTTTGCTTCTTGATGAGTCTGGCTAATGGTTTGTCAATTTTATTTATCCTTTCAAAGAACCAGCTTTTGGCTTTGTTGATTTTTGCTATGGTCTCTTTTGTTTCTTTTGCATTTATTTCTGCCCTAATTTTTAAGATTTCTTTCCTTCTACTAACTCTGAGGTTCTCCAATTCTTCCTTTTCTAGTTGCTTTAGAAGTAGAGTTAGGTTATTTATTTGACTTTTTTCTTGTTTCTTGAGGTATGCCTGTATTGCTATGAACTTTCCTCTTAGCACTGCTTTTATAGTGTCCCACAGGTTTTGGGTTGTTGTGTTTTCATTTTCATTAGTTTCTATGCATATTTTGATTTCTTTTTTGATTTCTTCTGTGATTTGTTGGTTATTCAGAAGTGTGTTGTTCAACCTCCATATGTTGGAATTTTTAATAGTTTTTCTTCTGTAATTGAGATCTAATCTTAATGCATTATGGTCAGAAAAGATGCTTGGAATGATTTCAATTTTTTTGAATTTATCAAGTTTATTTATTTTTTTTTTATTTTATTTTTTTATTAAATTTTAAAATCTTTAATTCTTACATGTGTTCCCAAACATGAAACCCCCTCCCACCTCCCTCCCCATAACATCTCTGTGGGTGATCCCCATGCACCAGCCCCAAGCATGCTGTATCCTGCGTCAGACATAGACTGGCGATTCAATTCTTACATGATAGTATACATGATAGAATGCCATTCTCCCAAATCATCCCGCCCTCTCCCTCTCTCTCTGAGTCCAAAAGTCCATTATACACAGCTTTGTCTTTTTTCCTGTCTTGCATACAGGGTCGTCATTGCCATCTTTCTAAATTCCATATATATGTGTTAGTATACTGTATTGGTGTTTTTCTTTCTGGCTTAATTCACTCTGTATAATCGGCTCCAGTTTCATCCATCTCATCAGAACTGATTCAAATGAATTCTTTTTAACGGCTGAGTAATACTCCATTGTGTACATGTACCAAAGCTTTCTTATCCATTCATCTGCTGATGGACATCTAGGTTGTTTCCATGTCCTGGCTATTATAAACAGTGCTGCGATGAACATTGGGGTACATGTGTCTCTTTCAATTCTGGTTTCCTCGGTGTGTATACCCAGCAGTGGGATTGCTGGGTCATAAGGTAGTTCTATTTGCAATTTTTAAAGGAATCTCCACACTGTTCTCCATAGTGGCTGTACTAGTTTGCATTCCCACCAACAGTGTAGGAGGGTTCCCTTTTCTCCACACCATCTCCAGCATTTATTGCTTGCAGATTTTTGGATCACAGCCATTCTGACTGGTGTGAAGTGGTACCTCATTGTGGTTTTGATTTGCATTTCTCTGATAATGAGTGATGTTGAGCATCTTTTCATGTGTTTGTTAGCCATCCGTATGTCTTCTTTGGAGAAATGTCTATTTAGTTCTTTGGCCCATTTTTTGATTGGGTCGTTTATTTTTCTGGAATTGAGCTGCATAAGTTGCTTGTATATTTTTGAGATTAGTTGTTTGTCAGTTGCTTCATTTGCTATTATTTTCTCCCATTCAGAAGGCTGTCTTTTCACCTTGCGTATATTTTCCTTTGTTGTGCAGAAGCTTTTAATTTTAATTAGATCCCATTTGTTTATTTTTGCTTTTATTTCCAGAATTCTGGGAGGTGGATCATAGAGGATCCTGCTGTGATTTATGTCTGAGAGTGTTTTGCCTATATTCTCCTCTAGGAGTTTTATAGTTTCTGGTCTTACATTTAGATCTTTAATCCATTTTGAGTTTATTTTTGTGTGCGGTGTTAGAAAGTGATCTAGTTTCATTCTTTTACAAGTGGTTGACCAGTTTTCCCAGCACCACTTGTTAAAGAGATTGTCTTTACTCCATTGTATATTCTTGCCTCCTTTGTCAAAGATAAGGTGTCCATATGTGTGTGGATTTATCTCTGGGCTTTCTATTTTGTTCCATTGATCTATATGTCTGTCTTTGTGCCAGTACCATACTGTTTTGATGACTGTGGCTTTGTAGTAGAGCCTGAAGTCAGGCAAGTTGATTCCTCCAGTTCCATTCTTCTTTCTCAAGATTGCTTTGGCTATTCGAGGTTTTTTGTATTTCCATACAAATCTTGAAATTATTTGTTCTAGTTCTGTGAAAAATATGGCTGGTAGCTTGATAGGGATTGCGTTGAATTTGTAAATTGCTTTGGGTAGTATACTCATTTTCACTATATTGACTCTTCCAATCCATGAACATGGTATATTTCTCCATCTATTAGTGTCCTCTTTGATTTCTTTCATCAGTGTTTTATAGTTTTCTATATATAGGTCTTTAGTTTCTTTGGGTAGATATATTCCTAAGTATTTTATTCTTTTTGTTGCAATGGTGAATGGAATTGTTTCCTTAATTGCTTTTCCTACTTTCTCATTATTAGTGTATAGGAATGCAAGGGATTTCTGTGTGTTGATTTTATATCCTGCAACTTTACTATATTCATTGATGAGCTCTAGTAATTTTCTTGTGGACTCTTTAGGGTTTTCTATGTAGAGGATCATGTCATCTGCAAACAGTGAGAGTTTTACTTCTTCTTTTCCAATTTGGATTCCTTTTATTTCTTTTTCTGCTCTGATTGCTGTGGCCAAAACTTCCAGAACTATGTTGAATAGTAGCGGTGAAAGTGGACACCCTTGTCTTGTTCCTGACTTTAGGGGAAATGCTTTCAATTTTTCACCATTAAGGATAATGTTTGCTGTGGGTTTGTCATATATAGCTTTTATTATGTTGAGGTATGTTCCTTCTATTCCTGCTTTCTGGAGAGTTTTTATCATAAATGGATGTTGAATTTTGTCAAAGGCCTTCTCTGCATCTATTGAGATAATCATATGGTTTTTATTTTTCAATTTGTTAATGTGGTGAATTACATTGATTGATTTGCGGATATTGAAGAATCCTTGCATCCCTGGGATAAAGCCCACTTGGTCATGGTGTATGATCTTTTTAATATGTTGTTGGATTCTGATTGCTAGAATTTTGTTGAGGATTTTTGCATCTATATTCATCAGTGATATTGGCCTGTAGTTTTCTTTTTTGTGACATCTTTGTCAGGTTTTGGTATTAGGGTGATGGTGGCCTCATAGAATGAGTTTGGAAGTTTACCTTCCTCTGCAATTTTCTGGAAGAGTTTGAGTAGGATAGGTGTTAGCTCTTCTCGAAATTTTTGGTAGAATTCAGCTGTGAAGCCGTCTGGACCTGGGCTTTTGTTTGCTGGAAGATTTCTGATTACAGTTTCAATTTCCGTGCTGGTGATGGGTCTGTTAAGATTTTCTATTTCTTCCTGGTTCAGTTTTGGAAAATTGTACTTTTCTAAGAATTTGTCCATTTCTTCCACATTGTCCATTTTATTGGCATACAACTGCTGATAGTAGTCTCTTATGATCTTTTGTATTTCTGTGTCGTCTGTTGTGATCTCTCCATTTTCATTTCTAATTTTATTGATTTGATTTTTCTCTCTTTGCTTCTTGATGAGTCTGGCTAGTGGTTTGTCAATTTTATTTATCCTTTCAAAGAACCAGCTTTTGGCCTTGTTGATTTTTGCTATGGTCTCTTTTGTTTCTTTAGCATTTATTTCTGCCCTAATTTTTAAGATTTCTTTCCTTCTACTAACTCTGGGGTTCTCCAATTCTTCCTTTTCTAGTTGCTTTAGTTGTAGAGTTAGGTTATTTATTTGACTTTTTTCTTGTTTCTTGAGGTATGCCTGTATTGCTATGAACTTTCCTCTTAGCACTGCTTTTATAGTGTCCCACAGGTTTTGGGTTGTTGTGTTTTCATTTTCATTAGTTTCTATGCATATTTTGATTTCTTTTTTGATTTCTTCTGTGATTTGTTGGTTATTCAGAAGTGTGTTGTTCAACCTCCATATGTTGGAATTTTTAGTAGTTTTTCTCCTGTAATTGAGATCTAATCTTAATGCATTATGGTCAGAAAAGATGCTTGGAATGATTTCGATTTTTTTGAATTTATCAAGTTTAGATTTATGGCCCAGGATGTGATCTATCCTGGAGAAGGTTCCATGAGCACTTGAAAAAAAGGTGAAATTCATTGTTTTGGGGTGAAATGTCCTATAGATATCAATTAGGTCTAATTGATCTAACGTATCATTTAAAGTTTGCGTTTCTTTGTTAATTTTCTGTTTAGTTGATCTGTCCATAGGTGTGAGTGGGGTATTAAAGTCTCCCACTATTATTGTGTTATTGTTGATTTCACCTTTCATACTTGTTAGCATTTGTCTTACATATTGCGGTGCTCCTATATTGGGTGCATATATATTTATAATTGTTATATCTTCTTCTTGGATTGATCCTTTGATCATTATGTAGTGGCCTTCTTTGTCTCTTTTCACAGCCTTTGTTTTAAAGTCTATTTTATCAGATATGAGTATTGCCACTCCTGCTTTCTTTTGGTCTCTATTTGCGTGGTATATCTTATTCCAGCCCTTCACTTTCAGTCTATATGTGTCCCTTGTTTTGAGGTGGGTCTCTTGTAAGCAGCATATAGAGGGGTCTTGTTTTTGTATCCATTCGGCCAGTCTTTGCCTTTTGGTTGGGGCGTTCAACCTATTTACATTTAAGGTAATTATTGATAAGTATGATCCCGTTACCATTTACTTTATTGTTTTGGGTTCGGGTTTATACACCCTTTTCGGTTTCCTGTTTAGAGAATATCCTTTAGAATTTGTTGGAGAGCTGGTTTGGTGGTGCTGAATTCTCTCAGCTTTTGCTTGTCTGTAAAGCTTTTGATTTCTCCTTCATATTTGAATGAGATCCTTGCTGGGTACAGTAATCTGGGCTGTAGGTTATTGTCTTTCATCACTTTAAGTATGTCTTGCCATTCCCTCCTGGCCTGAAGAGTTTCTATTGAAAGATCAGCTGTTATCCTTATGGGAATCCCCTTGTGTGTTATTTGTTGTTTTTCCCTTGCTGCTTTTAATATTTGTTCTTTGTGTTTGACCTTTGTTAATTTAATTAATATGTGTCTTGGGGTGTTTCGCCTTGGGTTTATCCTATTTGGAACTCTCTGTGTTTCTTGGACTTGGGTGATTATTTCCTTCCCCATTTTAGGGAAGTTTTCAACTATTATCTCCTCAAGGATTTTCTCATGATCTTTCTTTCTGTCTTCTTCTTCTGGGACTCCTGTAATTCGAATGTTGGAGCGTTTCATATTGTCCTGGAGGTCTCTGAGATTGTCCTCGTTTCTTTTAATTCGTATTTCTTGTTTCCTCTCTGATTCATTTATTTCTACCATTCTATCTTCTATTTCACTAATCCTATCTTCTGCCTCCGTTATTCTACTATTTGTTGCCTCCAGAGTGTTTCTGATCTCATTTATTGCATTATTCATTATATTTTGACTCTTTTTTATTTCTTCTAGGTCCTTGTTAAACCTTTCTTGCATCTTCTCAATCCTTGTCTCTAGGCTATTTATCTGTGATTCCATTTTGATTTCAAGATTTTGGATCATTTTCACTATCAATATTCGGAATTCCTTCTCAGGTAGATTCCCTACTTCTTCCTCTTTTGTTTGGTTTGGTGGGCAACTCTCCTGTTCCTTTACCTGCTGAGTATTCCTCTGTCTCTTCATCTTGGTTATATTGCTGCGTTTGGGGTGGTCTTTTTATATTCTGGTGATTTGTGCAGGAAGACCCATTTTGATGAGAAGAGAAACTGTCAACTTCATTCAGAGTCCTTTGTGAAGGAAGCTCAGATATTTGAGTGGGAGGAATTTCCTGACAGTGCTGTGGTTGGAACACTGCACTTTCACTGCTGAGGGCCATAGGTCTAAGCAACCTCCTCGTAGGACTTCTTTCCTTCTTACGTCACCTTTTCACTTGGAGGAAGCACTTTACGACTTCTCTTCCACATACCCAAATTGCCAATTCATTACTCTAGAGTTTGGGCGCCGTTATTAAGTGAGTAAGGGTCATTTGAATATAAACCTGCCGATATTAAGACTGCGGGCCTGACTCGAATTTATCAAGTTTAGATTTATGGCCCAGGATGTGATCTATCCTGGAGAGTGTTCCATGAGCACTTGAGAAAAAGGTGAAATTCATTGTTTTGGGATGAAATGTCCTATAGATATCAATTAGGTCTAACTGGTCTAATGTATCATTTAAAGTTTGCGTTTCTTTGTTGATTTTCTGTTTAGTTGATCTGTCCATAGGTGTGAGTGGGGTATTAAAGTCTCCCACTATTATTGTGTTATTGTTGATTTCCCCTTTCATACTTGTTAGCATTTGTCTTACTTATTGCGGTGCTCCTATATTGGGTGCATATATATTTATAATTGTTATATCTTCTTCTTGGATTGATCCTTTGATCATTATGTAGTGTCCTTCTTTGTCTCTTTTCACAGCCTTTGTTTTAAAGTCTATTTTATCGGAAATGAGTATTGCCACTCCTGCTTTCTTTTGGTCTCCATTTGTGTGAAATATCTTTTTCCAGCCCTTCACTTTCAGTCTGTATGTGTCCCTTGTTTTGAGGTGGGTCTCTTGTAAGCAGCATATAGAGGGATCTTGTTTTTGTATCCATTCAGCCAGTCTTTGTCTTTTGGTTGGGGCATTCAACCCATTTATGTTTAAGGTAATTATTGATAAGTATGATCCTGTTACCATTTACTTTATTGTTTTGGGTTTGGGTTTATACACCCTTTTTGTGTTTCCTGTCTAGAGAATATTCTTTAGAATTTGTTGGAGAGCTGGTTTGGTGGTGCTGAATTCTCTCAGCTTTTGCTTGTCTGTAAAGCTTTTGATTTCTCCTTCGTATTTGAATGAGATCCTTGCTGGGTACAGTAATATGGGCTGTAGGTTACTTTCTTTCATCACTTTAAGTATGTCTTGCCATTCCCTCCTGGCCTGAAGAGTTTCTATTGAAAGATCAGCTGTTATCCTTATGGGAATACTCTTGTGTGTTATTTGTTGTTTTTCCCTTGCTGCTTTTAATATTTATTCTTTGTGTTTGATCTTTGTTAACTTGATTAATATGTGTCTTGGGGTGTTTCGCCTTGGGTTCATCCTATTTGGGACTCTCTGGGTTTCTTGGACTTGGGTGATTATTTCCTTCCCCATTTTAGGGAAGTTTTCAACTATTATCTCCTCAAGGATTTTCTCATGGTCTTTCTTTTTGTCTTCTTCTTCTGGGACTCCTATAATTCGAATGTTGGAGCGTTTCATATCGTCCTGGAGGTTTCTGAGATTGTCCTCATTTCTTTTAATTCGTTTTTCTTGTTTCCTCTCTGATTCATTTATTTCTACCATTCTATCTTCTATTTCACTAATCCTATCTTCTGCCTCCGTTATTCTGCTATTTTTTGCTTCCAGAGTGTTTCTGATCTCATTTATTGCATTATTCATTATATATTGACTCTTTTTTATTTCTTCTAGGTCCTTGTTAAACCTTTCTTGCATCTTCTCAATCCTTGTCTCTAGGCTATTTATCTGTGATTCCATTTTGATTTCAAGATTTTGGATCATTTTCACTATCAATATTCGGAATTCTTTCTCAGGTAGATTCCCTACCTCTTCCTCTTTTGTTTGGTTTGGTGGGCAACTTTCCTGTTCCTTTACCTGCTGAGTATTCCTCTGTCTCTTCATCTTGATTATATTGCTGCGTTTGGGGTGGCCTTTTTATATTCTGGTAATTTGTGGAGTTCTCTTTATTATGGAGCTTCCTCACTGTGGGTGGGGTTCTATCAGTGGCTTGTCTGGGTTTCCTGGTTAGGGAGGCTTGTGTTGGAGTTCTGGTGGGTGGAGCTGGGTTTCTTCTCTCTGGAGTGCAGTGGAGTGATCAGTAATGGGTTATGAGACGTCAAAGGTTTTGGAGTAACTTTGAGCTGCCTATATATTGAAGTTCAGGAGTGTGTTCCTGTGTTGCTGGAGAATTTGTGTGGTATGTCTTGTTCTGGAACTTCTTGGTCCTTGGGTGGAGCTTGGTTTCACTGTAGGTATGGAGGCATTTGATGAGCTCCTATTGCTTAATGTTCCCTAAATTCAGGAGTTCTCTGATGTTTTCAGGCTTTGGACTTTAGCCTCCTGCTTCTGGTTTTCAGTTTATTTTTACAGTAGCCTCTAGACTTCTCCATCTATATAGCACCGCTGATAAAACATCTAGGTTAAAGATGAAAAGTTTCTCCACATTGAGGGACACCCAGAGAAGTTCACTGTTTTTGAAGACAATGGTCTGCTTTTCTGGTTGCCTGATGTCCTCTGCCAGCCTACAGAAGTTGTTTTGTGGAGTTTGCTCAGTGTTGAAATGTTCTTTTGAGGAATTTGTGAGGGAGAAAGTGGTCTTCACGTCCTATTCCTCCGCCATCTTAGGACTGCCCCTGAAGATTGGATTCTTAAAGGTACAAAACTGATACCAAAAAGCAAAGAGTAAGAATCTAGAGTGGAGGTTAGACTCTCAAAAAATACAGTATTAAAAAAAAAACAAAGTGAAATCACAAAAATTATAAAAATTATATATATGAAATTTCCTTTAAAAATAGGGTCTTTTTTTTTGCAAGGTAATAGTAAGTTATAGGAGAAGGCAATGGCAATCCACTCCAGTACTCTTGCCTGGAAAATCCCATGGACGGAGGAGCCTGGTAGGCTGCAGTCCATGGGGTCACTAAGAGTCAGACATGACTGAACTGTCACTTTCATGCATTGGAGAAGGAAATGGCAACCCACTTGTGTTCTTGCCTGGAGAATCCCAGGGATGGAAGAGCCTGATGGGCTTGCCGTCTTTGGGGTTGCACAGAGTCAGACATGACTGAAGCGACTTAGCAGCAGCAGCAAGTATATATACACACTCATGAGTGCAAGTAAACTTGGAAAATCTGAACCTGATCAGTGGGTTACATCAATGTCAGTCTCCTATAGTTGTGATACGGTTGTAGATATTGTTATACAGGGTCAGACATGACTGAAGCAACTTAGCAGCAGCAGCAGCAGCAGCAGCAGTAGGTTATAAACATGAAAATTAAAGGGAGTAATAAAGAACTTAAAATTTTTCAAAATTAAAAAATGATATTAGTAAAGTATATCTAGGAATTTCTCTAGAGCTGTTGAGGGCAGTGTGGGGTCAGTTCAGTTTCAGATATTTCCTTGTTCCAGCTTATACTTCTTCTCAAGGTCTACAGGCACTTTACAATGTAGTCAACACTAACTACAGGGTTTTAATCTGTTGCACCTGTCACTTCCAAAGCAGTTCCCTCTTCTTTGTTTATTTTGGCTTCCTCTGTTTGCTAGTCTCTTCAGTGTCTAATTTCGACCCTGACACAAGGGGGCAAAGGTGGTCACTTATTTAGGCTCACTTGTTCAGTTGTGCTGGGGGGTAGGGGGAGCGGTGGGGAGAGGAACACTGCAAACAAATATCACTGGCATGTGTGGGAGTGCTCACAGTGTCTGGGCCACACTGGGTTTGCCCCTGCTCACGGCATGTGTGCTTTCCTGGTCTACACTGCTCAGGCTCTGGGTTACTCTGCATGGGAACTGTCTAAAGTGGGCCCTGGGTTGCATGCTCTTCCCAGGTCTAAGCAGCTCAGGTTCAGGTTCTCGGGTACTCCACAAAGGCACAGACTCAGTTGGGTCTGCGTTTTGTGTCCTTCCCAGGTCCGAGCAGCTCAGGCGACCAGATGCTTGGTGAGCACACTCTCCCAGGTGTGCGGTGCATCTTATCACCTCCCCAGTCCAGGCTGCTGGGTTTCCTCAGTGCACAGCAGGAGTGCTGTCTCAGGTGTGCCATGTGTCTCGTCTGGGAAGCTGATCTCTGGCTGAGACTCTCCTGGCGATGTCAACCGTCCAGGATCCCAGGAAGACTTGGTTGCAGTTTGGTAGAGGGTGCCATCTCTGGGGCTGAGATTGCCCCTTGCTGGCTCTGACTGTCGCCCACCTGCCTCCCTGCCTGCCTCCCTGCCTCTGGTGGGGGAGGCGCCAGTCCACAGTCAGCTAGCTCTCCTCTGGTATTTGCTCAGTCCTTTGTTCTGTGAGCAGGCCTGGAAGTGCCTTAGGTTAGAGCTTTTCGCAGGAAAGTTCTCTCTGTCTCTCTTTTTTCTCTTCTCTCTGGCTATTCCACAGTTTGGGTTGTTCTCTCACATTGGCTCCCTCAGATTGTCCTCAGGGTATTCAGGCCCAGTCCTTACCCTAAGCACGCAGTCTGCACCTACCTGTTCAGCCAGCGCTCGTTGCTGGCAGATGCGAGTGTCTGGGCTACTTCTCTGCTGGGAGTTGTGGTTAGGCCTGTAATCTGTGGGTTGGTTTTTTTTTTTTTTCCCCTCCAGGTTATGTTGCCCTCTGAGATTCCAAAACTCCCCACAGACCCGACGGTGAGAGGTTTTCCTCGAGTTTGAAAACTTCTCCTTCATGACTCCCTCCCCGGGACAGGTCTCCGTCCCTAACATTTTCATCTCTCTTTTTGTCTTTTATATTTTGTCCTACCTGCTTTCAAAGAGAATGGGCTGCCTTTCTGGGTGCCTGGTGTCCTCTGCCAGTGTTCAGAAGTTGTTTTGTGGAATTTGCTCAGTGTTCAATTGATCTTTTGATGAATTTGTGGGGGAGAAAGTGATCTCCCCATCTTATTCCTCCACCATCTTAGGACTGCTCTCTGTTTTTACTTTTAGTTCTCTCAGTTTCTGCTTTGTATGTTTTAAAACTATTGTTAGGTGTATACATATTTAGCATTGTTATTTCTTCTTGCTGTATTAATCTTTTTATCATTATGCAATTCTTTTTATCCTTGATAATTTCCTTTGCTTCAGTGTCTACTTTATCTGACATTAATGAAGCCATTCAAGTTTAATTTTCCTTAGTTTTTACATGGTATATCTTTTACACCTTTTTTACTTTAACCTAATTGGATCACTATGTTTAAGATGAGTTTCATAGAAGTAGCATATAGTTGGTCATGTTGTTAAATCCATTTTGATAATCTCTTTGAAAATTGATGTGTTTGACTCATGTACATTTTAATGCAATTTTACATATGTTTGAATTTAGTCAACCATTTTATCTGCTTTCTGTTTCCTCTGTTTTTATTATGGTTTCCCCTTTCCTGCCTTTTTTGGGGATTATTAGAACATATTTTTTAGTATTCCCATTTTTATTCACCTGTTCTGTTCTGTGACTTTTCAGCCATCTTTCTTTTACTGGTTTCCAGTTTGATCCCACTGTGGCCCAAGAGCATATTTTGTATGTATGTATGCTGCTTGTGTGACTAGATCTCCTTGTGTAGTATTTTTAGCAATTGCTATAGGGATTACAATTTACATAATTTTTCACTTTTCACTTTTAAATATTTTAGCATTTCAGATTGAATATTGAAACCGCACCAGTAAATGTACCAAGTTTTTTTTACATTCAACAGACAATGAAAACTCCAGATAATGTTACAATTTTTGCTTTCAACCATCTATCATATTTTAAGAAACTCAGTAGGAGAAGAGTAGCTTCCCAGGTGGCTAGTGATAAAGAATCTGCCTGCCAATGCCCCAAATGTAGGAGATGTGAGTTCAGTCCCTGGGTGGGAAGACTCCCTGCAGGAGGAAATTCTACCGACTTTAGTATTCTTGCCTGGAGAATCCCATGAACAGAGATGACTGGCAGGAGAATCGCATGGACAGAGGAGCCTGGCAGCTTACAGTACATGGGGTTGCAAAGAGCCAGACATGATTGAGAATGCACGCACACACAGAAGAGTAATGTATTGTATTTACTTAGAAATTTGCCATTTTTGCGTCATCATACTTGACATTATAATTTTCCTTCTGGTATCATTTTCCTCTGCCTGGAGAACATCTTTGGAAATTATTTTAGAGCAAGTCTGCTGGTAATTCTCTTGACTTTCATTCACCTAAAAATATTCTTACTTCAACTCATCCCTGAAGGATATTTTCCCCAGACTAGAATTCTGACTTGACATGGTTATCTTCCTGCACTTAAGTATGTAGTTGTACTCCATACCGGACGCCATGGTTTTTCGTGAGAAATCGCTAGCCACTTCAGTTGTTGTCCTCCAGTAAGTACGTGCTGGTTTTTCCTAAGTTTTTTCCCTTTTATTTTAATTTTCAGCAGTTTTATTATTATGTGTGTAGATTTCTTTCAGTTCAGTTCAGTTGCTCAGTTGTGTCCGACTCTTTGCGACCCTATGAATCACAGCACGCCAGGCCTCCCTGTCCATCACCAACTCCCGGAGTTCACTCAGACTCACGTCCATCGAGTCAGTGATGCCATCCAGCCATCTCATTCTCTGTCATCCCTTCTCCTCCTGCCCCCAATCCCTCCCAGCATCAGGGTCTTTTCCAATGAGTCAACTCTTCGGATGAGGTGGCCAAAATATTGGACTTTCAGCTTCAGCATCAGTCCTTCCAATGAGCACCCAGGACTGATCTCCTTTAGGATGGACTGGCTGGATCTCCTTGCAGTCCAAGGGACTCTCAAGAGTCTTCTCCAACACCACAGTTCAAAAGCATCAATTTTTCAGAACTCAGCTTTCTTCACAGTCCAACTCTCACATCCATACATGACCACTGGAAAAACCATAGCCTTGACTAGATGAAACTTTGTTGGCAAAATAATATCTCTGCTTTTGAATATGCTATCTAGGTTGGTCATAACTTTCCTTCCAAGGAGTAAGCGTCTTTTAATTTCATGGCTGCAGTCACCATCTGCAGTGATTTTGGAGCCCAAAAAATAAAGTCTGACACTGTTTCCACTGTTTCCCCATCTATTTGCCATGAAGTGATCAGACCAGATGCCATGATCTTTGTTTTCTGAATGTTGAGCTTTAAGCCAACTTTTTCACTCTCCTCTTTCACTTTCGTCAAGAGGCTTTTTAGTTCTTCTTCACTTTCTGCCATAAGGGTGGTGTCATCTGCATATCTGAGGTTATTGATATTTCTCCCCTGGTGGCTCAGACGGTAAAGTGTCTGCCTACACTGTGGGAGACCCAGGTTCAGTCCCTGGGTCAGGAAGATCTCCTGGAGAAGGGAATGGCCACCCACTCCAGTATTCTTAACCCCCCCCCATCCCAAAAAAAGGGGGGCTCTCAAAGAAATAGATTTCTTTAGGCTTTTATTATTGGGACTTGCTAAACTCTGCACTTTGACAACTTTTGCCAAATTTGGGAGGTTCGTATATTGTTATTTCTTCTAATGCATTTTCTGTCCTTTTTTCTACCTCTTTCAAACTCTAAGATTAGGACTGTTTTTGTTTTTTAACTTTGCTACACTGGGTCTTAGTTTTGGTACATGGGATCTTTAGTTGCAGGATGTGGGCTCCACACCATGTGGGCTCTTAGTTGCAGATGCGGGATCTAGTTTCCTGACCAGGAGTCAAATCTGAGCCCCCTGCTTTGGGAATGCAGAGTCTTAACCACTGGACCAACAGGGAAGCCTCCCAGATAGGGATGTTAAACCTTCTGGTATTCTCTCCCAGGGGTCCTTCAGAATCTGTTTACTTTTTAATCTTTCTTTTCTGCGTTGCTCAGGTTATTTTCTTCCTATTATATCTTCAAGTTCACTGACTCTTCTCTACTATCTCTATTCTGCTGATGAGTCCATCTAGTGAGTTTTTCATTTCAGTGATTGTATTTTTCAGCTTTAAAATGTTTATTTGAAAAAGAAAACACAGTGTTCATTTGGTTCATTTTATCTTCTTTGCTGAAACTTTTTGTTTTTCCATTTATGTCCAGGGTCTTCCAGATTCCTTGTTACAGCATTTCTATAACAGCTGCTTTAAAGCTTTGTTAGATAATTCTGATATCTGTGTTATCTCAGCATTGGAGTCCTTTTCCATGTGAGCTGAGATTCCCATTTCTTTACATGCTGAGAAATTTTGGTTTGTATCCTGGACATTTAAAATATTACACTATAAGATTCTGAGTCTTTCTGAAATCCTATGGAGCGTGTTGATATTTTTGTTTTAGCAGTTAATTAGTCCAGTGGGGCTCAGTCCTCAGTTTCTAATCAGCTTTCTATGGGTTGTGGTTTCAAGGTCAGTTCCGCTTTTAAATCTAGTGTGGTACTATTTAGATATGTGCCATATCTTCACCACCCAGGGTCCAGCCAGGAACTTGGGCATAGTCTATTCTGTAACTCAGTTCTGAGGCCTATGTGTGTTGTTAGAGACAACTCCAGATGTGAGTGGGTGAGCCCAGGAGCTTCCTCCTCTCTCTTGAATGTCCCTGACACTTTTCAGCTCCCTGAACTCCACTTTTTGCTCACCCGGGCAGAAAACTGGAGCTTTATCAATCTCACCCTGCCACACACAGCCCACAGGTGTGCTTACATCTAGAGCCATGTTTTAGGACTTAGAGGGTTAGAAAGCAATGATGGTTTGCCTTACCTTCTGGAGAGACCATAACTCTTCTTTTTGGAGGCAAAGGTCCCTTCCACCAAGTGCTAGGCTCCCGTGGGTCTGCACTGCTGCCTCTCCTCTGACAACACCACCGTTTGCACCTCAAGACTACTTGTGGGCTGAGGTGCAGAAGGATGGAAAAAAGACAAGAAAGAACAACAACAACGACAAACAGGGTGTTTTCTCATCCTCTCTTAGTGCTAGGAAACCTCTTCTCCTCTCCTCAAACTAGAGAGAGAGCGCCTCCTGGGGCTCTCCTGTCCACACCGATGCCACTCCCCAGTTTCATGCTGCACTGAGTTCAGGCCACTGGGTCCCAGAAGGAAGAAAGGAGCCTTGTTGTTTATTTACTTATATGCAATACACTTAACAGCCCTAGCTTTTTCATTATAAACCAAGAGAAACTGGCCTTCCCAAAAGATGGGATTTTTACATCTTGAATAACTGAAAACTTTGTTTTTGCTTGTCTGTGCTTCCTCAATTTTAAAGTAAAGTTTCTGTTGTAATGTAGTGGGCATCTGTTGGGCTATTTTGGGTGATAGCCCTTGCCCTTCTAACCCCGAAATTCCTTTAGGGAGCCACTGCTGACCCTCCGCCAGGCTGTACAACATGCATATTCCGTATGCCCTGAGTGCAGTTGTCGCTTCAGGAATGAAAACCAAGAGCAAGATTTTACATGGAACTCTTGGGAAACTGTATCTCTTGTTCCGTTGGGGTTACTAGGTGAGGGAGATGTGAATCTGAAGCTGCATCTTCCCATTGCTTTTAAAGAGCTTACTGAAATGTAAAAAGTCAAGAAAAAAGCACAGTTGATCAGTGGAGGTAACAGATTTTTGGTAATACTAATAATATGCCTGCAGACCTTCCTCTTCTTGCAGCACTTCAGTTACACGAGCTAGGCAATTTCTCCTTTGCTCAAGCTACTCTGTGTTAGTTTTCTGTCCCCTGCAACCAAAAGTGTCCTCACTAATGCGTCAAAGAGCCCTTTGTCTGCTTTCCTTTATTATGGCCTGAATCTTGAGTTGATTATCTTTAATCAGTAGCACATGGAGATTTGTGTTGGAGTCATTTGTCAAAACCCAACTGGAAGGAATTGTAACTTGCTGGGCGAATTTTATCTGCCTGTACTCTCTTCTTGTTTTTGTTTTGTCAGTAATACCCGTTCTGTGTTCTTGGGGTACTGCTCATTTTGTGTTTTCCCAAGAAGTAGACCCTGGGTAGAGAATTTGAGTTGTTGTTGTTCAGTTGCTCAGTAGTGTCCGACTTTTTGTGACCCCATGGATTGCAGCATGCCAGGCTTCCCTGTCCTTCACGATCTCCCAGAGCTTGCTCAAACTCATGTCCAGTGAGTCAGTGATGCCATTCAACCATCTCATCCCCTTCTCCTCCTGCCTTCAATCTTTCCCAGCATTAGAGTCTTTTTTAATGAGTTGGCTCTTTGCATCAGGTGGCCAAAGTATTGGAGCTTTAGCTTCAGCATCAGTCCTTCTAATGAATATTCAGGGTTGATTTCCTTTAGGATTGAATAGTTTGATCTTGTTGCAGTCCAAAGAAGTCTTCTCCAGCACCACAATTCAAAAGCATCAATTCTTCAGCATTCAGCCTTCTTTATGGTCCAACTTTCACATCCATATATGACTACTGGAAAAACCATAGCTTTGAGAATTAGAGTACCAGTGGTTTATTTCAAAGGTGATCTCAAGAGTATTAGCAAGAGATTGTGAGAATAAAAGTGGGAAAGGAAAGATGAGTTATTGAGAAGTTTCCCACATAGTGTCGCTGGGGCCCAATCCTGATGTGGGGTTCTGGAGGACAGTGTAGAATGAGCCCCAGAATTAACTCAGTCAGCAAGTGAGAAATTGTGATTAGGGGGGTTCATTCATCTTCCAGCTCACATCTATGATTGCTGAGTACTGTTTCTAGAATTTTAATTCCCTGGCACTTTTCACCTGTGCTTCTCAGGAGCTGAGAGCAAGCCTTTAGAGGAAGTTGTAGAACCTATAACTGGACATGGTAGGCATGTGGTTGGGGGACTCCCCCGACCAAGAGTTCAGAGGGACATGGGAGGGGCATAGCCAGCATTTGCCCCCAGACTTGTGAATATTCTTGTGTTTTGTTTCTAGACTTCCAGCTTAGCCTCTTTACACAGAATAAGGAAGTGTACTGATTGCATGTGTATCGATTGATAAGTGATGTCTGTTCACAAACACAATAGCTTTAAAACTTATCAAGCTTCCCCATGTTTGGAAAGATGAGATTGAGGTCAAAAGTATGATGGTTTCTAGGCAATTTCTATCATTCATTCATTTATTCATGCATACAACACATGCTTTAGGGGAATGGAAATCAATAAAGTCCCTGTTCTTACAAAGCCCAAAAGCTTGTGTTGGGCAGACAAAAGTGTAAGTACTGGTGGAATAAAATGATGCTTGCTTTAATAGCAGTGGATATAAACTGTTATTAGAGGGCAGAGGTAGAGTTATAAAGAAGATAGTATTTATGTCTTAAAAGATGAGAAGGAAAGAAGGGAAGGAAGAAGGGCATTTCTTCTTATTATTATGGCATAGCAAATTTTCACAAAATTATGGCATAAAACAGCAACCATTTTATTATGCTTATAATTGTGTGGGCCAGGAATTTGAAAGGGTGCACAGAGACATCAGCTCATCTCTAGGCCATGATATCTGGAACCTACCTAGGAAGACTCAAAGTCTAGAGGTTACTCTGTGACTAGGGTGTTGCATCGTCTGAAGGTTCACTCACTTGCTTGTCTGGCAGCCAGTGCTGACGTTTTCAGAAACTTTGGGGTGATTGAGGACCAGTACATCTATACTTGGCCTCATCATGTGACTGCTTGGGCTTCCTCACAGCATAGTGCCTGGCTTCCAAGACTGAGTGCTCCACAGCAACCAGGTAGAAGCTATGTTGCCCTTTATGACCAAGCCCTGGAAGTCACCTTCATGATGATCACAAGCCTGCCCAAACTCAAGGGGTGGAAACTTGAGCCCATCTAGAAGAGGGGAGAGTGTCAGAGTCATATTAGGAGTGGTAAGACAGATATTGCTGTGACCAGCTTTAGAAAATACCATTGAGGACACCATTGAAATGATAAAATCATCTCATCCATCTTATATTTAGTAATATCTTTCCTGGGCTGTATTATTTTATGATAGATATCATTTTAAATTACTTAAATTGACTGTCAGATTGAGTCATAAAGATATGATGAGAGAGATATATTATTTGATGCATTTGTCACAGTCTTTCTCCCTGACCCACACTTTGAGAAGCAATGCCATAGCGCCTGGGCAGAGTTGGGGAGGAGGGTGTTAGAACTAGCAGAGCAGATTCTCTTTAGAGGTCAAACAAAGGCAAAGACTGTGAAATTCTTATCTTAATATTCAAGTTGATTATAAACAAACATATATTCCAGTTTATTTTCTCAGTGAATCTAATTTTGGGGTGTATTTAAAAGCGTTGGATTCACTTTGTGTGTGGTTTTATTGCCTCCAAAAGAACATTCTAATTTATGCCACTTTTGAAATAATTACAAGAAGATTCAGGGCCAGTTGAGAAAATCTCTTTTGTCCATTGCTTGGATTTTGTCTTTAAAACTGAAACTTAATATAGATGGTCCTTGATTTGATGGTTTGACTTAGGACTTTTCAGCTTGATGGTGGCATGCATTCAGTAGCAACCATACTTTGAATTTTTAATTTAGTTCTCTCCTTGGGCTAGGGGCATGTGGTACAGCACTCTCTGGTGCCACAGCACCCTCTCAGCCATGTGACCAGCAAGAAAAACAGTCAGTGCACATACAACCATTCTGTTCCCAGACAACCGTTCTGTTTTTCACTTTCAGTACAGTATTCAAATATTACATGAGATATTCAGCACTTTAGTATAAAATAGGCTTTGTGATAGGTGATTTTGTCCAACTGTAGGCTATTGTAAGCTTTCTGAGCACGTTTCAGGTTGGCTAGGCTAAGCTGTGATATTTGGTAAATTAAGTGTATTAAATGCATTTTGACTTGAGGTATTTTCAACTTATGATGGGTTTATGGAGATGTAACCCCATCGTAAGTGAAGGAAGATCTGTCGTTCGCATTTTTAAAGCCATATTTTTAAAAATGTTTATAATAGATAGGTCATACTCAGGCTGGGCAGGAATGGAGACACTCTGGCACTTTACTGCGGGCAGGAGCTAGGAGGCAGTGTTGCACTGCAGTCTGGCAGCTTAGACTCTGAATCCCAAATGTGTCACCTGCTCTTCCGTGATATGGGGGCAACTGACTCAAATTGTCAGTCTTGGTTTCTTAACCTCTAAATTAGGGATTATGTTGCCTACTTTTTTGTACTGCAACATAGATAAAATAAGACAAAGTCTCTGATACCTAGGAGATAATAAATTGAATATTGAGGGGGGATCTCAGAGAAATTGCATCTCATGCTCACTCAGTTCTGTCTGAAATGAGATGGCAGGTCAGTAGCCACATCATTAGTCTTTATATAATTTCCCTAAAGGCAGGAAAAAGACATAAAACAGCTCGAGCCTTCTTATTACATATGTGCATGCATGTACATGTATGTGTGTCAGAATCTTGACTGTAACGAATATTTTTTTATCAACCATTCCCCCCCCACACACACACACACCTTTATCTTCTCCCTGTTTCCATTTTGTGGGAGTGGAAACTTCACAGACATTTCCTGATTACTTCTCAGTGATATGCATTAACTGAGGAGAAGGCAAAGGCTCACAGGGGAAAGGCAGCTCAAGTCCAGAGTGCTCACTTGGCTCAGACCCCCATTTCCTGAGCAGCCTCTTTCCCCTTTCCTTGCAGTCTGCGTTAGAGCCAGGTCTGCGATGTCACTGCAGGCCCAGTGATGGAGCTGTCGGGAAGAACAGAGCCCACACCTGCCCTGCCTGGTCATTAAAGTCCTGGCCCTCCACCATCACCCCTCTCATGTTGTCATGAGACACCAGCTTCACTCAAGGCCCCTGGAAGTGGCAAGAGAATCACCACATCACCTGATATTCATTCTTTCTTTCAAGTTAGAAAGCCACAAAGTCACAGGAAAATCACTGAAAATGTCAACCTCAAACTGCCCTTGTGTTTGTGTGAGTATGTGAAGTGTTTTTTAACTTAATTATTATACTGATGACACTCCACCTTTCAAATTCAGTCCCTTTGCTCATTATCCTGGTTTATCATGATTATTGTCTAAATTGAAATGGATTTCACGACAACTCTGAAAAACCAGAGTTGGCTAAATTTAACTTTAATTGGGCAGCATCTTAGCCCTGTGATTATTTCCTCATTTCATTTGGATTCTACTCACTGGAATGCTGAGTGCGGTTTGGCACGACATTCATGCCGTTTTCACAGAATTCTGCACCACATTTCTTGCGATCAGGTTGATTGTTTTGTGCCACAAATGGTTTTTGCAGATAGATCTTTAATCCTCTTGTGTAATCCCGGGTTTACTGGAGTTAGTCGCATTATCCTCCACAGCTGGCAACCGCTAGGAGCAAAACCCCAAACACAAGATCAGGGCATCTCTACCTCTTACCGACTCCCCTCACCCAGAGGACCCCTAGTGGGCACTGGACATCAGCTACTTCAGATCAGGTGCTCCTGTCACCTCTGAATAGAGAGATTTCCACTTTAGTCAGATGGTGTACAAAATGGATTTTTGCAAACCTGAGCCAATTCCTCCCTTTCCCGGAGAGTGTGAAGTATCCTGTTTGAGAGGTAGGCTCTGAAGCCAGAGAAATTCAAGTCTCAGTCTGACCTCTTACCCGTCCTTTGATTTCAGGAATTCTCTCCTATGTGCCTTGGTTTCCTCATCTGTAAAACAGTGATATGGTGGCACCACGTCATAGTATCACCATGGGTACCAAGTGAGGTACATAAGTAGAGCACTTAGAACAGTGCCTGGCCTGGTAGACTGTGTGTGTGTGCTTGTTACTGCTGCTGCTGCTTTTATTACAGGCCGCTTGAAGGGTGGTATCTGAAGAGTTATGTTAGCAAGTAGCAGTAAGGTAGGTACAGTCTGACATTAACGGGCAAAATTCTAGTTGCTGGTAGAGAAACTTCACAAACCAGCCAGAATTTAGTCTGTAGTGGAGTTGGTGATGGACAGGGAGGCCTGGCGTGCTGCGATTCATGGGGTCGCAAAGAGTCAGACACGACTGAGCAACTGAACCGAACTGGACATCTATAGGTATTGTGCTCCAGACATCCATGCCCTATCCTGGGTTTTCCTTGGAAACTGTATAGTCAGAGTCTAGTTGGCACAATAGTAACCACTCCAGGTATTTCAGAGACAGCGAACTGTATACCATGAAACAGTTATGCAGTTAATGAAAGGGCTGAGAAGTCAAATGAGATGGTGAGGCTGCCCAGTAGGAAATCTCTACTTTACTCGTAGCTAGGAGACCACAGGGAAAGCAGTGGTGCCAGAGTCCAGGGTCATCTAGGGAAGCTAGAAATATGGTGGGTCTGAGCAGCAGGAGCTGGGACTGTGAAGGGAAGAGCTCCAGAGAGACACGTACATAGTTGGAGAAGGAAATGGCAACCTACTCCAGTATTCTTGCTTGAGAAATCCCGTGGACAGAGGAGCCTGGTGGGCTACAGTCCATACGGTCACAAAAGAGTCAGATACTACTTAATGATTAAAGAACAACACACACACTCACACACACACAACACACACACACATCCTACTTAATCTTTCCTTGTGAGGACAATTGCTTATGAGATATGAATTATTATTCCTATTCCCATTTTTAAATGTGAAAATTGAAGCTGATATGGATTAATCAACTTTCCTAGCTAACATTTGAACCCAGGCCATCAGGTCCTAGATCCCACCATTCCAATCATATGACACAGAGCCTCCCTCTTCCCTGAGAATCCTTATTCATCTCTTAGGTCTCAGCTCAAGTCATCCCCCCAAATTAGATTCAGTCATCCCTGTTGCGCACTTCCCAAGCTGCCTGTTCTTCCCTCCTCATAGTCATCAACACACTACACTGTAATTGCTGGTCTCACTGTGTTGGGCAAGGTGGGGTGGTGGCTTCCCTTTAAGTTAATTAATGTTACCACTGTTGGTCATCCTTGGGAACTCACAGGTACCCTGGGCACTATACCCAGGTAGGGAAGACTTTTCTCCCCCTCAAGGAGACCTTGATTCCTCAGTGGGGGACTTCAGTTGATCCCTAACTTATGGAGGCTCTCCTGGGAAGCATTTAACATGAGTTCTCAACCACTTAACTCATCCTCAGGATGATTTCAGGACTGCAGACTCTGGAAGAAACTACTCTTGAAGCAGACGTGTCTTATCCTATGTGGACTATTTCTGTAATTCCAAAATTTTCAGTGAATTCTTATTAGGAGAGAAAAAGTAGAAGTTCCAAGTGTAAATTTTGGCATCATCTAGGTCTATATCCTTTCACTTCCTAGTTGAGTGCTTTTCAGCTTACTTAACTTCTCTAAGCCTGTGATTTCTTATTTGTAAAATGGGTAAAAATTGTTGCTAACCCATGGTATTATTGCATATTGGCTGAAAATGTATAGAAACAAATTAGAATCTTACTGACATATTGGTGTCTCCATGACTCGTTTCCCAGAGGCAGGCTGGCTATAAACTAAAGAGAATTATCATTATATATTCCAAGTAGCATAGTTATATTTTGTTTCAAAATGCCTTTCCCCAGAGAAGTTCTAATTAGATGTTGATGGGATAGAATATTTTCATTTTTTTTTCTTTTTCTTTCTTTAGTGAGGATGTAGAAAAGCACATTAGTGCCTGTTAATGAGATGATCATGACAAAGGTGCTGTGAAGAAATAGGGTGAAAATGAATCTATAATGATAACATCACTTTGGTTAAGCGTATTTATTATTAAGCATATTTAAAAAGAAAAATGGGTAGTAATTGAATTCAATTTATAACACTTTAATTTTAATTAAATGGTAAAGACTGCATATTTTAAAACATGTTGTTCATATTTGGCTAGGAGGGGAAATTTCATTGCTTGGAGAGTGAGAAGAAAACTGAACAGAATTCCCCCCTCAACCAACAAGGCATTGTCCTGGAAATCTGGTCTGCCTTATCCCATAGGTTTGCTTGTTCAGCTACTCTGCTAATTGTTTCAACTGGCAATTTTCAAAGAAATTAACATGAAGAATTCTGCAAAGTGAAATTGAGCATTCGGTTATAAAATCTGGTGTGAAGTCATTTTGGTGCACTATTGTGAGAATATCAGTGGAGCCTTTAACTTCGTGAGCTGTTAACGAAGCGTAGATTTTAAACACAGAGACATATTTCTCGACTAAGCACAGTATTACAGGTGATTTTCTGGCTGCTTTCGATTAAGTGCCCATCTTTTAATTATTTTTAAATCGCCAACAATTTGTAAGCCATTTGGAGCTTGGATTCTGGACTCAATCTACTAAGGTTGAAATCACAACTCTTCCATTCACCAGCTCTGTAACCAGCTTACTTAAACTTCTTGAAGCCTCAGTTCCATTTTAAGTCTTTAAAACGGGAGTAAGAATACTTACTTCATGGCTTGAAGTAAGGATTTAATGATGTAATGTGTAAAGTGCCTAGCACAATTCTCAAAAACCTTTGGTATTATTTTTGTTGTTGTTAATATTGTATTTACAAATAGAAACCTAACTCAAATTAGTTTTCAAAAATAATAATGATAGCATATATTGGGGACTTCCTGTGTGCCATTCACTAGTTACTTCATCTTCACTGACTTAATTAAAAGGGCTTTAAAAAATTATGTAAGTGAAAAAACATAGGTTTGGTCTGGCAGGTAAGGCTGGAGTCAGGAGCCCAAATGAGGCTCTTACAAGTCTGTCTCTTTACTTTTCAATACTCTCTTCCATGCTGGCATCAGTCTCAGTCAGATTCTCTCCATGAGAGATTCTAGCAGTTCCAGGCTTTTATTCATTCTGTTCGTCTCTCCTCTCATCTAGTCATTCCAGTATAAGTCCCAGATGGCTTTTGATTAGATAGAGGTAGGTCAGTGCCCTTTCTTGGCATAAAACCATGGTCAGGAAGGTGAATCTTCTGATTAACCTTACCTGGGTCACTTGCCCAACTCTCGTTTGGATTGAGGACTGAGTATGGGGATTGTTGGAGAAGGAAATGGCAACCCACTCCAGTATTCTAGCCTGGAGAACCCGGTGGACAGTGGAACCTGGCGGGCTACAGTCCATGGGGGTCTCAAAAAGTCAGATACAATTTAGCAACTGAACAGCAGCAGGAGCATAGGGATTGAAGGCAGCCCAATTTGTAATCTTTCTCCTTCAGTTTCTGAAAAGCAGTGAGAGCATCAGGAATAGCAAAAAGCAAAACTCATTTAGAACATCTTCAGCAATGTTAGGATGACAGAGAAAACCCCAAAGCCAGAGAGGCAGCAGAACTGGTGTGAAATCAACGCGGACACAACAGGAAGGAAGGGAGATTCTGAAACTTTATAACCTGCAAACCCACCAAGTGGCCAAACACAGAGGAGGGTTGAATCTTGAGTGAGAACTGCTGTGAGAAGATTTGAGAACAAAGAGTATAAGTAGGAGCCCAAGGTAAGAAGAAGAACTGACATGCTCAAATCACATTTCCTCATCTCAGGCACGACTGAGCCATCCAATTATGTACTTCAGTACAACCCCCAGCATCCTAAGAGAAATGGCTGGTTCTAGGTCTGGGGCAGGGAAGATTTAGGGTGAATTTGAGGTAACTTCTGGCCAGAAGGAAAGGAAGTTTTCTAAGATTAATAGATTTGTATCAAAAAGACATAGGAGGTGGTCAGAAGGGGCTTCCAGTGGCCAAAGTTGGGACAATTTGGGCATCAAAAAGAATAATGATTACAGATATTGATAAAATGCATTTAATGTATAAATTCATGACTTCATTAAGTCACTCAAGACAAAACCAGAAAAGTGTAGTATGAGATGGTCATTAAACAACTTCTTACTTTTTAATTGGTAAATAAAGTGAAAGAGGAGAGTGAAAAAGTTGGCTTAAAGCTCAACATTCAGAAAACTAAGATCATGGCATCTGGTCCCATCACTTCATGGCAAATAGATGGGGAAACAGTGGAAACAGTGTCAGACTTCGTTTTGGGGGGCTCCAAAATCACTGCAGATGGTGATTGCAGCCATGAAATTAAAAGACACTTACTCCTTGGAAGAAAAGTTATGACCAACCTAGATAGCATATTGAAAAGCAGAGACATTACTTTGCCAACAAAGGTCCGTCTAGTCAAGGCTATGGTTTTTCCTGTGGTCATGTATGGATGTGAGAGTTGGACTGTGAAGAAGGCTGAGCGCCGTAGAATTGATGCTTTTGAACTGTGGTGCTGGAGAAGACTCTTGAGAGTCCCTTGGACTGCAAGGAGATCCAACCAGTCCATCCTAAAGCAGATCAGCCCTGGGTGTTTTTTTAGAAGGAATGATGCTAAAGCTGAAACTCCAGTACTTTGGCCACCTCATGCAAATACTTGACTCACTGGAAAAGACTCTGATGCTGGGAGGGATTGGGGGCAGGAGGAAAAGGGGATGACAGAGGATGAGATGGCTGGATGGCATCACCAACTCGATGGACGTGAGTCTGAGCGAACTCCGGGAGTTGGTGATGGACAGGGAGGCCTGGCGTGCTGTGATTCATGGGATCACAGAGTCGGACACGACTAAGCGACTGAACTGAAATGAACTGAAAGGAAAAAAACTAAAGATTTATCCTACCTTTCCAGGAGTTATTGTATGATAAGATAACCAACTAGCCCACCTGATGAAGAGGAACTATACTTTACAAAAAATACCAGTTAGTACATGTAAAAGGAAAGTTAGTCTATTACATGTAAAGTTAGAATATTATGTGAATGATGAAAGTTAAAAAATGTAATTTTATAAAATCTTTGAAATTATGAATTTAGGCAAGATTTATATATTAGGTGAGTGTTTAATGGAGAACAATACATTGCATAGGGCCAAAGTAACACTATAGCAATTCCTTTCTGATCATGTTAGTTATCTATTGCTGAGTAATAACCCATTCAAAAAATCTGTTGGTAAAAAGAATAATCATTTATTATTCTTCATCACCCTGTGGGTCAGTTGGTTGGTTCTTCTGTCTAGACTAGCTTTATTCATCTCTGTGTTCAATTGATGGCTTGCTCACGTGGGGCTGCTGGGTCTCAGGTGGCCTTACTCATCTGTCAGGAAGTTGACAGAGATGGCTGAATAACTGAGGTCTCCTTCTCTGTGGTCTCTTAAGATGGTCTTGGATGGCTTTATTCACACTTCTGGAGCCTCAGCAGGAGTAGCTGGGGGCACTGTCCATGGGGTATCTCATCCTCCAGTAGACTAGTCCAGGCTTCTTTACATGGCAGTCTCAGGGGTTCAGCAGCCAAAGATGGGCAACTGCTGAAGCACAAACATTCTCGAAGCCCCTGTTGCATCACATTTACACTAGTATCTGATTGACCCAAGCCTAGACTTAAGCAATGAAGAAATAAACTCAGTCTCTAGGTAGCAAGTCTGGTAGAACTTTCTGTGCTGAAGGAAGCGTTCCATATGTGCCTTGTCCAAACAACAGCCACCAGCCACATGGGGCTTTAGAGCATTTGAAATGGGGCTGGTGCAAGTGAGAAGCTTTATTTTCAGTTGTAATTAACTTAAACTGAAACATAAATGACTACATATGGCTGGCAGCTCTCACACTGGACAGTGCAGTTCTAGATACAAGATCCCCTCTGGTGGTTTCTAGTCAAAAATATGAATCCACCAGTACTTTAGAGCTAACTTTCAGTCTGTACAAGATAAGAGGGGTATAGAAATCAGCTTCATGGTACAATAAGGAACAGATAGACAAATCTAGTAGGTGAGATTTTGCACAGGAAAACCGACCCCATGTCTTCAATAAGTCAATGTCATGAAAAGGGGATCCTGACAGGCTGCAGAAAAATAAGAGCTGCTATAACAGCCAGAGAGCTTTATTCACAGGATTCCTGGATAGGACTAAAATACTTGTAAGCTCTTCAGTGACAAAGAAAACATACTGAAGCAGAAAGGTTAAGATCATTGACCCAAGAAGGCCAAGTGTTACAACAGTATGTAGAGTATAATCTTAAATTGGAAAAGAAAATATGCATAAATATGTGGGTATAGATAGGTACACATGGACACCACCAGATGGTCAATAACAAAATCAGATTATGGTTTTTTTGCAGCCGAAGATGGCGAAGCTCTATATGGCCAGCAAAAACAAGACCTGGAGCTGCCTGTGACTCAGATCATGAGCTCCTTATGGCAAAATTCAAGCTTAAATTGAGGAAAGTGGGGAAAACCACCAGGCCATTCAGGTATGACCTAAATCAAATCCCTTTCGATTATACAGTGAAGGTGACAAACAGACTCAAGGGATTGGATCTGGTAGACAGAGTGCCTAAAGAACTATGGATGGAGATTTCTAACACTGTACAGAAGGCAGTGACCAAAGCCACCCCAAAGAAAAAGAAATGCAAGAAGGCAGAATGTTTGTCTAAGGAGGCCTTACAAATAGCTGAAGAAAGAAGAGAAAAGAAAGGCAAGGGAGAAAGGAAAAGATATACTCAGCTGAATGCAGAGTTCCAGAGAACAGAAAGGAGAGATAAGAAGGCCTTCTTGAATGAACAATGCAAAGAAATAGAGGAAAACAATAAAATGGGAAAGACTAGAGATTGCTTCAAAGAAATTGAAAATATCAAGGGAAATTTCATGCAAGGATGGGCACAATAAGGGGCAGAAACAGTAAGAACCTAATAGAAACAGAGGAGATTAAGAAGAGGTGGCAAGAATACACAGAAGAGCTATACAAAAAAGGTCTTAAGGACCCAAATAACCTTGATGGTGTGGTCACTCACCTAGAGCCAGACATCCTGGAGTGTGAAGTCAAGTGGGCCTTAGAAACCATTACTATACACAAAGCTAGTGAAGGTGATGGAATTTCAGCTGAGCTATTTAAAATCCTAAAGGATGATGCTATTAAAGTACTGTACTCCGGATGTCAGCAAATTTAGAAAGCTCAGCAGTGGCCACAGGACTGGAAAGAGTCAGTTTTCATTCCAATCCCAAAGAAAGGCAATGCCATAGAATGTTCCAACTACTGCACAATTCTGCCCATGTCACATGCCAGCAAGGTTATGCTCAGAATCCCTTAAGTTAGACTCCAGTACTGTGTGAACTGAAAACTTCCAGATGTACAAGCTGGGTTTAGAAATGTCAGAGAAACAAGAGATGAAATTGTCAACATTCACTGGGTCATGGAGAAAGCAAGGAAATTCCAGAAAAACATCTCCTTCTGCTTCATTGACTATGCTGAAGCCTTTGACTGTGTGAATCACAACAAACTGTGGAGAATTCTTAAGGAAATGGGAATACCAGATCACCTTCCCTGCCTCCTGAGAAACCTGTATGCAGATGAAGAAGCAAAAATTAGAACCAGACATGGAACAGCTGACTGGATCAAAATTGGGAAAGGAGTACGTCAAGGCTGTATATTGTAACTCTGCTTATTTAACTTCTGTGCAGAGTATATCATATGAAATTCTGGGCTAGATGAATCAAGATTGCCAGGAGAAATATCAGTGATCTCATACATGCAGATGATGCCACTCTAATGACAGAAAGTGAAGAGGAACTAAAGAGCCTCTTGATGACGGTGAAAGAGGAGAGTGAAAACGTTGGCTTGAAACACAACATTCAAAAAACGAAGATCATGGAATCCAGTCCCATCACTTCATGGCAAATAGAAGGAGAAAGAGTAGAAGCAGTGACAGATTTTATTTTCTTGGGCTCCCAAATTACTGCAGATGGGGACTCCAGCCATGAAATTAAGAGGTGCTTGCTCCTTGGGAGAAAAGCTATGACAAACCTAGACAGTGTGTTTAAAAGCAGACATCATTTTGCTGACAAAGGTGCATCTAGTCAAAGCTATGGTCTTTCTAGTAGTCATGTACAGATGTGAGAGTTAGACCATAAAGAAGGCTGAGCACCAAAGAATTGATGCTTTTGAACTGCGGTGCTGGAGAAGACTCTTGAGAGTCCCTTGGATGGTGAGGAGATCAAACCAGTCAATCCTAAAGGAAATAAACCCTGAATAGTCATTGTAAGGACTGATGCTGAAGTTGAAGCTCCAATACTTTGGCCACCTGATTCAAAGAGCCAACTCCTTGGAAAGGACTCTGATGCTGGGAAAGATTGAAGGCAAAAGAATGGGGTGGCAGAGGATAAGATGGTTAGATAGCATCACTGTCTCAGTGGACATGAATTTGAGCAATCTCTGGGAGGTAATAGAGGACAGAGGAGTCTGCTGTGCTGCAGTCCATGGGATCGCAAAGAGCTGGACATGGATTAGTGACTGAGCAAGAACAACAATATATAGATACAGTAATCATACAAACATATGAAGACCCAGAAGCATATGCACCAAGATGTAAGACATGCTGATTCTGGGTGATAGGAAGGTGAAGCTTTGTTTGCTTGATTGTGTTTTGTAATTTTTTTATAAATGTTAAGGTGCTACCTCTAAAATAATAAGAGGGTTATTAAAAATAGAAGATAAGTTCACTACTAAACTGGAGATGCCAAAGATAAGCAGCCATTGTATTCTGTGTGTGTGTGTGTGTGTGTGTGTGTGTGTGTGTGTGTGTGTATGTATTTTCAGGAAATGCTTTGTCAAGATAACATTGCAAATACTTCCTGCAGACAGGGAATCCTATTGGGCTCCACAGCTTGCTGAAAGGGCTTAGCTTATCCGGAGGATCTGGTAAATGGATCACTTCCTCCTGATGCCACAGCAGCTTCAACTGTCAAGTTAGATTAAACAATCAGCATATATCATTGAGTGACATGTTCTAGAGTGTTCTACTATGAATCATTCATGTAGGCTTCTAGTTATGTTGCTCGGTTTTCCTTGAAAATAATGGCCCCAGGGACTGAATATCGTGTAACAGAGAAAGTGAATAAATTGGTCCCAGCCCTGCCAGGTGTCAAACAAATAGGAATATATTGGAGGAAAAGTACTCTATCTATAATTAATGACAGCATTTTAAACTTTTACCAGAAATTGATAATACAGTGCTTGCTTTTATTTTGGCTTTCCCTTTAGTGATGTATACATATTTTTGAAGTAGTTCTACTATAAAATATACATTAAATTCTTCGTAGAAACATAATTCAGTACAAAATGTTATATTTATAAATGTCTCATTGTCACCCTTTTTGCAATGATTCATTCTCTGTGTTTAGTGTAGAAATTTTAAGAACGTATTGTCTCAGAAGGCATAATCAAGACTACCAAGTAAAAACAGAATTTATGACTGCCAATTTTTTTACAGCTTTTTACATAATTGCCAAATTGCCACTGTCATAATAAAAATTTAGATTGACACTAGTTTGTTTTGAAATTACATGGCTATCCTTTAAAATAAACATATATTTCCATTTCTGAGTTACAAGCCCGTTTGGATAGCTAAATCTTTCTACCTGTCAGTCAACTGAATAATTAAATAGCAAGGCCAGAGCTTTTATTATCCCTCAAATCTACAGCTGAACATTTGTGATGGAACAAATGGATACGTTTCTCTTTGGGACCCATGATAGAGAACGGGGAATTTTTAAACTCCTATAGTTCAGCCAACACCACTTGTTCAATGTTAAGTTCTAGCAAATAAGATTAAGCAAAATAAAATTCTCTTCCCATTTTTATGCTTTATGACTTTATTGAAACTGTTTATTCTGAGGCACAATAGGCTGTCACACCTGTCTCCTACATTTCCAGATCATTAAGTCACCACCCTACCGTGTAACTTCTGTTAGCGCTGCTTGCATTTCTTCTTAAATGTGGGAGTAAACACAAGCTTTAACAAGATCACAGGATCATCTTGTTTTCTATAGTCTCCTACGGCCAGCATTGTTATCAAGTCCCTGAAAGCATTACTGTTCCATTAGGTCTAGTTTGCAAATGATGCACAATGTGATGTTTTGATGATGGATAAAGGATGATAATGAATTTGTAACATTTTACCCTTTACGTTTATGTTTACACAGAGCCCTCTCAGATTGTTTGTTGGGGGATCTATCTGCAATATTTCTTGAGCACAATTGTTTACAAAATATTTTATCTAATTGAAGAGGGTGGAAGCCATCAGGGGACGAGAAATCAAAACCTTCAGAGCTAGAAAGCGTAATTTGCATAGTATTCATTCTTTCATATGTATTGAGCACTGGTAGTGTGCTAAGCATCATGCTAGGTGTTAAGGATACATGGGTGAGCAGTGCAGGCACTCATAAAACTTACAGCCTGCTGGGAGAAGCAGAAATTTAAAATGTAATTAATCAGTTAATGCAATTAATCAATAAATTAACTGCAATCATATGAAGTGGTAGGAAGGAGAAAAACAGGCTATAGAAGTATGCAACAAGGCATTTGACCTGTCAGAGCACAGGAAATGGAGGCTGGGTGCAGGAGAATCAGTTAGAAAGGCTTGAAACGCCACTCCAACTCAGGGAGGCATAAGCGAAGAACCGAGAGAAATGTTGCAGAGTAAGGAGGGGAAGAGCGTGTGCAAAACCCCTGAGTTGGAAGGAACTTGACAAGTTCAAGAACTCACAGGAGGCAAATATGGCTGAATTGTAGAAAATACAGGGAGAATGGCATAGTATGACCGGAAAGGGCCAGGGTCCAGCCGGATGGTGCAGATCCCACAAAAGGCATCAAGTAGATTTGATTATCTGGGGTTAAAGTTGGGCAAAAAGGAAAGATTAGGTCAAATCTTTTGGCTTTAATATAATATGCAGTGTTGTACCACTTGAGCTCGAGAAAAAAATAACATTATGTCACTGGTGTTTGAACCGTAGTGCATAGCCAAGATGGCACCAGGTTGGGACTAGAGACAGGGCTCCCAGCTCAGAGGATTCACAAGACTCTGCCCAAGGGGCTTATGAGTTTGGATGTGGGAGGAAAAAAGGAAATGTGAAGCTGAGTCAGTATAGAGAGTTAAGAACCCATCGGCTTTGATAAGAGAATGGACGAGAAGAGTGACGGAGAAAGAGGAGCTGAAAAAAGGCTCATGCTGATGGCTTTGATTAACCAGTATACATGGGAGATGTGGATAAATATCCAGCTTTGGGGGTGTGCTCTAGACTGCTCCCCAGAGGTCCCCGGTGGGATGAGTTCCAGTCGCCTGCTTTTACATACCTTTTATCAGCTCCCTTCCCTTCTCCATCTCACCTACTGTTTCCTTCACTTCCTGAAACCATCTCCTGAATGAACTTCTTGACCCCATATTCTTGACTCAGGGAATGAAAACTAAGTACGAGTGCAGGGGAGAGGTGAAACATACATACTCTGAGTTTTAAAGCTTCAGCAATGTCAAAATTTGGCATCTAACTTTGGGTACAGTTTGCATGCACATGATAATTGAATTTCACAGGAAGCTGAGTTTCTTGAAAAAGGAGGCTTAGATGCTGTTAGAGATTGTGGAAAGAAAAAGTCAATGGGTGGAAAGGGTGTTGCTGTGAGTAAGACTGGCACAGTTTGGGTTGGTAGTCTTTAATATAGAAAATCTTCAGAGTATCTGCTTTGAAATTTGGAAGGGAATTTACACCTTTGAGAAAATCGTGGACAAGCAGCACAAGTGATTTATGAAAAACTTGTGGGTTTGCATTATTTTTCGGTCATTAATTTGTATAGTAATATGTTATTTCAGTAAGAGGTCACACAATTTACTTCATGTAATAGGTTAAATAAACCTCTAATACGTATTTTATAAGATTCTTTTGAGGATATGTCTAGATGGATTTAATTTATTTTCAAAGGTTTGTTTTGTAGAAATTAGCTATTAGAAAAATGCTGCATGTAATATTGCCTTATACTTGTCTAGCCCATTGCCCATCTAAATATTCCACAACTATTTTCATCATTTTAATAACTTACCAAATATTAGTTTAGGAAATACGTCATTAGTCTTATTGTCTAGATTTGGAATTGACATAGAGAAGAAATGTGACTCACCTTGTTACTAGTTACTGTTTACTTCTACAATTAATGATGAATCTGAGATTATGACCCAGAGCACTTGACTTCCTGTGTTTCTCTGAATTTGATTAGAAATTGATGCAATTTAATAGATTTGTTTCATGGTTGGATATTTGCTGATAGTTTATGAAGGAAATGCTCCTGAAGCAATCATTTGGTAATAAGAGGGAGTGTTTTGCTCTTTTCCCCACAAGTTACTTCTGTAAAATAGTTCAGTGTGTTTATGATACAGATTTGTCTTTTCCTATTGTTCATGTGGCCCAGCAATAGGGAAAGATCTCAAAAGATGGAGGACTTTCCCCTCAAAACCAGCAGGATCAGGGAGCTTAGCTGGGGACCCTGTTCTGAAGAAACTTTGGTCGAATAGAGTTCATTCCTCTTATTTTTAAAGATCTTATCATGCCTAGATTATTAAGTCTAAAAGCAGAATATATTCCGATTTTTTTCTTTTTCTTCTTAAGCAGTTATTTCTCTCTCCTACGTAAAGATGCTCATTAAAATTGATATTCAGGGAGTGTGTTCATTTGCTTGGGTTGCTGTTGTAGAACCCAAGTTTGTGTGCTCAATGCAAAGTAAGGCCAGAAAAAATGAAGCATCAGAGTTCAGAGCAGAGGAAGGTTTGTTCCAAGGGCTGAGCAAGGAGAACGGACAGGTCATGCTCAAAAGACCAGAACTCCCCAGCAACTTTCAGGGAAGAGTGTTTAAAGGCAATATTGGGTTAAGGGCGGCAGGATGCATGGCTCCTTTCTAATTGGTTGGTGGGAAGGTAACACAGTGATATTTCAGGATCTCAATCATCAACCTTCTGGTTCCAGCCAGGCTAGTGTCTGTGTCTTTGTTCTCAGCCTGAAGTTACCATCCTCCACCTAGGTGGAGACCTTAGTTCCTATGGAACAAATCAAAGATATTCATCATTTGTTGTTGTTCAATTGATCAGTCATGTCTGACTCTTTGCAACCTCAAGGACTGCAGCACGTTAGGCTTCCTTGTCCTTCACCATCTCCCAGAGCTTGCTCAAACTCATGTCCATTGAGTTGGTGATGCCATCCAATCATCTTGTCCTCTTTTGTCCCCTTCTCTTTGTGCCTTCAGTCTTTTTCAGCATCAGGGTCTTTTCCAATGAGTCAGCTCTTCGCATCAGGTGGCCAAAGTATTGGAGCGTTAGCTTCCACATCAGTCCTTCCAATGAATATTCAGGATTGATTTCCTTTAGGATTGGCTGGTTGGATCTCCTTGCAGTCCAAGGGACTCTCAAGAGTCTTCTCCAACACCACAGTTCAAAAGCATCAATTCTTTGGTGCTCAGCTTTCTTTATGGTGCTACTCTCACATGCATACATAACTATTGGAAAAACCACAGCTTTGACTATATGGACCTTTGTTGGCAAAGTAATGTGTGTGGCTCTTTCTTGAGCCAGCTCAATGTTCTAACAGCATCTCCCACTCTAATAAACTTCCTTCTCCTCTCACTCTGCCTCGTGAGTGAGGCACTGTCTAGGTTTTTCATCATATTGTTATGTATATCCCTTGAGGAATTCGGGCTCTGCCTTATCACTGCATTATTGCTTCTTTCCTGCTTTTCCTTCCTTTCTGCATTCCCTTTCTCCCTTAATTGTTGTTGTTGTTTGGTCACTAAGCCATATCAGACTGTTTTGCAACCCCAAGGACTGTAGCCTGCCAGGCTTCTCTGTCAATGGAATTTCCCAGGCAAGAATACTGGAGTGAGTCACCATGCCTTTCTTCAAGGGATCTTCCTGACCCAGGGATCGAACCCACATGTCCCGTGTTGGAAGCCGAATTCTTTACCATTGGGCCACCAAGGAAGCCACTTCCCTAACCAGTAACTGTCATGGTCCCTGCGAAGGTTGGAAAAGAATTTCCAGACACGAAGCAGAGTGAGAGGAGAATGAAGTTTATTAGAGTGGGAGATGCTGTTAGAACATTGAGCTGGCTCAAGAAAGACCCAAACACTTTCTTAGGCTAGTAGCCAATTTTTATAGCCTCAAGACAGAGAAAGTTCCTACTGAAATGGTGGCATTAGGTGATTGGTTCAGATGCTATAGGGTGAGTAATAGCGGGGTATTTCACCGAATAGGGGGTCAGGGAACTGTCTGGTTTAGGTCTGGAAGCTTGTGGCAACAGTTGCTATGGGGCTTGGTCAACTCCAGAGATTTTTGTTCTGTGACCTTGGTACGAGGCTCCACACCTGTGGTCTTGGTATAGGGTGTCACAGTAGCTGCTTAATCTGCCTTTTGGAACTAAAGGCAGGGATAGGAAGCTTAAGCCTTTTCCTGCAAACAAGAAATGAGAGACACAGAGAGGCTTTTGTACCACAGGGTCCTGCTTGTTTTTACTGTGTAACAAAGTATCACAGACTAGGTGGCTTCAACAACAGAAATTTATTTTTCACAGTTCAGGAAGCAGGAAGTTCAGGATCAAAGTGAGAGTGTTAACACAAGTTCATGGGCCTGATGCACAGTGAGGCCAAACAAACTGAAACGTTGGAGTTTGAAGCAGAGAAAGGTATATTCCAAGGCCATGCAAGAAGATGAGTTCCCCAAAGGGTTTCTGCAAAGCATTTTTAAAGAGCAGGTGGGGAGGAGGGTCGCAGGGTCTGTGATCGATTCTCTGTGCACAATTCTCTGATTGGGTGACCGTGAAGCACCAGAGCGGAGTCACAGGATTGATTTTATCAGTCCCTAGGCTCCAAGAGGCGTGGTGCTGTGTGTTCATGGTTATCGAGTAGTTCTTACATTTGATTTTCACATCTGCAAGACAACTCAGGAAATTTGCATCAAATACTGTTATCTAGGTACTTCAGGAAGAAGGCAATGGCAACCCACTCCAGTACTCTTGCCTGGAAAATCCCATGGATGGAGGAGCCTGGTAGGCTGCAGGCCATGGGGTTGTGAAGAGTCAGACACGACTGAGCGACTTCACTTTCACTTTTCACTTTCATGCACTGGAGAAGGAAATGGCAACCCACTCCAGTGTTCTTGCCTGGAGAATCCCAGGGACAGCGGAGCCTGATGGGCTGCCGTCTATGGGGTTGCACAGTCGGACACGACTGAAGCGACTTAGCAACAGCAACAGCAGCAGGGACTTCAGAGAGGAGCTAAAGCAGAGCTTATGGGGGAAGGCCTGTCCTGAGAAGACTCTATTGATTAAAACATCTTGAGAGTTAACAAGTTAAGTTTTCTCTGGGAAAATATGAGGACTGTAGCCCAGGAGGCAGCACCTCAGATAGCTCTGAGAGACAGCACCAAAGCGGCAGTTGGGGAAGGTCAATATATAAGATTTCATTGAAAGAGGGTGGGTGTTCAGTGCAACTGAGCATTTACTTTGACAAAGACTGCTTAACCAAACTCGAGTCAGGCTGCACTAAGTTCTCAAAACCCTGACCTTGGGTTTTGTCCTTGGCCAACTTAGTATAATTTTAGCAAGAATCCTGTGGCGTCAGTTTAGCAAAAATCTCTCACCCTTGATAGATCCATTTCCTTCACCCAGTCCTGGCTATCTTATTACTGGTCCTGTCTTTGGCAAAGATCCTACTGAGTGGGCCTAGCAAAAATCCCTATGGACTTTTAGTAATTTTCCATCAGCTAATAACCCTCTACATCACCCACTCCCCCCAACCAAAGTCCTTGTCTGTAAATCTCCACATGTCCTTGTTGTGTTTGTCCCTGGGCTCATCTTTTTCCTTCACTGCAAACCCCTCATTGCATGAAACTGGCCTCACCACCTTAAATAAATATTGTGACTCTTTTTTTCTGTAACAGAGTTAGGGCTTCAGCATATGAATTGAAGTTGTTGTTGTTCAGTTGCTAAGTCCTGTCTGACTCTTTGCAACCCCATGGACTGCAGCATGCCAGGCTTCCCTGTCCCTCCCTGTCTCCCCAAGTTTGCTCAAACTCATGTCCATTGAGTCAGTGATGCCGTTCAACCATTTCATCCTCTGTCATCCCCTTCTCCTCCTGCCTTTGATCTTTCCCAGCATCAGAGTCTTTTCCAATGAGTTGGCTCTTTGAATCAGGTGGCCAGGGTTTTGGAGCTTCAACTTTAGCATCAGTCCTTCCAATGAATATTCAGGACTGATCTCCTTTATTATTGACTGGCTTGATCTCCTTGCAGTCCAAGGGACTCTCAAGAGTCTTCTCAAGCATCACAGTTCGAAGGCATCAGTTCTTCAGTGCTGAGCCTTTTTTATTGTCCAGCTCTCAGATCCATACATGACTACTGGAAAAACCATGGCTTTGACTATTCAGACCTTCAGTAGGCAAAGCAGTATCTCTGCTTTTTAGTACACTGTCTAGGTTTTTCATTGCTTTTCTTCCAAGGAGCAAGTATCTTTTAACTTCATGGCTGTAGTTACTGTCCACAGTGATTTTAGAGCCCAAGAAAAAAAGTCTGTTTTCCACTGTTTCCCCATCTATTGCCATGAAGTGATGGGACCGTATTCCATGATCTTCATTTTTTGAATGTTAAATTTTAAGCCAGCTTTTTCACTCTCCTCTTTCACTTTCATCAAGAGGCTCTTTAATTCCTCTTCACTTTCTGCCATAAGGGTGGTGTCACCTGCATATCTGAGGTTATTGGTATTTCTCCTGGCAATCTTGATTCCAGCTTGTGCATTTTGCATGATGTACTCTGCATATAAGTTAAATAAGCAGGGTGACAATATACAGCCTTCACATATTCCTTTCCCAATTTTGAACCAGCCCATTGTTCCGTGTCCCATTCTAATTGTTGCTTCTTGATCAGCATACAGGTATCTCAGCAGGCAGGTACAGTGGTCTGGTTTTCCTATCGCTTCAAGAATTTTCCACAGTTTGTTGTGATCCATACAGTCAGAATAGGAGAAATTATATGTTCAGGTAGGGGGATGTGATAAGGATCAAAACAGTAACAGTCTAGCATTCTTCTTTCTTTTGCAAAGTTTCAAGAGTGGCATTTCTGACAAGGTGAGGGTGTGTGCAGGGTCTCAGGTGGTCAGTCAGCTAATCTTGATGAGCCTCTCTGGTTTCTTTACTCTTAACTCAGTTGGTTTCCTGTTTGCTCCTTTCTTGATTAGCAACTGTTCTGGCCTTTGGAGGACTTCCTACTGGCTCAGACAGTAAAGCATCAGCCTACAATCCTGGAGACCCGGGTTCGATCCCTGGGTCAGGAAGATCCCCTGGAGAAGGAAATGGCAACCCACTCCAGTACTCTTGCTTGGAAAATCCCATGGACGGAGGAGCCTGGTAGGCTACAGTCCACAGGGTCGCAAAGAATCAGACACGAATGAGCAACTTCACTTCACTTCATTCTGACCTTTGGAACTCAGAGAAGGTCATGGAGGCTGGAGTCTTGCCTACATGAAATGGGGGACAAAAAAAGACTCCATGCCCAGGAACCCCACAGGGCTCTGCTTGGCATCAGTAAGAGATGTACACATCTGTAGATCTTTCAGAACTGCGAAGAAAACTTCCCTCTTTCTTAAAGATAAAATTGACCTCTTTGGTTCTGGTCAGACCCCTTCTGAAGGACAGAGAGTTGAGAAGTGACCCTCATTCAGCCATACAGTATTCAGGGGGACATCCCTGAGCCTGGCTGATGGCTGCGTCACATCCCTCCAACCCTAATGATTTTGGTACATGCAGTTGGACAGAAGCAGTGTTTAGACAAGGATTCCTGAACCGTTAGACAGACATGGATTTGAATTCTGCCTGTATCAGCTGTAAGATCTTTGGCAAGGAACTTTCACTCTTTCAACTTCAGTTTTCCCATCTGTAAAATGAGAGTAATAATCATCCCTATGTTCTTATCTCTAACACAAAATTTGGGATAAGAATTTAAGAAGACAATACATATACAGTACTTGGCGTGTAGTTGACACTCGGTAAATGTTAACTGTCATCGTCAGTAAAGATCATCTGAGCCACTGCCTGAAAATGTTGGTAAGAAATCCAAGGATGGATGTTTGCCTCTTTTTGGCTGACATTCTTTCTAAAACCCTTCCCTATTTCAGGTGCTTTTCGTTGTCTGAAATCTAAGGGTGAACAGCGGTCTACAGATTCATCTTGAGGCCCTTGCCCTGTATTTGAGGGGCTCTAAATGCACTTTCCACCTGAAGTCACCAGGGTGACTTCCCTGGTGGCTCAGACGGTAAAGCGTCTGCCTGCAATGCGGGAGACCCGGGTTCAATCCCTGGGTCAGGAAGATCCCCTGGAGAAGGAAATGGCAACCCACTGCAGTACTCTTGCCTGGAAAATTCCATGGACAGAGGAGCCTTGTAGACTACAGTCCATGGGGTCACAAAGAATCAGACATGACTGAGCAACTTCACTCACTCAAATGCACTGTCCATCTGACTTTATCTAAAAGAAGGCAGATAGCAGGAAAAACATTCCCCCTTCTCCTTACTTTACCAAAGATGGCAATTACAGTTGATGAGTAGTACTCAAGGAGATACATGGCATGGGTTACAGCTCATTTAGAAACGAATAAGAACTCAAATTCAAATGTTAATGGGGTGATTTTTTTTACTTGGTATTCTTTGAAACATGTAAGCACTTTTCTCTTTTAAAATTCAAGACTGGTTGCTGTATTCCCTTAGGTCTTCATTTAGAAATGAGTGGCTCATTAATTATCTTCTTGACTGCAGATGAGAAGATATTTCATTTTATTTTCACATTGGATGAGTCAACTAAAAGGAGTCTCATTGCTAAAACCCACGGATCACAATTTCTTCGTTTCCCCTCCCTTGGTATGGCTCACACCCACCTTCTCCATAGAGGTGTACCAGTTCTCCAATTGCATTGGACTTGTTTGTTAATTCTCATAAATTTGGGACAGTGAGGTGTTTGGATACAATTACATCAGAAGTATCATCTCCATCCTTTGCCATAACATATATGTAATGCCAGGGTGATTATGCATTGGACACCCGTCAAATCACATGGTTTATGAAAAGTACTGACCCCATTCTTTTTCCACACAGATGTTTACAAGCAGAAACAATTTCCAAGTTAAAACAATAGTGAAATCTGTCCTTATTCTCAGGTATCAGAAGAAAAGTGAAGTGGCTCAGTCATGCCCGACTCTTTGCGACCCCATGGATAGTAGCCTGCACCAAGCTCCTCCGTCCATGGGATTTTCAAGGCAAGAGTACTGGAGTGGGTTGCCATTTCCTTCTCCAGGAAATCTTCCCAACCCAGGGATCAAACCCGGGTCTCTCACATTATAGACAGACGCTTTACCATCTTAGCCACCAGGGAAGTCCAATATCAGAAGAAAGCAATCTGTAAATATTTTCTGGAATAAAATTTCAAGCACAGTTACTTGATGTGCAAATTACACAGACCTGAACTATTTCTCTTTCTCATTAGTTTCCGGAGTTTTAAAACCTGATTCATGGGGTTGTTTTTAAAAGTATAGCTAATTAACAGAATGGCCACTACATATGCTGCAAAATACAGAAAAAAAAAAGGTCAACCTCTGTTCTTTTTCTTAAGACTGACACCAGTTTTCTTGACTTCCAACACCTTCTTTTAAATGAGGAAATGACGCATTCTCTATGTTGGAGGTACGATTGTTTACCATTTATTTCATCTCTTCCTAAACTGCTTTTGCTCCCTTTTGTATAATCACTGTGGGTTTTTAAAGGTCTTCTCTAAACAGAATAGGTGTACTTTTTCCCCTCACTTTAACAAAAGCTGTGTCTTCAGCTTTCTTTTGCGTTTTCCCCCCTGGTTTCAATAGAACCGGTTCATGTTAGTAGCAAAAGGAGAATAATTTATTTATAGGGTACAGACCTTTGAATGAATTGCCCCCAAGTCCCACACAATTATAAAACAGAAGCTTTTAAATAAGTTCAGTGTAATAAAACAGAGTGAATCAATCCAACAAGAATAACCAAACAATGCAGCTAGATTAACTGTTTAAGGTATGAATGAGAAAACCCATTTCCAAATGGCTTTTGAATATGGGATTAGACAGGATCAAATAAATGATGGCACCCTGGAAGTGTTTCATAATTACAGTGGGCAGTTTTTCAACAGATGGTATATTTGAGAACATTTTTTCATTTGTAGGGAAGCACGCCTCAAATAAACAAACATGAAATCCTAAAAACAATGAACAAAGAATTAAGGAGAAAATAAAATTTGATTGGATGTGACATGAAAATACTCACAAAATGAGGACTAAAGGAAAGAACAAAGAAAGAAAGGGAGTGGGAAAAGTGGGATGCGCTTGAGTCCCAGTAATCCTCCCCCTAAATTTTCACTCTCCTCTTGGAGGTCTCACTTTCACCTCACCTGTGGCCATCTGCAGATGTTGGGGAGAATTTAGGCATGCAGATCACTCTACAGGGCCTCAGAAGAAAGAGGTAGCACAAAGGACTGTAGAACTAGAATTCTTCTCTAGGATTTAAAGACTAGCAAAACCCTCTGAAGCCAAGCCCATACCTTCTCTGGGTCTTTGTTTTCTCATTTGTGAGATGTAAATATCAGTACTCACTCTACAGAGTTGTTTATTTTAGTTGAAGTGTAGTTGATTCACAGTTTTTCTGGTATGTAGTACAGGGATTCAGTGAATATATACATATATATATCCTTTTTCAGATTCTTTTCCATTATAGTTTTGTATAAGATATTGAATATAGTTCCCTATCCAACAGTAGATTCTTATTGTTTGTTAATTTTACATATAGTATTATATACTGTTAATCTCTCACATTTCTAATTTATCCCTCCCCTTTTTCCACTTGGTTAACCATGTTTGTTTTCTATGTCTGTGAGTCTCTTTCTGTTTTGTAAATGAGTTCATTTGTATCATTTTTTAAAATTCCGCATACAAATGATAAAACTTAGTATTTCTCTTTGTCTGACTACTTCACTTAGCACGATACTCTCTGGATCCATCCATGTTGCTGAATGGCATTATTTCATTCTTGTTTGTGGCTGAGTAATATTCTATTGCATACACTGTTGTTGCTGTAGTTCATTTGCTAAGTTGTGTCGAACTCTTTGGAAGCCCATGGACTAGAGCACACCAGGCTTCCCTGTTCTTCACTATCTCTTAGAGTTTGCTCAGACTCACATCCACTGAATTGATGGTATCTAACAGTCTCATCCTCTGACACCCCTTTCTCTTTTTCCCTTCAACTTTTCTCAGCTTCAGGGTCTTTTCCAATGAGTAAGCACTTCCCATCAGATGGCTAGAGCTATGGAGCTTCAGTTTCAGTATCAGTCCTTCCAGTGAATATTCAGGGTTTATTTCCTTTAGGATTGACTGGTTTGATCACAACATTACTGGAATGGGTTGCCAGTTCCTTCTCCAGGGGATCTTCCCAACTCAGGAATTGAAACCAGGTCTCCTGTACTGCAGGCCAAGTTCTTACCAACTGAGCTACAAGGGAAGCCCCCTTGTAGGCTAAGGGACTCTCAAGGGTCATCTCCAGCACCACAGTTTGAAAGCACCAGTTCTTTGGTGCTAAGCTTTCTTTATTGTCCACTCTCACATCCATACTCGACTATGGAAAAACTATAGTTTTGTCTATATGGACATTTGTCAGCAAAGTGATGTCTGTGCTTTTTAATATGCTATCTAGGTTTGTCATAGCTTTCCTTCCAAGGAGCAAGCATCTTTTAATTTAGTGGCTGTAGTCACCATCCACAGTGATTTTAGAACCCAAGAAAATAAAATCTGTCACTGCTTCCACTTTTTCCACATCTATTTGCCATGAAGTGTTGTGGTTGTATACCATGATCTTAATTTTTTGATATTGATTTCAAGCCAGCTTTTTCACTCTACTCCTTCACCCTCATCAGGAGGCTCTTTTGTTTCTCTTCATTTTCCTTTAGAGAAATCTGCATATCTGAGGTTGTTGATATTTCTTCCGGCAGTCTTCCCAGCTTGTGCATCACCCAGCCCGGCATTTCACATGCTGTACTATGCATATAAATTAGATAAGCAAGGTGACAGTATGCAGCCTTGATGTACTCCTTTCCCAATTTGCAACTAGTCCATTGTTCCATGTCTGGTTTCAGTATAGACTTGGATTACTGTGATGTTGAATGGTTTGCCTTAGAAACCAACTGAGACCATTCTGTCATTTTCGAGATTGTACCCAAGGACTGCATTTCAGACTTCTGTTGACTATGAGTGATACTTCATTTCTTCTAAGGAATTCTTGCCCACAGAAATAGATAAAATGGTCGTCTGAATTAAATTTGCCCAAAATTCCCATCCATTTTAGTTTACTGATTCCTGAGATGTTGACATTCACTCTTGCCATCTCCTGCTTCCGTTCACTTCAGTTCAGTTCAGTCGCTCAGTCATGTCTGGCTCTTTGTGACCCCATGAATCATAGCACGCCAGGCCTCCTTGTCCATCACCAACTCCTGGAGTTCACTCAAACTTACGTCCATCGAGTCAGTGATGCCATCCAGCCATCTCATCCTCTGTCATCCCCTTCTCCTCCTGCCCCCAATCCCTCCCAGCATCAGAGTCTTTTCCAATGAGTCAACTCTTTGCATGAGGTGGCCAAAGTACTGGAGTTTCATCTTTAGCATCATTCCTTCCAAAGAACACCCAGGGTTGATCTCCTTCAGAATGGACTGCTTGGATCTCCTGCTTGACCACATCCAATTCACCACATCATGGACCTAACAGTGCAGGTTCCTACGCAATATTTTTCTTTACAGCATTGGACTTTACTTTCACCACCAGACACACCTACAATTGAGCATTATTTCTGCTTTGGCCAAACCACTTCATTCTTTCTGAAGCTATTAGTAATTGCCCTCTGCTCTTCCCCAGCAGCATATTGCACCTCTTCTGACCTGGGGACTCCTCGTCTTTCAGTGTCATAATACTGCTCATGGGGTTCTCATGGCAAGAATACCGGAGTGGTTTGCCATTCCCTGCTCCAGAGGACCACATTTTGTCAGAACTCTTCACTATGACCTGTCCATCTTGGATAGGCCTGCATGGCATGGCTCACAGCTTCATTGAGTTATGCAAGTCCCTTAGCCACAGCAAGACTGTAATCTATGAAGGGACCATAGAGTGTATGTACACACACACACACACACGCACAAATACACATATATGTATACATCTTCTTTATCCATTCATCTGTCAACAGACAGATTGGCTTCCATGTCTTGGCTATTGTAAATAGTGGTGCTATGAATATTGGGGTGCACGTATCTTTTCAAATTATTTTTTGTCTTTGCCGGATATATGCCCAGGAGTGGGATTGCTAGATGATCATAGAGTAGCTCTACTTTTAGTTTTTTTAAGGAACCTCCATAGTATTTGCCATAGTGGCATAACCAGTTTGCATTCCCACCAACAATGTAGGAGGGTTCCCATAGAGTCTTGTATGTAAAGCATTTTACAAATGCAGAGCTCAAAATAATACTTGTGATCAACTCATTACTTAGCCACTCAACCAACAGAAAGCCTGTAGGCGATTCATTTTACAGGGTAAGGCAAAAGGAAGTTTGCTAATGCACAAATACGAGAAATGCTCTTTAGCAATCACCTGAAGACGGTAGGAATATGACATTCGGGATAAACTGAATGAGATAAACTAGAGTTAATTAGCTTTGCTATATTGTGATAGTTACCTAAAAGTTTTACAGTTTCAAAAACTGAAAAAAAAATAGATCAATATGAATTTTTCTTACCCCTCTTCCCTCCTGCATGCAACCAACTGGATCAAGTTTTTGTCATTTTTAAAATAAAAGACATCAGACCAAACTTTGTTGAACATTTGTTGGATGTTAATACTGGAGGAAATTTCTTACGACTCTGGAAGTTCTATTTCACATTGATTTCAGCCTTTAGGTTTTTCTCTAGGACTAGTGTTTGATTGCCCCACAGCTGCCAGAACAATAAGTTGTTGCCTAAAAGTTTTCGCTTTTGCAAGGGGTTCTAGGTTTTACACATACAGACACAGGATTGCTAATTAAATTAGAATTTTAGATCAGCAATGAATAATTATTTTTAGCGTAAGTACATCTCAAATTCTTATACTAAGCATTGTTCAGTTGCTAAGTTGTGTCCAACTGTTTGCGATGCCATGAACTGCAGCAAGTTAGACTTCCCTGTCTTTCACTGTCTCCCTGAGTTTGCTCAAACTCATGTCCATTTAGGCAGTGATACCAACCAACTATCTCCTCCTCTGTTGTCCCTGTCTCCTCTTGCCCTCAATCTTTCCCATCATCAGGGTCTTTTCCAGTGAGTCAGCTCTTCACATCAGATGGCCAAAGTACTGGAGCTTCAGTTTCAGCATCAGTCCTTCCAAAGAATATTCAGGGTTGATTTCATTTATTATTGACTGGTTTGATCTTCTTGCTGTCCAAGGAACTCTCAAGAGTCTTCTCCAGCACCATAGTTCAAAAGCATCAACCCTTTGGTGCTCAGCCTTCTTTATGGTCCAACTCTCACCTCCATACATGACTACTGGAAACAGCATAGCTTTTACTTTATGGATGTTTGTCAGCATAGTGATGTCTCTGGTTTTTAATACTGCCTAGGCTTGTCATAGCTTTTCTTCCAAGGAGCAAGCATCTTTTCATTTTGTGGCTGCAGGCACCATCGTCAGTGATTTTGGAGCCCAGGACAATAAATTCTGTCGGTTTTCACTCTTTCTCCATCTATTTGCTGTAAAGTGGTAAGACTGGTGCCATGATCTTTGTTTTTTGAATGTTGGATTTTAAATCAGCTTGTTCCCTCTCCTCTTTAACCGCCATCAAGAGGTTCTTTAGTTTCTCTTTGCTTTCTGCCAATAGAGCAGTATCATCTACATATCTGAGGTTGTTGCTATTTCTCCTGGCAATCTTAATTCCGGCTTGTGCTTTATCCAGCCCAGCATTTTGCATGGGTTAAGTCTAAGTTACATATAAGTTATAAGTTAAATAAGCAGGGTTACAATATACAGCCTTGATATACTCCTTTCCCAATTTTCAAGCAGTCCATTGTTCCATGTCTGGTTCTAAACATTGCTTCTTAACCTGCATGAAGGTTTCTCAGGAGACAGGTAAATTGGTTTGGTAATCCCATCTCTTTAAGAATTTTCCACAGTTTGCTGTGATCCATATTGTCAAGGCTTTAGTATAGTCAATGAAACAAAAATAGATGTGTTTTGGAATTTTCTTGCTTTTTCTGTGATCCAGCAGATGTTGGCAGTTTGATCTCAGGTTCCTCTGCCTTTTCTAAATCCAGCTTGTACCTCTGGAAGTTCTTGGTTCATGTACTGCTGAAGTCTAGCTTGAAGGATTTTGAGCATATTCTTGCTAGCATGTGAGTGCAACTGTACGGTAGTTTGAACATTCTTTGGCATTACCTTTCTTTGAGATTGGAATGAAAACTGACATTTTCCAGTGTTGTGGCCACTGCTGAGATTTCCAAAATTTCTGGCGTATTGAGTACAACACTTTAAGAGTATTATCTTTTAGAATTTAAAACATCTCAGCTAGAATTCCATCACCTCCACTAAAGCATGCTTATACTAAAAATTAGTTGTTGTTGCTCTGAAATTCAAATGTAACTGGATGACCTGAGTTTAATGTGGCAGTCCCATCTCAGGAGCTGGGCCCCGTCTAGAGGGTACTTTGGCACCCTCACAAAGAAGCTTTGAGTTTTATTCCAACCTGAGGAATTGAAGTGGAAAGGAGAGACCCCAGATATTCTAAAAGTGGAGACAGAACTTGACTGTCTCCTGGCCAGGGTAAGGTTGGTCATATAGGACTCTGCATCTTGCCACCTCTGCAAGGCACCATTCAAGCAGGACTGTTTCCTCATCGGAGAACTTACTCTGATGTAGTCCAAATCATACATCTGGCTAAAAGAAGCCAACTGTCTATATGTTAATGTTTTATACACTTATACATTTAAAGTATAAATGTAAATAAATATATTTATTCTGTGATGAGCAGTGAATAGTAGTCAAACACAACCCCTCTTTCCATGGAGCCCATTTGTGACCATCTGAAAAGGAAAATTTGCCTTTTAAGTATGTAACTTTAAATTGGTTGTTTTATTCTAAAGCTCTTTGCAATCAAATAAAGCTGATGTTTGGACTGGATAAATGTGCTCTGTTTTTCTTTCATAATTTTCCTATTTTTTTTCTGTCTGTACTAATCTCTGATTTTCATTCTGTGCTATTTTTAGGATCAGAAGTAATAAGCTCCGTATAGTTCATGAGTATGTTGTCCTGTTCATTTTTCAGGTAAGTTCTATTTAAATCCTTGTTGTCAAAATAATAGTTGTTATTTTTATCACGATTTGTATCTGATACATTTTGATTTGGCCTCCACATAATCTGAACATTCTATTATAAATTGAGGCTGTAATGTTATAAACAATGCCATTTCAAAGATGAGTTATTAAATATTACATGGGAAAATGTTTTGGGCAAATTATTAGTTTATTCCATTTGCAAAATATTGATTTAGGATCATAAACATGATTATGTTTATGGAAAGAATAAAGGAGGAAAGAATTTCAAGAACTCCTCTCGATTTTAATTATCTGCTGGATAAGAAAGCTACCTCTAGAGCACATTTGCAAAGAAAATTACAAATATTATTGATTGTTAAGCAGGAATAGTATTTTTAAATAAAATTTGGGTGTAACAAAATGATGTTATTTTATTGTCAAAGGTGCTGTGTGAAGGTTCTCATAGAATATTATGATAGAATCATTGAATATAATCCATGGCAAAGCTATCTCAAGTTCTAGTTAGATGTTTTAAATTAAAAATAATGTTTAGATAGAAAGAGACACGTGTACCCCAATGTTCATTGCAGCACTGTTTATAATAGCCAGGACATGGAAACAACCTAGATGTCCATCAGCAGATGAATGGATAAGAAAGCTGTGGTGCATATACACAATGGAGTATTACTCAGCCATTAAAAAGAATACATTTGAATCAGTTCTAATGAGATGGATGAAACTGGAGCCGATTATACAGAGTGAAGTAAGCCAGAAAGAAAAATACCAATACAGTATACCAACACATATATATGGAATTTAGAAAGATGGTAATGATGACCCTGTATGCAAGACAGCAAAAGAGACACAGATGTGTAGAGCAGACTTTTGGACTCTGAGGGAGAGGGAGAGGGTGGGATTTGGAGAACGGCATTGAAACATGTATAAAATCATGTAAGAAATGAATCGCCAGTCTATGTTTGATGCAGGATACAGGATGCTTGGGGCTGGTGCATGGGGATGATCCAGAGAGATGATATGGGGTGGGAGGTGGGAGGGGGGTTCATGTTTGGGATCACATGTACACCTGTGGCGGATTCATGTCAATGTATGGCAAAACCAATACAGTATTGTAAAGTAGAATAAAGTAAAAATAAAAATTAAAAAAAATAATGTTTAATATCACAAGAATATTAGGTGGAGTTTAAAACTTTAGCCTAGTAAATTTGAAGATCTAATTGGTTGCATTATTAATTCATGAATAAGGTACATCCCATCTAATGAATATAAGGGTGCTCTAAGAGATTGTACAGTATGAAAGTGAAAATCACTCAGTCGTGTCTGACTCTTTGTGACCACATTGACTATACAGTCCATGGAATTCTCCAGGCCAGAATACTGGAGTGGGCAGCCTTTCCCGTCTCCAGGGGATCTTTCCAACCCAGGGATTGAACCCAAGTCTCCTGCAATGCAAGCAGATTCTTTACCAGCTGAGCCACAAGGGAAGCCCCAGAATACTGGAGTGGGTAGCTTGTCCCTTCTCCAGCAGATCTTCCTGACCCAGGAATCGAACTGGGGTCTCCTGCATTGCAGGCGGATTCTTTACTAACAGACCTATTAGGGAAGCAGTTGTACAGTATACAGTTTTTATAGGCAGAAGGAGGGTGGGATGAGGAAGCTATGAGCAAAAGAGAAGAAAGGATTGACTCAGACCAGGTCACCTTCTTCTGGTGGGAGAGTGAGGATCCATCATACTCGTTATTTCACTGGTAAAGTTACATTGCTGGGTTCTATTTTTTTAAATGGCTGAATAATATTTCATTATACCCTTATCCATATACCTTATCTTCTGTCTTTTCTATTTATCTACTGATGGGGTGTCTCAGGTTGGCTATTGTAAATAACGCTGCAATGAGCATTGGAATGCATACATTTTTTCAAATAAGTGTTTTCATTTTCTTCAGGTAAATACCCAGAAGTTAAAATGCTAGATTGTATGGCACTTTTAACATATTTTTTAATAGACTCCATACTGTTTTCAGTAGCGGCTGTGCCAATTTACATTCCTACCAACCAGTACAAGAGGGTTCCCATTTCTCCACATCTTCACCAACTGGTTATTTGTTATCGTTTGATGATGGCCATTGTGACAGTTGTAAGATGGTATCTCATTACGGCTTTGATTTGCATTTCCCTGACGTTTAGTTATGTTGAGCATCTTTTCATGTATCTGTTGGCCATCTGGATGTCCTCTTTGGAAGAATATCTAAGTCCTTTTTTAATGAGGTTGTTTTTGTTGTTGTTTTGATATTGAGTTGTATGAATTCTTTATATGTTTTGAATATTATCCCCTTATCAGATATATCATTTGCAACTATCTTCTCCCATTCAGTAGGTGTTCTTTTCATTTTGTCGATCATTTCCGTTGCTGTGCAAAAACTCTTTCATTTGATGCTTTGTAACAATATGGATAGTTTAAATGGTATTGTGCTAAGTGAAATAAGTCTGACAGAGAAGGACAAATATCATATGATCTCACATGTAGAATCTAAAAGTCAAGCAAACAAGCAAATGAAATGAAATAGACTCATAGATACAGGGAGCAGATGGGTAATTGCCAAATTTCAAGACAGTGAGAGGATGGGTAAAATAGGTGAGGAGATTAAGAGGTACAAATACTCTAGTTATATAGGTCACAGGAATGTGATACTATAGCATAAGAAATATGGTCAATAATATTGTAATACCTTTATATGGAGACTTATCCTGGTAGTCATTTCAATATTATTTTATATAATAATAAAAAAATTAAATTGAAAAATTATACTCTTGGGGAAAATCAGAACTGCAATTAGGCCAGGTATTAAATCTAGGGTTTGGTATCAAGTGCTTTAGTACCAGTGATGCCATTTTGCGGCCCGTGATTTAATCTCTAACCATAAAAACATATGGTATAATCAGATTTAACTTGTACTTTACATATATTCATTTTAAATCTCCTGGAAACTTTGCAAGGTAAGTATTATTGTTTCATTTTATCCATGAAGAAACTGAGGCTCAGAGATGTTAAATAAGTTGTTCAAGGGCACGTTGCTAGTAAGGGATAGAGCTAAGGTTTGAACCCTGGTCTGGATGGCATGGAACCTGTGCACTTTTCCTCCACCATACTGTTGTTGGTGAAAGGAATACTGGGCCAAGATGTTTAATAAAAGATAGTTTATAAAACTTGCTCCTTTCAAAACAGGAATAAAGGTAACACAACGTAATATAAGAATAAGACAATTAAAGCAAACAAAACAAAAGATAGTTTAGGATGTGTTACATTGGAGTTGAGAAGTTACTTTAGGTTCAGTTCAGTTTAGTCGCTCATTCATGTCTGACTCTTTGCAACCCCATGGACTGCAGCGCACCCAGCCTCCTTGTCCATCACCAACTCTCAGAGTTTATTCAAACTCACGTCCATTGAGTCGGTAATGCCTCTCATCCTCTGTCATCCCCTTCTCCTCCCACCTTCAATCTTTCCTAGCATTAGGGTCATTTCAGATGAGTCAGTTCTTCACATCAGGTGGCCAAAGTATTAGAGTTTCAGCTTCAGCATCAGTCCTTCCAATGAATATTCAGGACTGATTTCCTTTATGATGAACTGGTTGGACCTCCCTGTGGTCCAAGGGACTCTCAAGAGTCTTCTCTAACACCACAGTTCAAAAGCATCAATTCTTTGGCACTCAGCTTTCTTTATAGTCCAACTCTCACATCCATACATGACTACTGGAGAAACCACAGCTTTGACTAGATGGACCTTCGTTGACAGAGTAATGTCTCTGCATTTTAATATGCTGTCTGCTGCTGCTGCTAAGTCACTTCAGTCGTGTCCAACTCTGTGCGACCCCATAGACAGCAGCCTACCAGGCTCCCCCGTCCCTGGGATTCTCCAGGCAGGAGTACTGGAGTGGGGTGCCATTTCCTTCTCCAATGCATGAAAGTGAAAAGTGAAAGTGAAGTCGCTCAGTCATGTCTGACCCTCAGCGACCCCATGGACTGCAGCCCACCAGGCTCCTCCATCCATGGGATTTTCCAGGCAGGAGTACTGGAATGGGGTGCCATTGCCTTCTCCAAATATGCTGTCTAGGTTGGTCATAACTTTTCTTCCAAGCAGCAAGCGTCTTTTAATTTCATGGCTGCAGTCACCATCTGCAGTGATTTTGGAGCCCCAAAAATGAAGTCTGTCACTGTTTCCATTGTTTCCCCATCTATTTGCCATGAAGTGATGGGACCAGATGCCATGATCTTAGTTTTCTGAATGCTGAGTTTTAAGCCAACTTTTTTTACTGTCCTCTTTCACTTTCATCAAGAGACTCTTTAGTTCTTCTTCACTTTCTGCCATAAGGGTGGAGTTACCTACATATCTGGGTTTAATGATATTTTTCCCGGCAATCTTGATTCCAGCCTGTGCTTCATCCGGCCCAGTGTTTCTCATGATGCACTCTGCATATAAGTTAAATAAGCAGGGTGACAATATACAGCCTTGACGTAGTCCTTTCCCAGTTTGGAACCAGTCTGTTGTTCTGTGTCCAGTTCTAACTGTTGCTTCCTGACCTGCATACAGATTTCTCAAGAGGCAGGTCAGGTGGCCTGGTAGCCCTAGCAGTCAAGTAAAAGAAGTTAAATTGCATACTCCTTTCTGTGTTGCAAAGGCACTGAATGAGCTCATCTGCAAAGACAATGTTTTCTCTTCCATGATTTTTAAAAATTTGTTTTATTGAAGTATAGTTGATTTACAGTGTTGCATTAATTCCCACTGTATAGCAAAGCGATTCAGTTATATGTATATATACATTGTTTTTCATATTCTTTTCCATTATGGTTTATCATAGGGTATTGAATACCATTTCATGTACGATGGGACCTTGGGACCTTGGGACCTTGTTGTTTATCCATTCTCTATATAATAGTTTGCATCTGCTAATTGCAACACCCAATCCACCCCTCTCCCACCCCTAGCCACTTGGCAACCACGAATCTGTTCTCTATGTCTGTGAGTCTGTTTCTGTTGTTCTTTCCATGATTTTACAGAGGAATTTGTGACCTGAGTTCTTTATTAAGAGATACTCAATAACCCAATGGATACTGCCTTCCTTAATCTTTGGTTGTGTAGAAATCCAATTAGTTTCATGGAAACCTTGAGGCTGAACTGCATTTGAGGTTAGAAATTATCAGCATTTTAAAAGATGTTTATATATTGAAATTTGATGGACATGACTGTTTATTATATAATTTATCTTATATACAGCAGTATTAGCATTAAATTACAATTCATTAATGACATTTAGGAAAAGGCTGACTTGGAATGACAGAGATAGTGCTATTTGGTCATCTAATATAGGAGTTGGCAAATTTTTCCTCTCAAGGGCCAGATAATAAATATTTGAAGCTTTGTGAGCTGTGTGGTGATTATCGCAGCTACTCTGCTCTTGTGGATTGAAAGGATCCGTAGACAGTACATACATGCACAAGCGTGGGTGTGTTCCAATAAAACTTTATAAAACCTGGTGGCTTTGGCTTTGGGGCTGTTGTTTCTTGATTGCTGATCTAACATAATAAAAGATAGAACTTTCAGATTATATCCCTTTATCCTTCTGTCTCAAAGATTCAATGTCCAAATTAGCTTTGCGTCACAAATAATTCAAGGAGGAATGATACTGCATGAATGCATATTGCCTATTATTGCTTCAATAAAGTTTCATTCTGTAACCAGACAAGAAGCTGAGTTTACTTTGTGAAGATGTGGTACAGTAGCACACAGCTAGCCAGGCTGTACCCTCCAAAGATTTTCGGCCATGGGAGCTAAGGGTGGTGGAAATGCAGCTAATGCTTTGCTGAATCCACCCAGAGAAAGGGTCGTCTCTTTCTAACTCTTCCACTCAGAGGAGGAATCTTTTTCTAATTTGTTTTTTTTTTTTCCAATTTGTTATCCCCTCAGAGGAGGGGTGTCTTTTTCTAAGGGCATGGTATGTGCTAATACAAGCCTTGTGAAAACCTAGGAACCTGACTCATATCCTTCCCATTTCTGTGGGCTGCCACTTAAAAAGTAATCATTGCACGACTCTATAATAAGAATTAATTTGAAGCTATAGGGTTTGGCGCCATATCCCAGGAAGAAAACGCTTTAGGCCTGAAAAAGATTAAGGGAAGCTGTTAACAATTGACTATTGCAACAAGAACATCATAAGATTGTGTTTACCCTCTCTGATTTTTGTTTTAGTAAACTGTCATGAGCTTTTTTAAAGTTCCTCACTTTCTGGAACGTCCGGGGAAATTACATAATTTATATAATGGTCTGTCACTCTCAAGGGGATCCAGTGCTGACTTTGCATGATGAATAGTGTGAAGAGTCTTGGATTGTCTAAACTTGTTTTCCAATGAGATTTACCGTTAAACCGTGATCGGTTGTGTAATAATTGTTTAAAACTTGCTTGTTCTTCATATGACATCAATGAGTCCTGTGTTGCAATTTGTGAAGAATGCTGGCAGAGACTTGGTTTTTCTTTTTAGTGGGGTTAGTCTAATTATTTTTATTATAAAAATAACCTCATAGAAATTAAAACAATACTGAAGTATATAAAAGAAAACACTGAAGTCCCTGAGGCTTTCTGGTCTTTATGCAATGCTGAGAAAGACGTATCCTAGTTCAGGGTTGTAAAAAATTGCGTCCTTGTATATTTCCTCCCTAGTACTGTTAGGTTTTTGTATTTACAGCTTTAGTCTTAGCTGAAGATACTTTTGAGTGTGTTGTGAGATACGGATTTGACTTTGCCAACTAAAGCAGTAACCAGTTTTCAATCAAATATTGACTACTCCATTATAGTAGGCAGAAGTCCTTTAGGGGCATATCTTAAGATGTCATACAGATGATTAAAAAGATTAACCCCAATAAAAAATAAAAAGAAAAAAAAGATTAACCCCAAGGGTGGAAATTGAATCAAATATCTAATTTTTATTACTTCATCAGGGACTATAAGTGAAACTGACATGTTTGTAACTGAAAGTGAATGAGGCTGGTGAAGACAGTGACTCCTCCTGCAGTTCAGCATCCCCACCTTGATTTGTATCAGGAGATTACAAGTTACACTCACTGTTGTCCATATCATCCATGCCAATGTCAGTACATTAAAACAGGAGAAAAGGCAAATAATGTTTTAGTATTATTATGAAGATAATTTTGGCTTTGCAGACCTTCCCAAAAGGATCACAAGAACCAATGCAATAACATATATTCTATGAAAATAACAATTCTGTCTATCTTGCTTGTTATTGTGGCCCCTGAACCTAGCATGTGGTTGGTTGATAAATATTTACTGTATTGAGTAAAAACTTGTTGACCACCTCTATCAGTTAGCTTTGTTACAGTAATTCTGTACAATAGATAAGCACAAAATCTTAGTGGCATTGTAACAGTAAGCATTTTCTACTCATACATCTGTGATTTGGCCAGGGTTCTGCTGATCTCGACTGGGCTCATCTGGATACTGCTGCTTCTCACTGCAGGTCTCTGTGTCAGCCGGGATGCTCTGCACCGCTTGCCTCTCATCCTCCTCGGGCTAGTGTGCTGGCAGGTCTAGTGCAGAGCATTTGTGTGGCAGAGACGTAAGAGAGAAAACAGAAACACACAAGACCCCTCAAGCCTTCTGTTATTTAGACCCATATGTTTTTGCCAAAACAAGCCACTTGGCCAAGCCTAAAGTCGAGGAATAAATGGTTTATATTGTCCACAGGGAAGTCATGACTAAAGTATGGATGCAGAGTGGTAGGCACAAAGAACAGAGGCCAGACTCCTCACGGGGCTGGGGAACCAGTCCATCCCAGGTGGCTGGGATTTCCCGTTTCAGCACTGAAACTCCCATCCCCCGGGAACCCTCTAGTCCCTGGCAAATTGGGACGCAGCTGTCACCCTGACTGCCCCCCAGTACTCTTAGAGCTGTAGTCAGGTTGAGAATTGTATGGTATGGGAATTGTCCCCTTTTTTCTCCTAACCCTTTTTTCTCCTTTCTCAACCACTGTAACTTTAAGTGTAAATAGTCAATAAAAAAAAAACTTTTGGTTATAATAGGCAGGGTGGCAAAAATAAATCTTTCATAATTATTTTAACCCTTCTATAAAGAAGATGTACTCCATGTACAGATAATCATCAGGTGACACATCAATACAGTGATTTTTTTTTATCAGAACACATTTTTAATCTATATACTAGGAAAATTCAATTTTAAATATATACATACTCTATCATTTATATGTGAAAACTATGGCAGCAATCGCTTGTATTTTGCAAATATCTTATAACATTTTATTCAATTCAGTTCATTTTTATATCCTTAATCATAAAACTATAAAAACAAGATGACATTGTTACTGGCCCCATGTAATTATGTAACAACTCATTGGGCAAGAAAGAGCACATTTAAAGGAGTGATGTAAGCAAAGGATATTTGGGGGGCAGTAACAACCTTGAGTATGGAAGCTGAGAGACTGAAACAAATTTATCGGGTTACATTGCATCTTTAGCAGTTAAAAGACAAGAGGGAAATAATAAATCAGCTGAATCGTGGTAAGAAAATTGAATATTGTGTAGAGAGATTAACAGAACTACACAGAAATTGAGAGACGTATATGCCTGTTGCTAGGAATGCTAATGAGAGTATCAGAAATGGATAGTTCTACATCGTCCTTGAAATATCATTACCTGTTGTGCAAAAAGCCCTTTCCCATTTATATTTCTCCTTAATGTAAAACATTTGTTTGCTTCCTTGTTTGGGGAAATGGTTTGTAATATGTCAGAAACATTCTCTAATTCCAGTTCAAAATAACAAGGTTCCAAGATCTCAGAGAAAGACTTTAAAAAATTACCAGTGCTTAAAAATGTGTCCCTTAAACAATATAGTATTAGAAACCAATGAATCCACTCTTGCTCTCAACTGAAGATGAGTATTTATTAAAAAGATTGACTATCACTACCAAAGGTATCAGTGGAAATGTATCAAGAATGAAATAACAATTAAATATGCATTGTATTGAGAGTATTTTCACTCAGTATCATTCTTAACATAAATGATTAAATGTCAATGCAGAAGGATAAAGACTTACAACTCTAGCACCACCAAGATCTCTGTAGAACTGTCCAATGTCCCATTATGGAAGGCGACTTGAAGACATCCACTGAAAAATATGTGGATAGTTATACTATTTATCATCACCATAGTGGTAGAAAGTTGACAGAATCATCCTCATTTTATAGATAAAGAAACAGGATCAGATCAGAGTGGTTAACGATTAGTTAAGGTCCGTCTAGTCAAAGCTATGGTTTTTCCAGTGGTCATGTATGGATGTGAGAGTTGGACTATAAAGAAAGCTGAACACCGAAGAATTGATGCTTTTGAACTGTGGTGTTAGAAAAGACTCTTGAGAGTCCCTTGGACTGCAAGGAGATCCAACCAATCCATCCTAAAGGAAATCAGTCCTGAATATTCATTGGAAGGACTGATGCTGAAGCTGAAACTCCAATACTTTGGCCACGTGATGCGAAGAAGTGACTTATTGGAAAAGACCCTGATGCTGGGAAAGATTGAGGGCAGGAGGAGAAGGGGACAACAGGGGATGAACCGGTTGGATGCCATCACCAACTCAATGGACATGAGTCTGAGTAAACTCCAAGAGTTGGTGATGGACAGTGAGGCCAGGTGTGCTGCAGTCCATGGGGTTGCAAAGACTCAGAAACGACTGAGCAACTGAACCAAACTGAACTGAACTGAATCACACAGCTTGTAAATGTCATTGTGGGTATTGTTACCATAATCTCCTATATCCAAACCCAGTGTTTCTGCATCAGCATCTCAGTGGGCTCTAAATGGGGCCAAAGTTGCACCTCTCTTAGAGACTTTTCCTAGTGTCCTTCTGTTGTATATGTTTCTCTCTTGTTTCCATCTGTTCAGTGTTCTGATGAAAAGTTCCTCCCCTTTCCATGTACTTGTGGCGAAGCTAGCAATCATAGTGCTGCTATATACACACACTCCCATAATCCTGTTCTATGTCTTGCAGGATTATGCTATCACTACATTGGGCCACTCAGACTACCAGTTGTTCCACTTGACCTCATTTCCATGAATTTTCCACACCAGGGTAACACAAGTTAATTTCTCTCTCTCTCCAAACTGTGAGCAATTAGTCCTTGGAATTCAGCTGTCATCTTCCTACCACAGCCTCTGCACCACCACTCCCAACTTCCCAACACTATGGCTTAGAGAGAGCCTCTTTGTGTACAAAGAACCAGCCCAACATACAAAGAGAAGCAAAGATGAGAGGTGAATGAGAAAAGAGAAACTAGAAAGTTCTATACAAGCCCTGGATCAGCCATGCCATATCTTCAATTGACATGAGTCAATAAATCTCCTTTACTGCATTTGGGTTGCGTTTCTACTATTTTCAACTGAAGGGGTCTTGAAGACTACACCTCCCCCTTCCATGGTCCCATGTCCCTCAGACTTTGTCTTTATTGTATGACATGTGTTCATATATGCATTGTTCTTCCCCATGAAACTGAGACGTACTCCAGGATGCAGACTGCGCCTCCTTTGTTTTGATTCCCAGTCCCTAGCCTCATTTCTGAACTAAGTCTTACTCAAGAGTAGGATCCAGTCAAACAGGCTTCCCTGGCAGTCCAGTGCTTAAGAATCTGCCTTGCAATGCAACGGACCCCAACTGAATCTCTGGTCCAGGAAGATCGTACATGCCACAGGGCGACTGAACTCGTGCACCACAATTACTGAGCCCAAACTCGAGAGCCCGTGAGCTGCAACTACTGAGCCCACACACAACCACTACTGAAGCCTGGGAACCTGGAGAGCCTGTGCTCCACAACAGGAGAAGCCACGGCAATGAGAAGCCTCACACTGCAACTAGAGAGTAGCCTCTGCTCACTGCAACTGAAGAAAGACACAGTGCAGCCAGAAATAAAGAAAGAAAGAAGCAGTGACTACTATACATAAAAAGAAAAAAGTCCTGTCAAACGAATCCACAGGAAACAGATATGCACCCCAATCTGAAAGTAGTCAATGAAATGCTTAGGTACATCATTGAAGAGGAATCCTGAAAAAAATATTCAACCCCACTAATATCCAAGAAGTGCAACTTTACCTAATATTCCACCATCAGAGGGATGATAAGTAAGTTTTAGCCATTCCTAGGGTGGAATTTCCCAGAGCAATTAAAATGCATGAAACTGATCTCCATCTGTCCACCTGAACCCACACCTCAGCAAGGTGGTGAGTCATGGAAAACCAAATTGCAAGAGGACTTGGGGAAAAGATACCATTTACTCAGATGTTTAGAAACCCCAAACAGAGTTCCTATACCATTCTCTCTAACTTTCTTTATCTTAAAAATGTTCCATAATAACATTTCAAATTATGCTTTATATTGCTTACACTGAATGCAGTAAAAGATTTAAAAAGAAAAAAATTAGACTATTTGCTCCATTGCACCTCTGGGAAAGGAAGGAGAAAAGGGTAAAAGAAACTTCTACTGAATCTGTAATGTTTGTTTCTTTGGGAAAGTTTTCATCTGAAGCAAATATAGCAAAATGTCCAGAGTTATTATATCTAGGGGCAGGTAGATACTTTCCTGTATGTTAGACAAAGAGTTTTCTTAAAAAACGAAGATTAGAAAAGTCAAACAATAAAACCAAAAAAATTATTTTAATTAGTAATCAGTATTCAATTGCTTGGGGCTTCCCTAGTGGTTCAGTTGCTAAAGAATCAGCCTGAAATGCAGGAGACCTTGGTTTAGTCCCTGGATTGGGAAGATCTCCTAGAGAAGGAAATGGCAACCCACTCCAGTATTCTTGTCTGGAGAATCCCATGGACAAAGGAGCCTGGCGAGCTAGTCCATGGAATCTCAAACAGTCGGACATGGCTTAGAGGCTAACCAAACCATTCATTTAGTTGGTGTTGAGGGACTCCTCACCCTAGCACCCTTTTATTGCTACTGAGAAAGAAATGTCTTTCTGTCAGAAAGCACAGTGATCATGGGGGAGAGAGAGGAAAATATAAAAATCCTCTGATCGTTTACAATGCACAGTGACTTTTGTTGTGTTGTAGTGATTGAATATCACAGAGAAGGGCATCTGAGTTTCTGCTCTGCAGACTGTGTGCAAGTCACAAGAGCTCAGTTTTTATTTATTTATTTTAGCCTTCCCCATTACACCTAGCTTCCCAGGTGGCACTAGTCGCAAAGTACCATCCTGCCAATGCAGGAGGCATAAGAGACACAGGTTCCATCCCTGGGTTGGGAAAACCCCCTGGAGAAGGAAAAGGCAACCCACTCCAGTATTCTTGCCTGGGGAATCCCCATGGACGGAGGAGCCTGGCGGGCTACCGTCCATCAGTCCATAGAGTCGCAAAGAATCGGACATGACTGAAGCCACTGAGCGAGTAAGCAATCACACCTACAGAATCCCATTCACTAGAGCCAGGATTCCATATATACCAGCTGCCTCCCAGAAATGGATCATCTGCTAACCAGATAGATCTGAGTGTCTGAAAGCAGCAGGTTTTACAAAGAGGGATTTTACAAAGAAAGGCCTTTCTAAGGGCAAGATACTATTTATATTTTCTATGTGAGGGAAGCTAATTCGGTATTTATAAGTACCAAACTTTATGATCAAAATGCTTCTCATTTTGTGAGCAATTGATTGAATGACAATAAGTTCCACAACCCGGTGGTCTGGACCGGGGCCAGCCACAATCACGGTTCCTGACAATGTGCCTATGCTGCGGAAGATTGGGACCAGGCCACAAACTGGAGAGAACAGTCTCCCATCTGTGGACAGTCAGGATGTCAGAACAGGAGCCTCGGCACACAGTCCAGAGTGGAGAAAGGCAGTCAGAGTGTATGCTCTTGGAATAATCTGGGGCTGATTGTACCCTTCCCCCATCAGGCAGGGGAGTCAGGGGTACCACATTTGGGGTGTTTATCTGATTCTCTCCTCATCCCTATAGCAGGGCAAGGTCCGGAGAAGCTCATGATAGCTCAATAGAAAGACTATAACCTTCCCAACCTACAAAGCTTGCTCAGAAACCTGTTAGGAGGTGTTTTGGGGGTAGATTTCGTTCCCTTTCTGTGAAGGGAGGAACCAAGAAAGGGAATCCAGTGTCTTCAGAGGGAAAGGCCATGGCGGGTCGGATGAATTGGCAGCAGAAAATCACAGTGTTGACTTGTGGGTTGATGATGACAACAGTCTAGCAGTGTGGATTCTTGGAGTGACATGATCTGAGACCTGGCTTCCAAAAATGAGCAAGAGAACAAAGAACCCAGTACAGAGAGCGTGAGTGTGAGGGCTCGAGGCCAACCAGAGTTCACAGGAGATACTCCGAATTCAGCCAGAATGTGAATGCAGGAGCTGACTCGGCCCTCTGTCTGCACTAATTAACTGGCCACTTTTAGTTGAGGCCACTATCGCTGGTCACCAAGAACCCCAACTTCTTGTGTCTGGCTCATCATTAAATTAGCAGAAGAAAGGAAACAGTGGGCCTTGATTCGTAACTACCTGGACGTCTTTGCTACTTTCTGTTTGACATACATGTGTATTGTTCTATATTACCCCTTTTATACCTGTGTTGTTGGAGGGAGCATGTAGGTACTGCCACTGCACAGTAGCCAGAGTAATCTTTTTTTTTTTTTTATTAAATTTTAAAATCTTTAATTCTTACATGTGTTCCCAAACATGAAACCCCCTCCCACCTCCCTCCCCATAACATCTCTGTGGGTGATCCCCATGCACCAGCCCCAAGCATGCTGTATCCTGCGTCAGACATAGACTGGCGATTCAATTCTTACATGATAGTATACATGATAGAATGCCATTCTCCCAAATCATCCCACCCTCTCCCTCTCTCTCTGAGTCCAAAAGTCCGTTATACACAGCTGTGTCTTTTTTCCTGTCTTGCATACAGGGTCGTCATTGCCATCTTTCTAAATTCCATATATATGTGTTAGTATACTGTATTGGTGTTTTTCTTTCTGGCTTACTTCACTCTGTATAATCGGCTCCAGTTTCATCCATCTCATCAGAACTGATTCAAATGAATTCTTTTTAACGGCTGAGTAATACTCCATTGTGTACATGTACCAAAGCTTTCTTATCCATTCATCTGCTGATGGACATCTAGGTTGTTTCCATGTCCTGGCTATTATAAACAGTGCTGCAATGAACATTGGGGTACACGTGTCTCTTTCAATTCTGGTTTCCTCGGTGTGTATACCCAGCAGTGGGATTGCTGGGTCATAAGGTAGTTCTATTTGCAATTTTTAAAGGAATCTCCACACTGTTCTCCATAGTGGCTGTACTAGTTTGCATTCCCACCAACAGTGTAGGAGGGTTCCCTTTTCTCCACACCCTCTCCAGCATTTATTGCTTGCAGATTTTTGGATCGCAGCCATTCTGACTGGTGTGAAGTGGTACCTCATTGTGGTTTTGATTTGCATTTCTCTGATAATGAGTGATGTTGAGCATCTTTTCATGTGTTTGTTAGCCATCCGTATGTCTTCTTTGGAGAAATGTCTATTTAGTTCTTTGGCCCATTTTTTGATTGGGTCGTTTATTTTTCTGGAGTTGAGCTGCATAAGTTGCTTGTATATTTTTGAGATTAGTTGTTTGTCAGTTGCTTCATTTGCTATTATTTTCTCCCATTCAGAAGGCTGTCTTTTCACCTTGCGTATATTTTCCTTTGAAACTGTAATCAGAAATCTTCCAGCAAACAAAAGCCCAGGTCCAGACGGCTTCACAGCTGAATTCTACCAAAAATTTCGAGAAGAGCTAACACCTATCCTACTCAAACTCTTCCAGAAAATTGCAGAGGAAGGTAAACTTCCAAACTCATTCTATGAGGCCACCATCACCCTAATACCAAAACCTGACAAAGATGTCACAAAAAAAGAAAACTACAGGCCAATATCACTGATGAACATAGATGCAAAAATCCTCAACAAAATTCTAGCAATCAGAATCCAACAACACATTAAAAAGATCATACACCATGACCAAGTGGGCTTTATCCCAGGGATGCAAGGATTCTTCAATATCCGCAAATCAATCAATGTAATTCACCACATTAACAAATTGAAAAATAAAAACCATATGATTATCTCAATAGATGCAGAGAAGGCCTTTGACAAAATTCAACATCCATTTATGATAAAAACTCTCCAGAAAGCAGGAATAGAAGGAACATACCTCAACATAATAAAAGCTATATATGACAAACCCACAGCAAACATTATCCTTAATGGTGAAAAATTGAAAGCATTTCCCCTAAAGTCAGGAACAAGACAAGGGTGTCCACTTTCACCGCTACTATTCAACATAGTTCTGGAAGTTTTGGCCACAGCAATCAGAGCAGAAAAAGAAATAAAAGGAATCCAAATTGGAAAAGAAGAAGTAAAACTCTCACTGTTTGCAGATGACATGATCCTCTACATGGAAAACCCTAAAGACTCCACCAGAAAATTACTAGAGCTCATCAATGAATATAGTAAAGTTGCAGGATATAAAATCAACACACAGAAATCCCTTGCATTCCTATACACTAATAATGAGAAAGTAGGAAAAGAAATTAAGGAAACAATTCCATTCACCATTGCAACAAAAAGAATAAAATACTTAGGAATATATCTACCCAAAGAAACTAAAGACCTATATATAGAAAACTATAAAACACTGATGAAAGAAATCAAAGAGGACACTAATAGATGGAGAAATATACCATGTTCATGGATTGGAAGAGTCAATATAGTGAAAATGAGTATACTACCCAAAGCAATTTACAAATTCAACGCAATCCCTATCAAGCTACCAGCCATATTTTTCACAGAACTAGAACAAATAATTTCAAGATTTGTATGGAAATACAAAAAACCTCGAATAGCCAAAGCAATCTTGAGAAAGAAGAATGGAACTGGAGGAATCAACTTGCCTGACTTCAGGCTCTACTACAAAGCCACAGTCATCAAAACAGTATGGTACTGGCACAAAGACAGACATATAGATCAATGGAACAAAATAGAAAGCCCAGAGATAAATCCACACACATATGGACACCTTATCTTTGACAAAGGAGGCAAGAATATACAATGGAGTAAAGACAATCTCTTTAACAAGTGGTGCTGGGAAAACTGGTCAACCACTTGTAAAAGAATGAAACTAGATCACTTTCTAACACCGCACACAAAAATAAACTCAAAATGGATTAAAGATCTAAATGTAAGACCAGAAACTATAAAACTCCTAGAGGAGAATATAGGCAAAACACTCTCAGACATAAATCACAGCAGGATCCTCTATGATCCACCTCCCAGAATTCTGGAAATAAAAGCAAAAATAAACAAATGGGATCTAATTAAAATCAGAGTAATCTTTTTTAATATGTGAATGCAGTGAATCAGTCACATTTTGTAATATCTCATCCCTTTTGGAGCACAATCCAAAGTCCCCACAATGGCCTCTAAGTCTCACAGTGACCAGTAATGTCCAGGTAATTACAGATCAAGGCCTTTAAGTAGACCTGCCCTCCCCCTCCTCTCCCCCACCCCCACCCCCACTGCATACACCTCTGACCTCAGCCTTCTCTACTCTCCCCTCCCACCCTCTGCTCAGTCACCCAGGCCTCCTTGAGTTTCTTAAGCACATCAGGCATTTAGCTGCCTGGAATGGTCTTCCCTTGAGAGCTGGATGACTTGCTTCAACTTTCTTTAAATCTGCTGTCACTTTCTCTTTCCTGACTGCTCTCTGTAAAATTGCACCTCTTATCTCCAGCCCCCACACACATATCCCCTTCCCTGCTTCGTTTTTCTCTGTGGTCTCCACCACCATCTGACACTCTGTTTACTTTAGTCACTTGTTGAATAACTGTCTCTCTGCTCCCACCCTCTTAGACTGTTGGTTTCACGAGTGTAGGAGCTTCGTCTGTCTTGGTTGCTGCTGTCTTCCCAGGGAGAGGAACCTGGCACATAGAAAGTACTCAGTAAATATTTATTGAATCCTCAAAGAACCAGAAAGAAAGGTTTTCAATGAACCCAGAAGATGGAGCAAAGTATCATTTTATCGATTAAGTCATGTCCTAATGGACTCCGGGAGTTCCTCCTCTCTTTGAGGTCCTTCTTTCTTCTTATTAGTACCATGTGGCATCCAACTGCCTTCCCCTATGCCCTGGCTCCCTCCCAGGATTCCTGTTCCATCCTGGATAACCAGAATGAGGTCTTTCAGGTCCAGTTCTTTAGAGCAAAGCCTCCTCCAGGCAAACAAACTTATCTCCCTAACATAGACTGCTTCCGGAATTCTAGTATCAACTTCTTGTGCCTTTACCCAATCAAATCCCATTTTCTAAGAACAGATGTTGGAGAGAATAAAAGGAGAAGAAGCAAGAAAGCTCATCCAGTCATATCTTTAGGGCACATAGACAGAGGCAGTGATACCAGACAACACAGTGGTGACTGCCCATGGCTCTCATGAGCAAAGTGTCCCTAGAACAGGGATTTGTAAATGTCTTTGATAGCAACCTATAGTAAGAACAACATTCAACACTGAGATATGCACACACACACACATATTTATGTAACAATTTTTATCATTATTATTATAACTGACATTTTCTAATCTATTCTATTTCATTTTAAACTGCCAATCTTAATCTCCAACTTCACTTCTTAACTCAGTGGATCACATACTACAGTTTAAAAACCTCTGGTCTAGACCCAAGTCCTTGAACTAGAATGTCAAGTGTACTTTTGCAGCCTGTAAGTCTGAAATAATCACTGTCCTTTGACACTTTCCTGCTTTACAAATACAAGTGTGGTTTGAGCAAAGAATATGATATAAATATGAATGTATTTTTAAGACCTCCTATTTCCAGGAGAAATGTTGCACTGCACAGTTTGAGATATTTTAAAAGAATAAATATGATTATGCTACCAGGTAAAGTGTTGAATGTATAGAATATTCTTTCACCATATGAGCAGTTTCCAAATCCTGCATTCTAGTAAATATGTTACTGGGTGACTTTCACTTCATACCCAGTGAATTTGCTGAGTGCACGATTTCTCTGTTCCTCTCTCATGCTCAGCCCTATCTACCCCAGCTCTCAGGCACTACATTGCAGTGGTACTTGCTATGGCACTTTGTAAACTGAATACCAATCCCCGTAACAGTGAATTAGCTACTAAAAAAGTGGTGATACCTACTGAAAAACATGCTCAAGAGGTGGGGAGCCTATTGCAAGTATACAAATTTCATATCAGATCGTGCAGATAAAGTAAGTGCATTTGAAAGGCTGCAGCTTGACTCGAGGCAAATTTTTCTTGAGGGCACTCCAGTTTCTAGAACCACCATGTCCTTTGCATATGCTGATTCAGCCCATCCTTGTAGGAATGCGTGAAGGAAGGAAGATAGACGTTGTGACTCTCAACTTTCAGTTGTGCCAACCGTATCACAAAAAAGTTGGTCAATCTGGGTGAGACATCTATTTTCCCATTTCCAGTTGCAGGAAAGCGTCTATAGCCTCAGGCTGTATGGCATTGATTGCATCAGAGTTTGGACTGGAAACAAGGTGGGGTCTATCTGGAGGGAAATGGTTGAATAAATATTCATATCTATACTATAAAATATTATGCAACTATATTATTCATTTTTTATAAAAGTGTAGTTGAAATGCAATGTTGTATTAATTACTGATGTACAACACAATGACTCAGTTATACATATGTGTACATTCTTTTTCATATTCTTTTCCATTATGATTAACCACAGGATATTGAATATGGTTTCCTGTGCTATGCAGTAGGAACTTTTTGTTTATCCATTCTAATGTATATCATTTTTTATGTAACTATTTTAAATCTAAACAACAACAACATTAAGTGTCTTAAAATTATTCATAAAGCAAGCTGAAGAAAAATTTGTATAATATAATCCCATTTTTTAACTTAAAAAGAAAGAAATATACTCTATTTGGGTAAAATTGCTTGTAGGTGTTAAGAGGAGGTTGGTCAAAAATACAGATGGATATATAGGAAATGATTAATCTTAGTTATTTAAAGAGAGATGGCCTATGGGGTGGTCAAAGAGATGGAGGGATGAATAATTGTTTTGTTATATAATTTCATTTATTCAAAAGCAGTACTTTCAGAATGAAAAATATAACAAACAATATTTAAAACAATGAAAGAAAATTATCTTTTTTTTAGTTCTGGTTTAGGTGAAGTGACCTTCCTAAGGTCACCTATGTTGAAAGGGGCAGCCTTAGGACTAGAGGGCATGTTTCTGAGCCCAGTGCTGTGCCCGTTCCTCAGTGCTGCAGCTGTTTCTAGTATATCAAGCACATGTGAAACTTTATCCCGTTATAACTGGTGTTGGGTGAATACACAGAGTGAAGAATAGAATAATGCTATGAAAGAAAACACGGCCCAAATTACTGTTGTTACCATAGAGCGTTTAATGCAAATTTAAGCATGCGAGTCAGGTACCACAGTAGCTGTTGAAGAAATGTAATGCTGACAGTATTTGGCAATAAAATAATAATCACTGTGTGTATCTCTGATGAAATGAGATTTAATCCATTTGAGCTCCTAATTGTCTTCCACACTACATTAAAGATGGATACAACCATTGTCTCCACCGCTCAGAAATATGAAATTCAAAGCAATATGCGGAATGTCTTGAAATAAGCTAGCTTAATGAAGCAGCAAATTAGACCTTTCTATCTCTTTATTTAACATGCAGTTCCATGAATTTATCAGAGTTCATTACAAAGGTGCAAAAATTTAAAGAAATGCTGCTAAATTCATTTATGATTAGAACTAATGACTTTGAAAAAGACTTCTCATAGTTTTAGAGAACCATTATTTATTATTGAATTTATATGGAATTTGAGTAATAAATGTTCAATCTTCTCAATTACTTTTGTTATTTATAGTTTAGATCTTATAATACAGCCCCCACCCTACACACACACACACACACACACACAAATCTCATGTAAAGAAATCAACTTCTCCCCACAAACACAGCATTGACATTCAAAAGAGCAATAGCAAAGCCTTCTTGTTGACCTGTTAGTGGTTTTAACTTTGTAGGGGGAAGGATTGCCCCAGCACAGCAGTCCCCAACCTTTTTGACACCAGGGATGATTTCCGTAGAAGACAGTTTTTCCATGGAACAGGGGTAGGGATGGTTTGAGGATGATTCTAGCATATTACATTTATTGTGTACTTTATTCCTATTATTTTTATATCAGCTCCACCTCAGATAATCAAGTATTAAATCCCAGAGATTGGGGACCCCTGCCCTAGGGTATGTTGTCAGTGTCTGGAGACATTTTTGGTTGTCCCAACTGGGGAAGGTGCTACTTGCTGCTAGTGGATAGAGACCATGGATGCTGGTAAACATCCCATAATGCACAGACAGTCCTCACAACAAAGACTTACCCAGCCCCAAATATCAGCAGTGCCAAGACTGAGCAATCCTGACCTATGTCAATGTGTTTCATTAAAGAATGCCCCATTTAGTTCCACATTTTCTTAAAAGAGATCACGTTCCATCTTGTCATGTAGATTGAGAGCAAGACCAACTGAAAGCAAGCATCTGGCTCAAATGATTTGTTTCCTAGTAGTTACGGTAATAATGACAGAGTTGAGGACTCAGATAGGACCCTTAAATGTAGATTAAGGAAATGACTTTTAATTTGCTCAAGTATTTATATTATTTTCAGGCAACAAATATATTTTCCATTTTGAACTGAAAGCATCTAATTATCTTATAGTTTTCAACATGTTAGCAGTTGGGTTCAAAGTATTTCAAAGAAATCTGCTGTCATTCTGATTTAGATAAGAGTCTATATCCAGAGTAAAAAATGATGATGAACTGCAGGAAGATCAAAGGGTCTGATTCACTGTAACATGTGTTTGCCTAGGACATTATTTATGGTCAGCTTCAAGGTAGAAACTCCACATTTTTGATAGTGAGAGGTTTGATTTCACTATTGCTGAATTATTTTTTAATAGGCTTGGCTCTTGTTTTAATCTGTATCTCATATGCTTGCATGGGGAAGCCTTGTTAATTTAGCTTGGTACTTTTATAATGCCCATGATAACAGTGAGCAAAGTTTTTATGGGTCTTATTTATTTAAAAGAAAATCTAATCATTATGAGGTGAACCAAAGAAGAATGAAAGAAACTGAAATTCTTCTCATCCAAAAGATAATGAGAATCAAGTACCCAAAAAATAAAAAGATTAGAATCTCTATTTGCTAAACTTCTAAAGAACTAGGATGTTTTGAAGGAAACCTGATTTAATATCTACCATGTGTTCTTTTATTCTTCGATCTCATTAATTAGAGTTAATATAACTGAAGCAGTCATAACTTAAGAATTGTGTAACACAGTATTTCTTATGGTAAGGAGATGGTTTAATGATTACATGGGTATTGTCATGTTCTTGGCTTGAGAACCCCATGAACAGTATGAAAAGGCAAAATGGTAGGATACTGAAAGAGGAACTCCCCAGGTCGGTAGTTGCCCAATATGCTACTGGAGATGAGTGGAGAAATAACTCCAGAAAGAATGAAGGGATGGAGCCAAAGCAAAAACAATACCCAGTTGTGGATGTGAGTGGTGATAGAAGCAAGGTCCGATGCTGTAAAGAGCAATATTGCATAGGAACCTGGAATGTCAGGTCCATGAATCAAGGCAAATTGGAAGTGGTCAAACAGGAGATGGCAAGAGTGAACGTCGACATTCTAGGAATCAGTGAACTAAAATGGACTGGATGGGTGAATTTAACTCAGATGACCATTATATCTACTACTGTGGGCAGGAATCCCTTAGAAGAAATGGAGTAGCCATCATGGTCAACAACAGAGTCTGAAATGCAGTACTTGGATGCAATCTCAAAAACAACAGAATGATCTCTGTTCGTTTCCAAGGCAAACCATTCAATATCATGGTAATCCAAGCCTATGCCCCAACCAGTAACGCTGAAGAATCTGAAGTTGAACAGTTCTATGAAGACCTACAGGACCTTTTAGAACTTACACCCCAAAAAATGTCCTTTTCATTATCAGTTCAGTTCAGTTCAGTCGCTTAGTCGTGTCCAGCTCTTTGCAACCCCATGAATCGCAGCACGCCAGGCCTCCCTGTCCATCACCTCATTATAGGGGACTGGAATGCAAAAGTAGGAAGTCAAGAAACACCTGGGGTAACAGGCAAATTTGTCTTTGGAGTATGGAATGAAGCAGGGCAAAGGCTAATAGAGTTTTGCCAAGAGAATGCACTGGTCATAGCAAACACCCTCTTCCAACAACACAAGAGAAGACTCTATACATGGACATCACCAGATGATCAACACCAAAGTCAGATTGATTATATTCTTGGCAGCCAAAGATGGAGAAGCTCTATACAGTCAGCAAAAACAAGACCAGGAGCTGAGACCTAAATCAAATCCCTTATGATTATACAGTGGAAGTGAGAAATAGATTTAAGGGACTAGATCTGATAGATGGAGTGCCTGATGAACTATGGATGAGGGTTTGTGACACTGTACAGGAGACAGGAGCAAGACCATCCCCATGGAAGAGAAATGCAAAAAAGCAAAATGGCTGTCTGGGGAGGCCTTACAAATAGCTGGGAGAAGAAGAGAAGCAAAAAGCAAAGGAGAAAAGGAAAGATATAAGCATCTGGATGCAGAGTTCCAAAGAATAGCAAGGAGAGATAAGAAAGCCTTCCTCAGCGATCAATGCAAAGAAATAGAGGAAAACAACAGAATGGGAAAGACTAGAGATCTCTTCAATAAAATTAGAGATACCGAGGGGATGTTGCATGCAAAGATGGGCTCGATAAAGGACAGAAATGGTATGGACCTAACAGAAGCAGAAGATATTAAGAGAGGTGGCAAGAATACACAGAAGAACTGTACAAAAAAAGATCTTCATGACCAAGATAATCACGATGGTGTGATCACTCACCTAGAGCCAGACATCCTGGAATGTGAAGTCAAGTGGGCCTTAGAAAGCATCACTGCAAACAAAGCTAGTGGAGCTGATGGAATTCCAGTTGAGCTATTTCAAATCCTGAAAGATGATGCTGTTAAAGTGTTGCGTTCAATATGTCAGCAAGTTTTGTAAATGCAACAGTGGCCACAGGACTGGAAAAGGTCAGTTTTCATTCCAATCCCAAAGAAAGGCAATGCCAAAGAATGCTCAAACTACCTCACAATTGCACTCATCTCACACGCTAGTAAAGTAATGTTCAAAATTCTCCAAGCCAGGCCTCAGCAATACATGAACCTTGAACTTCCAGATATTCAAGCTGGTTTTAAAAAAGGCAGAGGAACCAGAGATCAAATTGCCAGCATCCTCTGGATCATCGAAAAAGCAAGAGAGTTCCAGAAAAAATCTATTTCTGCTTTATTGACTATGCCAAAGCCTTGGACTGTGTGGATCACAATAAACTGTGGAATATTCTGAAAGAAATGGGAATACCAGACCACCTGACCTGCCTCTAGAGAAACCTATATGCAGGTTAGGAAGCAACAGTTAGAACTGGACATGAAACAACAGACTGGTTCCAAATAGGAAAAGGAATACAGCAAGGCTGTATATTGTCACCCTGCTTATTTAACTTATATGCAGAGTACGTCATGAGAAACGCTGGGCTGGAAGAAGCACAAGCTGGTATCCAGACTGCCAGGAGAAATATCAATAACCTCAGATATGCAGATGACACCACCCTTATGGCAGAAAGTGAAGAGGAACTAAAAAGCCTCTTGATGAAAGTGAAAGAGGGGAGTGAAAAAGCTGGCTTAAAGCTCAACGTTCAGAAAACGAAGATCATGGCATCTGGTCCCATCACTTCATGGCAAATAGATGGGGAAACAGTGGAAACAGTGTCAGACTTTATTTTGCGGGGCTCCAAAATCACTGCAGATGGTGACTGCAGCCATGAAATTAAAAGACACTTACTCCTTGGAAGAAAAGTTATGACCAACCTAGATATCATATTAAAAAGCAGAGAGATTACTTTGCCAACAAAGGTCCATCTAATCGAGGCTATGGTTTTTCCAGTGGTCATGTATGGATGTGAGTTGGACTGTGAAGAAAGCTGAGAGCCGAAGAATTGATGCTTTTGAACTGTGGTGTTGGAGAAGACTCTTGAGAGTCCCTTGGACTGCAAGGAGATCCAACCAGTCCATTCTGAAGGAGATCAGCCCTGGGATTTCTTTGGAAGGACTGATGCTGAGGCTGAAACTCCAATACTTTGGCCACCTCATGTGAAGAGTTGACTTATTGGAAAAGACTCTGATGCTGGGAGGGATTGGGGGCAGGAGGAGAAGGGGACGACCCAGGATGAGATGGCTGGATGGCATCACTGACTCGATGGACGTGAGTCTGAGTGAACTCCGGGAGTTGCTGATGGACAGGGAGGCCTGGCGTGCTGCGATTTATGGTGTCGCAAAAGTCGGACACGACTGAGCGACTGAACTGAACTGATCACAAAATGTGATTTTACTGCTCTCAAAAATAGTGAAGTAGTCCTAGGTTTTAGGCCCAACTATATTTAAAGACCAATATTAAGTAAATAATATTACAGGTGCTACTCAGATATGGTAAAAAAAAAATTGTGATGGGTGCACAGACAGCGTAATCCTGGGGTGGTGTTTCCAAGCCACCGTTCTAAACATCTGTGGTGTGGCATTTCGGGTGAACAGAGTAACAGGGGTGGAAGCCTGATGACCTCAGCATATGTCATCATACTGGTTTTTACAGTTGATGCTTATTGGGCCTTTGCGATCACTTTATATAGTGCTTACTACAAACCGTGATGTTACTTTTTCTTTTTTGTAATTACTTTGCTCCACAAAACAATTCCATAACTTCCGTCACAGCTAGGTTGAACTGTGATTTGCACTGAAGTGCCTGCCTCTGTACTCTTAACATCTATGCAATAGTGCATCTCTTGTCACAAAAACAAGTGCCACACAGTGTCAAAGGTGTTCCCATAGCACCTACCTAATCCTCTCTGTTCTCTTCTGCTGAACCCTGTTATCTCATTGGATACATGCAGTTGGTGGGGAGAGCCAACTCATTACTTACTACGTTGTATAAATGGATAAATTTCTAAGTACCTGAGATTCTTTAGTCAGTTGAAAACAAAATAGTGAGCCAATGAGTTGTGAGAAGAGAAAAAAGAAGATAGAATTTCATTAACATTTGTTTCTTATATCATTCTTTTAAAGTTCATTCTTTGTGGTGATTATAATGTCTTTATCCATCAATACAATAGCATGTGATGTAATTTATAAATAAATATACATATATTAGGAGTGCTTGAGCAAAACTTTTATGCTGATGGGGAAATACTTTTCAGTAATTCCAGATTTTTTTCCCTACCTGGGCCCTTCCCTTGGCATATGCAAGTCAACCTGAAAACATGTATGGTCTCCTTAAAAGTCTATATGTACGTATGAGTTCACTTACTATGCATATTTAAATTCATTAGATCAGCACATTGTCACTAACTGCTGGAATTTATCTCAGACATGAAAGAATATATCATTTTGAGGTTTCATTCACAAGACAAAACCAAAGGCAATATAGCTGATCAATTCAGGGGCTTCCCTCATAGTTCAGTTGGTAAAGAATCTGCCTGCCATGTGGGAAACCTGGGTTCGATCCCTGGGTTGGGAAGATCCCCTGGAGAAGGGAAAGGCTACCCACTCCAGTATTCTGGCCTAGAGAATTCCATGGACTGGATAGTCCATGGGGTCACAAAGAGTCGGTCACGACCGAGTGACTTTCATTTTCACTTTCAATCAGTTCAGAGAAAATATCTCATTGCCTAAGGCAATCGACAAGGTTAGATGAGTGAGCCATTTGGATAGCCATTGAACAAATATTCACATAGCCTTGTGCTAGGTATGGCAGGTGCCACATCCATGTGGCTCTGTTCCCAGGTGACTGATAGTGTAGCACAGTCATTAAGAGCTTGGATTCCTGGCTTTTTGACCTTGGGCAGGTTATACAGCCTCTCTGTGTTCAACTGTTCTCATTTGTACAATGGACATAATAACAGTACCTACCTCAAAGGACTGTGTTGAAGGGAAAACTAAATTAATACATTTAAAGTACTTGCCAAAGTGGCATCCCCAAGGCACCATATTCTCACTCTTGTGTGTGGTGGCTTATTCTATATGTAAACTTGGCTAAGCCTGGTGCCCAAATTATTTGGTCAAACATTATTCTAGATGTGAAGGTATTTTTGATGAGATCAATATTTAAATCAATAGACCTTGAGTAAAGCAGATTATTTACAAAGTGGAGGAGTCTCATCTAAACATTTAAAGGCCTCAATAGAGAAAGACTGACCTCCTCCAGGGAGGAGAAATTCTGCCAGCAGACTGCCTTTGGACTGTACCTGTAACATTTCTCTGGATCTCTAGCCTGCTAGTCTACCCTACCCCTGAAGAAGGGACCCGCTCCAGTATTCTTGCTGGAAAATCCCATGGACAGAGGAGCCTGGCAGGCTACAGTTCATGGGGTTGCAAAGAGTTGAACACGACTGAGCATATACTACTCTATGGACTTTTGGATTTGCTAGCATCTGCAAACAGGTAAGCCAACTCCTTAAAATTGATCTCATGATCAACATACACATGCGATATGTACCTACATTGAGATACAACATACACATACGTTCTACTGGCTCTATTTCCCTCAAGACCCTGCCTAATACACCAGAGAGTATTAAGCCCTTCCTACATATTCTTCAGCACTTCAAATAGGATCTCATTGATTCTTCATAAAAGCCACATGACCCTCATTTTACGAACAAAAAAACTGAGCCTAAGAGAGAGAAGTGTCTTGCCCAAGGTCATGCCAGTGAATCTGTGACAGAGTCAGAATTCAATGCCCTCCCCACCTCCTTCTCCTCAAGTAAGTGCCATCATAGCGTAATTTAAGATTAAAAGGTTAAAAGACTGGTTCTGAGTGGAGTGATTTGTGTTCAGCATACCCACAAGGCTAGGTGACATAGGAATAATTACATGGCTATTTCGCAGTCCTTCCCAAGCTTTTGAGAGATACTAAATGCTAAATAATAAATGCAAAATGAATTTTGCCCATCACTAATTGTAATTCTTGCCTGACTTGAACTGTGGAACTCCTTTAGTGAAGATAATTCACAACACTGTAGACAGAAGCCAACTAGACCTCAAAGAACATGGAGACCATCCAGCCCTCTTAGTATGAGGCTTACCTGGCAAGCTTTCCTGATAGCTCAGTTGGTAAGCAATCCATCTGCAATGCTGGAGACCCCGGTTCAATTCCTGCGTCGGGAAGATCTGCTGGTGAAGAGATAGGCAACTCACTGCAGTATTACTGGACTTCCCTGGTGGCTCAGCTGGTAAAGAATCTGCCTGCAATGCAGGAAACCTAGGTTTGATCCCTGAATTGGGAAGATCCCCTGGAGAAGGGAAAGGCACTCCAGTATTCTGGCCTAGAGAATTTCATGGACTGTTATAGTCCATGAGGTCGCAAAGAGTCGGACACAAGTGAGTGACTTTCACTTTCACTTTTCTACCTGACAAAGGGGAAAAAGGTTAGCATCTTAAGCTAAATTAGACAAGGTTTTAAGAAGACCAGCTGTGGTTTTTGAGAGGAAGAAATACTTTTCTGAAAGAGACCAGGGGATTAGGTGTTTGATAATAGACTTTCAGCACCTCTCTCCGCCATCAGTGGAGCACATTATGGATTAAGCAAATCCATTTAGGTCTCTCCAGTACATAGGACTCTGATTATTGAATGAAGCTTATCAGAGGGTACACCAAAGGCATTCAAACCAGTTCTAGAACCATCAGGGAAAACCAAATTAGCTAGCATTCACAAACAATTTCCTTTTATGTGCAAAGCTATTTCCAAAAAGAAGCTTCAGAGTTCAAAAGAGCTATGAGGGAATATTTTTGCAATCTGTTCCACTGGCTAACAGATAGAATTTAGCCTTTGCTGGTGATTCTGGTCTTTTTAATTATTGGCAATAGCAACACTTTACATTGATATGGTGCTTTTAACTTTAAAGTTGGTCAGGCTCGTTTATCAGCTGATCTGCTTTGTCGTCCTGAGCTATAATTTTCAACAGATAGTCCAAGATAGTTGGCTAACACATCATGAAAAAGGGCATGCTAAGAAGTGTTGTCAGTGTCTTTTTCTATTTCTAAGCAGAATGCAGGTGATGACATGATCTAAAAAAAATGTTCATATCTGAAACAGTTTATCGAGTCCTCACTGGCATAAGATATGAAAGTAAGTGAATAGAGAATACTTGATAATGTAAAAAGAATGTTTAATATCACAACACATTATAAGTATTAAAATGAAAACCAAAGCCAACTAGGAATGATTGGGGTACTTTGTTTGGTGTACATTTCTCTCTGTGAATCTAAGTAATTGAGGATTTACTGTACGCTAATGCTTCTGCAAAATACTAGAACAGAATTAAAAGCAAGGGGCTTAGAACTAGCTTTTGAAAGTTTCATGCTGTGCCTGGTTATAGAAGCATCTTTTGGCTTATAAAACATATGCATATACTCACCATAATAAGTAATAGTTAGATCTACAAACCCTTCAGCTATAAAACTTGCTAAATGGTGTTTAAAACAGCAGGAGAGCCTTTGTCTATACATCTTGTACTACTGTTCTGAATTGTATGAGATAAGATTATATGGCACAGTTCTAAATTATGTGACAGAAGAAGGCAAAAATTCCCAAAATATATGAGACTTCAAACTTATATTTAGATATTTCACTGTATAAAAAGACAAGTCTGTAAAATGAAATTAATAGAGATATGCTTATGCATGTTTTAAAAGTAAATCAGGAAACTAAGACTATGTGATATGTAATTTCCTACCAGGGATAAGACATGAAGATAAAATAGTCAATGAAAGGTGCCTGTATACATAAAGCATGTACTGGATTACACTCTTTCATGTTTGGAAAGGGCTTCCTTGATAGCTCAGTTGGTAAAGAGTCTGCCTGCAATGCAGGAGACCCTGGTTTAATTCCTGGGTCAGGAAGATCTGCTGGAGAGGGGATAGGTTACCACTCCAGTACTCTTGGGCTTCCCCTGTGGCTCAGCTGGTAAAGAATCCACCTACAGTGCGGGAGACCGAGGATGTTTGAAAAGAAAAACTCATTATCAAATATCTATAAATGGCATATGTCTCTATCAGAATCAACTCTTACAAATTTTATACCAAAACTGTAAAAACTTCTTTCTGTCTATAATTAGTCAAAGTTCACACTTCAGTCTTCAACCATAGTATTTCTGTAATTCTCGCTATTAAACTGTAGTCTCCTGCATTGCAGACAGATTCTTCACTGTCTGAGCTACCAAGGAAGCCCACTAACTAACCTCTTCCAAATATGGTGCTGTACAGTTCAAGCACAAATTGGAGGCTTCTTTTGTTTCAGTATGCTCAGCAAAATTACTGTTGTTATTGCCAGAATGATGTCTCCAACTCTCCCTCTATGTATCTTCCATGAGAAGAAAAGACTCTTGTTGTTGCAATGAAAATCAGGTCCACAGCATTATACAGCTTCAGGGATAACATTCACCTTTTAGTCTAAATGAATCTCTAAATCGTTTTTGTAGACCATCAGGTAAATGGTGGTGTCCTCGGAGTGATGCAAATCCCCTCAAACTGGCTTAAGCTATGTGTGTGTGCTCAGTTGCTAGGTCGTGTCTGACTCTTTGCCACCCCATGGACTGCACCCTGCCAGCCTCCTCTGTCCATGGCATGTCCCAGGCAAGGATATTGAAGTGGGTTGCCGTTTCTTTCTCTAGGAGATCTTCCTGACCCAGGGATTGAACCCACATCTCCTGCTTAGCAGGTAGATTCTTTACCACTGAGCCACCTACTTGAATGGAAAAGGAACTTAGGCTATAGAAATTACAAATGTGAGGAAGGTTACATCAAGAATACAGAGCTTCCCTCTACTGTTGGACTTTCTCTCTCCACCTTTACAAGGGCCAGACACCTGCAGTTTCAGCCCTGGCTTCGTTCTCACAGTTCATGTACCTAACAAGACAGACCAGATTTGAAAATCTGAATGCTCCATCACCAGCCAGGCATCCACATGCTCTCAAATTAGCTGTGGACACAGAAGTGGTTTTGTGTGGTCCACTTAGCGAGAGAAAGAATCTCTGAGAAAGGGGCATAGATCAAGTGGGCAAGTTGGCCACTAAGGTATCTGTGGTCACATAGGTAATGCTAGACTTATCAAGAGATTTTATATTCTAAGAACATTCTCATTAGGTAGGAGTCACTGACCCTAGGATACTCCTCTATAACAGTAAACATGTTCTTCATGAGTAGCTTTTATTATTTATTTTAAAACATTAGCTTCCCCTCCCTGTGAGTGAATTACAATTGCCTGCCCCACTGAAGCCAAATTTGGTGCTGTGGCTTGCCTTAGCCATGAAAATGTTAGTGAAAATGACGTCTGTTACATCTGAGCAGAATCTCTGACTCATCAGGTACTTTTCTCATTGCTCCTTTCCATCTACCAACATAGAAGCTATGTTTTAAAAGTTCTTCCTCTAGCTTACGTCATGGAAAGATGAGCCAGAACCAGATGTGATCATCTCTGCCATTTGAAGGGACTATTTATCCATTAATATTTAATGTAGTTATCTATATGATTGCATTTAGTTATAGCATTTTAGTATTTTTTCTGTTTCCCCTGTGCCTTTTGATCATGTTTCCCTTTCCTGTCTTCATCTGGTTATGTTGTGGAAGTTCTTGATCCTCTAATATTCTTACTAAGACTGTTGACGGTTTTGCTTTGGCAGGCAGTGAGCTTGGACAGACTAAGACTCTGAACTCTCTTGCCTATGAAAGACAGTAGCTCAGATTTCAATTTTCTTCTCTTAGCCTTTCTCCAAACTATTTCAAGTCTGCTCCCTGCATGCACTGTTTAGACCTCAGAGACTTGGGCAAAGTGTATGCCCAGAATTTGAGGCTCCTGTACACTGGCTCTCTCTCTTCTGGGATTCTCTCCTCACTTTCTAGCACCAGAACCTTTGGCTTTTCAGGCCAGAAAGACAGCAGATTTTCTAGTGGAATTTTAGGCCACCCATGCTGTGACTGCAGCCTGATGTCAGATGAAGCCTAAAAGAGAGAAACTTGTGCTCTGATGATCCTTCTTCCTCATTTTGACTCCCTACTGAAATCTGCCTGCGTTTGCCTACTCTCCAGGTAGTTGCTTTTTTATGTCTCTTGTTCAGACAACAACCTTATTATCTGCCAGAAAAGTGGTCAATTAGGGACCTACTTTGCCTTCCTGGAGGTAGAATTCTCTAAAATTTACTCTAAGATAGATGTTTAGTGAGAATTAGAAAGAGGCTTTTCTGATTAAAAGCCATTGAGATTTGAGGATATATTTATTTCTGCAATTTAAGTTACCCTAAACAGACTAACTAGCCAGCCAGGGCAATCTGGAATATTACGAAAAACTTCACACTTATACTTGTAAAATCTGTTCAAGGACAAATGAATTTCCCCAAATCATTCTGACTTTATGAGTTTTGCTTTTTATTTATACCATTAAGATATTTTAAATGGAACTCTTTCCTTCTTAATTTCCCCTGCAATCATGAAGAATGATGTCCATAACATTTAAAAAACCTTCTTTATTCCCCATCTCTGCATTCCATCCTTACCACTGTAATCACAGGGTTTGGAGACCAGAAATCAATACCTAAATTGAATGCATATCTACCATACTGTGCCACTGGCAGAATTAGGCCTGGTAAAAATTATGAAATATCTCACTTAAAATTATTGTATGTTTAATTTCTGCTAAAACAGCTAACAAAGAAGGTTAAAGTAGAGATAAAAGCAAATTAGGCGAAGGAATGTATTTTTGGAGGGGTTGCCATTTCAGTGTTTGCTTCCCCTAAAAATGATTCAGTAGAAAGTAGGTCTTTCTTCCTACAATATGGCCAAACAGGTCTTTGGTGTAGATATAGCATATTATATATTGCCTTCAATAAAAATGCAAGATTCTGATATGCAAGCTTCAGAATTAGATAACTTTCTCTCTCTTACTTGATTAAAATCATGAAAAAAGAAATATATGTACCCACACTTACAAACAAACACACTTCTTTTTTATTCCCTCGGCTGATTACTTTGCAGTCTAGGATCTAACTGGTGATAAAACTTCCTCATTAAAGGCTATAGGAGGGACTTCCCTGGTGGCTCCATGGTGAAGAATCTGGCTGCCTGTGCAGGAAACACGGGCTTGAACTCCTGCATCACAACTGCTGAGCCTGTGCTCTAGAGATGGGAACCAGCAACTGAGGCTGCATGAAGCAATGTTGAAGCCCACATGCCCTAGAGCCCATGCTCAACAAGAGAAGCCCCCGCAATGAGAAGCCACTGCACAGCAGCTGGAGGGCAAGCCCTGCCTGCCACAACTAGAGGAAAGCCCACCCAGCAGTGAAGGCCCAGAACAGTTAGACCAAGATAAAGAACCTTATAGGAGACTAGATGAGGAGACTCTTTCTGAAATATACCACAGTCTCTGGGCACTGTTGACTTCCATTTAAATTCCAAATCTGAGTGACTGACCGTAGGAGATGTGTTACAGTCATCCTCACAACTTCCTTTTTCCTTGAATACTCATCTATAATTAGTTTTGTAAACAGTCTGGACTCATGTTTCTATAGCTCAACTCACTATTCCTATTTTTATTTTATTTTTTTCCTTTACACAGTTTCAGCAGATTCTTTCAACCCCTTATTCAACCAGTATTTTTTGAATGGCAACTTTGTGCCCGTCTCTGAAGATGCAGGAATGAATAAGACAGAGTTTCAGCCTTCATGGTGTATTCATTCTGGAGGAGAGACAGATGACGAATAAGCACACAAATGATATCATTTCAAGTCGCAGAACATCCTGTTAAGAATGAGTAAAGCAGAGGAATGCAGAAGGCAATGGCAACCCACTCCAGTATTCTTGCCTGGGAAATTCCCATGGACAGAGGAGCCTGGTGGGCTACAGTCCATGGCATTGCAAAGTCCATGGACATAACTGAAGCAATGTAGCATGCATGCACGTAAAGCAGAACAAAGGGCTAAAAACCCACTTGAACTTTCTTTGGCCCAGTGATTTCTTAATCTTTGCATCATCACTAATAACCATGACTTTCTGAATGTAAGTAATCCCCACAAAGAGTTTGGTGGCTTACCCACAGGTTGCTTCTACACACCCCAACTTGCTCCACTGACACTGCTCTAATGAGGACATCAAAAAGCTTGCTTTTAAATCCACTGAACACTGCGTGCTTATTTTCTGAGTTGACTGCTCTGCAGTCTCTGACACCAGTCCTCCTTTCCTGATAAAACTCCCCTCCCTGGGACCATCCCTTATCATGCTTTCTCAGCTTCCTTTGGACTTTCCTCTTCATCTGACCATCTATTCATTAGACACTGGCACCACGTCTAGATGCTCCTATGCAGCGGACGGTGTGTTTTCCCTTGTGAAAGTGCTTGTCACTCAGCACAGTGAATGCTGTTTGTCTATTTTTCTACTAGACAAGAAGATATTCACTATTGTGTCTCCAGCACCTGGCACAGTGGCTAACACATAAGGGTCCTATAAATATTTGATGAATGATTGAACAAATCATTTTCAAAAGGGATGATTTTTTCTTTCTTCTCATTGTGAAACTTCAGAGCAGTAAATACCATATAGTTTAATGGTTAGATTTTATGGCTAAGTATAATTTTGGCTCCAGAGCCAGACTGCCTGTGTTTAAATCTCAGTTCTCCCACTGGCCCAGTTTGGAGTGTTGTATGTATGTGTCACTTTGACATATGACCTGCCTCTTGAGAAACTTGTATGCAGGTCAGGAAGCAACAGTTAGAACTGGACATGAAACAACAGACTGGTTCCAAATAGGAAAAGGAGTATGTCAAGGCTGTATATTGTCACCCTGCTTATTTAACTTCTATGCAGAGTACATCATGAGAAACACTGGGCTGGAAGAAGCACAAGCTGGAATCCAGATTGCCAGGAGAAATATCAGTAACCTCAGATATGCAGATGATACCACTCTTTTGGCAGAAAGTGAAGAAGAACTAAAGAGCCTCTTGATGAAAGTGAAAGAGGAGAGTGAAAAAGTTGGCTTAAAGCTCAAAATTCAGAAAACGAAGATCATGGCACCTGGTCCCATCACTTCTTGGCAAATAGATGAGGAAACAGTGGAAACAGTGGCTGACTTTATTTTTCTGGGCTCCAAATTCACTGCAGATGGTAACTGCAGCCAGGAAATTAAAAGATGCTTACTCCTTGGAAAGAAAGTTATAACCAACCTAGACAGCATGTTAAAAAGTAGAGACATTGTCAACAAAGGTCTATCTAGTCAAGGCTATGGTTTTTCCAGTAGTCATGTATGGATGTGAGAGTTGGACTATAAAGAAAGCTGAGTGCCAAAGAATTGATGCTTTTGAACTGTGGTGTTGGCGAAGACTCTTGAGAGTCCCTTGGACTGCAAGGAGATCCAACCAGTCCATCCTAAAGGAAATCAGTCCTGGGTGTTCATTGGTAGGACTAATTTTGAGGCTGAAGCTCCAATACTTTGGCCACCTGATGCGAAGAGCTGACTCATTTGAAAAGACCCTGATGCTGGGAAAGATTGAAGGCAGGAGGAGAAGGGGACGACAGAGGATGAGATGATTGGATGGCATCAATGGACATGGGTTTGGGTGGACTCTGGGTGTTGGTGATGGACAAGGAGGCCTGGCGTGCTGCAGTTTATGGGGTTGCAAAGAGTTGGACACGACGGAGTAACTGAACTGAACTGGATGTAGATTTCCTCATCAGAAAAATGAGGTTAATAATAGTCTCCATCTCATAAGGTTGTTAAGAAAAGTAAAGAAGTAGAATAGTTGAAGATATTGGTACATGGTTTGGCACACAGTGTTGAGTAATCATTGGCTATCAACTGTATTATTATTTGAAGAAGACACTTTTAGTATTACCTCCTAAATAATTTTGTAGTCCATTAAATAGGATGCTTCTGGCTAAAAAAGATACAAAGAAGTCCATACTAGGTGACTTAAACAGTAAGGAAATATGTTATATGACATAACAGGAAGGGGTGAAACTATCAGCTGTTCAAAGATGCTATCACTATCACACACCTGACTCTACGTCTCTCTGCTCTGTCTTCCTCATGCTGTGTTGTGCTTAGTCACTCAGTCGTGTCCAATTCTTTTCAACCCTTTGGATTGTAGCCCACCAGGCTTTCCTATCCCTGGGATTTTTTTCAGGCAAGAATACTAGAGTGGGTTGCCATTTCCTCCTCCAGGGGATCTCTCCAACCCAGGGATGGAACCCGCATTTCCTGTGTCTCCTGCACTGCAGGCGGATTCTTCACACATGGAGCCATTGGGGGAAGATTTAACCTTGATTCTGGAGTACCTTGTGATTGCCACCAGGCTGTCAGTGGCGAATGGAGCTGCCTGCTGCTTTATTCTCAACCATCTGATGAGAGGGAGAAGCCACACCTCCAAGCATGAAATGTAAATCTTCCCTTCATTCAGATTGGATCAATCTTATTTGTGAGACCAATCAGAATCCTGGAGCATGGGGGCGTGGGGCACGGGGACAGATGACTTGTGATTGACTCGGATTCACTCCCAGAGCCTCGTCTTGGATTGCATCCCCCTAAGCCAGGAGACGTGTACAGTGGTGAATATTTGACCAGAGTGTGGCTTCTATTAGGAATAAAAATAAGGGGTATAGAGACTAACTGGACAACCAGCAATGTTAACGACATGCATTATTGCTGTCAGAAAATGTGGAAGTGAAGTGAAGTGAAGTCGCTCAGTCGTGTCCAACTCTTTGCGACCCCATGGACTGTAGCCCACCAGGCTCCTCCATCCATGGGATTGACCAGGCAAGAATACTGGAGTGGGTTGCCATTTCCTTCTCCAGGGGATCTTCCCAACCCAGGGATCGAACCCAGGTCTCCCACATTGCAGGCAGACGCTTTAACCTCTGAGCCACCAGGGAAGCCCTATTAATACGAGGATGAGCTCTAACATGTTGCATTGTGCCTAGAAACTATGTTTCCAGATGTAAAAAGCAAACATATATATATATATATTCACTACTATTGATTGAGAGATTATTTTGTGCCAGACACTATGTTAAGTTCTTTACATTTGCAATTTACTTCAAACTTCACAACCACCCTCACTCATTTATTTAATCAAGCAAATATTATTGAACACCAACCATATTTCAGGCACTCTCTAGTCACTAGAAACATTAGTCAAAAAAAGACCAACCCCCAGCCCTCAAATGCCCCACATTCTATAAATGGGAGGCTGCAGCCAGAAAGGACTGAATTTCCCTGAATCACAAAGCGCTAATGTGACAGGTCTGGTAGCTGAATATGGGGAGTTCGGCTCCAAACCCAAGAGTGGACTGTGGCAGGAAAATGTCTACATGGCCCTAAGGGGAATAATATAAATTTGAGAAAAGAGATTAACTGAAATTCAGACATAGTACTGAGCCAATCCTGGGCAGCTGAATTTAGTCCTAAGAGACTTTCAAGACTTGGTGGAGAGTTGACCTTAGAAAGGAGAAGTTCATTTCAGAGGAAGGAAGAAACAGAGGATAAATACAAAAGGGGGTTAGAAGGCTTCTCAGATACAAGGTTCCTGTGACACTTGGACACAGTGCCAGCAAAATTAGCCAAAGAACAGGGTTTGTTATCTTTGTGGGAGTCGTTACCTGCAGTACTGGGCTCATTTCAACCAGGGTTTCTCAACCTTGGCATTACTGACATTTGGAACTGGATCATTCTTTGCTGCGGCGGCTGTCCTGTGTGTTCTAGGGTGTTTACCAGCATCCCTATCCTCTACCAACTGGAGGCCAATTATACCTCCCCCAAGTTATGGCAATAAAAGTATCTCCAGAAATTGCCAAATATCTCCTGGAGGACAAAATTTCCCTCAGTTGCAAGGCACTGCTTTAAGCCGTTACCTTTTTCATTCAAAAAGCCCTGGATTGGGAAGATGCCCTGAAGGAGGAAATGGCAACCCACTCCGGTTCTCTTGCCTACAAAATTCCATGGACAGAGGAGCCCGGAGGGCTATAATCCATAGGGTTGCAAAGAGCTGGACATGACTGAAGCAACTTAGCACACACACATACATATACATATACACACTCACGTATATGTGTACATGTATATGTACAAATCACAGAAGAAACTCACTCTACGTGTACATTAGATAAGTTCTTTCTCACTATATATCTGAGTTTCCAGATCTACACACGGAGAAAGTTAAGAAATAAGACATATAAGGTATCTTACATACGATAACTCCGGTTTTTTTTTTTTCTTTTAAAATTAGAAATAATCCATGATTCACTGAAAGCTTTTTTGAGTTACCCTCCCCCTTAACCAATGATTCAGTTTACAAAAGTGGGATTTGAATCAAATTTTGGAAAAATAGGTCTATAGAATGAAGCATACTCTTTTTCTTTCCAAAAATCTCATTGAGTAACATAATTATTTTAAGGTAGAAAATTGTCATTGATCTGTGTATTTTAAAATTCTACAAGGTGATTGTGCCATCACTGATTCAGAGTGACATCATTATCTCCTGAAAGCATTCATGATCAAGTCCTCTATGTTTATTCTACAACTGACATGGCCACAGTCAAAGAGAATATGCCAAGAAAAGGTCAGTCAATGCTGAGGTGAATCCATTTGCATAGAAGAAAACAAGGAGGAGGCTGTTTCCATGGCTTCTAAGAGAAGCAAAGAGAGAAATGTAAAAAATGAAAACTAGTTTGCAGTGGCAAACAAAATGAACTGGTCTATAAATATTTCATAATTTTAGCCTCATGAAGGCTCATTGTTTGGTGGTTAGCTTTATGATGAGTAATCATGGGTTGCTTTATGTTGGTTTCTAGCTTTTTCTGCTGATCTCTGTACCATCCATATCTGAAATAGCACCCACTAATTTCTTTTTCATTTACCTCATTCTGATAGAGAGAGAATATATGTAGTCATCAAGTAGGGAGTTCGAGATGTAGATGTACTATCCAATTTAAACATATAAAGTACATTTTTAGAGTCAAAGTCTGTAAAAATGAAAAGTGAAAGATAAACACTTCGGTGATGCTTTTCATTAGAAATAGAATAATTCTGAAGATAGCTTCTGGTTTCCCAAGAGGTTGAGAAGGTTCTCCTAGGAGCAGTTATGTTTCAGTTATCTTCTGTCTTGGGAAGACTGTATCACTCATTGGTAGCTGAGGTATGTAGAGAGTAATCCTCTTGTCTCAGAAATGAAGTAACCCCCTGGGCTCAGAAGTGGGACACCCATCTCTTGCTTTTGCCTGTGCACGTCCGTCCTCTCTTCCTTTGTTACCATCACCTTTATCTTCTTCAGAGAACCACCTGTTTCTCACCTTAAGTTCGGTTGGTCTGGTTAGGACTACCCTCACATGTCTATCATCATCGTCACTCCTCCATATCACAAGCCTGCCCAACAACACAGCCCGTTGCTGTGGCTACAATGATGGGTTCAGAGACGAACATATAACCTCAAAGGGTCCACTGAAACCCAGTCTTAGGATCTCTGATAAAATTATTGGAGAGAAGGACTTGCCCTTGGTCCTTCAAATTTCCAGAGCACATAAATCCTTTCCCTTTGCTTGAGCCTGCTTGAATTCAATTTCATTAGTCTATTGCTCTTGCTGTTCAGCCGCTCAGTCATGTCCAACCCTTTGCGACCCCATGGACGGCAGCATGCCGGGCTTCCTGGGCCTTCACCATCTCCCAGAGCTTGTTCAGACTCATGTCCATCGAGCTGGTGATGCCATCCAACCATCTCATCCTCTGTTGTTCTTTTCTCCTCCTGCCTTCAATCTTTCCCAGCATCAGGATTTTTGTAATGAGTTGGCTCTTCCTATCAGGTGGCCAAAGTATTGGAGTTTCAGCTTCAGCATCTCTCCTTTCAGTGAATATTCAGGACTGATTTCCTTTAGGATTGACTGGTTTGATCTCCTTGCTATCCAAGGGACTCTCAAGAGTCTTCTCAAGCACTGCAGTTCAATAGCATCAATTCTTCGGTGCTCAGCCTTCTTTATGGTCCAACTCTCACATCTATACATGACTCCTGGAAAAACCGTAGCTTTGACTAGACGGACCTTTGTTGGCAAAGTAATGTCTTTGCTTTTTAGTATGCTGTCTAGGTTGGTCATAGCTTTACTTCCAGGGAGCAAACGTCTTTTAATTTCATGGCTGCAGTCACCGTCTGCAGTGATTTTGAAGCCCAAGAAAATAAAGGCTGTCACTGTTTCCACTGATTCCCTGTCTATTTGCTGAGAGGTGATGGGACTAGATACCATGATCTTTGCTTGGTGAATGTTGAGTTTTAAGCCAACTTTTTCACTCTCCTCTTTCACTTTCATCAAGAGGCTCTCGCTTTCTGCCATAAGGGTGGTGTCATCTGCATATCTGAGGTTATTGATATTTTTCCTGGTAATCTCGATTAGAGCTTGTGCTTCATCCAGCCCAGCATTTTGCATGGTGTACTCTGCATACAAATTAAATAAGCAGGGTGACAATATACAGCCTTGACATACTACTTTCCCAATTTGGAATCAGTCTGTTGTTCCATGTCAAGTGCTAACTGTTGCTTCTTGACTTCTCAGGAGGCAGATTAGGTGGTCTGGTATTTCCATCTCTTTAAGAATTTTCCACAGTTTGTTTCATTAGCACTTGCAGTTTAAAGGTTCCTGAGGGATTCAGAAGTCAAGTTCTATAGAACCTGGAACAGACTATGGGATCGTAGATGCTTGTGGAATGAAGTGGAAGAAGAACTCATGTTTGTTTAAGGATCTGTACGTTGCTGGCATAACTACAAAACACAAGCTAGGAAGTGATTAACAAAAAAATCAGTGAGTATTTGGAGGGGGACACATAAGGGCTTCAGAAGCACACTGCAGTGTTTAAATGATGAACCTAGCTGATGGCCACAGAGACTTGGGTTTATAGAATTTTTAAATGTATATATGTATTTTATACTTTCATCTTTAGATTATATGTGTCCATTTTTCTGAAATTAAGAAACTTGTGCAAAACCACAGAGCTTGTAAATGGAGTGATATTAGTCCCTAGTTCACTGGGTTGGGAGGATTAAATGAGACAAAGCAAGTAAGGCTTTATGATCCTGCCAGACACATAGAAAGTACTTGAGGGATGTTAGATGTTGGTCTAATAATAACTGGGGATGTCTGGAGACTTATAGAAGATAATGCATTTTAAACATGTAGCACAATTTCTGGCATCTAGTAAGTGCTAATTTTAATATTTGTTGTTATCATTTTCATCAGAATTAGTTCCTGTGTTTTCCCGACTGGCATGTCTTCTGTAGAAGTGGGTCATCCATGGTGTTTGTGGGCTCAGTGTTTTTGTCCTACCATTCAGGCTCTTGTAGCCTAATACATTTTGTTCAAAAAGGATAAGGGTAGAGATACTGGTCCATGCGTGCATGCTCAGTCGCTCAGTCGTGTCAACTCTTTGCACCCCAATGGACTGTAGCCTGCCAGGCTCCTTTGTCTGTGGGATTTCTCAGGCAAGAGTACCGGAGTGGATAGCCATTTCCTCATCTTTTGAATTCTTTTCCAGCCTTATGTTTCAAAGATCTTTACAGCAGTGTAGAAAATTTTAAATTTGTGTCAGTACTGTTCCATAGAGTAATCGCCAGCCATGTGTGGCTATGTAAATTTAAGTTAAATTGAAATTTTCCTTCCTCAGTTGTACCAGTCACATTTCAAGTGCTCTGTAAGCGTATGTGACTAGTCATACTGTCCTGGACCACATGGGTATGGAATTCTTCCATCACTGTGGAAAGTTCTATTGAATTGCACTGTGCTATATGGGGAGTGATTGAAACCAAAACTGGAAAAGCCTAAAACCCTCCATTTATAGAACTGAGAGGGAATGCACTTTGGGAGGAAGGCTTCCTGGCTGTGTCCCAAAAGAGGTCACAAGTGGATGCCTCATCTTGAGTCAGTAATGATCATACAAAGTCTCCCTGAACCTTGCAGACTCAGAGCCTGACCTGTCTGCTTCTGAAAAGAAAGAGCAGGGCAGTTATGATAACCAAGCCTCCTTGATGTGAGTCCTGAAATTAGAAAACCAGTCTGTTGATACTGGATATAAACCCTCACTGCCTAAGACCTTAGTACTCAGGCCCTCTGGCTCCCACACCTTCTCCTCCCCTGTTTAAGGAGAGAGCTCCAGCAATCCAGAGTGAGAGCAAGAACAGTGGCTTGTGTGACTGAATGTGCTTTTCACCAAGTTCAAGGGAGACCGGCTCATCACTGGAGACAGACTGCTACATTTTCAGGCTGGGTACCCTCAGGCCTCCTGATGATGGTCAGCATTGCTGAATTATACTTTGAGGCTGTTCCTTCTCTTTCTTTCTTTCCTTCTTTATATCTTTCTTCTCTTAACACCTTATTTTGAAATAATTTCAGAGTCACAAGACACTGCAAAAATAATACATAGAGTTCCTGAGTCCCCTTTACCCTCTTCCCCCAACAATAGCATCTTACATATTCAGAGTCCATTGTCAAGACGAGGGCATTGAGGCTGACACATTATCCTTTTCCTTGAATAACAGCAAATGTTTTATTGGGTCCTCACAGTGTATCAGGCATATTGCCATTCATTTCCTGTAACAACCCTCTGCTGTAAGTATTCTTATTATTAGCTCCGTTTTATTGATAAGAGAACTGAAGCTCTGAGAACTTCAGTATGTTTCCCAAGGCTAGTCAGGTCATAAATGGCAGAGCTGGGACTAGACTCCATCAAGTCTGACTCCAGAGTAACATTCTTTAAATACAAATCAATGTTAAAAAATTTTAACAAGCAGGCCTCAAAGGTCAGACTGGAAGGCCTTTCAGCCTTTCACAGCCTCCATCTCTGAGTTGATTCAGTGTCTGTCCAGTCTGCACTGCCCCAGTAGGGGGAGAGGGAGCTGTTGACTAGAGCCCCCAATTTTTTTTTCAGTTTTTTAGAGTGTCTTTTTATTGTGGTAAAAGTCACGTAATATAGAACATCCTATTTTAACCATATTAAACTGTACATTTCAGTTAGAGACCCAAAGTTTTGACAACAAATTACTAAACCCAAAATTTGCTCAAACTTTTAATAAATGTATAATAATATTTAATAAAAGTAAATAATAGCATTCAAAATATGAAGTATACTGCAGGGTAGTTGTCTTTTTCAGACTCTTTAACTTCAAGAGCTTGTCAGTTGATATATCATGACTGATTTTAATTGGGGCAAACATTCAAAGTTTAAAAAAAGAACCTCACTAGGTCTGATTTTGAAAAAAAAAAACAGAAAAATTACAAACACACATTTAGGAAGTGGGTAGATAATAATACAAGAGAATATGCAATGGTAATAGCTGACATTTCCAAAGATTCTTATATATGCCCTGTCCTGCACTAGGCGCATAGATACTTAGATATGTTACTTCCTTTTTTTCTTACTGTATGATAGCAGCATCATTATCATCTTTGTAATATAATAGCTAACAAGGAGAAAGAAATGGCACCATTATTCTTGCCTGGAGAATCCCACGGACAGAGGAGCCTGGTGGGCTGCTGTCCATGGGGTCGCACAGAGTCAGACACAACTGAAGCAACTTGGCGTGCATGCATTGGGGAAGGAAAGGACAACCCACTCCAGCGCTCTTGCCTGGAAAATCCCAGGGACGGGGGAGCCTGGTGGGCTGCCGTCTCTGGGGTCGCAGAGTCAGACAAGACTGAAGTGACTCAGCAGCAGCAGCTAACAAACCAAGGTTGGGTGTATACTGTATGCCTTGCGATCTGCTAAGCACTTCGCATAGCCTCACTTAATACTTTCCGTTCTTGTTATGACTACCTACCAGTCATTTTCTGCCTTTTAGGTGGGTATAAGGATGCCCATAGCTGACATTTATTGAGCTCTTGCAAGGATGCAGTCACTGGATCACATGTGTTCCTCGTTCCATTTACTTCTCATTGCAGCCCTCAGGCGGGAGGCATCATTATTCCCATTTTACAGATGGAGAGGCTGAGACTCAGAGCCACGAAGTAACCAAGAGCAGGTGAAGGAGCCCTGATTCATATGCAGATGTGTCTCTCAAGGGGCTGGGGTCTACACTCCACATGCCTTCAGGTTTTAGAAGAGAAAATTTAATGTGGACTGCAGCCCTTTGGAGGAGAGGCCATGCACAGCTTTGACTTTGAAGAGTGAATAAGCAGTGAACCAGGTGAGCAACAACCCTACGGAAGCAAATGCAGAAGGGATGCTGGTGGGTGCTGCTACTTGCGTAACCTCAGGAAAGAAACCTGCCTGGTTAGAATTCCAAGGTGAGACTGCTGGCCAGGAAGGCTGGGTTCAAGTCACAGGGAATCTTCCACACTTTTCAGAGGAGTGTGGACTTAATGAGATGAGCTCTTCATTTCAGAAATCAATTTAGGGCTTTGAACATGTTAATGGTAAAGCTGCGGCTCTCCACAGAACCATCTGGAAGCAACATGCAGTGTTGGCTGATTCTCATTGTGCTCTTCTCCCTACAGGGATACAGCAGGGTTTCTGGCAAAGACAGTTGCCTTCTCTTTCCCATCACAGCTGCCACTGCCCTCTCTGCATGTAAAAGTAAGAAAATCAGGAAGAATTTTATATGGCAGGGTTCTGATCAAAACTTGGCTATTCCACTAGAAAAAAAAGTTTGAAATCTACTGTCTTACACCAACAGTGTATCTGAGTTCAGTTCAGTCAGTTCAGTTCACTCACTCAGCCCTGTCTGACTCTCTGCAACCCCATGGACTACAGCATGCCAGGCTTTTCTGTCCACCAACTCCTGGAGCTTGCTCAAACTCATGTCCATCAAGTCGGTGATGCCATCCAACCATCTCATCGTCTGTCGTCCCCTTCTCCTCCCACCTTCAATCTTTCCCAGCATGAGGGTCTTTTCCAATGAGTCAGTTCTTTGCATCAGGTGGCCAAAGTATTGGAGTTTCAACTTTAGCATCAGTCCTTCCAGTGAATATTCCAGACTGATTTCTTTTAGGATTGACTGGTTTGATCTCCTTGCAGTCCAAGGGACTCTCAAGAGTCTTATCCAACCCCACAGTTCAAAAGCATCAAACCTTTGGTGCTTGCTGCTGCTGCTGCTAAGTCACTTCAGTCATGTCCGACTCTGTGTGACCACATAGATGGCAGCCCACCAAGCTCCGCCGTCCCTGGGATTCTCCAGGCAACAACACTGGAGTGGGTTGCCATTTCCTTCTCCAATGCATGAAAGTGAAAAGTCAAAGTGAAGTCTCTCAGTCGTGTCCAACTCTTAGAGACCTCATGGACTGCAGCCTACCAGGCTCCTCCATCCATGGGATTTTCCAGGCAAGAGTACTGGAGTGGGGTGCCACTGCCTTCTCCGTCTTTGGTGCTTAGCTTTCTTTATGGTCCAACTCTCACATCCATACATGACTACTGGAAAAAGCATAGCTTTGACTAGACGGACCTTTGTTGGCAAAGTAATGTCTCTGCTTTTTAATATGCTGTCTAGGTTTGTCATAGCTTTTCTTCCATGGAATAAGCATCTTTTTTAATTTAATGATTGTAGTCACCATCTGCAGTGATTTTAGAGTCCCCCAAAATAAAGTCTCTCACTGTTTCCTTTGTTTCCCCATCTATTTGCCATGAAGTGATGGGACCAGATGCCATGATCTTCGTTTTTTGAATGCTGAGTTTTAAGCCAGCTTTTTCACTCTTCTCTTTCACTTTCAAGAGGCTCTTCGGTTCCTCTTCACTTTCTGCCGTAAGTGTGGTGCCATCTGCTTATCTGAGGCTATTGATATTTCTCCCGGCAGTCTTCATTCCAGCTTGTGCTCCATCCAGCCCGACGTTTCTCATGATGAACTCTGCATATAGGGCTTCCCTGGTGGCTCAGACGGTAAAGCGTCTGCCTGCAACACGGGAGACCCGGGTTCGATTCCTGGGTTGGGAAGATCCCCTGGAGAAGGAAATGGCAATCCACTCCAGCACTCTTGGCTGGAAAATCCCATGGACGGAAGAGCCTGATAGGCTATAGTCCCTGGGGTTGCAAAGAGTCGGACACGACTGAGCGACTTCACTTTCACTCTGAGTATAAGTTAAGTAAGCAGGGTGATAATACACAGCTTTGACGTACTCCTTTCCCAATTTGGAACCAGTTTGTTGTTCCATGTCTGGTTTTAACCGTTTCTTCTTAACCTGCATGCAGATTTCTCAAGAGACAGGTAAGGTTGTCTAGTATTCCCATCTCTTTAAGAATTTCCCGCAGTTTATTGTGATCTACACAGTCAAAGGCTTTGGCATAGTCAATAAAGCAGAAGTAGATGTTTTTCTGGAACTCTCTTGCTTTTTGATGATCCAGTGGATGTTGGCAATTTGATCTCTGGTTCCTCTGCCTTTTCTAAATCCAAGTTGAATATTTGGAATTTCATGGTTCACATATTGTTGAAGCCTGGCTTAGAGAATTTTGAGCATTACTTTACTAGCGTGTGAGATGAGTGCAATTGTGCAGTAGTTTGAACATTCTTTGGCATTGCCTTTCTTTGGGGCTGGAATGAAAACACCTTTTCCAGTCCTGTGGCCACTGTTGAGTTTTCCAAACTTGCTGGCATATTGCGGGCAGCACTTTCTCAGCATCATCTTTTAGAATCTGAAATAGCTCAACTGGAATTCCATCACCTCCACTAACTTTGTTTGTAGTGATGCTTCCTAAGGCCCACTTGACTTCACATTCCAGGATGTCTGGCTCTGGGTGAGTGATCATACCATCGTGATTATCTCAGTCATGAAGATTTTTTTTGTATAGTTCTATGCATTCTTGCCACCTCTTCTTAATCTCTTCTGCTTCTGTTAGATCCATACCATTTCTGTCCTTTATTGTGCCCATCTTTGAATGAAATGTTCCCTTGGTATCTTTAATTTTCTTGAAGAGATCTCTAGTCTTTCCCCTTCTATTGTTTTCCTCTATTTCCTGTGTCTGAGATCAGTATACAAATCAGACTGGCTACTGATTAAAATAATATAACACCAAATCCGTGTACAGATCTCTATATTCGAGATCAGTGTACAAATCAGACTGGCGACTGATTAATTTAAAAATAATGTGACAGCTGGAATCCCTGGGTGCTGGGATTAGATTTGGAAGTTTTCATCAGCTTTGAGGACTGTTAGACCCTCAGGAGAGGTGGGGTTCTAAAGCCCCATCCCCTCTGCAATGCTTGGATGAACCATCCAAAACTCATCTGATCACACTCCCTTTCTGCTCCTGTATCTCCACCTATTAAAATGAGGGTCTGTTAAACAGCTGCCCAAGAGAAAATGGGAGAAAGATTGCTGTAGTAAGATCATAAAAGTGTCATTGCTGTGGATCATTGGCTAGGGCTCAGAAATACTTTCATTATGGTGAATTTCATCTATCAGCTCAAAACATTTTACAGGTAAACAAATGAGTTACCAGTTTACCTCCTAGGATTCTTCAAGTGAGAGTTTATCCCACCAAAAGTAGTTTTTCAACAACCACCCCCGCCCACCAGCCTATGCTATCCTTTTTGCTAATTCATAAGCCAAATGTTGATCATAATTTTATATACATTTAGCAAACCTCAACTCCGCCAAACTGTGTGAACAGCAATTGACCCCAGTAGACAGAGATCCAGGGTGCTTTAACATGATGCACAATTTCCTGATCCTCTCTCTTACTGTAGGAATGTAAGAACCAGCAACTGTCATGACTCAACATACATGGCATGAATATACATAACATAGTAACATAGTCTTCTGTTTTTTGGAAATGTGTTTATAACTGTTTTGTGGATGGGTTCCCATACCTCAAACAGGTGTAAGTTTGATAAAAGAAACAAAGAAAAAACATCAACAAAAAAACCTGAACTAGGAGGCAGGAGAAGCATGACCTACTCCCAGCTCAGTCTCCCTCTTCCTATGAGATGGCATCTTTTTATTTCATCCATTTCCTCATCCATAAAGCAAGTTAGATGAATTAGAGTATCTGAGCATTTCTTTTATTTTTTAATGAGCTCATCTAAGACTGGCTACATGTTCAAAACACTTACTGTAAAGTTAGTGGATTTTTGGTTAAGGCTGTCTTGTGCTCAAGACAGGAGTTTAAATTTGCCTAAAACTTTACATCTGATATGTGCAAAAACTTGTTGTTCGGTCACTAAGTCATATCTAACTCTCTGTGACACCATGAACTGTAGCACACCAGGCTCCCCTGGCCTCCACAATCTCCCAGAGTTTTCTCAAATTCATGTTCATTGAGTCTGTGATGCTATCTAACCATCTCCTTCTCTGCTGTCCCCTTCTCCTATTGCCTTCAGTCTTTCCCAGCATCAGGGTCTTTTCCAATATGTCGGCTGTTCACATCAAGGGCCAAAATATTGGAGCTTCAGTTTTAGCATCAGTCCTCCCGATGAATACTCACAGTTGTACTCTACCCTAAATATTTTGTAAATGCTCTGTTGAACCAAGTTGGGCTGGTGTCTTCTTACAGGACTTCTCAGGGCTTTTAATGAGTCCTTACAAAGTCTTCAAAACCATTTGATTATAAAACTCAATATTTTTCTAGGAAAGAACATTCACTGGTTAATGCTGTGTTAGAGCCCTCAGCCTCCAACCTTCTCACTCTGCTGAACTTTCTGCTTAAAATTGCAAGCAGGATGCCTTTGACAGACTACTTATGAGATCAGAAGTACGGGTCTTACCTTAGACTTCTCATAGATAAATCTATAAAGCAGAAATGTTGACTGCCTCTTTCCTTTTTAAAAAAATTATTTATTTGTATTTATTCATTTATTTGGCTGCACCAGGTCTGAGTTGCAGAAATGAGGTCTTTGATCTTCATTGCGTCATGCAAGATGTTTTGGCTGCAGCATGAAAACTCTTAGTTGTGGCATGATGGATCTAGTTCCCTAACCAGGGATTGAACCCAGGCCCCCTGCATTGGGACTGTGGAGTCTTAACCACTGGACCACCAGGGAGGTCCCTGATCACCTCTTTCCTTTACAAAAAAAAAATATATATATATATACACATATATATAAAAATCTGTTGTTTAGGGAACCCTCAAACAGAAAGTCTAGAATTATACCTGTTTTCTGCCACTTTGTTTTTTAAGTCTTGATCTCCCAGTTGAGAGAGAGAAAAGGTTTTAAGATGAGTTTGAGAAAAATTCACAGCATAGTGACTAATTCTTCTGGTTGCTGGTACCTAAATTACTTATGCCAATATTTAATTAAAGCATATAATAAGGAAGAATAACATTGAAGTTTTGGGCATAAAACCAACTTGGGTTGAAACTCAGCTCTACTACGTAGAAGTGATTATAATTCTGTGTAACATGGTTAATCTCTCTGAATCTCACTTTTCTTATCTGTAAAACAGGGATTGTAAAAGCTGCCCCATAGGGTAACTGAGGGTATGATAGAAGATGTGTTGAGATTTATTGAGCTCCAACCATAGGCAAAACATAAGAAAGCTAGCTTTACATTTAGGAATGTAGACTGTTAACTGGTTTGTGCCTAAAATTCCTCTACCTGGATGCCTTATTGTTTCACATCATTTCCCTCAATAGAAAAATAAATACGATTCAAATTTAGAGGAGAAAAACAAATTGCTAAATAAAATTTAGCATAGGATAGCAAATAAATGTTGATCTAAAATAATAGAGAAGTAATTACCTAGCCCTGTTTTCTATCTTAAAAAACAGTCTTTACTGTGTGAGACTTGCTCTTTCTCTCTGGAAAGTACCAGATATGCTACAGATTTGCATAACAATCCCTCCCTTTTAATGAAATATGTGATATATAAGCTTTAGCCTTAAGGCCCTTCTTCAATGCTAAAAATGAATATTAAAGACTTTCAGCACTATAATGAATAAAACTTAAATCTTTGAGAACCCAATGTTCATCCTGACCCCTCATATTATTTCAAATGTATTTTGTACTAATTGTTTTGGGAAAACTCTTTCTCCTAGATTAATATTTCAACTGTTTTAAAATAGGTAAACTTTATTGTACATTATCACTTGAATAGAACAAATAATTTTAGTGCCTCCATAGACAATTGGCTTTCAAGTTGAGGCATGGTGATTTATTTTTAAAAATAAAGAGAAATCATCAGCATTGAAATAGATTAAAATAGATGTCTTACTTAGAATTATAAAAGCAATTCCATTTTCATATGTCACATTTAAAGCACAGTTATTATTTTAAAAAGATATTTCAGACTGATATTATGGGTTTATTAACAAGAAAAGTCACTGTGTAATAATAGTACAGCGATAAAGGACAAAGGATGAAAAAACAAGCAGAATATCATCTATTTTACTTTTTTGAACCTGTCTCAATGAAAATCATTTACACAAAGACAAATGGGACCCAGTTATTAAGTTACCAGGCTCACCTATTATTCTGTAATACTTGGAAGTCTTAAGAATATGACACACAAAAAGTAAGTCATCAAGCAAGCTGTAATCACTTTTAAAACTGGAACTTCATATACAAGGGTCATGAAAGAGCTCTTCATATATACATATATATATGAAAAGGTTTTAGACCCCCAGCTCAAGACAGCAGATTAAGCAAACATTTATTGCCCTGTGCCTCAAATTCTACTGACAAATATTTATTGAGCACCTACGATGTACCGGGCAATTGAACTGAAAATACGTCTAACAGGGTGAACACGGCAGTGGTCTATCAGGAAGCTAGCACCTGGGGCAAATTCCCAAACTCAGGAAGCAGAGAATTAAACTGAGAAACCAGAGAGAGCGTCAAAAGTGCAGCCTGTAACAAGCTCAAGAAAATTTGGTGGTAATGAATTTGCCCTAAAATGAAAGAAAGCAATAGAGAAACTCCACACTCCTCCTTATTCCCTATAGCAGGAATCAGCAAAATCTATAAAGGGCCAGATAATAAATGTTTTTAGCTTTGTGGGCCATACAATCTTTCTCTCGAAAGCACTCCAGTCTTCTCTTGCAGGGTAAAGCAATCATAGGCAACATTTAAGTGTGTTGTGTAGCTGTGTTCTAATAAAACTTTATTTATAAAAATAAGTAGTAGATCAGAGTTTGCCAAGCCCTGATCTAAATTTTTACCATAGTGTCTATATTATATAGAAATGGACAAATAAAAAATAATTTAAAGGGGATATATATGGCCAGAATTTTATCTCTAGTCCAGCCTCTCCTCTGCATCCCAGGTCAGTCTGGCTGCCCTTTTCCACGTCCAGGTAATTCCTGCACCCCAGCATATCCAGTGTTAATGAGTTATATGTAATGAATCCTTGTGATGAATCTTGCCCTTTCCTTTTCTGCTCTTTATCTCAATTAATAGTAGGCTCTGCCTGTTTCACTGCTTGAATGAATCAGTTCATTTCTCTTCCTCTTTCCTGTCAACAACAGTAGCAGAAGTCCCCTAGACCACTACACTCTCCTCCCATCAGGTCCATGCTCATCCACCCATTTGTCTATCCTCTATCCATCTACCCATCCACCCATCCATTCATTCATCTATCCAGTCTCTTCTCCATATTTTCAGTAATTTGTTCACCAAAAGTTTGTCGAGTGCCTTCTACATACCAGCCACACTTCCAGATACTGGACTTAAACTGGTGAACAAAAGATATATATATATATATATATTTTAATCCCATTTTGTGGAGCTTCTATTCTGGTCTATGTGTGAAGACAGTGGAGCAAGACAATAAATATAAGATACAAGCAAATAATGTAGTTCTAGAAGGTGTTAAGTGCTAGAGGAGAAGGCAAAATATAAAAACGAGTAGAGAGAGGGCCATCTGGAGTGCTGGGGCAGTTCAGTTCCGTTTAGTTGCTCAGTCATGTCTGACTCTTTGCAACCCCATGGACTGCAGCATGCCAGGCTTCCCTGTCCATCACCAACTCCTGGAGCTTGCTCAAACATATGTCCATCAAGTCAGTGATGCCATCCAACCTTCTCATCCTCTGTCGTCCCCTTCTCCTCCTGTCTTCCATCTTTCTCAGCATCAGGGCCTTTTCCAATGAGTCAGTTCTTCACATCAGGTGGCCAAAGTATTAGAGCTTCAGCTTCATCATCAGTCTTTCCAAGGAATATTCAGGACTGATTTCCTTTAGGATGGACTGGTTGGATCTCCTTGTAGTCCAAGGGACTCTCAAGAGTCTTCTTCAACACCACAGTTTAAAAGCATCAATTCTTCAGTGCTCAACTTTATGGTCCAACTCTCACATCCATACATGACTCCTGGAAAAACCATAGCTCTGACTAGACAGACCTTTGCCAGCAAAGTGAGGTCTCTGCTTTACTGTGCCAAGGCAGTTGTGCACTTATCAAGGTGATTGGAAGAAGCCTCTTTGAGGTGAGGATTGAGCAAACGCTTGAAGGACTGAGTCAGTTGTATTCCTGTCTGCCACGAGGAAGGGCAGCCCTGACAAAGAGAAGTTTCAGACAAAGTTCCCAGAGTGGGAACCTACCTGTTGTTTTTGGAACCTCCAGGAGGCCAGTGTGGCTGGAGTAGAGCTGGCAGGAAGACACTCAGCCATCATATCATTGTAGTAGATGAGGCAAAGACCTAAACTCTGTGAAGGGGACCAGAAAACACTACAGGTTTTGAGCAAAATGTCTGTCTTAAAAGAAGAGGTGAGGCAGCTGGGGGGATGATGGGATGTAGAGGGCAAGAGTGAGACCAGGAGGCTAGTCAGACGGCAATGCCAGTCATCCAGGCTGGAGATGATGATGGCTGCAAACAAGAAGGGTGACAGAGGGCAAAGGGGTCAGATTCCAGATGGAATGGACATGGTGTGTGGGAGAAAGAGAAGCTCAAGTATGCACCAAGGTCATCCTCGGGAGGGCAGAGTTGCCATTGATAAAAGAGGTTCGGGGTGGGGACCACAAGGAGATTGGTCCTAGACAAGTGTCTTCTTTTCAAAAGCAACTTTTCATGCCTGGTCACCCTTATATTTTCCCTCTTCCCTGGTCTTATTCCCTTCCCTTCCTTATATGAAGAGTAAGATCCTCAGTGTTCCCTACATAAGGCTCTGTACTGGGGCCCTACTCCCTCTCTGGCTTCACGTTTATACTAGATTTCCCATTAGGCTTGTTCTTTAGGCCACACTGGCTTCTCTTCTGCTCCTTGAACGTGGATACTCCTTCCAGTCTCTGAATAAGCAATTCTTCTGCCTGGAATGCCCAGTCATTCTCCCACCACCAACCTCCTGCTGCCCTCATTAATCTCAGTTAAATCCTGTTCAAGCTTCAGATCTCAGCTTTGACACCATTACTTTAAGAAAACCTCAAGGTCTCCCCATATGCTCTCTCGCAGTGCACTCTCATCTATTTCCTGTAATTATATAATTGTATAGTTATTCGATTCATGTCCTCTTCCCACTAGACTATACATTCCCAGGGGGCTGGATTCACATGTTTTGCTCACCGCTGTAACTCCAGTACCTTGCACAATATTTAGATTTAGTAAGTACTTAGTAAATGTCTATTGAATGAATGAATTGCAGTTTTCCTTCCACCTTAAAGAAAATATCAGCTTATACGTTTACTTTTTTCCAGAGTGTTTTAGGGGTATTATAGCTTAGGGATATTGAACTTGAAAAAACACAAAGGAAATAATACATTATCATTTAAAATAATTATTAATATAATTTAAAGTTCATTATGTTTATTACCAAGCGCAAGCTCATACTGCTTCGTGCATGACGGGACCGTAAATTGAGAGACCAGTTGTTGGGGTAAGGAATAGTGACTTTATTTGGAAAGTCAGCAAACAGAAAAGATGGTGGACTTTGTCGCAAAGAACCCTCTTGCCTGAGTTTTAGGCTTCTTTTATACTAAAAGGGGAGGAAGTAATTTCAAACATTTCCTGATTCCGATCAGCCTCCAGAGGCGATAAGTTAATTTCTCCCTGCAGTCATTCATGGGTGGGCCTGGTCAGGATGTTTCCTGTGAGCTAAAGAAAAGTATTTCAGCTGATACTCATTACCCGGGAAGCAAGGTTCCCAGAGATGGACCATCATGTATATGTGTGTGAGTATTAGTCATTCAGTTGTGTTTGACTCTGTGACCCCATGAACTGTAGCCCACCAGGCTCCTCAGTCCATGGGATTCTCCAGGTAAGAATACTGGAGTGGGTTGCCATTTCCTTCTCCAGGGGATCTACCCAACCCAGGGATCGAACCTAGGTTTCCTGCATTGCAGGCAGACTCTTTACCATCTGAGCCACCAGGGAAGCCTTTTATGTATAGTTTAAACTTATTGATGACATCCCTTTAGTGGTTAACTTGTAATAGAATGCAAAGCTTTTCCCCTATTACATGCTCATTAGAGAGAACAAACCACAAATGATCCCTTTCCTGTAAAATATGGTGCTGTTCACCATATTTTATGGTTCTGGTTCTCCTCAGAAAACAGAGGGTATTACAGACTCACATTCATTGTCTGTCCGTTGAAGACGGACTAAGTCTTTTTTTTTTTTTTGCCATTAAAACATGAGCAGAAATGATATATGCCAATTTCAGAGGCTTTTTTTTTTTTTTCAGATGCGTTTGAGAGCCGGTGTGCCCCCCTCCCAGGTGGCTCAGTGGTAAAGAATCAGCCTGCCAATGCAGAAGGAGCAGTTTCGATCCCTGGGTTGGGAAGATCTCCTACAGTAGGAAATGGCACTCTACTCCAGTACTCTTGCCTGGAAAAGCCCATGGATGGAGGAGCCTGGTGGGCTGCAGTCCATGGGGTCACAAACAGCTGGACACGACTGAGTACATGTGCACTGTGCACCCCTCCAGCCTCCCTCACCTGGAATAGAAGCTTATTCTCTCACAGTTTTGGAGGCTAAAGGTCCAAAATGAAGATGTCAGTAAGACTATGCTTCTTCTGAAGGCTCTAGGGAACAATCTTTTGTTGACTCTTCCAGGTTCTGCTGGTGGTTGGTAATCCCTGGTATTTCTTGACTTGCACACGCGTTACTCCAGTCTCTGCCTCCATCTTTACTTGCCCTTCTTGTGTCGCTTTGCGTCCAGGTATCCCTCTTCTTTCTCTTATAAGGGCACCCATTGTTGGATTTAGGATTTAATCTAATCTGGTGGGCAAGACAGAAAAAACTGTGTTGGCTGAAGTTGTCAGAGAACACCAAAGGATAAGAGTTAATAGGAGGCTATGCTTAACAGGGCTCCTAGTATTTTCTAAAGACTGTGCTAAACATGTTATAAGTATTATCCTCTTTAAACCCCATGAGATTGGTATTTTTATCCATTTTACAAGTGAGAAAACAGAGGTTTAGTGAGGTTTTTAAGCAGCTTGCCCACTGGTCACTGAGAATTCCAATCCAGCTCAGTCTAATTTACCATCCTGAGGTCTATGGACTTTCCTGTACGGCTCCTTCAATACACCTGTCCCCTTGATGGTCTACTAGAAAACAGAATCTAGATCTTGAACTACACAAAGTTGGGTTTTCTTTCTATAGCTATCCCAAGGCTGCACTGATCATGTGGCAAAATTAACAGAAAGAGAATAGTCAAACTAGTCTTCAGTTTCTATTTCAACAATGGCTTCCCTAGCTGATTTTTATGAACTAGTTAAACTCAGCTTTCCATCCTTCCCTTTACAAGATGCACAACCAACTTTCAGACTTCAGTTTTTTAACTTGGCCATGGATATAAAGATCCGTCATATCAAAGGCCTTCATTTCTGCTCTAAGCATTAAAACAATTAGAAGAAACAGCAGGATCAAAAGAATCAACACGAAACCAAACCAACCCTAATTTTAAGTGTTTCCAACTTTGTTTCAAAACATCTTTATGAGGATTATTTTCCAAACAGCAGTGTGTGAAGCCTTCTACTTTTGAAAACTGACTTTACTATGGAGACATAGCCTGTTTTGTATGCCTGGAGAAGCAGGGAATACCCAAGCTGGCATTCAGCAGTAACAAATATAAATTAGACCATTAAAAAAATTTGTAGGAATGTTAAAATCCATGTTGACTGGTTTTTACATTTACCCGGCAGCATTCCCATGCTACAGTTGGCATGGAGATTGGAAAATGAAAGTTTCCACCGATCTGTCACTTGCTACTGTTTCCACTTACTTTACCCGTGAATCCAATTTTTACAATTTTTTAATGTAAAAAAAAAGTTTGATGCTTTTTTGTTTTCTCTTTCAAGACATTTCTCAAACATAAAAACATGCATGAAAAGGGTTTTTAAAATCAGTCAAAATTTTAGTTTTCCAAATACTCAGCTGTTTAACATTCGGATAATTGCCTTAAAAAAATTTTTTTTTCCACATTTAGTCTGAATGCTTTGGCATGGGGGGAGCCCCACAGTCTGAAAGTAACTTTGTCTCGACTCTCCCCACTGCATTTATTATAGAAACTGGAAGACACATGTGCTTTTCAACAGGGCCAGGGAAAGCTGAGGTTTCAAGGAATAAAGTCGAGCTTCCCAGAACTTTGGTGGAAACAAGTTTGGCGTGGTCACACCAAGGTATTCTCGAAAGAATTTCCTTGAGGATAAACATGCTGAGATTCTTGAAGCTAGACTCGAGGTCACAGTGGAAGGGGAAGCTCTCACTGGTCCTCTCACAGGTCCTCTCACAGGGGTCCTAGAACCCAGTAGGCACTCAAGTCATATTTACACTAATGAACGAATCCCAGTAACGTCGTATCGCGTCTTATAAAGACTGAAAGATGATTATCTTGGACTGGAGAGAGAGAGAGAGCTGCCTACCTAGAGCGTAAGGCGCCTCAGGCTGGCATCCGGAGCTTGGCGATCTCATTTCGCTTTGGCATCATCCTGAACTGCTTTGCCTGAAGCTGGCGCGACGTTAAAGGGAAGAAATGAATGTGAAGAAAATCAGAGAGCAGAGGGTAGGGAACAGATGTGAGCAGAAAGGGAGGACAGTCCTTGAAAGAAATAAATTGGACTCCCGCAGCTGGAAGGACAAACCCCTCAGTGTCGTCAGGGATGTGGGATGAGGGGTAATTTTGCCCTCCCTTTGTTCTTTCCCCCTCTTTTTCCATGTTTCCAGGTTGTTTGTTTGATGTCTGTCATTTCTGTTCAGTTACTGGACCCTAAGGACAAACCAAGTGGCTGTAGGTGGCACACAGAAATTAATACATTGAGCGGCTTTTGGGACCTCCCTTGCTCCCTCGGTGTGTCCACAGCGCCCAGCACCTTAGTAGGCACTCCCTAGACATCTGGAGAGCAAATGAGCTGCAAGTTTGCAGCGCTGAGTACGTGGAGCTGGGGAAACCAGGACAGCAGAGGGGGTGTCTCCGACCACAAAAGACGTGCGGGCGCGTGCGGAAGGCAGCAGCCGCGCGAGGCAAGGGGCTAGCCGCGAGCGGGGCGCCGCGCGGGGGGCGCTGCCTGCGTAGCGCCCCGAGTGGGGGCGCCCGGGACTACGGCGACACGTGCGCGGCAGGGACGCGAGCAGTCCCTGCCGCGAGCGGAGCCCGGGCAGGCGGGTGGGCGCGGGGGTGTGCCCGCGCCATGCCCCCGGCGCGTGCGGCCGGCCAGGCGGCTGCGTGAGTCACGGCGGGGCTCGCCTTTATAACCGCCGGCAGCGTCGCGCGAGTGGCCCGCCCGGCGCTCTGTGTTCCGCGCTCCAGCCCGTGCGTCCCCAACGGCCCCCCAACAGCCGCCCAGGCCCGAGGGCGCCATGAGAAGCCCGCGCTGCGCCCGCCTGCTGCTCCTACTGCTGCTGCTGCCGCCGCTGCTGCTCACACCTCCCGCCGGCGACGCCGCGGTCATCACCGGGGTAAGCGGCCGGGGCGCACCTGTCCACCCGGGATGCGCGCCCTCCTCCTGCCGCGGGGTCGTGGGGGCGGGAGACGGAGTGGGGACCGCGACCGGGAGGCGGGGGCACGGGAGGGTTATCCCGCACCGGGACACCTGCCCCACTCGCCCCTTGGGGCACCTGGAAAAGCGCCCTGACCCCTAGGCAGCGGGCGGCCAGGACATCGGGCGCTCCCTGGAAGAAGAGACCACAGTCGCTCCCCACCACCTTCTCACGCTTGCCTGCCCCTCTGTCCTCGTGTTTGGTCTTTTTTTCTCGTAAGTTGAAAGAAGTTTCCTTTGGCAGTTTTCTCGAGCACTTTCCCCCGGCTTTTCCAGCCTCTGTCATTAAAATTTAAGTGCTTTAAAATGCAGAGGGGCAAGACCAGTACCCCCAGATCCTGGGAGACTCAATTCTGCGGTTGAGGGGTTTGCTCCTCAAAGCATTCTCTACAAAATCCCTTTGAAATAACTTGGTTCAAGGTCATGAGTGCACTTTGGAAAAGCAACGTGGGTCCTTTCTTCTGAGTTCCAGCGTTTTTCATTTCCCCCCGCCAACGTCCTGAGTTTCTCCTTGTAAGTTTTCCATCTCCTGTTCCTGATAAAGCGCCTACAGTGCTTTGGCTTAGTTATGGAGGAGGTGATCCTGTAGATATTTCAGTTTAGAGAGATGTCATCATTTGTGGAAGCAGGAGCTAGTTCAGTTCTCTCCTAGGTCCACCAACAATTTTCTTTGTGTGGATCCGAAGGATAACTTTACAGCACAAAATGAAAATGTCTGCTTTATGCCAACAATGCAGAATCGCTACCATTTCCTGACTGTTCAACTCTTCTAAGTCTGAAAGTATTTTACACCCCCATTAAATTATTTCAAATATCCAAGTTCACATAATAGGGTTTAAAGAAAAAACTTTTATGTTTGAAATGATAGTACACAGATAATGAAATACCATTTAAATTTAAGGAAAGTGTCATTGTTTTGAGAAAATTAAGCACTATTGTCCCCATGTGCTTATAGCACATTGAAAGTCCTTGTATTATAACAGTATTTGGTTACAACCAATAGGTATTTGGGTTATGGCCAAGAGACACTTAATTAATAAGTATTGTGATATTTATTAGTATGGTTTGTAGAGGTATTTACAGATATAGATGTATTTGAATAGCTTTGTCAGTCCATGTGGTTGAAAAAAAGTTTCTACAGGTCTTTCTAATACATGAGAATTGAAATCTGATTGGTTTTTCCCCATCTTCCCCTGCTGGCTCTTTAAATTTCTCCTAATCCTCTGAGCCCCAAATTCCTTTGTAATATAAGTATCTTTTTGTTCCATTCACAAGACAACACCAGTTGAATAGATTTGCAGTGGGTTAAAGATGAAGGGCATTAAGAAACAGCTGTCTAATTAAAAATATATAAACCTATGCAAGTCTTTGTAAGTATTTCCAAGAACTGAATCTTTTTTGTTACAAAGTGAAATCTTATCACATTGAATGTTTATCTGTTAAAGTTTAAACTGGCCTTATACAATTCTATGTGTTGTTTTCCTTGTTGCAAAACACTGCTAGAAAATAAAAGAATCTTTAAAATTTCTCTAAAACAGCATGGCAATAAAGAAATATAGTTATGTTTCCATGACAGCAACCATCTGGAGTCAAATGAAAAACCTAGTAACTTATCTAGATATGTCATCTCTAGGATGTTTAAAATCCAAATGATTGATTGAAATTTCAGAGATTTTGGCTGGATTTTGATTGTCTTATTAAAAGAGCTAGTGGGACTTCAGAATTCCTGGTCTTGAGCATCTGTTGAAATAAAATATTGCCTAAAACCTCCACCTTAAATATTTACTTTTTGGGGAGTAGTAATGTGGTTATTTTTGAATTGATTTATATGTCCACATAGATTTGTTAAAACTATTGAAAAAGATCGTATAGTAAACATCTCATTTATGGAATGTAATGGGTACGTATGTGTGATTTCTGATGTTCAGATAAAAACTGGAAAAATGGAACTGTTTTTATATTTTCCTATAAATGTCTAAACATCCCAAGATGAAAATTACAGTTTTTATCCAATACTTGTTTTAAATAGCCCAAGAAAAAATTCTAATGGGGGAAATAAATAACTCTAAAACAATATAGCTGATTACTTTAATGAAAAAAATAATGAATAAGATCTTGTATCCCCATATATTTGTGTTTTGAGAAGTTATAGCTGTCCCCAAAACTAAGAACTCTGAAGAAGTATCTTAGTTGTTTGCATTAAATCTGTGCTTAAATTTGTCTAAATTATAGATTTCTTAGCTTCTTACGTATATAGTATAGGATGTTCTCACCTTAACACTAACAACAGATTACTGAACACCATTCAAACAAAGCATCCTATTTATGGATGGTTCTAGGAAAGAACAATAGTTCTTTGGATCTATTTTCATGCAAATAAGTTTATACTTCATTATTTACTTCTGTTTAGTCAAGTGAGGAAATTCCTCCATAGTTGATTCTTTGATTTATATGTGTTTACACTTTTTATATTAGGAACAAGTGTTTTGAGTATTCACTGTTGATAACTGCATCTGTCACTTGCATTTCTAAATCTGATGGATCTCAGGATAGTTTCATTAATCTTATATTGTACACATATGTATACCCTAAGCCAATAATTTCCTTTTTTGCAAGTTACTCACCTGAAAAAAAAAAAAAAAAGGGTAACATAAGGCAAAAGTCTTGGTCTGCCCATTCTCAGCCTATGAAATTTCTTTCTTTCAAAAGGAAATGGTGAAAATCAAGTCAGAGGTGTGAGAAACATCAAATCTCGTGAACCAAAATGCAAATATTTGAAAGAGAAAATGAGTTATACTTTTAAATTTACATCAGTATTTTTACAGATCTGGAGCATTTCATGATAGATTTAGAGACCATTTAAATCTCTTTTTAAAATTAGGCCCACTTTATTCTATAGTTAATAGTTATAAAATCTTGTGATTCAGTTTATGTATTTCCTAATGGCCATGTATGGTAAAAGACCAGTATAAACTTCAAGTTCAAAGCTGTTTCATCCATAAAGCACTAGAAAAAGAGAGCTGATTTTTTTTTTTTAAGTGTTGGGGTTTATAATTTTCATATTGTGTGGGGCATTATTTAGGCTTTTTTTTTTTCACCAAGTGGGAAAATCTCTGATCAGATTTTATTGTAAATATGTTCAAATAAATGATTACAGTTTTTTTAACATGTAAGATTATTAAAATCATAGCTGTGAGATATTATAAGAGCTTCTTTTTTTTACTGCTAATTTTAGCCTGAGTCGTTCTGATTATCTTTATTTATCTGTTTGCTTATTACATTTCAGGCCTGCGACAGGGACCCCCAGTGTGGTGGAGGCATGTGCTGTGCTGTTAGTATCTGGGTTAAGAGCATACGGATTTGCACACCAATGGGCAAAGTGGGAGACAGTTGCCATCCGATGACTCGTAAAGTTAGTATATATGTGTTCTTGTTGGTTCTCTTACATTTCAGTTACTCAACTTCAAGCAAGGCCTCTATGACATGAAATGTGCTAGAAATTGGAAATCAGAGAAGATGAAGTGGAAAACCTCTTCCATTCTCCTCTCCATCTGAGAGTGTATTCTTACCATCCTTATTTAACTGATTGTTCACATATCTTTGTTCTCATGTCATTAGAAGCATTTCATAAAAATAATTTGAAACACTGAATTTTGCTTTACAGTTTAAGAATATAAATATATATTACTTTTGGATGTATGAATATATTTTATATGCTAAAAGACCATTTATATATATATATTACCATTTATATTGTATACATATATGTGTGTGTATATATAAAATACTGTGTATACTTCTTTGCTGAAATCAGAATAGGAAAGCTCTTGAAAACAGTTTTAATGTCAGACCTACTGAAAAGGCAGAAGCACATAAGTTTGTGCTTTGGGTTTGCAGAAAATGATCCATGATGCAATCACTCTTGTATTTTAACTTGAAAGTCCTACATTTTGACTCTCTCCACAGGATGCAATGTTCACAACCCTGGAGATTCATGATGTTTACCTTCCCAATTTATTTTACCATCTAACAGCTCAATATCACAACGACCTAAACACCATTTTTGGAAAGTTATTGACAGGAAGTGGCAGGAGTGAGGCAGGATCAGATGGGGCTGCAGAGGTTGTGTTCTCAGGTGTTGCAGACCCTCCTGTCTGCAGGGGCCAGGGAGCTGTGTGGGACTCCCTGAAGTGGGTGGGTGGCAGGTAGGAGGGAGCAGAGAAGTTTGTGGAGCCTGGAGAATCCGTGTCCTTCAGATACAAAACGTTTGAAACCCAGTATGGGTCCAGCCAAATCCCCCGGGGGTGCCAGGCTGCAGACGCTCTTCTTGTGCCGTCGGTACATCCTCACTTACCAGCAGCTACATGGGGTCCAGGGTGCAGGGGTGGGTAGGGAGCGATATGTGTGTGCGTGAGGGCATGTCCCAGGCCTGGTGGCTTGTTGGAGGGGAGTTCAGTCCTCTGCAGTGTTCTCTCTCTACCCATCACATCCTCTAAAAACGGGTTAAATGTTCTCAAAGCAAACTGAATTCTGCCTTCTGCCTTCTTCTTTTCCCCACGTGTGGCTTAGGGTTTAAAACTGAAATGGAGCCAAGTATCTTTCCCATACTTCACAGTCACAGATAACAGCTAAGGTTTTGACTCTATCTGAATGAAATAAGGAAATAAGTTGGGGTTTCACTCAATGTGCTGCAGTGGGGACCCTGGTTGTTTAGACCCATCTGAAGATGGCCTTGGGCTCTCCTGTGGTTTCCTTGAGAAACACTTCCTGTTGCATTGGTACCACTCCTCACCGTTGTTTGACCGCTTGAGCCAGTGCTGTCGTTTGTAAGCATGATATGCACCTTTTATTCCTGGCCATTTTGAGACAGGAAAGGTTTCAAAACTGTTAGTTGTCTGGTTCTGTGCCAAACCACTAACCCCATTCCCCTTGTGGGGGTAGGGAGGTGAAGCCTGCCCAGCCGCCTTTGGCGCTGGTCTCAGTTTTTTTCATCAGCCTTATCCAACACGAGTCGTCTTTTGTCTGTGGGAGTTGCTGTCGCTTCAAAGTTGACTCTTAATTCACTGTTCTTTCAGAATTAGTTGTCTTTGTACATTGTTAGTATAACCTCGGGTACCCCAGCTGGTTTGCTAAAACGAGTCAAGAATGACACATTCTGGGTAACTATTTTTGTACAAATAGCAGTTGCTACTTGCTGTATGCCCTGGTGCACCAGATCCTCGATATGATACTAAATGTTGTGGATGTGTTTCTCATTTAATACAAGTCTGTAAAGTAAGGTTTGGTTTTCTCCCATCCTCTGTACAGCATTCAGCCTCACAGGGGCTCAGTATGTGGCTGAGGTCCCAGGTGATAGGTCAGAGAACAGGCTCTGAGTTTTGCTCTGTCCGTCACTCCACTGGGATCTACTTCAGTGAAAGCTGTGGTCGTGTTTAATTTGAACTTTTTTTCAGTGCAGTTAACCCAGATGGGTTTGTGTAGGGAAGATGCTCCCTGAGATAGCACATAATAGTCCAGAGTTGAAATCTGCCTCATCCTGTAGTTCTGATGAGATTTCCAAATATTGAGATATTTTGACAAGAGAACCAGATTCTATTTTCCTGGTTCCTATAGTTTCTAGTTCAGGTTTAGCGCAAAGTCAGTTTTGAAAGAAAACAAAATCATTCTCCTGCCATAAACCCAGGAGCATCTCTGTGTTGTGTTTTTAATCACACTTTTGATAATAAAGTCTAAGATAACAGATTATGGTTTTCATAGTAAAATTAAGTGATAAAAGAACTGAAAGTACTGAAAAAGTAAGATGTTAATGTCAGATCTGACTTACCCCCATTCAGATAACCACTTGAACCATGTTTTTAGACCTCAATATTACAGCTGTTCATATTGGTTATTTTACTGTCTGGAAAATACATTTTCATAATTCATTTCAATAACCTAGTTCTTGTCCCAGAGTTGTTACTTGTTCTGAGTGAAATTAACTTATCCTGATGAAAACCTAGTTCTTCCAGAGTATCTTTCAGTTATATTCTATTCAAAGCAACTTAAAAAAAAAAAACCCCATTTTAAAATAAATATGTCCTGGTGAGACTCTACTCTAAAGTTTTACAGTTCATTAGTAGATGGTAAAAATAAAGATGGACGCTGTATAAAAGTTCTTTTAAATAGAATGCGTTCATTACCTTCCCCCCTCCATTTTCTTTTTGCTTTCTAAAAAAAAAAAAATAGATTAACTCTGATTGTGGTCACAGGGACTGGTGTATTAGAAGCACAAGACTATGAATAGGTGAGGACTATACCTGCTCTAATTTTAAACTTTCCATTCTAGTTTGGCTTAGACATTAGCCACTGATATTTATTTTGATAAAGTGAACAGTATTTGATGAATGAAATTAAGACCTATAGGTAGAAACTATTAAATTCATTTTACTATTTTGTTTCTGATGTATCAATTAGCAGTTTAGACACTGCTAGGCTACAATTTTGTAATTGTAAAGTTTTTAACTTCACATTTGATCATTCAAAAATAGAATAAAATATAAGTCTACTTGAAAGGAATAGGATGCATGCTTTCTAAACACATTTTTAGGTAGATAGTAGTTATAACGTGTATTGATTTTTTTAACAACTCATTTTTAATAATTAAGAGTGCATTATTAAATCACATATCTACTGGGAATACTTTGCTGTTTATTGCCTTCTCCAGTTTAAGAAACACTAGTTTCCATTAGTACCCACACTTTTATTAACAGAGCTTCCAAAGATTAGTCCTGTCCATCCTATACTGTTTACTCACGGGCTTTAGAAGTTTAGAAGTTTATGTGGTGAGTACTTTAATTCCTTATTATTTTATTAAAATATTAAATTTAATCTATATTTCCTTCAAAAAATTAATCTTATTTTTAAATTTTGCTCCATTTTTTATGTTAACATTTTTTTAGCACTTGCTTTGGTGTTTTATTTTTGTTTTTGAGCTGCACTTTAAAACTTGATTAATCCATTTTCCTTTTCTGAAGAAAATAATTTCCAGTTAACCACAGGACTTCTGAGCCTGGGCTCTTCTGACATTTTAGACGGGATGGCTCTTTGTTGTGGGGGTGGCCCTGGGCATTGTAGGATGTTTACTAGCGTCCCTAGTCTCTACTCGCTAGATACCGTTGCACCTCATCCAAGTTGTGACCTCCAGAATGGCGTCTAAATGTCCCGCCGGGCGTTGCAGGGGGCTGGAATCACGCCAGGTGAGCACCACTGTCTGATGCTTCATTTACTTAGCCTTACAAGACACAGCATAGGAGGTGCCGCATCTTCACCTCTAGGGAACTCATCAGCCACCCAAACACACAACTTCTTTTGCCTTCATCCACACAGGTGCTGGTGGCTGCCACACGATTGCCAGGATGTGTGTGTGTCGGGGGACCCTTTGACCCGTAGAAACTACCGCTCTATTTCTTGCATATCTTTTATGCTCCTCTAGTCCCAGAGACTCAAGGTTCCCCAACTCAAGTCCAGTTCCATACAACTAAGGAAGCTGGCCCATCGTTCCCTGGTTTTCTTTATTTTTTCTGGGGACACTGTGCCGTGGGAGGCCCAGGTCTGTGTCGGGTCCACTTCTGTCAGCACAGGCCCCAGGTTAACGTGATGCTCACAGGAGGGGAACAGATCAATAATTGTACATTTAGGGTTCTGAGAATATATGTACTGTGTCAAGTTGCTTCAGTCGTGTCCGACTCTTGGCGACATTGTGACTGTGGCCTGCCAGCTTCCTCATTCATGGGATTCTCCAGGCAAGAGTACTGGAGTGGGTTGCCACTTCCTTCTCCAGGGGCTCTTCCCGACCCAGGGGTTGAACCCACATCCCTTACATCTTCCGCCCTGGCAGGCAGATTCTTTACCAGTAGTGCCACCTGGGAAACCATGAGCATATGTGCCTATTCCCAAAAGACAAAAAAAAAATGACAAGAAACCACACAGTGGCACTCATCAGAGCTATTAAAACCAGAAACTGTGGCAGTGTGGGATTTGTCCTTTTTATTTTATGCACTCATACCATTTGACTTTTTTGAACTATGTACTTCTATTGATAAAGTGGTAAGAAAACTGGTTTTAATAAGGAAAAAAATTATTGGGCCAGTGCTTTTTATGTCACGTGACTCAGCTTTTCTTCAAGTATCCCATTGTGTTTCCTTCTTTAACACAGTTGACTCTGTTTTGAGAGATAGCACAAATAATATTTTGGTTTCATATCAGCACCGTTTCTCTTTAAAAATGCTGCAAATGTGTTGGACATCATGCCTTCTCATGAGTGCTGAAGGTTCTGCCTTGGTAACTCCTAGAATTTGCTGATTGGAAATCTATAGTATTAGAAACATTGGCTTGAGTACATAGTTGATCCTAAAGTAAGCCGTCATGTTGGTACTGAATGATTAGCTCCTTGGCTGTATTTATACGTCTAAAGATGCATCTTCTGTGAACACCTTCTTGTGCATGTGTGACTGTCAAACTGCTACTAGGTTTGCCATACATGACTGTAGAAATAGCAGTGAATGGGCCAGTCAAGAAATGGGCAGGTATCTACGGGGTGTTCACCATGTCAGAAATTGTAGTGTGTGCGATTGAGAGGATGTAGATGGAGGAGAAAACTGCTACAGGCTCATCCAGTGTAGAAAAGCTCAGATGAGGGAGGGAGAAACACAGGCTGAATCTTGAAAAAGGATAAAAATAAGAAAAGGGCACCCAGGTATAAAGGGACCTGCCAGTCTAATCACTGTGTTAAATTGAGTTGTAGCAAATCTAGGTTGATGTTTACACAATCATGATGCCCTGGGTAAGAAAAAGAATAATAGACATTTTTGAAGTTTTCACAAAAACACTTGACCTTGAGGATACATTGCCAGGACCCTTCCTAGACCCTAGAGGGACCCTACATAGGCAAGAGCCTTTGGTTTCTGAGTTTGGTGACATTAATCAGTTCCAGGCAGAGAGATTTAGGATGAAGGTGGAGCCCCAGGACCTCAGAGGATCACCTCTTTACCCCTCAGGGAGGTCACAGACTATGGTGGCATTGGGGTAGAAGACAAGCATTTGACACATATATTTTTGAATGTGTCCTTTGTACCAGGCTGAATGTTAATGCACTCAAAACTAAAAGATTCTCTTTTGTTCCCAGGGCCTGGAGTCTGGGCCTGGTGGTATTTTGAAGAGGATGGGGATGGGTTTGACTGTGATATGTTTCTTCTGTGGCTTGATGACCTCGGTCAGGTGTGTTGCTTCACCTCAAGAGGAAGCCACTTAGCTTGTGTCACAGGGAGGCAGAAATCTGGCACCCGGCTTTAACATGGCACTCAGACATCACGCCTTTCTGTGGCCTGGCCTGTGGCAGGCTGCCAGCACAAGTTATTTCTCTTTCCTGCTGCTTTTGCTGCTGAGAACCCACATGGCAGGCCCAAGAGTGACCACAGTGTTGAGGTGCACAGAACATCAGACTGAAGCCTTGAATTTGTAGTAGCTGAAACTGTCTTACTGAGTGTCTGTCACTGATATGACACTCCATGTTGGGTAGAGACCTTTCTTGTTTGACTCATCGCTGTATCCTCAGTCCCTAAAACAGGGCCTGACGTGCTGGTGACACGCAGTGTCTGTTGAACGAATGAATAGGAGACACCTGGTTGGTGTCCTCCATGTGTAACAGTTGGACATGCTTGTTACAGGTAGCACTCACTTTTTCCAGGCTCTTGTTCCTTGCCGCCTGTGCTTGTTCCTCTCAACCTCAGCACTGAGGACATTTGAGAACAGGTAACTCTTTGCCATAGGAGGGGTCCCCTGAGTTGTAGGATGTTTAGCAACACCCTTGGCCTCTATCCACCAGATGCCCCCTCCCTGCACTGTGACACACAAGGATGGCTCTGGACATTGCCAGCCGTCTCCTGGGGCAGCATCACCCCAAACTGAGACCCACTGGTTCATGCAGTAGTTTGGGGCTCAGCGAAAGGAATCTCAAAATCTCTAGGTCAAGGTCATGAGTTATTATGTCTCATGTTATTGAGACATAATAACTTGTAATTGTCCAAGCCGTTCCTGCTGCCCCCATCTCCTCTGATATATTCTCAGGGGCAACAAATGAGCCGGCCTTCCGTGGACCCTTTGACACACACAGTGACAGAACCATTCTAGCCCATGTCTGCATGGGACCGATGGCCATGTGCCCCCATGTAGACACTGCCTTTAGAGCCTCGAAAGTAATGCTCTCACAAAAGGACAGAGGAACTGGGATGGTCCTGCCTGTTCACCACGTGCCACCCCCACCCAGCTACTCTTCCCTTTGTATTTATTGATCTCAACCATCTCCCTGGCCCCTCCAGAACCATTTTGGAAATGGAAGGCAGGAAAGAAGAAAGAGGAAGAGAAGAAGAAAGAAAAAGGTAAGGAGAACATGAGCATGGTAGCATCCAAAGATAATGCCCAGAACAATTAGCCTTGACCATTGCTGAACACCCATAGAATTGGACCCATCCAATCAGTTCAACCTGAAAATAAGGTTAGAATGGTTCTGCCACTGTCTGCAGACAGCCTTTTTTTCAGCCTTTTGTTTGATGCAGAAAGAAATGATTTCGAAGGCATCTGGAAGATGCATCTCAAGATTTTCTTGTAAGGATAGATCACTCGTGTGGGGCAGCCTCTTTTGGTGGAATAGAATAGGAAATGCGCTAGAATGATACCAAAGGAAGCATTTAAGCTGGGAGGCAGGAAGGATGCATTTCTGTGCCGTGTGTCAACTGTGGAAGGATCCCCTGAAGGCATGAGATTGCAATAGCTGTCCTCTCTCATATTACCCTCAATCGGGTAATTTGCCATCTCATTTCATTAATAGCAACCACTTGCAGGCCTACAGTTTCTTCCTATCCCTTGCAAAGCAGGCAGATTCTCGAGGGGGCACCATTCCTATGGGAAGAAGAGTGGGTTTTGCTCTTTGCCTCTAGAAAGCATACATGTTTTGTGAGTCCTTCACTTGCCCCTGGCACAGAGAATGACCACACCAGTTGCTAGTTGACCCTCCTCAACCTAGCTTCACCCAGGTTCGAGCAGGTTCTTAGAAACAGCAACCGAACTGTGCTTGGTTCAGTTCAGTTGAACTGTGCTTGGTTCAAGCTTCACCAAACTGTGCTTGGTTCAAGCTTCACTCAAGTTCAGGTGAAGTCACCGAAGCACCGAACTTCACCCAAGTTCAGGTGAAGTCATCCAAGCACCAAACTTCAGGAAGTCACCCAAGCACCAAACTGTGCTTGGTTCAGTTCGGTTGAACTGTGCTTGGTTCAAGCTTCACCCAGGTTCAAGCAGGTTCTTAGAAACAGCAACTGAACTGTGCTTGGGGTGAGAGCAACCTTTTGCTGCTGGCTCTCCTGCCTGGGGTTTGCTCTGCTGCATTTCTGCAAATCGGGCTGCCTCCTTCCCTGATTTTGTTGGCTTACAGGATCTCAGTTCCCTGACCAGGGATTGAACCCAGGCCACAGCAGTGAAAGCACCAAATCTTAACCACTAGACTGCCAGGGAACTCCCTCACATCTTTGCACAAATCTATGAATTTATACATTTCTCATCATCAGTGAATTTTTATTTGCTTATTGTATGCATGTGGTCGTGCCCATAAAGTTATGTTCTCTTCAAGGAGCTTCAGTAGCAGGACACTGTAAAAAAGAATTACATGAGAAAAAGTAAAAGACAGTGTAGCTTGCTGATTCAATGCTTGGTCCTTCAGGTCCACTTGCCAGCCAAGCTTCAAGTTCTGGATATGTGACCTCAGGCAAGTTCCTAACCTCTCTGTGCCTCCGTCTCTCATCTATCAGATGGATGTGATTAAAGTGTTTGCCGTCTTCACAGAATGGTTGGAAGGCTGCGAAAGGATAATACATGAAAATAGATGCTGTTGTTTGAAGAATAGTTAATATTTAATAAACACTAACTTGTTATTCAAAGAAATTCCTTAAGAATAGTTTTTTTCTTTTTAACATTTCCTGCTCTAACTCAGTTTTCTTTTTTATTTTAGGTTCCGTTTTTTGGGCGGAGAATGCATCACACGTGTCCATGCCTGCCCGGCTTGGCCTGTTCACGGACTTCGTTTAACCGATATACTTGTTTAGCCCGGAAGTAATCACTTTAGAGGAGATGCTTTTAATGTGAACAGCCACACAATGTCTAAAGCCTGTTCACCTGTGATTGTGTCAAACAGATAATATGCCAGAAAGAAATGCTATTGCTTCCTCAGTTCTCTAAGTCACATTTCCCTCTTTGATTTTTAAATGATGTTGTACTTTTTTTTTTTTTTGATTGAAAGGGGATTTATATTTTGAATAGAAACATAAAGTGCAGGACATTATGGAACAGTTCTCATTTCCCTGTTTGTGTTTTCATTTGGCTTTTTTTAAAAAATGCCAATAACTCACCCATTTTCACAGAAGTGCAGAGAATACAAATTTGTTATTTTGTTACAGAGATTTTTTTTCCCTAAACATACCCTGCCCCCAGCCCTGCCCCACCACACACACACACACGCACACACGCACACACGCACATGGGGTCTCTTTCCTTCATTCCCCAATGAGTTTTAAGACTCTTATTCTATTGTTTGGCATTTCCCTCCCTGACCCTCTAGGATTTTAAAGTGAGGATCCATATCCTTGAGCTTGCTGGCAGAATGACTGATGAGAATCAAGCTTTTTTGCCTGATACTTAAACAGTGGAAAGAATGTGTAGTTGAACCAGATACCCTAAACTTCTCTTATAGGAAGTAGAGATGGGGCTGCTTCTGAACTTTGACTGAACCTGCTTGTGTAAGTGGGTGCCAGGTCTGTGGTTGACCAGTGTAAGGACAGAAAGAATGGGAAGTCAAATTAATTTAGTCCAGATTCATAGATTTGGGATTTTTTTTAAAAAGACATTTCCAGTACAATATTACATTTATTTCTTTTTCTTTTTATAAAGATTTTGTTTTAACAAAAGTCTCCTAGTTAGAGATGTTCCAGAAAATGTCACTTGAAGAAGATGTATTGATTTTAATCTGGCATAACACTAGTTACCATGTTAAAATCAGTATTAAGTTGTCATTCAAAATTTATCTGTAACCCGAAGGTCTGTTGTGATGGATTGCCTGATCCTGTCATTTGTACATACCACTATTGCTGTGTAAAAATTCTGTATCAGAATGACAGTACTGTATATCATTTGATTTATTTTTAATATTATATCCTTATTTTTGTCACAGTTGTCAGTTTTTATTACAAGCGGATTTCTATATAGTCCATATTTAAAAAATGGGTAAAGACTCCAGAGTTGGTAATATAGCCCTAACAGTGTGTACATTTTCCTTTTACATGCAGGAAAGTTCTGTTTGCATGAATTTTATGGTAGTACAAAAATAACGTATAAATCGGTGAGGTTTGGGGGAATGAAGGAAAATTATGACATGCATAACTGTAATCAAAATGGACTCATGACATTTCACTGTCTTGATTCAGCAAATAGTAATGGGTGTTGATCATCAGTGGTTAGGCAGGGTGCTAGGTCCTGGCCTGTGGCGATGCCAGTGTAGCCTGGCCTTGAAAAAAACCCAGCAAGTATTGTAAATGGATTCAAATTTGCAAATAAACAACTTCTGAAATGTGTTTAACTGACTACAGTGGCCATGCCAACCCGCTAACCCACAAAAAATAATTGTTCATTTTATAGTCATTTATTCAGCCGGGACTTACAATTGCATATTACATATAACTTTTCCCCTGGGGTAAGTTGTGCTATAAGTGTATTCAATTTTGCTGTACTTAGTACCATACTTGGTCGTAGAAGGATTATTTTTGGTTCAGTTTAGTTTGCGTTCAAGAAACATTCCTCGGTGAGTTTGTTGGGGAAAAAAAATAGTCTTCAAGTGGAATTATGGGTACTTTTGCTCAATTTTGCTCAGTGCTGTTTTCACATAATGTTCCACACATCCTTTTTCATAAGTGGTGAAAACTTGATTGGTTCAATCATCTGTTTTCCCCCAGGTTAAAAGACATGTAGCTTTTATAAAAGTTTACTTTTATATATCAACTTAATATTTTAAATCAATACCTAAAAACTGCATGTACACAGCCAAGAGAATATTATGTGAATCGCGTGTAGAAAACTTAGAACTGAACCTACTGACGCACCACCATTCAAAGAAAAACAGAGCTTTGTCATTTGTTACCTCTTTCCTTGGTTATTATTTTTATTGAGGAGTGTGCTGTTCTATTTGGTTATTACTTTTTAACTTGTTACCAGCACTTATCAAATAGTTGTTGCAAAAAGCTTGTGGTCATGTTTCATGGACAGTTCTTTAAAATAATTCTGTGCAAAGCACTCAAAGCCTTGTGCTATAATATACAGATGGTATGGTGGTGCTGCTTCTTCCAGTCCCTAGGACAAGCTCTCATGGAAGCTGGAACTTCCTAGGCCAGAATTTCTAAAAGTAAGGCAAGGTGAGAATTTATGCAAGAAAACCTAAGTCAACAGTCTAGTCTGATACAAATGTTGTGAGTGGATTCCATTCTTTCTAAGGTAGAAATAGATCTTATGGCAGAAGCTACTGACCAAACTCAAATGGATCTTTGGATTTCTTGGCAAAGAAATCCATCGACTTTCATGAAAACTGTTCAGCCTTTTTCTTAAGAGCAGCACTTTTTAAAAATTTTATTTTAATTGGAGGCTAATTACTTTGCAATATTGTAGTGGGTTTTGCCACACACTGAGATGAATCAGCCATGGGTGTACATGTGTTCCCCATCCTGAACCCCCCTCCCTCCTCCCTCCCCATCCCATCCCTCAGGGTCATCCCAGTGCACCAGCTCTGAGCACCTTGTCTCATGGATCGAACCTGGATTGGCGATCTGTTTCACATATGATAATATACATGTTTCAATGCTATTCTCTCAGATCATCCCACCCTCACCTTCTCCCACAGAGTCCAAAGACTGTTCTATACATCTGTGTCTCTTTTGCTGTCTCGCATATAGGGTCATTGTTACCATCTTTCTAAATTCCATATATATGCGTTAGTATACTGTATTTGGTGTTTTTTGTTCTGATTTACTTCACTCTGTATAATAGCATCTGGCTTCATCCACCTCGTTAGAACTGATTCAAATGTATTCTTTTTAATGGCTGAGTAATATTCCATTGTGTATATGTACCACAGCTTTCTTATCCATTCGTCTGCTGATGGACATCTAGGTTGCTTCCATGTCCTGGCTATTATAAACAGTGCCGCAATCAATGTTGGGGTACATATGTCTAACTGTAGAAATGTTTGTGCCAGAAGTGTTCTCCTGCAAATCCTCTCATTTAACTGAAGACATCTTCCTTTCCAGCATTCAGTGTAGTGTTTTGTTGGAACTTTAGCAAACCAGACCAGTGATAGATGAAACATATAAACTTTATTCTTCCTTGGTTCTAACATCAGAAATCTCATCCTGGCTCTCTTCTTACTTCATTTTTTAGAAGATTATAAAGTTGGGGACCATTTCCATGTTAAAAGCAGGATGGTTTTGCTATGCAATGAAGGTTACTGTCTAGAACTGACTAGCAGCCTTTTACGATCTTTCTGTTTCAACCTATTGCGAGTATCTCAGGTAATATCCTCCGAATTAATCTTTCTTTCATTCTTTGGTCCCTTCTGATTTGTTAATCCTCAGCACTCCCTTCTGCATTAAAAAGAATTGCTTTTCTTCTAGTATTTTTTTTAACGTGTCCCCAAGATGATAATCTTTAACAGCGTAATCCTTAAAGTGTATTTTCCCCTATGTCCCCCCGACCACTTTCAGAGTATACAGTTCCCGAGGTGAGAGGCACTAATCAGGGTGCTGTTCTTAAGGCACCATTCTCTTTTCCATCATCCACCATCTTTGGAGATTCCGATTTGATGTGTCTTGGATGAGGTCGGGATGTTAGGATTATGTTTTTAAAGGTACTCATTTCCCTCTAAGGTGCACGCATGGCTGAGGGCCACTGACCAAGCGTAAAGGAATATGTTTCTGTAGAAAAGCCGCTGCGTCACTAATGCTGATTTATGAGATGCCTGTCGAATTAGAAGTCGCACATGTAGTGAAATGTCTTTGTCTTTTCTTGCAGCCCTCAGAGTAGTTATGATCTCCAGACACAAACGAATGCATTTTCTTTTTCCTGTCCACCCCTTCCATATACTGCTTCTAGAGGGAAGTTTGCAGAAGGGTCCCCCTGGAGCAGTTTAATGTCAGTTACATAGATCATTGGAGGAGTCAATTCAAAGTTCCTTAGAGTAAGATTAGGGAAGCAGGCCTGGGTCCAGCCTAGCTGGTCCCTTGGCTTTCCTGCGGACTCTGTGGTGGGGCGTGAGGCCCAAGCTTCTTTCTCTTACTCTGTAAATGCACCCTCCCAGGTGACTCAGCTTTTGAACCCCTAAGCAGACACTCCTCTCTACCTGTCCCACTTCCCCATATATCCCAGGATTCTATTTTACTGGGCCCCTAAATCATCACAATGCTTTAGAAAGTCCAATATTGCAGCAAACTGTAATAGCTCACTCTAGTAAGCATATCAATCAAACAGATATATCACAAAAGATTGAAAGCAAGAAAGTGAAAAATCGTGGTACGAGCATGATTTCTGATGATAGAATGCACTGGTTTACCTGTAATGTATACATAAAGAGCATGCCTCTTTGTGTCCACAGGGGATTTTCATCCTTAACGAAGCGTGAATTGTGCCAGCCAGGCAAAACCATGGCCTGATCCTTGGAGTTGTGACTGAGAAGAATATTTCCAGGCATTTTCTTACTGTAACCCAGAGTTTCTCAGCCTTGACGCTTCTGACTTTCTGGGTCAGCTGAGTTTTTGCTGTGGAGCTGTCCAGTGAATTATGGAGTGTTTAGAAGCACCCCTGGTTCCTATCCTACTGGATGACGATAGTTCCTCTGAGTTGTGACACCCAAAAGTGTCTGGATATCAGCAAATGTCCCCAGGGGTTAAGGGCTGGGGTAAATTGTCTGTGAGAACCATTGGTTTATCCTGAAGATATTTTGTATCTGCTTGTATAAGGTTTTATTTCAGTATTGTGCAAAGTTTGAAATGACAGTATTAAAAAAAAAAAAAGTTAAGCCTCCCAGTGGGGTTTTACAAAATTGGTATTCTAAAAATTAAAAAGAGAAAGCCTATCATCTTGCATTCAAAGTCACGGAGAGGTAAACATTCTGTATACTTGAACAGTGTGCATACTGTTTAAAGAAATACCAGTTTTAGGTCAGCTCTTCATTTTACTGTGTTTCAAGGAAGACATTTTTATATGAAGTCACTCTTTAAACCTTGAGGGGAAGGGCTCCGGTAAGATAATTTGAGATGTAACATTTCACATCTTCAGAGTGCACTAACTTCCACATTGTTGGGATCCAATTTTTTTCTCACCTTTTTGAGAGAAGTAATTTATGAAAAATATTTTTGTAGCAGAAACTCAGAGCTTCCCAGGTAGCACTATTGGTAAAGAACCCACCTGGATCAGGAAGAAGCCCTGGGGCGGGGCATGGCAACCCACTCCAGTATTCTTTCCTGGAGAATCCATGGAGCCGGGTGGAGCTATAGTCCATAGGATTGCAAAGAGTCGGACATAACTGAAGTGACTTAGCAAGCAGAAACTCTCAAAAACTTTATAGGGAGTATTGGAGAAAATTGCGTTTTATTAAAGGTAGGTCTGAATACCCTTTGAGAAGTTTCACAAGTGGAGTTTTCTCGGCACAACTTGGAACAGGTCTGTCACAGGTCTGTCCCTATGGACAAGGCTGAAGTTGACATGAGTGTCTGTGGTTCATTCTTCAAAGCAAACAAACAAAACAATCACTTGTTATTGTGGAATTTCTTAAACATCAACAAAATTAAACAAAATTGTTTAAGGAAGCCCCACAGCTCCATCATCTAGGGTGTTATCAACAGCAGCACCTCAATACCAGTATTGCTACAGCTCTACCCACAGCCTACCACACCCTTAAACTGTCACCTCTCCTGTCTTGTCTTAAAGCAAATCAGTTTGGTCCCTTCTCCAGAGGGTCCATGGTGGGATAAGATGGCCATAGCCTGGTGTGTCAGCAGTAACATCAATCCTTTTTCTTTAAGGTGGCTCTCTGCTTAGATATTGCCACGGTCCTTTCATTGATCAACCTTTCCTCCTAAACATTTCCACTTAAGATATATTTTTGAAATCCCAAGTTGGAGTTTGAAATGGAAGAATAAAACATTTTCAGACCCAGGACATGGATATATGAATAAATATTTATTCTTGTATAAATTTTAAAAGAAAATATTTGCTGCTCAAAGTAAAAAAAAATTCAGAAGAATATTTGCTAACTATGTGTCATGCTTGGGTTCTGGGAAGTTAAATGTTGCCTACAGTCATTAGTCTTTCAGACAACGGATTTAATACTCTCATCAATTTTCCTGGATTTAGTTAGGGGAATGGAAGTCGTGGCTGGTAGACTTCAATTGTCTCCCACAATTCATTCATTTTCAAATTCTCTTTTTCTTTTCTCTCTTCCCTCTCTCTTCCCGCCTCCCTCCTTTTCCCCTCTACCCTTGCCTCTCTCCCTAGAGGTTTTAGCTGGGCACCTGGGCCACTCAATATGACATCTCGAGATCAGCAGCCCTTGCCAGATATGACCATATGACTGAGTTCTTAGCAATGGAATGTGGGCAGAAATGATCTGTGTTACTGGCTTAAAAGTAAATGGCACTCCATCAGGGAGATGCACCATTGAATCTGTCTACTTTGGAACCAGAGAGGGAAGGCAGGGCTAACCCACCAGCGGGTTGCAGAGCAACTCCTGAGGAAGTCACCCAGCAGCCCAGAGAAGCAGTTCAGCCATTCTGATTCAGGGACTCTGCTAAAACACTTCCACTTCTACCCTAATCAATACAAATGGAGCCATCCTTTTCAAATGAGCATCATTTGGTTACAGTTAAAACTTCATTCTGTGATCTTAAACACTTGGTTTCTGCGTTCTTGTTCAGTGGTTGCCCTGCCCCGCAAATTGGTTTGGATCTTGGAGCCGATGCTGCCACACACTGGGAGGACGTGACAAGACTGATGACCCATATCACAGGATTGCCTGGTGAGAACAGAGCAGACGTGAGACAGGCCAGAGTGGCACCAGCAAGGCAGTTTGGTTGGTTTTAGTTTTTACTGAGACCAAGAGAGGCAGGGCTGGGTGAAACTTCCTCCCCACTGGGGCTGGCTAGCCCAGGTGTGGGAAAAAGTAGAATGTGAAGTGTGAGGCATGGAGAGTGGTCAGAGTTCAAACATCCAAAGCGGGGTTTTCATCTTTATCTCAGTCCTGAAAAAAATATCATAATGAGAAACTGAAAACCAAATAGAACAAGAATCTTCAGATCAGAAATGGATAAACTTACATTCTTTGGTCACAAGAGCATTCACATTCCACATGCTAAGAGAATGTGTGAAAGTATTTCTTGCTGCCTCTGTTTCAAACTCAAATATGTCATCTACCCATAAGAAATTTGGGAGACAGGGAGAATCCCTGAGGCTCATTACAACAGTACATTCTCTTATGACATTTAAATGAGTTTAAATCTCACCAAGAGGTACTAGAAAAAAAAAAAAAAAAACTTAAAATGACAAACTTTCAGTGAACAAAGCTGTTCCTCCTACAGTAAAGTCAAGTTATATGCCACTAGCAGAAGATTAGCCTTTGTATAATTGTGTTCCTTTCAATAGAGGCAGGTATTAAATGTATATCTAAAAGTGTTCAATGTCTTTATAAAACTTATAAAGTAACTTACAAATTAAAAAAAATCTTTTGTTAGACCACATGTCACCCTGCTCATAAAGGATTAGAACAGTTATGCAAATCAGGTTTTAGAAATAGCTCTGGTATCCCATAATTCCTCAAGCTAGATATGCAAATGAAACGGATTGTGACTGTGGGTTAAAAGAACTACACACTGTACAGTTAGACTCTTGAGTATACCGCTCTTTGGAATGAATACCTGCGACAAGGTTTCTCTCCTATTCTTCCTTTTTTCCCTTCTACTAAGAACATTGCAAATTGGTCAGGATTCAGGAAGTATAGGGGGAAAATATATGGGGGGATAAAAGGAAAAAATAAACTTGTTAAATGAAAATGGCAAGGAAAATTTCATCTCCTCATGTATTTTAAATTTTATGATCTCTAGAAAATATTTTAATAAGGCATGTATTAAGTCAGTGTTGCCACTTTAGCAATTTTTCAAAGCCTTTCAAAATTACAGCACATCTGTGCATCTTCAAGAAAATGAAACCATTTATTGCACCCTCCAGGTTCCAACACAGGTTCCAACAGTGTGTACTTCTCAGATAGCATATCCTGACAGAAAGTTAAGATTTCTACCCTAGAGAGCGACTAAGACTGGCATAACTCAGCTAATGTATTGGGTGATGTTTTTAAATATATTTTCTCCTCTCAGTTTACATGTTTTCCACCTAGAGTAGGTTAGCCACTTAAAACTTAATTTATGAATGACTAAATTATTCCTCCTAGAAGCCAAGTGGTAATAGCTTTAATTTACCTGTCTCCTTAACGTTACTGAGAAATAAGAGAATTGCATTTATGCCTTGACATTGCAACTTCAAACATTTATGTATGTTTTCTCTGTATAATTTGAAGTGACTTGGAGTCTTCAGGCTTTCAGATATAAATTGAAAACTGTTTATTTATCTTAAATGCGTGCAACCAGTATAACAGGGTGAACTGAATATACTAAGACTTTTCTTCTCCTTTTCCCTTGAGCGAAAGCACAAAAATATCCCTTTGTGTAGTGGGAGCTGCTACTTCCTTTGGGAGGGGAAAGGAGTGGTCTTCTTGAGAGCTACCTGTTTGGTTTCTATTCAGGTCTGATATTTTTAATCTAATCTGCTGACTCTCCCTGCAAAAAAATTTTACGTAACAAACTTGCTCCATTATAACAACTACATCCCATGTGAGCATTCACATAGAATTGGAACAGAAAACTATGAAGAGAGAATTCATGTGGTTTTATTTCCCTTAGAGAAATTTATTTTGAAAATGGACCCCAGAGTGAGGAGAATGTGGGATTCAGAAAGTTGGAGAAGATGCAAACTGGACAAATTTTTTTCCATCTTCTGATTTTTTTTTCCTACTTCCCTCATTGAGCAACCAGAGATAGACTGCCTAGGGCCCTTTCTGGGCAATTGGCTATGAGGTCTTGTTATCCCAAGCTTTTTAACTAGATCTCTCTTCTGGTATAAATTATGTTCTGCCTTGATTTATGGTTTGAGGCACATTTGCCAGGTTTCTCCAGTTAGCTTGCTACCTCATCAGCAAGCAAATTGGACCTTTCTTATCTCCATGTTTCCCTGTATTGCCCAAAACAGAAACCAGCTTCTTAGTGGATTGTAGTACCTATGGATTAGATGGATTCATTCAGGTGGTTTTCCAGATTGCTATAACTAAATTTATCATATCAAACGCTTAAAAATATACTGATCATGGTAACAGTTTTTATAAAATGCAATTAAATAGAACCAGTCTTGTAATAGGTATTTAAAAAAATCTTCCAGATATATTTCAACCTAAGAGATAGTCTAATCTAGTTCATTACTTTTTTCCAGAGCCAGGCTGAATGATCTGATAATCGGAAATGTGAATAAATGAGTCTAATTTTTAAAAATTTGTGAATAGAATTCCAGGATATCAGGCATATCTGTCAAGGGAGGTATCTCTAAAATCTAGAGATATGAGGTTCCTTCTTTGGGTAAGCAGCTCAACAATGTTAAATGAAATACCTGCTCTTTCTATCTTTCTGGTCTGCTGTTTCCACCATGTTGACAGTATCTCTTCTCATGGTTGCAAGAACGCTGCTATGGCTCCAGGCATCACATCCCCAGCAAAAATATCCTGAAAGGAAGGAAAAGGAAAGGCAAGAGAGCTCTGTTCTTGGGATGAATTAGACCCCAAAAGTCTTGTCCAAGTTGAAGAAAAAGCATAACGAACTCCTTGGACTTAGATCAAATTTGCTTTTAATTCTTTTTACTCCAGAAACAGCTATTGAGAATAAACGATGCAAAAAATATTGTTGTGGGTCTAGAATATGAATGGGTAGAGACAGCTTCTCATTACCTCTTTTGCCCCTCCCAGAGGAAGTCTTGCAGTTCAGTGGTCTTGGAAGGTCACACAGAGTGGCACACCTGCCAGGGGCATGAAAAATGGTATATTGGGTCTGCCACGTTTTATAATTTCACCCACCGGAACTCACAGACAGCTTGAAATGCCAGGAAGCCAGTAAACCTGCTACTCATTCCACTGTGGCACTCAGATCTAATGACTGTGTTTGGAAACTTAAAAATCTTTTAGGACCTGCATGGGGACAACATCTCTCTCTCTGTAGAGGTTGTTGTTGTTCAGTCATGAAGTCATGTCCAACTCTGTGACCCCATGAACTGCAGCATGCCAGGTTCTCTGTTCTTTACTATCTCATGGATCTTGCTCACACTCACGTCTATCGAGTCAGTGATGCCATCCAACCATCTTTTCCTCTGTCGTCCCTTTCTCCTCCTGCCTTCCATTTTTCCCGCTATCGGGGTCTTTTCCAATGAGTTGGCTCTTTGCATCAGGTGGCCAAAGTATTGGAGTTTCAGCTTCAGCATCAGTCCTTCCAATGAATATTCAAGATTGATTTCCTTTAGGATTGACGGGTTTGATCTCCTTGCAATCCAAGGGACTCTCAAGAGTCTTCTCCAACACCACAGTTCGAAGGCATCAATTCTTCATCCCTCAGCCGTTTTTATTGTTCAGCTCTCACATCCGTACATAACTACTAGAAAAACCATAGCTTTGGCTATATGGAGGTTAGTTCACCTTTATGTCTAAAAGCTCACCCTATGTGTTTGAAAGCATAACAGCAGTTGAGTTGGGAAAAGAGGGAGTAAGAACTTTGGACACAAGAAACAATGCACGCAAAACAAGTTGGTGTGACCCAGTGTGATCTGTTCAGGGCACTGCCAGCGACTTGGAGTGGCCGGATCTCAGGCCTGAGCAGGGAGTGGGAGGAGGTGAGACCAGCAGGGGAGTCAGGAGCCTAGGGACGCACCAGGATGCAGGGAGTATACACTGTGCACCCCGAGAGCCCAGCAGAGTGGTGAATGGGCTAAGAAGGCCTTCCAGAAATCTGGGATCTGAGTCCAGCACAGCCCTGACGTTTACCCAAGACCAAGGGTACAGCTGTACAGGTCAGTTATGCCAGCACCATCCCAGTTAACAAATATTGTGAATATTGCCTCTGCCCTAGGGGAGGTGGTGAGGGATTCCCCACACAGAGAAGAGGGACGGGCTTCCTAGTTAGAGCTTATACAAAGACAACCAGAGAAGGGAGAAATGGAAATACAAGGGGAGGATAAGGCCAGGTTGGTGGAGGGGCCAGACCACGGTAGGCTGCCTGGGGCAGACCAGAAGTTTGCACTTGAGCCTATGGGTCATGGAAAGACAGTGAAGAGCAAAGCCAATCCTACCAACCCAATGATCCCTTCCTGAACCTGGGACCTTGAGCCTCTTACAGGCAGGGGACTTGAGGATGTAGCTGGCTGATGATGAGACCAAAGACTTGGCCGAAGTGTCGGTGTCATTTTTTCTTTCTTTCAAAAGGAGGGAGAGAGGAAGGAAAAAAGAAAGAGAAGGAAAGGAAGAAAATAAAGAGATGGGAGGAAGAGGAGGAATAAGAGAGGGAGGAAGGAAAGCAAGCAGAGGAAAAAGGGAAGAAAGGAAAGGGAAAGAAAAAAAGGTAGAAACCAGTGCAGCAAGACTGACAAGATTTGGCAAAACATGGCTGAATAGTGGAAATGGACATTACTATTTATTATGATGATTATTAATGTTATTTTCATCTGCATTTTACTTGAGATACTTCATTAAAAAAAAAAAAAAAAGAATGGTCAGGTGGAAATCTAAGTAGATAGAAGTCTTCCTGCAAAGTGATCTGGCCATATGGTATCAAAAGACCTAAAAATGCTCACTTTTGACCCAAGAATTCCATGCCAGGATATGCAGAGAAAGATTTATAGACAAGCCATCTATTTTCTTTTGCTTCAAGTATAGACATAACTCATTTGTTTCACTCAGGGAGGAGCGGGAGTGTTTATGCTAAATAAATTTTTCAATTAAAGAAATGAACTATATTAATGGAAAGTGAAGTGAAATCGCTCGGTTATGTCCAACTCTCTGTGGATCCCATGGACGGAGGAGCGTGCTAGGCGAGCACCTCTAGGCAAGAATACTAGAGTGGGTTGCCATTTCTCTCTCCAGGGGATCTTCCCGACACAGGAATCGAACCCAGGTCTCCTGCACTGCAGACAGACTCTACCATCTGGGCCACCAGGGGCTCCTATTTTAATGTAAGTCTTTCCCAAATACATTGTACCTATCCTGGTACACTGAGGATTCTGAAACACAACTAACCTTTTCCTGATGATTTCTTTATTAATGTGAATTAATAATCAAAGTACAGGCTTAATAAATTCAACGTTGAAAATAGCTTTTGAGGTGCAAGGGGATTTTTGCTCCTGCACAGTATCCCCCTGGACAGCTAATTTCTCTGCCTCTCTTGGTTCTTTCTTCTTCCTTTACAGTTGGCTGTCATTTCTCACTACCTGTCACCTGATTCCTCATTAGAAATCTGTCATCCAGTCAGAACAAAGCAAAACAAAAGCAGATCAAGTTTGTACACATGGTAAATCCATGTTCGAGCAGAGACCTGCACGTCTGCCTCCAACTTCTGAGAATCTTGTTAAAAATGCTTTTTTCTGGGCCACATCTTAACTCCTTCTAATAAGCATCTCTGGACCCTGCAAGTACTTAATGTAGTTATTATTATGAATGTTGACATTTGAGAATCCCTGACTTATAGTTTCTCCTATGAAACAATATCCATGAACTCAAGGCCATATAGAGCCCACGGGATGTCTCTGTGCCCTTGAGCTGCTTGCCTGTGGGGCTGCACAGGAGTTAGCACTGACGGACCGGCTCCTGTGCCATGGCACGTGCTAAAAGTTCTGAATATCACGTGGGCTTAGTGACTTCTGGTTTCTGAACTTGGATCACTTAGGTGGGTGGAGGGTTGGATGAGGAGATAGGTACTTCCTGGATGTGACTTTAGGTAAGCCGAGATATCTGATGAGTAGCCCCTGGGTAATTAATGTCTACCTGGTCTATGATCTGGGGATAGATAGGCTAATAATTACTCATGTCTTCCAAATATGAGACTCTCTGCATAGACTGATTGATAGTTACAGAAAAAATAAAATAATGCTGACCATTCACCTGGATAAGCTGGCCACACCCACTTCTTATGACTTAATCCATCTTGGACTGAATATTTAATAGTTTATATTATGCCCAATTGAAATGTCAATATATTTACTGCACCTATGTTAACTATTATTTTATCAAAGTGATTACTCTGCTCATACTCATGTTTTATAGATTCATTAAAAAGTTCTAAAACTATATATACTGTTTCTTTAAGAGAAGATCTGAAGATTTTTATGTTGCATTTTAAGTAAACAAGCCTCTAAATGTCTTTGAAATTATGGTGAACTAAATAGTATGCACTAAAAGGATAATAGAACATGAGCACCTTACTTAGAGATCTATTACCACCTGCCACAGCCTCAAACAACAGCAGCAACAAAAACCCACTCCAGAATGAAAATACTGGTATATTTATATAATGCAAAGAGAAATACAGATATAAACCCTCAAAACGGAAGATACATTGATAAAAATGTAGCATTGTAAGCGAAAAAATATTGTACAGTACTTGCAGAATTTATCTTTCAATTTAAGGTTACAATGTGCCGAACAAATAAATAGTACTTAAAATTATAGTTCTCATTATTAATTTAAAATAACCATCAGGAGAACAGCACGGCTTAACCTAGCAAACATTTTAAGGAAATGCTTTGTCTCACAGTAGAGTATCATTATAGTCCATTCATTTATACCATGAACGAAAGAAGAACAATTTTCAAAGTGGAAATCAGTTTCATAAGACAGAATAAAACTGGGCTCCTCAATGCAAAAACTGTTTCCATAAAGTTTTTTAATTTTTATTGGCCAAAAATACCTGAACAGTTTTGATGTAGTACTCTGCTTGTCTCCGAGAGCCCTCCCAATCCATCAACCACAATCAGTACATACAAAAACATGCAATACTGTTATTTTCTCCACACCATTACTAACCAAAACACTTTTTACTCTTTTGAAAGGTACAATTTTACAGAAATGTTGCCACTCAAGAATTGGTATAATACAGAGAGCAGTTTGTCACTGACAGGCATTTCCTAGTGTATAAAGCAAGGTAGGAAACAAATCTTGTGTTGTTACTTATTAAAAATGACTTCCTTGCTACTCTCTCCCATCTCTGCTCTTTAAATTCACTATCAATACTGAACAAAGTTCTCAACGCCTTCCAAGAACCAGAGCAGTCCAGCTGACCCCAGGCCGGCAATTCAGAGGGAACTCGAGACAACTTTCCCTCTGTCTCCTGCTTCCAACAGAAGACCCTCAAGAAATCGAACTGGTGAAGCCCCTCTGGGTTCCTCTACTTCACTGCAAAATGTAATGCCACTTGAGGTTGTCAAAAATAGCTTCTGTAGAAAACTGGCCATGGTCTTTAGGAAAGGTTGCATGAAGAAAATTAGCCTTTATTAAAAAAAAAAAAAAAAAAAGAGTAACACATGGAAGAAAAGACATCAGTACAAGTACAAAGACTCCAGGATCTACTGTCAGGATGAAAATATATTTAGGAGGACAATCGCAGGGGCTGGGGTGGGGCTGGGACTTCGAAACCCTACCCCTGTACAATTGGAGTCTGTACAATCCAAGTGATGCACTTCGAGAGTCGTTTTGAAGGCAGCGTAGAAAATTAAAAAGGGGGCCGAAGGGGCAGAAAAGACGTCACTGTCCAAGCCAAAGAGAGAGGCCGGGCTGGGGTGCAGGTGGCGGTAGTGCCACTTATAAACCGATGCCTTTCAAGTCGCAGGGGAGGGTGGCCTGGGTGGCCTGGGGGCTCTGGCAGCAGGGGAACTGGGCGCGGAAGCAGTCCCTGAGCTCCCTGTTGAAGAGGAAGCACACGACGGGGTTGATGCCGGCCTGCGCGAAGGTCAGCCACACGGAGGCCGTCAGGTAGGCCTGGGGGACGGCGCCGGGCCGCACCAGGACCCGCAGGTAGCTGGCCACGACGTAGGGCCCCCAGAGGAGCAGGAAGAGCAGCGTGACGGCGTAGAACATCTTGCACAGCCTCTTCTCCGTCTTGAACTCCTCGAGCACGAGGAGGCGGCGCGCGCCACGCCCGGGCCCGGCCGGCCGGATGCCCACGAGGGCCGGCGGCGTGGGCCCGCGGCCGAAGCCGGCCGTCCAGTTGGCGGCCGCCTGGCCGGTGGCGCCGGGGCCGTGGAAGGTCCAGTCGTGGCTGACGGCTGGCACGAGGCGCGCGGGCCGCATCTTGCGGCGGTCGTGGATGAAGAAGAGCAGGCGGAGGTAGACGAGGTGCGTGGCGCCCACCACCACGGCCAGCAGCAGCAGGAAGCCCAGCGCGCCCGGGGCGCCGTCGGGCCGCTGCTCCAGGGCGCACGGCGCGTCCTCGTCGTCGCCGCCGCCGCCGCCGCCGTCCAGCACGGGCGGGAAGGCCGCGGCCAGCGCCAGCGCCCAGGCGGCGCACACCAGCATGGCGGCGCACGGCCAGCCGGCCAGGCGTTCGGCGTAGAAGCGGTGGTGCGCGATGGCCAGGTAGCGGGTGACGCCCACGCCGAGCAGCAGGAAGGCGGCGTGGAAGCAGAAGAGCGCGGCCAGGAAGGCGAGCAGCTTGCAGCCCAGCGCGCCCGGCGGCGCCCCCGCGGCGGCCGCGGCCCGCCGCGCCGCCAGCATGACGGCCGGGAGGCAGGCGAGCGCGCGCAGCCCGTCGGCCAGGCACAGGTCGAGCAGCAGGTAGTACGGGGCGCGGTGCAGGCTGCGCTCCCGAACGATGAGCAGCGCGAACAGCACGTTGCCCGCCAGGCTCACGCACAGCAGCAGGCTGAGCGTGGCCAGCTTGAGGCCCAGGGCGGCCGCCTCCCCGCCGCCGCCGCCGCCGCCGCCCGGTTCGCTTGCGTTCGCCATCGCGGCCTCCCCGGGCCGGGCGCCGCGCTCCGCTCCGGGGCCGCCCCCGGCCTCTCCGCTCTGCAGGCCTGCCGGCCGACCGGGGCTCGGCCCCCTGCGAGGGGTCCCCGGCGAGCTCCCGGGCCGGCGGGGCTCAGCCCCCGCCCGGCTGACCCCTCCTCGGCTCCACGAGCTGCCGCCGCGCCGCCGCCATCTCAGGAATGGTGCGCGCAGAAGGCGACGGCCACTCCCTGCGCCTCGGGCGCCGCGGGCTTCACTGCGGGCCGGGCCGCGCCGCCGCCCGCAGCCCCCGGCATCCTTCCCCTCCTCCTCCCCTTCCTCCGCCGCCGCCGCCGCCGCCGCCGCGCCTCTGGGTTCTGCCCCCCGCCGCCGCCGCCGCCGCCGCCGCCGCCGCGGAGCCCCCTCCCCTCCGCCGGAGCGCGCCGCGTGGCCGCCGCCGCCAGCCCCGCCGAGGCATCCCGCGCCGCCCGGGCCGGGCTGGGCTGGGGGCGCCGCCGGCGCAGCTGCGGGGCCGGGAGGCGGCCGGGAGGGAGGCAGGGCCCAGGACGCGAGGTGGCGACAGGTCGCGTTTGGCCCCAGGTAACGGGGTCCTGCGGCGGCGCCCGGCGCCCGCCCTGGGGTCACGGTGGCCGTGCGCGGGGTGGTGGGGGGAGCGTGCCTGGGATGCTAGGTCGGGAGGCCTCTAGGATTGGGGCGGGGGCGGCGGACAGGTGTATCTGGACTGAACTCTTTACCCGCAAGCGAATAGTGATTAAGAGTCACCACCATCGTCATCACCGCAGCCCTGAAACCTCTAGTATTCAGGTCAGCACTGGCGTGGGTGCCCGTGTTCTGGGGAGCTTTACCAGCATTATCTCCCTCCGTGTTCACAGTAACGACAAAGTTGGTTCTATTCTTAAACCCACTTTCTGTCTGAGGAAGCAGGGGCTTGGAGGTCAAGGGAGTTGAGAGCTGGAAAGTGGTAGAGCTGAGATTCAGGTTTCACTCAACCTGATGACCAGGGCTGGACTCTGTCAGGAGCGACTCTGAAGGCTACCCTGCTCTCTGCCTCATTCGTGGTCCCAGCGAAGACGTTTGCTAGGAATAAGAAATTCAGCATTTTCCCTTAAGTGATTTGGAAGGTTAGTCTCCCGCTGCCTTCCTCCCAGGATACGAGTTTTCTGGGTTAGCCTGAAAGGCAGCCTGTTCCTGTCCTCAGCCGCTCCAGATTCACTCCCGTCTTTGCAGGGGCTCTTCCCTCTGCCCGGGCCAGCCCCTCAACAGGTTCCCCATCGTCTGGGCCATTCTTCTGCCCAGGCTAGCTTACCCTGTACCACTGCCCATTCATTTTCTTCTTGGCGCTTAATAGTTATCATTAATGTTTCGACTAATTACTAAGCTTCCAGAAGACAAGGGACTGTGTCCGATATTTTCTAACTCTGTATCCCCAATGGCTGGGATAGAGGAGCCAGAATTAAGACATAGGTTCTTTCTTAGGTACACTCATGGGTTGTTTTTTGTTTTGTTTTTTGCTTTTATGCAGAATATTATTTATTGGCATTTCTGGCACCTTGGCATTTCCAGGATGGTGCAAGATCATAGAAAGCCTTGTCAGGCTAAAGAGTCTAAACTTCAGTCTGTAGGCAGTCGGGAACCCTTGGAGGTTTTTGAGGAAAGCAGCATGATAAGAAAACTACTGATGTGCATCAGGAGGATGATTTTGGCAGTAGTTTTTAAGAGGAATGACTGAGCAGAGTCAGTAGGTCTAGTCCAGAGCCTTAGACTCAGTGAGCACAGAAATCACTGGGGATACTGTATGATTCAGGAGGTCTGGATGGGGCGGAAGAGGCTGCCTTTCTGATAATTTCCTGGGCAACACTAATGCTTCTCATCTACAGACCACACTTGGAATAGCAAGCACCTAGGGCCTTTGACCTTTTGTAAAAATCTAAGTGATGGCCAATGAGGGCATGACTTAGGGTCCCTAAGTGGCCAGGGACGAGTCGCTGACCAGGCAGGTCTACGAATATTCGATTTGTTTATAGACAATAGGAGTAGATTTTGATGGTATTTTGGTTAAGAATTACATTTTGATAATAGTAGCCAAAAAATGTACAGGAGTTTATTTTCCTCATGAAACAAGAAGTCTGGAGGTCAGTGGCTGCCGACATTAAATTACTTGCTGAAGGACTAAGTCTCTGAAAACCTTTTAGCCCTTTCCTCGTGATCAGTAGGCTGTTGACACCCCAGCCATTCCCTCAGCATTCCAGGCAGAAGGAAGGAAAAGTAAAGAAGACCAAAAGTGTTCCTGCCATCTAAGTGGGTGCCCTCTGAAGAGTTTTCTAGAAGGGTTACATGACGACAAGTCAGTGGTTACCACTATCAGCATAGGATACTGGGGAACGATTTCGCTTTTTAATTTTTTGAGCCAGACACATAGCTGCAGAGAATGAGATCCAGCCTTGATGTGGACATGTGCACTCGGGCTGCATCTGCCCAGAGGAAGGGATGCCTTCTTTTAATACACACAAAGTCACCAGCTCCAGTTCCTTTATGACGGTGTTAACGGCAGCCTGTGTTTACTGAACACATGCTCTGTGCTGTGCAGTATGCTGAATATGTGATGTGTGTTATCTTTTATAATTAGGGCCATTTGTGGTAAATACTACTGTGGTTACCGTATTGTAGATGAGACGGAGTAGGTAAGTAACTTGTTCAGGCTTTCACCTAAAGTAAGCGTAAGACCTGGGATTGGAAGAGAGAATGTTTGACTCTAAAGCCCGTACTCATAACCAGCATATGTACTGCCCCTTTATTGTAATGGCAAAGAAAGTTATTAACTTTCTAAAAACAAGCAACCTACTGATATTCATGTGCAGGTGTGTGTGCATGCTTAGTCGCTTTAGTATTGTCTGACTCTTTGTGACTCTGTGGACTTTAGCCCACCAGGCTCTTCTGTCCATGGAATGCTCCAGGCAAGAATACTGGAGTGGGTTGCCATTTCCTTCTCCAGAGGATCTTCCCAACCCCAGGGTTCAAACCTGGGTCTCCTGCATTGCAGGCAGATTCTTTACTGCTGAGCCACCAGGGAAGCCCAATGTTCATAGACACAGAACTAAAGCCCCTTCAAAGACGGGAGAGATTTCAAAACCGTCTAGTACAGCATTTGGATTGGGTAAACTCATACAGGACTTGGTGGGCAGTACAATCCAGGTATTCTTGCTCCTCAGTTAGTACCCTTCCCCCGTTGATGAAATCTTCACATCTAATGAACACATGACATTTCACTAAACCTCTTGGAATCTCAAATGTTCCCATTTATAAAAAGAGAAATTGGACCAAATGATTTCTGAGGGTCCTCACCTCTGAGGTGTAGTGTGTATATGAGAAAATGAAAATTAAGTGTTTGTATAATCCTGAGTGCTAAGAGATTTGTTTTTCAGAAATGGACCGAAAAAAAGAGACATTAGTTCTCTCTAATTTAGATTTCTCTGGTGTTTCATACTTCTGTCTGTGACTTAAGGTACTTCTCTTTGGGATTTGGTTTAGTCATCTACCCAGCTTCAAATAGCCGAAGCAGCAGTAGAAAATATAAAAATCGTGACTCTCAAAGCATTTATATGCCTGCTTCTTGCATTGTTACCATTTGTTCGGGAGATTAATACTTAAGGAAGCACTGTTAACATTTCATTGCTGGAATCAACTACTTTCCTTTTATTGTTTCTAGGAAGCTTCACACAAGAATTTAAAATAGTTTCTTAGGTACCAAGTTGAGTTGAATGCCAGCATCTCAAAGCATAATAGCTATGTGGGATTTTTCACTATAAGAAAAATTTTGCTTATAACATTATTTTTCCTTTGTCCATAGATAGAAAAGGTGAGATTTCCAGCCCAAAGTAGCTCTGTTACTTCTTTGCTGCACGGGTAGATGTTGTGTGTGGTAATGGAAGTCTGCTGTTAGGAAGACTGGTTGACAGGCCTTGACAGATTCAGTCAAGGCCACAGTTCCCATAATCATGGGAGACTGGCTGACATCTCCTGTCCAGCCTCAGGCTTCTGGCTTCTAGTCATCTACCAGGGCACACTGAACATCAAGTTAGAGAAAGTTGGTTTGACTTAATTGCATCCCAACTCTTAGAAAACATGAACCGAAGTCTGTGCCCAGTTGGTATTATCAGAGGGTAGCCATCAGTTTGGCCTCTTCATGGGAGTCAGTTCTGACTTCAAGACTGAAAATGAGCTTGGAGTTAAGTATACCTTAGTTCATATCCAAGTCCCACTAGTTATCAGCATGTATCCTTAGGAGCTTCCCTGGTGTCTTAGACGGCAAAGAATCTGCCTGCAGTGGCTTCCATGGTGGTTCAGTGGTGAAGAATCCACTTGCCATTCAGGAGATGCAGGTTCTTTCCTTGGATTGGAAAGACCCCCTGGAGGAGGAAATGGCAATCCACTCCAGTATTCTCACCTGGGAAATCCCACGGACAGAGGAGCCTGGCGGGCTATAGTCCATGAGGTCACAAAAGAGTTGGACACAGCTTACACACTAAACAACAACAACAACATCCTTAGCCACGTCCTTTGCCTCCTTTGAACCTCAAAGGCCTTTTTTCAGGGAAGGCTCCGTTACATTCAATCCATTTGCAAAAAGAGTGTAGCACAAGGTGTTCACCCAGGTGGTGTGTAATAAGTGGTAAATACTTTTTTTGCTCCTGTGTGCGTGCGTACTCAGTCATGTCTGACTCTCTGCAACCCGCCAGGCTCCCCTGTCCATGGAATTTTCCAGGCAAGAATACTGGGGTGGGTTGCCATTTCCTCCTCCAGAGGATATTCCCGACTAGGATAGAACCCATGTCTGCTACATCTCCTGAAGGAGCAGGTGGATTCTTTACCACTGCACTGCCTGGGAGACCTTTTTAACTCGTACCAGACTATAAATGCCTTGGCTAACCATGGCTTGACTGACTTTTCTATTCTCTACTTCAACCTAGCTTAGGAGGATGCTGTATATATATCTTGATATTTGTGTGGCAGATGTGAATGTCAGTCCGTAAAATCAGGGGTGCCAGAAATGCATCTGCTTCATAGAAATTTAATGTCTGACCGAGTTACCGTTTTGCCTTGATGGTGAAGAAAAAGAATGGAACCTTGCTGCTTCTGGGGTTTCATCAAGGACCTTTTCTTCTTCAGGATGTGCTATAATTCCGGGCTGGCACCCAGATTGCCCAGCACACAGTCGTTCAGGGCAGTGTGTGTATATGTGTGGGAGGAAAGTGATGTTTCATCACTTTCTTTCTGTCCTTATAAGCCGTTTTGGTTTGGTGGTCCTTAGCTGCCTCATGTCAGATTTGGGGTATGAGAATCTGGAATAGTATTGTGTTAGTTGCCTCTCAACACTACATGTGGGAAACCTCACACAAACGCGCCCTCTGTCAATGCTCTCTCTCCTCCCTTCTGCCTTCATCTCTGGGGACTGCCTGCCTACTCCAGCACTGGAGAGTACTGTTCCTTCTTGTTTTTATGGAGAGTATAATTGGTCGGTTCTCCTGGGAATTGGTGGTCCCAGAAAAGTCAGGAAGCTACCTTCTGTAAACCTCCCCTTGGCAAGCAAGCCCTGGACCCTGGTATGTGCTTTAGTGAGGGGAAGGATAGGGAAAAAGAGAGGAAGAAAAATTATCAGATCCTATCTCAAAATACTGTCCTTGCTGCGTGTGTTTGTTAAATGAATGACTGAAGATATCATTTATGTGTATATGCGTGGCATATTGTCACACTTCTAATAAGCAAAATATATTTTAATGGAAGCTCTTTTAACATTCTTCATCACATGCAAAGAATGATGTTGGACCCTTCTGTGTGTGTCTGTTAGTCCCTCGGTCCTGTCCGACTCTTTGTGACCCCTTGGATGTAGCCTACCAGGCCGCTCTGTCCATGGAATTCTCCAGGCAAGCATACTGGAGTGGGGTGCCATTCCTTTCTCCAGGAGATCTTCCCCACCCAGGGACCAAACCCTGGTTTCCTGCATTATGGGCAGATTCTTTACTGTCTGAGCCTTCAGGGAAGCCCGCGGATAAGGCTGGACTCTTACCTCTCACCATATACAAAAGTTAACTCAAAAGGGATCGTAGACAGAAATGTAAGAGCTATAACACTTAAAAGAAAACCAAAGAGTAAATTTTCACAACTTTAGGCAATAGGATAAGCAAAAAGAAAGAATAGATAATCTGGATTTTATTACATTTTTAAAGTTCGTATTTCAAGTAACTCCTTCAAGAAAGTGAAACGACAGAATGGGGGAAGATATTGTCAAGTTATATGTCCGATGAGGGAATTGTATCTAGAATATGTAAAGATGCCCATACATCAACGATAAAAAGGCAAACAGTTCAGTTTAAAATTGGGCAAAGGATTTGAATAGGCATTTCTTTAAAAAGATATGTAAATGACCAATAAATACATTTAAAGGTGCTTACCATCATTAATCATTAGAAAAATGCTGATCAAAACCATAGTAAAATACCACGTCACACCTAGTGGGATGGCTGTTATCAAAAAGACAGGGAATAACAAGTGTTGATGGTGATGTGGAGAAACTGAAACCCTCATGCAGTGCTGGTGTAGAAATGTAAAATGATGCAGCTGTTTTGGAAAATAGTTTGGAAGTTTCTCATACGTTAAACATAGAGTTACACATGATTGAGTAATTCCACTCCTGGGTATATACCCAAGAGAAGTAGAAATGTGTCTGCTGAAAAAACTGTACACAAATGTTTATAGCAGCGTTTGTCATGCTAGCCAAGGTGGGGAAGCAATCCAGTTGTCCATCAGTGAATGGATGGACAAGATGTGAATTCTCCTATATGGGAGTGCTCGTCACTCTAAAAAAGGGATGAAGTACTGACATATACTGTAGCATGATGAACCTTGAAAACATTGGGCTGCGTGGAAGAAGTCACACAGAAAAGGTCACATATTGTACAGTCCACTTACATAAAGTGACTGGAGTAGGCAAACCTATAGAGACAGAAAGCAGATTCGTGGTTGTCATGGACTTGAGGTAGAGGGATTTCAAGGGTACCTGCGAATGAGTATCGGAGCATTTGTTTTGGGGTTGAAGAAATTGTTCTAACTTAGGTTGTAGTGATGGTTATATAACTGAGTATCCTAAGAAAAAGAAACAGTTCATACTAAAGTCAGGTCACTTTTGTATCCTTGGTAAAGGCATGCTGCAGGTCTAGACTCCGCATTGCTTTCTAAGTGAATGCAGGCCTTTAAGGTGCGAATTCTTGGGCCCTTCCCTGGGTTTGGCCTCAGAAATCAGTGTGTCTTGCCATATGGTTATGTGTACAAGGGTTGTGTCTTGGTTTGCTTCAGTATTACATATTTTGATGCTGAAATGAGAAGAGGGATTAAGAGATGCTCATTTAGTCGGTAGCTTTACAGTGTAGTGTCTCCCCGTTGGAAAAGCTGCTACTGTCTTTAGATTCAGCGGTGCACCAAAGTGAAAGGGAAAGTCGCTCGGTCGTGTCTGGCTGTTGCAACCCCATGGACAGTCCACAGACTTCTGCTGGCCAGAATACTGGAGTGCATAGAGGTATTTTGCATATACTGTCCCATTTACTTCTATAAAACTCTGTACCCCTATTTTACAGATGAGGAACCTTGAGTCTGATGTTAATTAGCGAAGTTAATTATAAAGTCTGTAGTGGTAAAGTATGGTTAAAATCTGATCTGCCTGACCTGAAAGCCTGAACTGTTAGTAAGTACCCATACAGGGCTGCATTGACTAAAATAGGAGGGAAAAACCTATCAATACCTTGTAAATAAATACTAAACTGAAGATTGTATTATTTGGTACAGAATTGAGAAACCATTCTGCTATGAATTTGAACAAACTCTGGGAGATAGTGAAGGATGGGGAAGTCTGGCGTGCTGCTGTCCATGGGGTCTCAGAGTCAGACATTACTGGAGCCACTGAACAACACCATTATGCTATAGGCAATTTTTAATCGCTTGAAAATGAACACTTCTAACATTTAGAAGACGCAAAAATCTATTCTTGTCACCACTTAAAATTTAATTTTTGATATTTATGTAATATTAGAACATTTTTTTCAAAGAGTTACAATAAGGACTCGAAGTGAGAGAAAAGCTTTTTTATGTGGCTCTTCTCTTTTCCACTACTTAATAGCCACTTCAGCTCCCTCTAGTGGTTAAATCGTGTTGTGATCTAAAGTTTGCTTTTCAGAAGGTGGACTCCATCATCAGGACAAAGATGACAGATTAAAACCCATTCCTTACATGTCCTCTTCCTGTGTATGGAATCATGATATGAATAGTACATATCAGAGTTACTACTTCTGTAATCCTCCCCCCCTCATTTACTCAAAAATCAAATTGTTGTTGTTCAGTAGCTAAGTCATGTCCCAACTCTTTGTGATCCCACGGACTGCAGCATGTCAGGCTTCCCTGTCCTTCACCATTTCCTGGAGCTTGCTCAAACTCATGTCCGTTGAGCCAGCGATGCCATCCAACCATCTCGTTCTCTGTTGCCTGCTTCTCCTCCTGCTCTCAATTTTTCCCAGCATCAGGGTCTTTTTCAACGAGGCAGCTCTTCCATCAGGTGGCCCAAGTATTGGAGTTTCAGCTTCAGCATCAGTCCTTCCAGTGAATATTCAGGATTGACTGATTTGATCTCCTTGCAGTCCAAAGGACTCTCAAGAGTCCTCTTCTCCAGCACCAGAGATCAAAGGCATGAGTTCTTCGGTACTCAGCCTTCTTTATCGTCCAGCTCTCACATCTGTACACGACTACTGGAAAAACCATAGCTTTGACTATACAGACCCTTGTCCACAAAGTGGTGTCTCTGCCTTTTAATATGCAGTCTGGGTTTGTCATAGCTTTTCTTCCAAAGAGCAAGTGTCTTTTAATTTCATGGCTGCAATAATGCATCTGCAGTGATTTTGGAGCCCAAAATCTGCCACTGTTTCCATTTTTTCCCCATCTATTTGCTGTGAAGTGATGGGACTGGATACCATGATCTTAGTTTTTTGAATGTTGAGTTTTAAGCCAGCTTTTTCAATCTCCTCTTTCATGTTCATCAAGAGGCTCTTTAGTTCCTCTTCTACCATTAGGATGGTGTCATTTGCATATCTGAGGTGGTTGATATTTCTTCCAGCAATCTTGGTTCCATCTTGTGAGTCATCCACCCTGGCATTTCACATGATATACTCTGCATATAAGCTAAATAAGCAGGGTGACAATACACAGCCTTGACGTACTCCTTTCCCAATTTGGAACCAGTCTGTTGTTCCATGTCTGGTTCTAACTGTTGTTCTTGACCTGCATACAGATTTCTAAGGAGGCAGGTAAAGTCATCTAGTATTCCCATCTCTTTAAGAATTTTCCAGTTTGTTGTGATCCACACAGTCAGAGACTTTAGCATAGTCAATGAAGCAGAAGGAGATGTTTTACGGGAATTCCCTTGCTTTCTCTGTGATCCAACAGATGTTGGCAATTTGATCTGTGATTCATCTGCCTTTTCTAAACCCAGCTTGCACATCTGGAAGTTCTTGATTCATGTACTGTTGAAGCCTAGCTTGAAGAATTTTGAGCGTTACCTTGCTAGCATGTGAAATGAGCACAGTTGTACGATAGTTTGAACATTCTTCGCCATTGCCCTTCTTTGGGATTATCTTCCCTGGTGGCTCAGATGGTAAAGAATCTGCCTGCCATACAGGAGACCTGGATTCAGTCCCTGGATCCGGAAGGTCCTCTAGAGGAGGAAATGGCAACCCCCTCCAGTATTCTTGCCTGGAGAATTCCATATACGGGACAGTTCATGGTGTCGCAGAGTCAGACACGATGGAGCGACTGACAGTTTCTTTGGGATTGGAATGAAAACTGATAGTGTATTCATTATTGTTATTTTTTTTTTAGAGAATTATAGAGACTATAATTTTTAAGATACAGATTTTTAGAGTACATTCTTATAAAATTCTCTATGCAGTGGGACAGAAGCCCATAAACACACCTTTAGGGATGTACCTACTCTTTCTTGATTTTCTGTTTTACTAGTTGTCAATAACTTTCTTATAATGAAAAATGAAAGTTTAACTCACCCTCTATACACGCACACATTTACACATGTATAAATTCTTCCTCCCCCCTTCCAAGCTTTGCACTGTGTTTCGATTTAGATGAAGTGTAGAATCTTTTACTGGCCAGAATTATTACCACTGTTAAGGAGAATATCTACCAAAATAAAAGGTGGGCTTACCTTAGAGACAAGGCAGACAGATTTTGATGGTGAAACAAGCCACATAAAAAGTATTGACTTTGGCCCATTTCTCCTTAGACTTGCATATGATTTTAAGAAGATCTGATTTCAGTGTCACAGACATTGTGATTTAACAGCTACATTTCTGACCCCCTTGCTGCCACCTTTCTGGCACTCTCTTACCAGGCATAGAACTCTAATGAATACAAGTTAGTTAGAGTCAGCCTGGCATCGGTGAGGTGTGGAGTTGTTCCACCCCATGTAGTGTATTTCGCAGCTGTCATACATCGTAACTACATTATGTGAATTGTACTCCCCCCCCCCCGCCCTTTAGTGCTAACAATTGTAGGTTTTCCCCCCTACAGTAACATGTGCATGTAACCCATTTGACCTCAAACTTTTTGACAGAACCATCCGGTTTCATTCACTACAGCCAAACTCATTATCTAACCAGGTGGTTGTATTTTTGTCTTTGGAGGCGTTCTCTTCGATCTGATCTGAACAGCTGTCTGCACAGCTGTTGCCCTGGCATTTCCCTACAACATCATCTTTGTCTCATCCCTACCTTCCTACCTTCCCTACTTACTTATGTCAGAGCACCTGTTACCCTTAACCCATATCTTTTTCTTCTTTCTTTTTTCATTTCTTTTTAAGTGATTTATATATCTCAGTAAGATTTTATGTATCTGAAAATGCACTTCTTTAACCTTCCTACTCGATTGATGATTTGGCTGGAAATAGAATCTTCCTTGGTTGAAAATAATGACTCATGATGTTGAGCATCTTCTCATATGCTCATCATTTTGAATTGTTTTATGAATTTGATTTTGATGTCATATCTAACAAATCCTTATCTACACCATGATCACAAAGATTTTCTTTTGTATTTTCTCTTTACATTTTTATGTTTTATGTTTCATATTAAGCTAATTCTTACAAATGGTATGAGGTATAGGAGGTATGGATTGAAGTTCTTTTTGTGTATGTATGTGTGTATGGATAGCCAATTGTTCCATTATTCTCTGTTGAAAACCTACTGTGGTTCACTCAGTTGCCTTTGCATTTTTGTCAAAAATCAATTGTTCATATATATGTGTGTGTGTCTCTTTCTAGTCCCGCTATTCTGTTCAGTTTGTCTATACCTTTCTTGATGCCAGTACCTCACTGTATTGATTATTGTGGCTTTTTAATACACTTTTAAAGTCAGGGAGTGTTATTTCTTCAAATTCATTCTTCTTTTTCAGAATGTTTTGGCTGTTCTCAGTCATTAGCATGTATATGTAGGTCTTAGAATCAGTTTGTCAAATTTTATAAAAAAGGCTACAGTTGAGATTGTGTAGAGAGAAATTTGGGGAGAATTAAAATCATAACAATACACCATCTTCTTGATATACGTGATCAAGGTATGTTTACCCATTCATTTAGGTCTTAAATTTTTTTCAGCAGTCTTTTGTTGTTATCAGTGTACAGTTCTTGTACATCTTCATCAGATTTATCCATAAGTATTTTATATTTCTGATACTATTATAAATGGCATTTTAAAAAAACTTCCATTTCTCATTGTTCAATCCTAGTATGTAAATGTGTCATTGATATTTGTGTTGATCTTGTAGCCTGAAGATTTGCTAAACCCACTTATTAGTTCTAGCAGCTTTCTAGGGTAAATTCCATCAGGTTTTTTATGTAGGTGATTGTGTTATCTGTGAATAAGGACAGTTTTACTTTTTCCCTTCCAGTCTAGACTCTTTTATTTTTCTTACCTTACTGTACTGGGTAGAGTCTCAGTACAATGTTAAAAAAGAAGTGATAAGAATCGACCTCATTAGTCTTTTCCTCTATATTAAAAAAAAAGTTTCGTGTTTTTTACTGTTAACTGTGATATTACCTGTAGGTTTTTGTAGATGCCTGTAAATGAGGAAGTTCCCTTCTAGTTGTGCTTCACTGAGAAGTTTAGAAAAAATCAGGAATGAATGTTGGATTAGCAAAATGCTTTTCTGCATCTATTGAGATGGCTTATTATTTTAATTTGTTAAATGATGACTTATGTTAATTGACTTGCAAATATTAAACCAACCTACATTCCTGAAAGAAATACTAGTTGGTCATCATGTGTTATCCTTATATTCTACTTACTAAAATTTTGTTTGAAATTTTTATATCTATATTCACAATGGTTATTAATCTCTAGTCTTCCTCTAGTACCAGTTTTGTCTGTTTCTTACCTCTGAATCTGGCCTGATAGAACACATTGGAAAGTATTCTCACCTTCTCAAGTTTTTTGTGTAGTTTTAGAAAAGGAATTTGTAGTTGGTATTATTTTTTCCTTAAATGTTTGGTAGAATTCACCAGCAAAACTATTTGATCCTTGAATTTTCTTTGTGGAAAGGTATTTAACTACATATTCCATTTCTTTTACAGATATATGGCTTTTTAGGTTATTATCTATTTCTTGATTAAGCTTTGGTAGTTTGTGCTTTTCAAGGAATTTTTCGATCTCATCAGCGTTATTAACTCATTTTCGGAGAGTGATAAATCATTCCTTTGTTTTCTTTAGAAATCCATTGCTGTCTATAGGGTCTGTTTTGATATTGTCTATGTCATACTGATTTTGATAACTTGTTTCTTCTCAATTTTTTCCTGAATAGTCTGGCTAAAGGTTAAGAAGTATATTTTTGTTTCATTAATTTTTTTGTGTAGTTTTTCTCTTTGCTACTTCATTGGTTTTGCTCTGATCTTTCTTTTACTTAATTTGAGTCCAATTTTCTCTTCCCAGTTTCTTAAAATGAAGCTGAATTCACTGATTTGAGACCACTATTCAAGCATCCTTATTATAAAATTCCCCTCAGTACTACTTCAGCAGCCTTCCACAAATTTGATGTGTTTTCATGTTTATTCATTTCAAAATACTTTCTAATTTCCCTTTTGATTGCTCTTTTGAAGCATGGTTTATATAGAAGTGTGTTATTTAGTGTATATGTTTATTTGGAGATTCCCAGGTATATTACTGTTACTAATTTTTAATGTAATTCCATTGTATCAGTGAACATGCTCATATGACTTGAGTTCTATTAAATTTATTGCAAATTGTTTTATGACCCAGAATATGGTCTGTCTTGCTTACATGCTCCATGTATGCTTGAAAAGAATGTGTATTATGTGGTTGTTAAATAGAATGTTCTATAAATGTCAGTCAGGTCAAGTCAGTTGATAATGTTGTTGAAATATTTTATACTCCTACTGATTTTCTGTCTGCTTGTTCTGTCAATTATTGAGAGCAAGGTGTTGAAATCTCAGACTATAATTATGGCTTTGTATATTTCTCTGCACGTTTAACAGTTTTTTCTTCATGTATTTCGGAGTTCTGTTATTATCAGGAGCAACATGTTTAGAATTACTGTGTCCTCTTGATGAGGTAACGCCTTCATATTATTATTTGACCTTTGTCATCCCTAGTAATACTCTGTGCTTTGAAATTTAGTGTGGTAATGATATGGCCACTATAGTTTTCTTGTTGTTAGAGGTAGTATAATATATCTTTTATCTACTCTTATTTTTTAATTTAAAAAATGATTTTTTGATAGGATATGCTCATAAAATGAAGCTAAGGAACAATGTAATGTCTAATTTTGCTTACAGTTTATGCCTGGAATTTCAAGGTTTCTGCTTGTGCGTGTGTTTGGCTATGTACAGAGGTGTGTGGTTTTGAATGAATTCTTAAAATTGTTTCGTTCTCTTAACAGATTTTTTAAATATTCCTGGTTTGTAGGAGATGTTCAGTAAATATTTGTTAAAGTGAAAGATTTTGTGTATTACCGGCAGAAAGGAAAATAGAGTTTCCATCCTTTTACTTTTAACCTACTTCTGTCTCTATATTTAAAGCACATTTCTTTTTGGCAGCATTTTTGTTGGGTCTTTTTTTCCTAATCTGACAGCCCCTACTTTCAATGACGGTATTTACACTGTCCACATTTAATGTGAATATTAATATAATAAGATTTAAGTCTATCACCTGTCTCTTGAGAAACGTGTTTGCAGGTCAGGAAGCAACAGTTAGAACCGGACATGGAACAACAGACTGGTTCCAAATGGGAAAAGGAGTACGTCAAGGCTGTATATTGTCACCCTGCTTATTTAACTTACATGCAGAGTACATCATGAGAAACGCTGGACTGGAAGAAACACAAGCTGGAATCAAGATTGCTGGGAGAAATATCAATAACCTCAGATATGCAGATGACACCACCCTTATGGCAGAAAGCGAGGGGGAACTAAAAAACCTCTTGATGAAAGTGAAAGAGGAGAGTGAAAAAATTGGCTTAAAGTTCAACATTCAGAAAACAAAGATCATGGCATCCGGTCCCATCACTTCATGGCAAATAGATGGGGAAACAGTGGAAACAGTGTCAGACTTTATTTTTTGGGGCTTCAAAATCACTGCAGATGGTGATTGCAGCCATGAAATTAAAAGATGCTTACTCCTTGGAAGGAAAGTTATGACCAACCTAGATAGCATATTCAAAAGCAGAGACATCACTTTGCCGACTAAGGTCCGTCTAGTCAAGGCTATGGTTTTACCAGTAGTCATGTATGGATGTGAGCGTTGGACTGTGAAGAAGGCTGAGCACCGAAGAATTGATGCTTTTGAACTGTGGTGTTGGAGAAGACTCTTGAGAGTCCCTTGGACTGCAAGGAGATCCAACCAGTCCATTCTGAAGGAGATCAGCCCTGGGATTTCTTTGGAAGGAATGATGGTGAAGCTGAAACTCCAGTACTTTGGCCACCTCATGCGAAGAGTTGACTCACTGGAAAAGACTCTGATGCTGGGTGGGATTAGGGGCAGGAGGAGAAGGGGACGACCGAGGATGAGATGGCTGGATGGCATCACGGACTCAATGGACGTGAGTCTGAGTGAACTCCGGGAGATGGTGATGGACAGGGAGGCCTGGTGTGCTGCGATTCATGGGGTCACAAAGAGTCGGACACGACTGAGCGACTGAACTGAACTGAACTGAACTGAAGTCTATCATCTTGCTATTTGTTTTGTTTTCTGCTTGACCTACCTGCTCTTTTTTCTCCTTTCCCTATCTTTAAGCTTATTTTGGATTAATTGAATGTTCCTTATGATTTCTTATCTCTTTAGTTACATTATTTGCTATAAATTTTTGCTTTATTTCAGTGGTTTGTTTAAGCGGGGTGTGTGTGTACGCAAACGCGCACTCACGTTTATCCAACTCTTTGCAACCCCATGGCCTGTAGCCCCGCCAGACTCCTCTCCATGAGGTTTCCCAGGCAAGAATATTGGCATGGGTCGCCATTTCCTTCTCCAGGGGATCTTCCCTACCCAGGGATCAAACCCGCGTCTCCTGTGTCTCCTGCATTGGCAGTAGGGTTCTTTGCACTAGTGCCACTTGGGAAGCCCATTTAAGGAGGACAGCAGGCATAAGCTCTCACTTACAAGTGACATCATGCCTCTTCATGTACAGTATAAAAATTTGAAGTAGTATGCCTTCATTTCTTCCTCTCTATTGTGCTATTCTTGTCCCATTTTTATTTTATGTTATTCATCCCACACTACATTGTTTTTATTTAAACATGTCATTTGAATATAATATGTTCATATATTTATTCATGTGATTGCCATTTCCAGTTCTCTTCACCCCTTTCTGTGTATCTAAATTTCCTTCTGATATAATTTTCCTTCTTCTTGAAGGACTTCATGTGACATTTCCTGTAGCATGAGTCTGATGGTGGTGAATACTTTCAGCTTTTTCACGTAGAAAGTGTCTCTTTCTCCTGTTTTTTACTTATTTTTCTTTTTTTTTCTATTTTCAATTTTATTGATTTCTGCTTTATCTTCTTTTTTCACTTCCTTCTTATTGCTTTGAGTACTTTACTCTTTCTAGTTTATTAATGTAGAAGTTTATATTATTTATTTGAGACCTTTCTCCTTTTCTAATGTAAGCATTTAGTACTGTAAATTTCCTTCTCAGCAGTGCATTAGCTGCATCTGGTATATTTTAATGAGTTGTGTTTTTTGTTTTCATTCAGTTTTATGTGTATTTAAATTTTTCTTTGAGACCCCTCTTCAGTTCAGTTCAGTCACTCAGTTGTGTCCTGTTCTTTGCAACCCCATGGACCGCAGCATGCCAGGCTTCCCTGACCATCACCAACTCCTGGAGTTTACTCAAACTCATGTCCATTGAGTCAGTGATGCCATCCAACCATCTCATCCTCTGTCGTCCCCTTCTCCTCCCACCTTCAATCTTTTCTAGCATCAGGGTCTTTTCCAATGAGTCACTTCTTCGCATCTAGTGGCCAAAGTATTGGAGTTTCCGCTTCAGCATCAGTGTTTCCAGTGAATATTCAGGACTGATCTCCTTTGGGATGGAGTGGTTGGATCTCCTTGCAGTCCAAGGGACTCTCAAGAGGCTTCTCCAACACCACAGTTCAAAAGCATCAATTCTTCGGTGTTCAGCTTCCTTTATAGTCCAGCTCTCACATCCATACATGACTACTGGAAAAACCGTTATTTTTGACTAGACAGACCTTTGTTGACAAAGTAATGTCTCTGCTTTTGAATATGCTATCTAAGTTGGTCATAACTTTTCTTTGAAGGAGTAAGCGTCTTTTAATTTCATGGGTGCAGTCACCATCTGCAGTGATTTTGGAGCCCCAAAAAATGAAGTCTGTCACTGTTTCCATTGTTTCCTCATCTATTTGCCATAAAGTGATGGGACCAGATGCCGTGATCTTAATTTTCTGACTGTTGAGTTTTAAGCCAACCTTTTCTCTTTCTTCTTTCACTTTCATCAAGAGCTTCTTTAATTCTTCTTCACTTTCTGCCATAAGTGTGGTGGCATCTGCATATCTGAGGTTATTGATATTTCTCCCAGCAGTCTTGATTCCAGCTTATGCTTCATTCAGTTTAGCATTTCTCATGATGTACTCTGCATGTAAGTTAAATAAGCAGGGTGACAATATACAAACTTGATGTATTCCTTTCCCTATTTGGAACCAGTCTATTGTTCCATGTCCAGTTCTAACTGTTGCTTCTTGACCTGCATATAGATTTCTCAGGAGGCAAGTCAGGTGGTCTGATATTCCCATCTCTTTGAGAATTTTCCACCGTTTGTTGTGATCCACACAGTCAAAGGCTTTGGCATAGTCAAGAAAGAAGAAGTAGATGTTTTTCTGGAACTCTCTTGCTTTTTTGATGATCCAACAGATGTTGGCAATTTGATCTGTGATTCCTCTGCCTTTTCTAAATCCAGCTTCAACCTCTGGAAGTTCATGGTTCATGTACTGTTGAAGCCTGGCTTGGAGAATTTTGAGCATTACTTTGCTAGCATGTGAGATGAGTACAATTGTGTGGTAGTTTGAGCATTCTTTGGCATTGCCTTTCTTTGGGACTGGAATGAAAACTGACCTTTTCCAGTCCTGTGGCCACTGTTGAGTTTTCCAAATTTGCTGGCATATTGAGTGCAGCACTTTCACAACGTCATCTTTTAGGATTTGAAAGAGCTCAACTGGAATTCCGTCGCCTCCACTAGCTTTGTTTGTAGTGATGCTTCCTAAGGCCCACTTGACTTCACATTCCAGGATGTCTGGCTCTAGGTGAGTGATCACACCATCGTGATTATCTGGATTGTGAAGATCTTTTCTGTATAGTTCTTCTGTGTATTCTTGGCACCTCTTCTTAATATCTTCTACTTCTGTTCGATCCATATCATTTCTGTCCTTAATTGTGCCCATCTTTGCATGAAGTCTTCCCTTGGTATCTCTAATTTTCTTGAAGATGTTTCTAGTCTTACCCATTCTGTTGTTTTCCTCTATTTCTTTGCATTGATCACTGAAGAAGGCTTTCTTATCTCTCCTTGCTGTTCTTTGAAACCCTGCATTTAAATGGGTATATCTTTCCTTTTCTTTGCTTTTAGCTTCTCTTCTTTTCTCAGCTATTTGTAAGGCCTCCTCAGACAACCATTTTGCCTTTTTGCATTTTTTCTTGGTGATGGTCTTGATCACTATCCTGTACAGTGTGATGAACCTCCGTCCATAGTTCTTCAGGCTCTCTGTTTATCAGATCTAATCCCTTGAATCTGTTTGTCACTTCCACTGTATAATCGTAAGGGATTTGATTTAGGTCATAACTGAGTGGTCTAGTGGTTTTCCGTACTTTCTTCAATTTAAGTCTGAATTTTGCAATAAGGAGTTCATGATCTGAGCCACAGTGAGCTCCTGGTCTTGTTTTTGCTGACTGTATAGAGCTTCTCCATCTTTGGCTGCCAAGAATGTATCAGTCTGATTTGTGTGTTGACCATCTGGTGATGTCCATGTGTCGGGTCTTCATGTGTTGTTGGAAGAGGATGTTTGCTGTGACCAGTGCTTTCTCTTGGCAAAACTCTGTTAGCCTTTGCCCTCCTTCATTCTGTACTCCAAGGCCAAAGTTGCCCATTAATCCAGATATTTCTTGACTTCTATATTTGCATTCCAGTCCCCTATTTAAAAAAGGGACATCTTTTTTGGATGTTAGTTCTAGAAGGTCTTGTATGTCTTCAGAGAACCGTTCAACTTCAGCTTCTTCAGCGTTACTGGTTGGGGCATAGACTTGGATTACTGTGATATTGAATGGTTTGCTTTGGAAATGAACAGAGATCATTCTATTGTTTTTGAGATTGCATCCAAGTACTGCATTTCAGACTCTTTTGTTGACTATGATGGCTACTCTATTTCTTTTAAGGGATTCTTGCCCACAGTAGTTGATATAGTGGTCATCTGAGTTAAATTTACCCATTCCTTTTTAGTTCACTGATTCCTAAAATGTCGACATTCACTCTTGCCATCTCCTCTTTGACCACTTCCAATTTGCTTTGATTCATGAACCTAACAGTCCGGGTTCCTATGCAATATTGCTGTTTACAGCATCAGACTTTACTTTCATCACTAGTCACGTCCACAACTAGGTGTTGTTGAGACCCCTCTTAGCCTGTGGATTATTGTATGTGTACTGTTTACTTTTCAAGTGTTTAGGAATTTTCCTGTTGCTTTTTTTTTTTTTAATTTGTTAAGGTTTATGTTCAGAATATAATCTGTACTGGTGAACATTCTAGAGCATTTGACAAATATGTATATTCTGCTAAAGTGCAGTATATTTTAGTTAGATGTTATTGATTGATTTTGTTTGTTTCTTCTTTGCCTTTGCTAATGTTCTGTCTCACAGTTTTTGTCAGTTGCTGAGAGTGGAGCGTTGATTCACTTCAGGTGGAATTGTGGATCAGCTTCCTCCTTTCTGCTATTTCAGGATTTGCTTTGTATGTTTTGAGACTCTTTTGTTTGGTGCACACCTGTTTGGAGTCATTCTGTCTTCCTGGTGGGTTGATCCGTTCTTCATTATGTACTGTCTTTTGTCTCTAGTAAACTTTGCTCTGAAGTCTATTTTTCTGATATTAATAGAGCTGCTCTTATGTTTTTAGGTTAATATTTACATGGCATATCTTTTCCCATCCTTTTCCTTTCAATTTAGTCGTTGCTGTATTTGAAGTGAGTGTTTTTGTAGATAGGCTATTTTGTAGGATCATGGGTTTTTTTGCTTGTGTCATTGTTTACTTGTTTACTCTGCAGTGGTGAAGGTAGAAGCTTCAGCTCCCCTCTTGGCCTTTCCAGCTGGAGTAGAGGTGGGCTGACAGTCTTTCCCGTGATTTTTGGCTGGAGTAGAGTGTGCGTGCTCAGTCGTGTCTGACTGTTCGTGACCCCGTGGACTGTAGCCCGCCAAGCTCCTGTGTCCATGGGATTATCCCAGCAGCAATCCTGGAGTGGGTTGCTGTTTCTTCTTCCAGGACATCTTCCCAACCCAGGGGTCGAACCTGTGTCTCTTGCATTGGCAGGCGGATTCTTTACCACTGGGCCACCTGGGAACCAGTGTAGAGTAGTAATTGTATAAAAGTTTCTATCTTGCTCTGCTACTCCTTTTCATATCCTTTAGCTAGGGAGAAGGGCTTTTGTTGGGGCTTTTCTTTCCTGTACCCATTGTCATTTCCAGGTTGCCAGCTCTTCCAACACTAAATCTGGGAAACATATATGGCAAAAAAAAAAATCTCAGGGACCTCACCATTGTGTTATTCCTTGGGTCCCTATCTTTACACCTTGTGTTTATTTCATATATAATGTTCAGGATTTTCCAGTGCACTTAGAGAGAGAAATTGAGAAAAGCTTTTCTACTCCATCTTTCTAGAAGCACATTTCTTCTCCACTGTCTCTGAAAAGATGTGCCAGTTCAGTTCAGTTCAGTCGCTCAGTCGTGTCCGACTCTTTGCGACCCCATGAATCGCAGCACGCCAGGCCTCCCTGTCCATCACTAGCTCCCGGAGTTCACTCAGACTCACGTCCATCAAGTCTGTGATGCCATCCAGCCATCCCATCCTCTGTCGTCCCCTTCTCCTCCTGCCCCCAATCCCTCCCAGCATCAGAGTCTTTTCCAATGAGTCAACTCTTCGCATGAGGTGGCCAAAGTACTGGAGTTTCAGCTTCAGCATCATTCCTTCTAAAGAAATCCCAGGGCTGATCTTCAGAATGGACTAGTTGGACCTCCTTGCAGTCCAAGGGACTCTCAAGAGTCTTCTCCAACACCACAGTTCAAAAGCATCAATTCTTCGGTGCTCAGCCTTCTTCACAGTCCAACTCTCACATCCATACATGACCACAGGAAAAACCATAGCCTTGACTAGATGGACCTTAGTCGGCAAAGTGATGTCTCTGCTTTTGAATATGCTATCTAGGTTGGTCATAACTTTCCTTCCAAGGAGTAAGCGTCTTTTAATTTCATGGCTGCAGTCACCATCTGCAGTGATTTTGGAGTCCCCCCAAAAATAAAGTCTGACACTTTATTTCCACTGTTTCCCCATCTATTTGCCATGAAGTGATGGGACCAGATGCCATGATCTTCGTTTTCTGAATGTTGAGCTTTAAGCCAACTTTTTCACTCTCCACTTTCACTTTCATCAAGAGGCTTTTTAGTTCCTCTTCACTTTCTGCCATAAGGGTGGTGTCATCTGCATATCTGAGGTTACTGACATTTCTCCCAGCAATCTTGATTACAGCTTGTGCTTCTTCCAGTCCAACAATGTGTCACTAGATATAGAATTCTAGGCTGACATTTGTTTTTAAAATCAGCACTTTATAGAGATTGCTTCACTATCTTCTTTCTTGTATTATTTCCCATGAAATATCTTCTCTAATCCTTACTTTTGTTTCTCTTTTCTTGTATTGAGCAATTTGCTTGTTCTCTGCTTTCGTGTGATTTTCTTCATGTTTCGGGTGTTTGGAGTTCTCGGATCTATTAGTTTATATCTCTGAAACAGTCCCTCTCGACAGGGAGATGGTTCAGCCAGTCTTATGGCAAATGCTAAATGGCTGTTAGTTTGTAGTTGAACCTCTTGCTGTTTTACTAGTTCCATGTTGTTTATTTAATAAGCGTATATATTCTTTGTACACTTTTCCCACAGTGTTCTGTTTTTAGCAGTTTGGAGCATAATTCTAATCCTTTCCTAAGTCAAATGCCAAACTCATTTTTCATATGACACAGAGGTGTCTCCAGGGAGGTGAAACATGTCCTTCAGAGGAGAGTTTGCAGATGTTAGCAGCGCAGGCTTGGAACCAGGCTGACCTGGGTGTCAACTCTGTACCTCTTGCTGTATAATTGTGGAAATGTTATTTAACCATTTTGAGTCTCCAGTATATAAAATAGGGATGATAGTCATATCTAGCTCATAGAGCTGATATATGGAAGAACTTAGATAAGTAAATGTGGAACATAGTTAAGCAGTCATGAAATGGTAGCTGTTATTGCTGTTGGCATTTTTTTTAACTAGTCTGGTTTTTTTTTTTTTTTTTTTTGCAGCTTTTGGTTCACAATAAAACTGAGCAGGACGCACAGGCTTCCCTTCCTATTACCTCTATGTATGCACTGTCTCCCCCACTATCAAAATCCCCCACCACAGTGGTACATTCGTTACAATCAGTGAACCTACACTGACACATCGTTATCATCCAAAGCCCATGGTTTACATTAGGGTTCAGTCTTGTTGTACATTCTGTGGGCTTTGACAAATATATAATGACATATGCGTCATTACCGTATTATACAGAATAGCTTCACTGCCCGAAAAGTCCTCATTCCTTTGTTCATCGGTCACTTCCTGCTGCTGCTCCTGGCAAACACTGATCCTTTTACTGTCTCCATAGTTTTGCCTTTTCCAAATTGTTATATAGTTGGAATTATATGGTATGTTGCCTTTTCAGATTGACTTCTTTCACTTAGTCGTATACACTTAAGCTTCTTCATATCCTTTCATGGCTTGATATTTCATTTCTTTTTGTCCCTGAATAATATTCCAGTTAATATCATATACTACAGTTTATTTTTGGAGAAGGAAATGGCAATTCACTCCAGTATTCTTGTGTGGAGAATCCCTGGACAGAGGAGCCTGGCAAGCTACAGTCCATGGGGTTGCAAGAGCTGGACACAACTTAGCGACTAAACCAGTCAACCATTTAAGGACATCTTTGGTGCTTCCAAGTTTTGGCAGTTGTGAGTAAATTGCTGTTAACATTTATGTGCAGATTTTTGTGTGAACATGTTTTCAGCTACTTTGGCTAGATAACAAGTAGTAGATTTGCTGGATCGAACGGCAAGAGTATGTTTAGTTTTGTGAGAAATCGCTACTGTCTTCTCAAATGGCTGTACCACTTGCATTCCATCAGCAATGAACGAGAGTTCCTGTTGCTCCACTTCGTCATCAGCATTTGGTATTGTTAGTGGTTTTGGATTTTGGCTCTTCTAATCAGTGTGCACGGGTATCTTGTTTTAATTTGCAGTTCCTTAATGGCATGAAGTGTTGAGAATCTTTTCATATGCTTATTTGCCAACTCTATGTTTTCCTTGGTGAGATGTCTGTTCAGGTCTTTGTCCACTTTTAAATTGAGTCATCCTTTTCTTATTGTTGAGTTTTAAGAGTTCTTTTTGTGTTTTGGAACCATTGGCATTTTAATTTGAATGATCATTGTCTTAAGTGCCTGAACAAAGGCTTTATTGAGAACTCATCCTTCTAGGCTGCTGCTGCTGCTAAGTTGCTTCAGTCATGTCCGACTCTGTGCGACCCCATAGACAGCAGCCCGCCAGGCTCCCCAGTCCCTGGGATTCTCCAGGCAAGAACACTGGAGTGGGTTTCCATTTCCTTCTCCAATGCGTGAAAGTGAAGTCGTGTCTAACTCCTAGCGACCCCATGGACTGCAGCCCAACAGGCTCCTCCGTCCATGGGATTTTCCAGGCAAGAGTACTGGAGTGGGGTGCCTTCTAGGCTGAAAGACGTGAAAAACCTTTTTTCTCACTTCTTGGAAGGAGATAGTGGAAAAATATTATATTCACCTGAAAAAAACATTAAAAAATGTTCGGTAGAATTACCTTGATTCAAAAAGAATTTGTGGCTACCTCTTAGATATACTGTGACTTCAGGGGCCTTCCATGCTGTAAATCTTTCCCTAGAAAATTAGCTTATACCCTGTGTTTTTTGATGATTGCCTTATAGGTGGTGGGAAATGCCTGCTCCTCACAGCCTCGCATTTCCTCTGTGTCTTTCTTAGATGTGTGTGAGTTAACAAGGGCCTGTGCTGTCATCAGCAGTCACGACAGTGAACATTTATGGCACAAGACATACATGTAAGGTGATCTCTGGGGTACCATGTTGATTGTGACTCCACTAGGGACCACCACAAACCACCCCATCTTCCAGGCCTGGCCTACATCATTTGGTGAAAAACAGTCACTAATGCTACAGGAGGAAAATATATCCCACTGTAAGTGAGGGTGGTTTTGTATTGTCTGATTTCCATTCTTTACCCCTTCACTGTGCGTCAATCAGTTTATATCATAGGATTCATATTCATTTTATGCCTTTTATTTACGCACCAGTTCTTTTGCAAGTAATTTTAATTCTCCCTTTTATGAGAGTGAGGCTGTGTCTGTGTACTTCTGTATAAAATAAAGGAAATGATTGTTTTTAATGCAGAATTGAAAGAAATATAATGGATTTCAGCTACAACAATTTCTCCCCATTTAGAGGAGATGAACACCTAGTTAGATGAAGAACGTCATTCCTAGTATAATTTGAATACATCCTGTTTCCATGACGACTTGTACTTACCAGCTTGCCTGGCAAAAGAAGTGTTTGGATCCTTTCTTTGATAAAAGCTTTGACCAAACACTGGAGTTCCTTTTTTTCTTAATTCCAATAATTTCATTCCAGTTTGGGGCTGTTTTTCTTTTGACCATGGGCTGCTTTTGAGTGAAAGAAACCTAAAAGGCATTTTGGAATAACATCACCTTCAAAATAAAAGGAGGGGATTCACAGGCCAAATGCTAATAAGCATTGGAAATGAAGATATTTTTGCAAATCATAATTATTTTCTCATCTTTCAGCTAAATTAAATCAACAGAGATGATGTAACAACTTATTAAGATGCTATTTGATTTGATAGAGAATGATTCAGTTATTCATTTCCATCTGGACATTATAATCATTAGGCTTGTTTCCTCACTGCTAATGTATGTCTTGCCTTTATGGGTGATTTGTGCCCTCTTACTACTAAATTTTGATTCTTGCAAGGAGTATGGTCTTATTAATGGTTTTCCTTCAGAAGAAAGATAGGAAATTATTTGCATCATTAACTCTGCTTTTGCAAAATATGAAAAAAATGCTACTGTATTTTGTTGACAAGATTATGTTTCATGCAGTATAAAAGATGACTCTTGGACATTTTAGGAATGATAGAGAATCAACTCAAAGTTAAAATAATCCAGAGTTTAGTTCTGAGGGTTCTGGAAGTTTTTGAAAGGAGAAACATTATTCTTAATTATCTCCAAGATCATTGTCAGTGGTGGTGAACATTTATGACACAAGACATACATGTAAGGTGATCTCTGGGGTACCATGTTGATTGTGACTCCATTAGGGACCAAATTTTGTAACAGACTTTGTGTAAATAATATGTGCATATCCTTCACTTCCCAGGAAAAGACACCATCTTATCATAAAAACTAAAGAAATTTTAAAGAAGTACCACAATATACAAATTAGTATTAGGTACATAATATGTACCAAATGAAAATCAATAAGAAAGAAGTAAAAAAAATTGACAATATATTTCTGTTTTGGGAGCGAGGAATTCCTGCTCATGGTAAGAGATTAAGTACCTGCAAGATGTCATTAGCCTAAAATATTGTTCAAAAGCATCTTCATGATTCCTAATGTAGCACTTTGCACAGTAGTTATTGTTCTAAAAAATTGATGCAGTTACACATTTTTTAAAGGAAAACAAATAATGTAATTTCATTTCAGAAATTGCTTTATTTTTCTTTTCTAATCACCTATTAGTTGATAATAGCTTTTCAAATTTTAGACTTCTCAGCTCTTAAGTAGTAAATTACATAAAATATTTCATGAAAGTTTTAATCATACAGGGATTCATCATCCCACTATTTATTAAGGACCTGCAACTTTAGCCACCTTTTGTGAAGACCACAGAGGTGGACTTTCCACCCTCAAGGAACTTAGGTTAATATAGAAAGTGAGGGTATCAGTGATCATTTGTGGGGGGAGGTTGTTGTTTTTAAATATATATATATTTATTTATTTTATGTATTTGGCTGCACTAGGTCTTAGTTGGGCCACACGGGATCTTTTTAGTCCCAGCATGCCAGATCTTTGGTTGTGGCCTGTGGGATCTACTTTCCTGACCAGGGCTTGAACCTGGGCCCCCTGCAATGAGAGTGTGGAGTCTTAGCCACTGGACTACCAAGGAAGTTACCAGGTGGTCATTTTATAACATGGCTCATCATCTTCTACTAGTTTGCTGAGGAAGTTGATGTTTTCTATATCAGAATTTCTTAAGCCATGAAACAATGCAGTTATTTAAGTTTAAACATAAAGCTTTGGAAAGCACCGTGCCCTTCCTCAGAATACTGGCTTGCAAAATGTTCCACTAGTGATACCTGAGCCATAACTGAAAGCTCAAAACCAAATCTTACCCATAAAGCAGTTAGCTTCTTAGCTGTGGAGAAGTGACCAGCAGTGAACTCCCAGTCTGCCCACAATTGTCAGCTGCCCACGGGGCGTGAAAGCCTCCACGACGGACGTGGAAAGCCATGTGCCACACTACGTGCTCCATGGACGTGCTCTTGGCACAGCCAGCCTCACAGATTTGCCCAGGACTGAGGAGGGCTTTCTCAGGACTTCCAGTGTTACAGTCCTGAGAGTCTCAGGCAGACCAGGACAGTCACTTGCCCTCTACACTCTTCTCTAAATCTCTGAAGTGCCAAGGAGAATACCCATGTTCACACAGCACAGAGGATGGGGGGCTGTCCCTGCCAGGAATAAGGAAATAGCAGCCAGCACTCATGGAGCATTTTATGGCTCATGCAGGGCCTCACCTCCAGACAGCACTGTGAAGCAGGTCCTGGCGGGGAGTCATTTTTTACATGAACAAAAAGAAGAAGCAAAGAGCTTGCTTTGACCCAAATCACACAGCAGTGAAGGGTGGGCTCAGACACACACTTCTGTATCTCCCTCAGCTCACATCGCCTCTCTACTGTTCACCTTTTCCTCTCCTTTAAAAACTTCCAAAAATCAGCAGAAGCCAGCTGTAAAGGAATTCTCCTCCAATTAAAAATCAATTAAAAATACTTTTCAAAGACCAAGTGGAGGCCTGCTGAACTTCCTCTTCAGGTCCAGTTTCTGATCTGAACCATCCTCACCTCTCTGGTTGATTGACTGGCCTGGCGGAGCATTAATAACTACTCTTTGATAAGGAGCCAGTGATTTACAGAGTATATTTATTGTAGGGAGGGGAGGGCGCATAAAGAAGACAAACCTTGGTTACAATTTAAATGCCCAACAGTAGGAGTTGCTTGTTTGAATCACGGTTCTTCCAATCAGTGAATTACTGTGGGGTCCCAACAAAAGTCCTTCAGTCTGAATTCTCAGAGTGGTCCCAGAACTGGTGTTTCTAAAGTGGGTGGGGCTTTCTTCCTAACCAAGGAAAAAAACATGGTTACTTCCCAGTTTCCCTGCTGTCAGGCCAAGAGGGTTCCTGAGGAAAGGATTGGGCACCTGCTCAAATGTGCCCCTGCAACTCTGGGTCTCCTGCCCCTCTCTGGAGTGTGTGTGGTGGCTGATCCCCTACAGTGAAACTTGCTCTGGCCCTTGAAAGAGGGTTAGACAGTTTGGAAGGACAGGGAAGAGGAAAGATCTCAGGCAAAGATGCCAGGATGTGAGTGTACACAGTGTGTTCACTGGGTGGGGAGTAGACAGATCACTGATGTAGCGGCTTGAATCTCCCACGTGCCGTACTACGAGGGGTCATAGGCCTGCCCACGGGAGCGCATGTCATGGCAGAAGGGAGAACACTCCAAGGGGAGGAGCGTGTGTCCAACTATGTATATTTCCAAACACTTCATATATATTCCTCTGTTTCCACATATATGTAAATATAGGCACATATACTACATAACCATATATATTTGGAAATATAGTTGCAGATGCATTTGGAAAGGTGGGTTGGGTAGAAAGGATTTCAAATGCTTCACTGGAGAGCTCTGACCTCAGCTTGTTAGAGACAGCCATTTAGCCATTTGCTCGGGCTTCTGAGGAAAGAAGTAAAAGGAAAAAGGTGCTATTTTGGAAGAATAACGTGCCATCCGCACAAAGGATGCACTGACGACAGAGAATGTCTAGAAACTGGGAGATGAATTCATCGACTGTTTTCTTCAGTCAGTAGCTGCTGTGTACCCAGTTCATGTACTTAACAGATGTTGATGACGTATTGTCCACATGGCCGACGCTGGGCTGGGCAGTAGGGCAGAGCAATGAAGACGAGGGGCCTGGCCATCTGGGACCGGATATTATGGTGTGGGAAGCAGTAGATCAGTGTGGCTGTGACACGTGCTGGCAGGAAGTGATCCGGGAGGAGGACTTGCTCTAGCGTGGGAGGCTGGGGAAGAGCTTTGTCCGGAGACCTGAGGGGCAGAGGGGCAGAGGGGCTGAAATGGAGGTGCAGGAGGGAAACCAGCAGGTGCCGATGCCTCCAGGCTGCAGAGAAGCTCTGGGGAGTGGGAGAGCACAAGCGTGGACAGGCAGGGAGGATCCTGAAGCTGCCGAGCCCTGGTGGCCACCAGACTCTGAGCTTTCCCTTGAGAGCCAGCAATGGAGCATTTAGGCATGGTCAGATGGATGTTTCAGGACAGTCGCTCAGGGTCTTCCCGCCGCGGGTTGGAGGACCCTGGAAGCAGGGAGGCTAGTGTGCTCGGCTTGCCCAGGGCAGGTGCTACCCCTGGGAATAAAGAGAGAAGACCAATGCAAGGGTGAGAAGAACAAAACAAGGACTCTGGGGCTGATGGGTGGATAGGGAGGTGGATGGTGAGACAAGCCAGCCTCAGTGCCACAATTCCCAGGCTTAGTGACTGGGAGGACCTCTGTCTCCTCACTGCAGAGGCTTTAATAAGTGCTCTTCCCCTTGGCCCTCTCTCTTCCACTTGCAACCCTGAACCAGACCTTCAGGCATCTTTTCAATTCTAGATGAGTAACAATGCTTTTTCCATGTGCAGCTTGCAAGGTGCCTTAGATGTGTTTTCTCATGTATGCCTCAAAGCAGCAACCAGAGGGATCTCTGTTGTTACCTCTTTCTGGAATGTGGAGCTCAGCAAGGTGAATAAAACCTCCCTGGGTCACACAGCTTCCAGAGGGCAGGATCCTGGTTAACACAGGATTCATTCTCATTAAAGCAGTCTCTCTTACACCACACGACAGCCTCCCCCAAGAACTCCAGTGTCGCACCCAGAGGCATTTCTGGTGTCTCCCACCCCTCCAGCCTTGCCCTGGGATGGACCGACTGCAGCCCTTGCCTTCACTGGAAGCATCCTTCAGGGTCTGAGCCTCTACAGGTCATTTATCTGCAGAGATTGAGGTCTGCCATCTAGTGGCCACTGCCCTCCTTTTTTTCCTCTGTGCTTCTTTAAGAAGGGAAGACGGGAGTTTCCACATATAAGACAGGCCTGCATATTTATAGCATCACACCCTGTAAACAGGAAACTTCTCAGTCTTAAGAGAAGGAGCTTAGTAACATAAACATAGCACATTGCCAATAAGTTTCTGCATCCATTCAGCAAACACTTAAATAGATACATGTGTATATATAGATATAATAATATATCCATTCCATTGGAAAGTGTGCTTCCTGAGACAGGGATTTCTTTTGTCTGTATTGCTCACTAACAAATCTCAACAGCCTAGAACAGTGGTGTTTGTATGGCAGACATGCAACAGATATTTACTGATTAAACTGGAATAAATGAATACTTAACATGTGCTGCATCTTTACTCAATACCGGGGACTTGACCTGCACATTTTCTCGTTTAATCCTAATGACAGCTCGAGAGGTAGGGACCATCAGTATGCCCACTCCTCAGATGTAGAGACCGAGGTGGCAAGGGATAAGAAGCTTTCCAGGTTTGAGGAAAGCTGGCATTTGATTCAGGTGTTCTTACTTTAGAAGCCCATGCAGAGTGCCCCTTGTGTGCCAGGCCTTGTGTGCAGCATTGCCACCATCCAGACACGTGGTAGAAGTACCACCCAGGGACCACTTGCTATCCCCCTGCCGTGTTTTGTCTTTATTGAGTGAAGCTCCGCTTTCCATGGTGCTGTGACAAGAATAAATGGCATTCAGGAAAGGCTGGCTGACCAACAGTGAGTCCCTGTCCCTACCTAGTTCGGTGGCTGAGTTATCTTGCCCCAAACCTCAGTTCTCATGTTGGTAAAAGGAGGAGACTGAGTTTGGAACCCTGCCTTCCCTTCTAGCTCCAACATTCTACTGTTCCTGTGACTCCCAGGGAGCTGGATTGAGTGCAAGAGAGAGGACCACTTGTTACTAGGCAACCAGTACCCACCTCACCCATGTTGCCATGGTGATGATGAAAGTTGGGCTGATGGGATTACCAGCTCTTGTTAATTGCATATGAGAGCTCAAGGTCTCTGTCTCTTTCCTGCTTGCTCTCTCCATCTTACTTTCTTATTCTTCTGGGAACTGTGGAGAGATCTCCTTTGCTTCATCTGCAGTGTCCCTGAGGCAGCCGTTGTGCAATGGAAAGCAACTGGAAATAGAGCCTGGCTGTGCCTCTGAGAAGCTGTGTGACCTTGGGCAGGTTCCTCAGCGTCTCTGGGCCGCCACTGCCCCATTTGGGAAATGAAGGTGTTGGAATAGTAGTCCCGGTCTAAGGCTTTTCCTGGCTCTCAAATCCTTTGAAGCCTAGGGAACATGTCAAGGGAGCAGACCACGCTGTTACTAGGCAACCAGCAGGCACCCTGCCCAAGTTGCCTTGGTGACTGGATGCTGGAAGGGAGGGGAATAGCTGCTGCAGCTAATTGCTTAATTATTTATGAGTGCCTCAAGTCTTTTTGTTGTTTTCGTTGCTAGGGGCTGTGGGGTCACCTTCTCTTCCTTCCTCCTGCCACCCCAAGCCATCTGAGTGGTGTGCTACGCAGTGGGAGAGCACGTTGGCCTGGACCTCAAGCTACCCACGTTCTAGTCCTGCCTCTCATTTCCTAGAGCTGTGGCCTCGGGTAAGTTCCCTCACCTCTCTGGGCCTCAGTTTCCTCATTTGTAAAGTGATGGGTGTACGTAGATAGTCTCCAAGTTCCCTTTCTACCCTGAAACTGGAATTCCTGTGGTCCAGTTGCAAAGTGGGAAGGATCAGGGGAATTTTCCTCACTATTATCTTCTGAGGATAATTCTGAAGAGAAATGGTTAAGAAATGGCTAGCCATTCTCTGAAGAGAAATGGTTAGCAGTGGTTAAGTATCTTACATGGTTCCAACAGGAAGGGAGTGAAAGCAATGCCCATTGTCCTGTCCTTGCTTCTCCCCTTGGTCACATCACCAGACTTCTTTAGTAATCTTAAGGTGACCTGGGTTCAATCCCTGGGTCAGGAAGATCCGCTGGAGAAGGAAATGGCAACCCACTCCAGTATTCTTGCCTGGAGAATCCCATGGACAGAGGAGCTTGGGGGGCTACAGTCCACGGGGTCGCAAAGAGTCAGACACGACTGAGCGACTTCACTTACACTTTCAAGGTGATTTAAATTGTATATTTTTTGTAGATCACCTACTTCCAAAATAGATTTGAGGGGTTCACAATATAAGATGCACATGTGCAACTGGGTCATTAAAAATAGGAATACATTAATATAAAAATAATGATGCTTTTTCATTGGTTACTATTGAAGTTTTGATTGAACATCAGATGTAATTTTGAGCATCCTGGAAGCCAAAGCAAAAAGAGGAAGGTGCCTAATTGATAATAAAGACAAATTGCCAGACTGTTCCTAGTTCTAAATTGTGAAAGTAATTTATCATGTGGTGTATATTCTCTTTTAGAAACTGCAGATGAAACTTTTAAAATTTCCCTTTCTTGCTGAGAGTATTGTTACAGGACAAAAGGAAGAACCTAAACTTGACAGTTTGACTAGTTCTAATCATCAGTAAGCAAAAACTCTCTTTCAACCAATACCTTAGAATTTTATATAAAATTTGAAGATGTCACTAAGGAAATACAAAAGTTTGGAATCTTCCAGTATTTACAAATCATTTATATATAAATGTATGTAACCATTTTGCACATTAATTTAGTAATGTTTATCAAAATTTTAGATGCGGGCAAAAATTCTTCTCCGAACTTATTCTGAAATAAACTGGTGGAGATAAGGAAAGACATTCAGTATAAAAATGCTTATGGTAGCATTATATATCAAAGAAAATGACTGCAAACCAAATAAATCTTGAGTGTTAGTGAATTATATTACTTCTTTAGAATGGATTATTTTGCAGGGCTTAAAATGAAGTAGATTTACATGTTTTGATATGAAAGTCTTCAAATATGTTAAGTAAGATCAGGAGATGCCACAGTGGTATAAAATACATCTATTTCTCTATAAAAGATGTAGGTAGGTGTACAATATATATATCTAGATATATGCTTTTGTGTGCATACTTGCATTTTTCCGGAAGGAAACGATAAACAGTGGCTTCCTCTGGGTAACAGTATTGATAGCCTTGGGAGGGAGGGAGGCTTACTATTCACTCTTATTTTTATTATATGGACCTGTTAGTTTTCTAGTTAGAGACGCAGTAGATACTGGCAGTCAGGAGCTAGATTCTGGAGTCGGAATACCTATGTTCAAATCCTGGCTCTCTCACTTTTTAGCTGGGTGACCTTGGGGTTAATTTAATTTCTCAATTTCTCATCTGTTGAATGTGCTAATAATAGTACCTTGCTCATTGGATTTTGTGAGGATTAAATGAGTTAGTAACTATAAAGTGCATAGAATAGCTTAAACAATCTCATATGTGCGTTTTCTTGAAAAAAATAAAAGAAGGTAACCAACAGCAACAAAAAAGTGCCTCTAACTTAAAAGGCCCTTGTATGTTAGAGTTGGAAGGACTTTTAAATATGTCGCTGCTTCTAGCATCATACTTTGTATAAAATTTGTGTTCAAAGTGAGGTTAGCAAAGCAACATTCTTTCATTGTTGTCATTTTACCTGAACTTAAATACCTTTTAGGAAAGGCACCTACCCTAGGTTTCATACCAGGTGTTTGCAATGTCTGTGAAGCCCCTGAACCCATCTGGTTTTGCAGCTCCTGTTCTGGTGCATCCAGAGACACTCAAACTAAGAGCAGGATGTAGGCTAGGCCAGGTAGAATATCTTTGAGGAGATGGAGCTGTACATCCACAGCTGGTCAAGGCCAGAGAGGGACTGTCCAGAAATTCAAACTCCAGGAGGGCGTCCATGGCCCTGCCAGTTAGGACGCGTGTTCACATGGCCGGGTGCCTTGCCTTTTCTTTTGAGAGAGACTGATAGACACCTGGTAAGGGGCTATGCGTGCAGGACCCCCTCTTTGGGTTCAGGAATCTTCTCTGTATTCAGCGGTGCAGAAAGCCGAGGGCTGTGTTCAAAACGGCCCGTTTCTTCCTCCATTTCTCGTGGGTGCTTTGGGGCAAGTGTGGAGAACCTGGACGGACTCTGGGCACCCTCGTTTACCGTTGGTCACACTTGGGCACACGGGTGCAGAAAGCCGAGGGCTGTGTTCAAAACGGCCCGTTTCTTCCTCCATTTCTCATGGGTGCTTTGGGGCAAGTGTGGAGAACCTGGACGGACTCTGGGCACCCTCGTTTACCGTTGGTCACACTTGGGCACACGGTGACCCCTTCAAATCCACTGAGTTAGGAAATGGGCGACACTGACCTGTGACCACTTTACAGCCGGATTAGTGGTCCAGGTTCTGACTGTCTTCCTTTCTCAGCTCCTGCGCACTCCAGCCTCTGTTCCTTCGGCCAGCGGTTCCCCAGGCATCTGTCTGTCACACCCAGCTGTGCCTCCATCTGCCCTTCCATCCCGTCACCCCTCCTCCAAGCATCTGCGAGCGTTCCCACCATCCTTCAGACTGCTGGTTTGCCTGCCCTCACCTACTCCCCTCTCGCCATATGGGTCTGACTCCGTCCACTGGACCACCCATCCATCCATTCCTTCATCTTTCTGTAGCCCACACATTCGTCTCGCCCGTCACCCGTCAGGCTGCAGAAGCCGCCGGCTGACCCGCTGTTCCCCCCCGCCCCGTAGCCTGGAATCGGGGCCCGCCGCCGCTCCCGCGCGCCCTCCGGCCCGCGCGTCCGTCGGTCCCCGCACGCGGAGTCGGCGCCTGCACGAATCCGCCTCCCCCTCGCGTGGGCCGTGCTTTTGTTCGGCGGCCCCGCGCGGTCCTGCGGTGCGGCTCCCGGGCCGGGCGGGCGAAGGGCCGGCCCGGGGCGGGGCGCGCGCGGGGCGGGGCGGAGCGGCCGCGGCGGGGCGGGCGGGGGCCGGGGTGACTCAGCCGCAGCTCGGCCCGCGGTCCGCGCGTCCGCCGGCCTCACAGGCGGGGCGGAGAAAATGGCGATGCCCCCGGCCGCCGCGCCCCCCGCCGGCGCCCGGGAGCCGCCGGGGCCCCGCGCCGCCGCCCCTGCCGCCGCGCCGCCGGTCGGCCTGCAGCAGCTGTCGGCGCTGCGGCCCGAGCCGGGCGGGGTCCCGCTGCACTCGCCCTGGACCTTCTGGCTCGACAGGTGAGGGGGCGCGGGGCCCGCCGCCGGCGCCGCCGCTTTGTCTCGGCGCTCGCCCGGGCCGGGTGCGCCGGGGCCGCCGACCCCGCGCCCTCCCCGGCGCCCGGCCCCCGGCCGCGCCGCGCGAGCTTGCTTAGACCCAGCTCTGAAGCCCAGGTTTGGGCCGGCGCGAGCGGCCGTCGGGCGTCCTAGGCCAGGAGAAAAAACACGCAGTCCCGAAAGTTTCGGTAGCACTTTGCCCCTTTATTTCCTTCCGAAGGAGCAGCGCCGGCGGGCGGGCATCCCAGCTGGGCGGTGGGAGATGCCGGGCCTGGCGGGGGTGGTCTGTAAAGTGGGGAGAGTGGTGCTCTCTTGGCTACGCCCACGGGGCTCTTGGGGAACTCCGGACAAGACTCTCACTGTGACAGCGCTCGGGAGCGTTGACCAGCCCCGTGGGAAGAGTGCGGCGGTGGTGTTACTATGGCACAGCGGGCGCCTGCACCCCTGCCTGCCGATGCTGCCTTGCACACTTCTTTGAATTCTTTCTCATTCTCTGGGCAGCTATTTCTTGAGCACTTACTGGGGACCGATCCACACACCTCCTAGGTGCTGGGGATTCAGTGCTGAGCCGTGCCTCACCTTGTTAGTAGAGTGCAGACGATTGCAGCTTCCTCAGGGCAACAGCTCAAGTATCTTCTCAGAAATGCCTACCTGACTGTCACATCGAAATTAACACTCCTCATTTCTATCACTCCTGCCCTCCCTGGTCTTCTTCGTAATGTTTATAACGCTACCGAGTTGTGTTGTGTAGGAGACTGTGTATTTTCAAACTGTCTCAACCTCTCAACACTTCCTCCTCTGTTCGGGGCCAGTGAGCAGGAACTCTGTACTTCGCACCTAGTAGGAGCACAAGAAATTTTTGACAAATGAATAAATGGAAGAATTGCAAAGACCCTTGTTAGTATCTGTCACGCATCCGGTGCCCAAGGCTGACACTTAAAGATTATCCCATGAGCTTACGGAAGTTTTGATGACACTGTGTCTACTCTGGTTAAGTATTAGGAAGGCCCGGATGTGACCGTTTTCCGTGCGAGTTACTCAGTAGACACAAATCTGGTTTTTAAAAGCCTTGTGTAAAATACGCGCAAGACTTTTTAAAAATGCTGCTCATTTTTCTTAGGAAGACAGGCTCATTCCTTTCTTCCTGTTGGAATTAGCACCCCCTCTGTAAGAGTTAACAGTTTGAAGTCATTGTCTCTTTCTGGAACACAAAAAAGTTAGGAGGTGGGGAAGATACAGTGAGTCTTGTCTTGTTTTGTTTTTTTAATGTTTTTACTTTCATTATGAGATGCTGAAAGAGCGTCTTACTGTCATAACAAGAATGGTTTTGGCAAACCGCAGCAGGATGAAATCATATGCGTCTTTGTTTCCAGAAGTGTGTTATGTTGCTGTACCTGGTATCTGTTTCCAAGGTGTTAAACCTGGATTCTGGTCTCCCATGGAGACTGTGGGCTGCTGGAAACAGTATCAAGAGAGTTTGTTTATAAACATGCACAACATTTTTAAGACCATTAATACTACATAGCAGCACAACTTTTAAAGAATATCTGTTACCCTTTTTTTTATGAAGTATAGTCAATGTACAATACTACTACAGTGTACAATATAGTGATCATAATTTTTAAAAGTTACACTCTATAGTTATTATAAGACTGGTTTTATAGCCTATGTTGTACAATATAGCTTTATAGCTTAATACAACTTTTAAAGAATATCTGGTATCTTTGAAGATGAGAATATGGTGATTTCTGTGAAGACAGACTATAGCTTTTCTGCTGTGTATTTGCACATTTTTGTTCTCTGAAAGCCAGTAATCAAGTGAAATATGTTGTTGCCCCCATATCCAAATCTGTAACGGAAGTGGCTGTATTCATCTAGACATTATATTTAGTCTATATATCCCATAGGTTTTATTGAACTTTCTCTAGTTCTGTGGAGAAGTAGAGTGCCTCTCTTCTCCTTGAGGTTGTGAACACATTATGTTCTAGAGGTTCCCATGAATCTTTTTCCCCCAGAGAGACAAGATTGTAGAGAGGGTGGTAAGGCTCTCCGGAGAGCCCTCCACTGTACCCTTGTCTCCAGATAGCTGGTGTATGCGCTGATGAGATCAGTCTGAAGCCACACCACCCAAAGGTCTCCTGCTACTTACCAGTCTACTTATTTGGCACCTACCTCCTGGCCTGGCCTGCCTTTCAGCCTGCTGTGTAATGATGAATGAATGACCTAGACTCCCTAGTGCCTCACCTGCATTGTTTGTGAAATGAGGATAAATAATCATAGGATACATTAGATAGGGCTGCTTGGTGGGTTACATGAGTGCTATGAGTGTAAAACACCAGCATTATTATCCAGTGCTCCCTAATAACCCCCATCAGTGATCCTCAGGGCAGCTTGTCTGATTTCAGGGTTAGAAAGCCAGCATCCTAATGTATTCCCCTCATGGATGGATTTGAGAGTTCCCCACTCCCACCCCTACGCCCATGGAGTTATTTGCAGTTCCAATAGTAAACTCCAGTAGGTTCTTATTTAATTAGACTGTATGGCTAAAGATTCAGACATGTGGGGGATAATTTTGGCTAGGGATGTAAGATGAAGAATTTTCCTCTCTTTTTCTGGGAATCTGAAACTCTGTCTTGTCTTGACTCTTAGTGGCCACTCCTGGTTGTGTGCCTCTGACTGCTTTGTGTTTGTCTCGTGTTGACCCCTCCCCCACCTCCTCTGAGTTGTATCTGCGGTACTCAGTGCTCAGGCGTCTTCTTGTTCCCGTGTACACCAGTGATCTCATCCAGTCACAAGGCTTTGGGCTCCATCTGGATCGCTGGTGATTCCCAATACCCTACAGTGATCCATTCAACTCCTCCTCTCCGTCCCCATGTGGACGCCTGATACACATCCCAGCTTGACACGTGCCAAACTGCTTCAGCTGCCCTCCCCATCTTGCCTCCTTCAACTGAGCCATCTCAAACCAGACCATTTAACAGCAACCCATCCTTCCAGTTGTTCACCCCCCCTTTACAATCTTAGAGTCACCCATGACTCTCTTTTCTCTTCTTCCTTATCTCCCCACTTTCTCTGGCCCCTTCCACATCCTCCTCCTTCCCACTGCAGCCGTTATCAACAAGCGCTATTGATTCTACCCTCAAAATAAATCCAGAATCCAGTGTATTCTCACCACCTGCCTCCCAGACCCTGCATCACACCACGTCTGTCTCTTGGATGAAGGAAAGAGGATCCTCACTGCTCTTCCTGCTTCTGCTCTTGCCCCACACAGTGTGTTCCCAGCTTAGCAGCCAAAGCAGTTCCTTTAAATACCATAGTGAAAGCCAGTCACCTCTCTGCTCCCCAGTTGTCTCAAGCAAAAGCCAGAGTGGTCATCACAGCCCTTGAGACTGCAGCATTTCCTGCCCCGCTTAGGGCACCTTTCTCCTGTCTCTCTCTCACTCTCTCCCTGCATGTGCCCTTCTAGTCCGCTGGCTCCCTGGCTCTTTCTCCATCATCGCAAGCCTGGGACTTTGCCACTGAGGGGCCTTCCTGATGGGCTGCTCTACCCTCAGTCACATCTGCTAGGTCTGCACTTTGCTTCCCTCTAGTCTCTGCTTCAGTGTCATCTCAGCAAGGCCTGCCTTGACCACTGATAGAAGCTGATGCACACCTCCTGACGCCCTCCCAGGCCCCTGCCTCCCTTTATAGTCTCTGTAGGGTTAGCATTGCTTGTCTCTCTTCTCTCACCAAGTGTATGCTTCCCAGGATTCCTCTCCCCACTGCTCTATCCTTGACTCCTAGTTCAGAGCCTAGGACAGCCTAGGTTAGCCCACACTAAACATTTAGGTGTGGCACTCAATATGCCTGCAAATTTGTAAAACTCAGCAGTGGCCATGGGACTGGAAAAGGTCAGTTTTCATTCCAATCCCAAAGAAAGGCAATGCCAAAGAATGTTCATACTACCACACAATTGCACTCATCTCGCACGCTAACAAAGTAATATTCAAAATTCTCCAAGCCAGGCTTCAACAGTATGTGAACCTTGAACTTCCAGATGTTCAAGCTGGGTTTAGAAAAGGCAGAGGAATCACAGATCAAATTGCCAGCATTCTTTGGAAAGAATGATGCTAAAGCTGAAACTCCAGTACTTTGGCCACCTCATGCGAAGAGTTGACTCATTGAAAAAGACTCTGATGCTGGGAGGGATTGGGGGCAGGAGGAGAAGGGGATGACAGAGGATGAGATGGCTGGATGGCATCACTGACTCGATGGACGTGAGTCTGAGTGAACTCCGGTGTTGGTGATGGACAGGGAGGCCTGGCTTGCTGTGATTCATGGGGTCACAAAGAGTCGGATACGACTGAGTGACTGAACTGAGCTGAACTGGATCATGGAAAAAGCAAGAGAATTCCAGAAAAACACCTGCTTCATTGACTATGCTAAAGCCTTTGACTGTGTGGATCAGAACAAACTGTGGAAAATTCTTCAAGAGATGAGAATACCAGACCACCTCATCTGCCTCCTTAGATAGCTGTATGCAGGTCAAGAACAACAGTTAGAACCAAACATGGGACAATGGACTGGTTCCAGATTGAGAAGGGAGTACGTCAGCGTTGTATATTGTCACCCTGCTTATTTAACTTATATGCAGAGTACATCATGAGAAATGCTGGACTGGATGAAGCACAAGAGGGAATCAGGATTGCCAGAAGAAATATTAACAACCTCAGATACGCAGATGACACCACTGTTATGGCAGAAAGCGAAGAGAAACTAAAGAACCTCTTGATGAAACTGAAAGAGGAGAGTGAAAAAGCTGGCTTAAAATTCACCATTCAGAAAACGAAGATCATGACATCTGGTCCCATCACTTCATGGCAAATAGATGGGGAAACAATAGAAACAGTGATAGACTTTCATTTTCTTGGGCTCCAAAATCACTGCAGATGGTGACTGCAGCCATGAAATTAAAAGATGCTTGCTCCTTGAAAGAAAAGCTATAACAAACCTAGACAGCGTATTAAAAAGTAGAGACATTACTTTGCCAAGAAAGGTCCATCTAGTCAAAGCTATGATTTTTCCAGAAGTCATGTGTGGATGTGAGAGTTGGACTATAAAGAAGGCTGAGTGCTGAAGAATTGATGCTTTTGAACTGTGGTGTTGGAGAAGACTCTTGAGAGTCCCTTGGACTGCAAGGAGATCCAACCAGTCCATCCTAAAAGAAATCAGTCCTGAATATTCATTGGAAGGACTGATGCTGAAGCTGAAGCTCTAATATTTTGGCCACGTGATGTGAAGAACTGACTCATTTGAAAAGACCCTGATTCTGGGAAAGATTGAAGGCAGGAGAAGAAGGGGATGACAGAGGATGAAATGGTTGGATGGCATCACCAACCAACTCTGTGGACATGAGTTTGAGCAAGCTCCAGGAGTTGGTGATAGACAGGGAACCCTGACGTGCTGCAATCCATGGGGTTGCAAAGAGCCGGGCATGACTGAGTGACTGAACTGAACTGGACTGAACTGAAACATTTAGGAGGCTATTGAAATCTACCCTCAGTGACTTTCCCTTCAGGAGAAGGGGATGATTTTACTCTAATTATCATTTGCAAATTTGCATCCTAACCCTGACCCCGCTCCTGAGTTCTTATACCCAGAACCAACCCTGTGATGGTCAGCACCACCACGTCCTACCTGGCGTCGCCTTCTTCCTCAGATGCCCTTCCCCCTCCAGTTCTTAGTTCAGATTGTCCATTTACTCTGGGAAGACTTGCTCCAAGCCTAAGCCGTCCCCTCCTCTCCACATTCCTCCCTCTGCACTCCGTGCTCCTCTCCAGCCTCAGTCACGCTGTAGCTTCTTGCTCCCAAGCCTGTCCTTTCTCCAGGCATCTCCCACACCTTCAGAGTTAGCCTTCTAAGGGACACCTGACCTCATCCTTTCTGCCCCTCTGTTCTGCCACAGTAGTCAGTTTTGACTCTGTCTCTCATCACCTAAGGGTGCCTCCGTCATGGAACTGTGTGCTCCAGACAGGTAGATGTGTGGATCTCCTCCCCTGCTTCTACCAGGGCAGGTCTGATTGGTTTTGGTGGTGGTGGGTTTTAGATGTGAGCCACATTCATTTGAAAAAAGCATTCCTCAGCTTTGAAAAAAATTAAAACCATAGGTTTGCAGATTATGGTACAAAGTTCTTTATGGTACAAACTTCATTTAATGTGAAACTCGCCTCATCACCTGTGTCTCCCCAATTCCATTATGTCACTCAGTCTGTCTGTTCTTTCTGGTAACAGCAGATGCCTGCCCCTTCTCCTGGATAAACCATGGACTTGCCAGCCTCTGAGATATATCTCATGATATTACTTCTGCTTGGGGTGCCCTTCTCCCCCTCTTCTACCGGAAAACCTGCCACGCCTGCTTTGAGGCCTTTCTGAGATGCCTGCTCTGTAATTGTCCTTAATTACACAACAGCCCTTGGCCCCGGCGGGGTTAAGTGCACCTCCTTTGTGTCCCTGCAGCATTTTTATAGCCTGTATTTGTGTTGAGGATTGTTGATGCCTCTTCTGTCCCTCCCTTCTGATCATGAGACACGTAACTGCCTCGTGTCTTGACTCCCAGAAGGAAGTGCACCTTACGGTGTGCATTGTAGGTACTTAGTGAGTATTTGTGTTCTTGTGTTTTTGACCACAATTGTGGGGCCTCTCTACGTCGCCCACTAGCTCCACCCTGTCAGTTGAAATACAGGCCCTCACCCTGCCCTAGACCTACTCCATCAGACCGCTGGCATGGCATGAGCATTTGGAACACATGGACCCTCATGTGCGTATGTAACGGATGCATTAGGTGCCTCACGTGACAGTTACTGTTGTACTTACTGATCAAATTACTTAAGCATATCAGTTGCCAGAGACTGTTGTAGCTGCTGAGAATGCAAAGATGACAGCATGGGCCTGGGCCTCCTAGGAGCTCCAGGGGGAACTCTGTCTGCCTCGGTAGCATCGATGAAGAGTTTGGTGAGGGACCCGCCTTCCAGGGTGAAATGTGTCCAAGGGCATTCTGGTGGTGGCTCCATAATAACGGGCATGATGGGGGCAGGGTGGGACCAGGCTTGACACAAGAGGACCCCCAGAATGTCCTTCCTCATCCCAGAGTGGCCTGCTGGGTCTAAGTGCGGGCAGGTGACGGGGAGAGAGGAACTGGCTTCTCAACTTCTCCTCTTCTTTTTCTCCATTCTTGCCTTTTTGAACCCACAAACTCTCTTACTTGCCAGGATTTTATTTTCTGTAAGAGGCAAGTGTTTCTGGGTACTTCAGGCAGGGAAAGGCCCAGACCTTGGGGGCTCACAGCCTGTCACCTGTGGGTCAGTAGTTGCTTCCTGCAAACAGGCCTGAGGACCTTAGACATCCTCACTAAAAAAACTTACCAGTCCTTACCTGGTATATGGTAGCTTCTTGAAAATATATTTTCCTGCTTTCAGAGTAACAGATGCCATTTCCTTATTTCCCAACCTAAGGCAGCTGTTGAGACCTCAGTGACCTGTCATGATGACAGTTCAGAGTCTGGCCTGTTCACTTCCGCTGTCAGCTCTAACACTGTTACAACTTCTTTTTCCCCCATCCTCTGTGGACTAAAGGATTCATCACATATCTAGATCCAAGAGGCATAGTTGTGACCATGAGTGAGCTCAAAGGCCAAGAGTGACAGTAGATAGAAGCAGGGAAAAATCAAACTCAAATAAACATGCAAAGATGAAACATTTAGATTATGTGGCTAGTTTCAGTAGGTGCACTCTTAAATCTTATTAATAGGCTCTTGCCCATTTTTGCAGGTGACTCTTTCTCAAACAGGAAGCTGATGTAGCCACAAGCCACAGATCTATCTAAAAGTGATTAAAATGCAGTCATCTCTAATGGGGTGAATGACAGGCAAGGGACATCCTTCCTTGTGTATCTGGGCTTGTGCAGGTTTTCTCTGTGACAGCCGAGCCTGACGTTAGTAAACTCAGCAAGAAGACTGGCTTTTAGGAGTCATACCCCTGGCTTTAAAATTTTCCCCATTTAAGTTATTTTCCTGGCTGAAATGAAATGATCGCTCGTAAAAATAAGGTGAAGTCATCATTCATCTTTGCACCAAATGTTTATTGTGTACATGTGTGCACTGTACATGTGTTTCCATAACTTGGCTGTCCTGTACCATATGTAAAGCTTTAAACACCTTGTTTTTCATTTTAACCAATGAATATTCACTGCTGTTTGTTCAGTGCAATGGGCAGATGACTGGAGCTATATGTGGTTATTCACGGAATCCTCACAATACTGGAGTGGGCCATATAGCAACATTTTGCATAGGAGATGCTTTAGGCCCAGAGAAGTAACTTACCTGAGGTCACAAAGCTAACGCAGAACAGAAACAGGATTTGGAGTAAGGACTGTGTGACCCCAAGCACCAGCATCCCTCACTGCACTGAACACTGCTTCCCTGTGACTACGATCAGTGAATGGCAAACAGTTCCCCCTTGGTCCATAGCTTTAGATATGGGAGCTGGGCTGGACTTCTCAAATAAGCAAACTGGGGGCCAGTGTTACAGGAAACACATAAGCCAAGGACTCCCTGTTTCAAAATCGGCAGAGAAAAAGAAGAGAGTCCCACCTAAAACTCATATTTAAGTGCTTTTATAGAATTGTCCTTTACATTTTAATGGTAAACATGTCTTAATCATCTCTTCGGATGATTGAAAAAATATCATTATTTTCATAGGTGCTTTTGTTTCCCAATGATTTTTTTTTTCATTTTTCTGATGAGGCTGTCTATAGCTGATTTAGTTTAAAAGAATTTTTTTGGATATAGTTGCTTTACAATGTTACTGTACAGCAAAGTGAATGAACCACGCATATACAGAGTTCATTAGATTTTATTTCCCATTTCTTGAAGTGATTTGCTTTAGGTGATGTAAGTCAGGAAACCTCAAACTTGAATGTACAGACAAATCCCCTGGGATTCAGTAGGTGTCAAGTGGGGCCTGGAGACTCTGAAGCTCTAACAAGCTCCTGGGTGATGCTGCTCGTTGAGAGACTACAGTTTAAGTAGCACGGATGTGGGCAGGGTTTGGGGAAACCTTTCTAGCTTCTTTCCTTTATTGGAAGCATCTCCAGGAATCCAGGTCCCTGGGAAGGGGTGCCTGTGCTCCACTGAGAGTTAGCTAGGCAATGGTTCACATCATTTCCTTAAGTACGAAGGGAGTAATTTCCTCTGTCTGCATGAGTTTTGTTTCTGAGCTGAGCCTGCAGCAGCCAGGTGGGGTTTAGGAGAAAGCACATTTGGATTGTTGGCAGGTTGGGGTGCAGGGTTGCAACATGCAGGAAAATTGAGAATGTATTTGGTCCGGAGTTGTGTTCACAGCACCAAGCAGAGTAGGGGTAGTGCCAGAAGTGATCACTTTAGGTTAGTGACGGAGAGCCAGATTGCCAGGGCCCCTAGGTTCTGGTATCAACTCTGCCACTAGTCAGCCATGAGTCTCTGGGCAAGTCACTGTTCTCAGATTTAGTTTGCTTATCTGCAAAGTGGGATTGTAACCATTATTTAATTAAGAATTTAATTAATTAATAATTAAATACTGCTTAATTAATGATGCATACACATGGCACGTGATGTGTGGTCTTTTTACCTACTGGGAGTGCAATAAGTATCTCTGGAATAAGAGAGGATAAAAATGCTTTGAAGTGTCTCAGACTTCAGTTGAGCTAAATGAGTTCTGTCTTGTGGAGATTCTCAGGGACCTGCTTCAATGAGTACATAAACATGACTTGTAAATAGCACATTACATTTTTGCATATAAATGATAGTTATGTGCCTGGAAACCACTTAAGTAGAATAGTTGGTCCAACCTACCAAACTTCCTTCCTTCTCCTAACTCCCCAAATGGGAACAGATTTTAACTGATTTCACATAGAGAAACTTAAGATGCATATGTTGTTATTCTGTCATTAAGTTGAAGAGACCCAGAAGTAATATAAAGCTGGATTTGGGCATTTTGTAAGTTTAAGGGTTCCCCTGACATCTTTTATTAATCATCTCTTTGGCAGACCTGGAAGCATTCTTTCCCACTTCTGCCTTGACCATCAGCTTCGGATTCACCAAGTCCAAGTGGAAGCAGCTCATGGAAGCTGTGGCCTTAAGCCCAGAGAGACTGGCCCCCTATGGGCTTTCTTTTCTAAGGATGAATCCAGGAGGTTCTAGGCTCTGTGTAACTCTCGCAGAGTTCTTGGGATTTTTGCTCTCTGTCCCACAGATGAGAAAATGCACTTGCTGTCTCTTAGCTCTGATTGCTTCCTCCTCTGTTCCTCTTCTGCTGCTGGTGGTGATGACAGCAACCATTGCTTCTTAGATACTAGGCGCTGTGGAACTACTTCATGTGCATTCACTCGTGTAGTCTAAGTAGAAAAGCAATGGGGGGTAGAGCCCATGTTCCTCAGAAAGGGGAAGCGAGGATCAGAAGAGTCAGGCTCGTCACACAGCTGGTGGGTGGCAGAGCTGGGAACTCAGATCTGTCGACTTCAAACCCCTCTGCTCTCCTGCCTTCCTGCTGCAGGCCAGTGTGACTCTTGTTTGGTAAATTATCTTAAAATTATGACCTGCAGATGTGTTCCTCCTGAATTAGGTTCCTTGTATCCCATTTGGGGACATCATTGTTGCCTGGTGACATCGATCCCTGTCATGTGTCTCTGATTCTTCCCCCTCCCAGTAGTGTGGCTTGATGGGTGGTGATGGAGGAGAGAATCATGGGCTATAGCAGTGGGTGGGCCCAAGGAGGGAGCAGGTCATCTAAGAAGGGCTGAGAGGGGATTGCCCTAAGATGTGTTATCTGTGACTACCAGTGTTGACAGTGACTGCTTGTTTTTTACTGAGAAGCAGACTCATCCAAGAGGAAGATTCTGGGCATCAGAGCCAGAGAGACCAGGAGAGGAACCCAGATCTTCTACTTAACAAAACATGTACAGAGTTCAAAACATGCTTAGTTTTGAACTCTGTACGTGGAGACAGTGGTACGAGTACGAGTACCCTGGCAGGATTGCTATAAGGAATAGAGATCTATATATGCAAAGCCCTGTCGTATAGTTCAGGCTCAATAATAGGAAGCCTTATTACATTACTGTCATTAAATCACAAGGGAAACTTCTGGTGAGACAGTTCAGACTCCTTGACCTGATCCATCCAGGAGACATTTATTGTTCCATTGCTGCATTCTCAGCTCTGTCTGTGTACTGTGGGGAGCAGATGTAGTGTTTAAAGAATGTGAAAATAGGTCCTGACTCCTTGGTTCTGTGATTTTCCACAGCTTTGGCTGTATGGCCTTCTAGACATGGACATAGTCAATGTGTATATTTCTTTCTCAACTTTTTATCCCACTTCTTGCTTCCCAGGCACCCCCCCACCAACCAAAAAAAGTATCTAAATGTTATTTCTTAGCCTTCAGATATTTGGGGAATTCAGAGGGGCAGGAGTGCCTAGTTCTAGAACACACACTCGGTGAGGACAAGGACTTTGTCTAGATTGATCACTGTTGTACCCCCGTCAGCTAAAAGAGGTGTGCAGTGAGTCTTAGTTGATTGAACAAATTATGTCTTCTCAGGCCTTCTTATATGTCTGCAGCTGGGTTTCTCAGCGTGGACTCTCAACAGTTTGGACCTGATCATGCTTCGTTGTGGGGGCGGTCCTGTCCACCATGGGAGGGTCCAGAGCACCCCTGTCTCTTACCCACTCAGTGCCAGTAGCACCCTCCCCATTGTAATAGCCAGAAATGTCTCTGGATGTTGCCAAAAAACCTTCTCTCCAGAGGCCACATCACCCTTAGATGGGCACCCTTGGTCTACAGAGAGGGGTTTGGGTTAGGGTTCTGTTGAGAGGTTTGGGTTTTTTCTAACATGAAGAAAGTAAAAAGATTTAAGATATGAGAATGTACTATATGGGTGATAGCAGTAAAAAAAAAAGAAAGAAAAAAAGTTTCATTGAAATCCACTACAAACACTTCCCTTCCAGTTGCTGCAACTGTCTGTCAGAGGAAGTGGAAAGAGAAGGTGCGGGCTGGGCTGAGGCTGTGCCAGGAACCGCCGGCAACTGCTGCTTAAAGAAACAGTAACTCTCGATGGTACAGCTTCCAGTTCAGTTTGGAATCAGCAAGTCCAGTACAGATTAACCTGTTTACAAGGCAGTTCACTTACACATCTTGGCCAGTTGGCCTTTTTAAGATCGATTCGGTGATATTTGGCCCAGTATTGCTTGTTAAAGATAGCTGAGGTTCAGGCATGAGGTGTAGGCTTTCTCGTGACTGTCCGAATCAAATTTGGCTTAAAGAAGAATGAGTTTTTTAATACTGGCTAAGCCAATTCACTACTATCAGAAGCATTGTTTTCTTACTTTGACACCTGGGTATTCATAAAACTGTCCAGCAGCTGGAAAGAACGTTGAAAATCAGAGAATCTGACCTCCTTCATTAAGAAGTTAGAAAACTCATCTTCCATAGAAGCTGACTCTTTTCCTTTCAAGCACCAATGCATCAAGAACTTGAGATACTAATCAGAATAGAGCTTTTGTTGTGCATGATCCTATTACTTTCAGCGAGGACCTTCTCTACCTTGCTCTATTGCAGAGACTATTCTAAGAAGGTAATATGGACACAGTCTTGTATTAAAAGTATAACATTCAGCAAAAACAGCCTTGATGGGAACACACCAAGAGTCATTTGTGAAACTCCATTAAAAATGTAAGTGTGTAGATGGTATAACTGGACAGTTTAGCAGTGAGGTTGTAAACAGCAGGAAATCTCAGGTTACCTGTATTCAGGTGAGGTTTCTGTGGCTTGGGGCACATTACCAAACCTCTGCAGGCACTGGGCAGCTCACCTGTAAGATGGTGACAAGTAAGAATGACATCTAAGTACGGTCACTGGTGGGAATTCGGCACTGTAGTGAAGGTGACTTGCTTATTAGCATATAAGCAGCAGTTCAGTCCACACACCCCAGCCCCTGACATCGTCGTCATGCCCTGAGAAGCGTTGCCTCATCGTCTTATGCTGTAGCCCTTCTCAGACTCTAGAAATCAGATTTCTTCGAAAAACTTGAGCAGTGGAACTTTGTGTAATTGTCTCTTGTACTGGAATGTGAGTAAAAGACCAGAACGTGGAGACAGAGACAGATAAAGCAAAGGCTTTATCAGTGATTTATTTCCTAAGTTAAATAGTGATATCCTCATGTTGTATTTGCTGAAATTGACATCATGCTGTATGAGGTGAACACTCAAATTATAACTTGTTCTAAACCATCATAAATTGAATGATAACTTTAGAAGTTAGCAAAAATTTAAAGTGCACAGTTTTAAAAATGAAGAAAAAGCTAGGTACATTTTCCCACCTTCGGACCTTCCCTTTTCCTCTATACCCCATTAAGGACAGAACCTGTACATGATTTGCTCTGTGCCTTGGGCAGTCAGGGATATATTTGCTGGGAATAGTTGGTGGAGACATCAGCTAAACTCTTCAAAGGAAGAAAAGTCTTTTTTAGAATAAATGCCAGTAAATTTTCCTATAAAAGCAGTAGATTGTTCGTGGGAAAATCTGTTCAAAAAAGGTTAAAGTTTGGGTTTTGTTTTTAAGTGTTTCACCCAGTTCCTTTGTAATTTAAGCCTCAAACAGCATGTGTGTGTGCTAAATCACTTCAGTGGTGTCTGACTTTTTATGACCCCATGGACTGTAACCCACCAGGCTCTTCTGTCCATGGGATTTTCCGAGCAAGAATACTGGAGTGGGTTGCCATTTCCTTCTCCAGGGGATTTTCCTGACACAGGAAATTGAACCTGCATCTCCTGCATTGCTAAGCACATTGAGGAAGCCTAAAACTTGTATTAAATAGCAATTCAGTGTTTATCTGAGTCAGTCCTTCAGTTCCTTGAGCAGCGCAGATACACAGAGGCACTGTGGGCCAGGGACCGTTGTTGCAGGTGCTCTTCGCTGCACTCTGTAGTAGCGTAGTGTAGTAACAACACGGTTATTTTAGGCTTCCAGTCTGGCAGCAAAATGCGAACATGGTGGTTATTGTAGCTTTGCTTTTGTCAAACACAGTGTCCAACGCACTCGTGATAACTAGAAAAGAGTCGCACACCTGGTGCTTTGGGGAAGATTTATTTAATGGGCTCTACCTGATCACCAGGGTCCCTGTTCACCCCCACACTAGTCCGTAACTGTACTTCCTTCTGACCTCCAGGCTAGGGAGCTGTGTTCAGAAGTGCGTTTTTTATATCAGGTTTGACACCCAGGTCCGTATGATTGGCCCATAGTTCTTGAACTGTCGTCTGCAGAGCTTGGCCCCCTGGTGCCTGATGCTCACCCCATAGCTGGGCGGGACCCTCTGCTCTGCCATCCCCTGCACCTCTGAACTGGGTCAGTTTGGGGCACATTTCTAGCTGGGAAGTTCAGCATCTTGAAGTTCCCTTTTGGAGGGTCAGCACTGGTAAAAAGCATTCTTTTTATAGGTTCCAGACTCTTATGGGTCGGCTGGGAACCAGTGTGTGCTCCTCACCACAAACCTTAGTTCTTACCAACAATCAGACATGGGGCTGTGGTGCATTACTTGAATTTTTAAATCTTAGGCATGATGTAGCTGGATCCGAACTTTGCTGAGCAAGACCTGCTAATTCAGTGTGGGGAGAAAGGAAAGATGGCCGGGTTGCAGAGGCTTCACTTCTGCAAATAGATGAGCACGTGTGCCATTACCCCTGACCCAGGACACAGTGTGGGTAAAATGGCAGTGGATGGCTCTTCTGGTGAGTAAGCCTGTAGTGTGTTGCCATCTAGTGGAACCTATGGCAAACTAAAGATTAATGTATTCTGACTGCAGAGTTCACCAGAGCTAATTACATCAGTCGGAGAAAATAACTGAAAAGTGTTTTGGAAACATGCAAATTCAGGTGAAACAAAAAAGTCGGAGTGACTTTTAGTAATCATGTTTTCTTAACGTTGGCAAAAGATCAGCCTGTTTCTCAAGAGTTCATGAATATTTACCACCAGGGACCTAACAAGTTTTTCAAACACACAACCAGATCAGGACCACGCACTGTCATTGTCGTCTATATAACAGGCCCAGTTTCCCATTCAAAGTCCTCGACAAACAAGGCTTGGTTACCACCCGGTTATTTTAGTATTTTTTAGACGGTGATTTTAAGGTTTCAAATACCTTTTTCGCTTACATTTCCACTTTTCCTATTAAATTTCTACAGGGTAAATATGTTTGTTTTTAGAAGAAGCAAGCACCTGACTTGACAAAGTAGGAGTTCCACACTTTAAATTCTAACTAGCATCCCAGACGTGTCTGCTTCTGCGGTTTCAGACCCGGTTGGTGTGCAGACCTGCAGACTTGACACCGTGGAATGTTTCATGAACACTGACTCCTTGTTCTCCTTGTTTCTTTGCTCTTTGGCTTCTGTTTGCCTAGATCCCTCCCTGGTGCCACAGCAGCTGAGTGCGCATCAAATCTGAAGAAAATCTACACAGTACAAACCGTACAGGTAAGACCAAGAAACCTGCTGTTTGGGGAAGCTTACCCGTCCAACCTGAGACCTGCCGCTGAGCTAGCAGCGCCCACCCCGACTCTGCCCTGGCCTCAGCCCTCGGGTTCATTCCGGCAGAGCTTCCCTCAGCCATGTCTGCCCCAGAGGCAGCTGATCACACTACGCTTCTCTTGGTGACCTATAGGATGTTATCTCGACTTCAGTGTTTCCCTGACCCTCACGAACAGCAGTCTGTGGCATTGCTTTGACGATATCAGGCTGTGTCCCATTCAAACACCAGCTCAGCCATTCCCTTCCTGGGCTCTGTTGGCCATCAGTGAGAGACCCTGGCACCCACTTGCAGGCTTATCATAAGAAGGGTCACGGGTCACGTTGGGAGGACAGGACAGTGTTGAGCAAGAAGGCGGAAAGTGTCAGACCTGTTTCCTACTTCCACATTCGAGTTCCATCGTCCTGAGTATCAGCCCTTTAATTGCTGTGAAACTGGAGTTGTGGTAGCACCTGCCTCCATAGGTGCTTGTGAGGACTGAGCAAGATGATGTCTTTACCAGGTTTCACGGGAAGCCTGGCGCACTGTGGGCTCTCAGCAAATGTGGGCTCTTAGACCTCTTAGTTCCTTCTCTATCCAACTCTTAGGATGAACATTAGAAAAAAAAACAAAACTGGTTTATTTAGTCGATCACATTACTGTTCTGTTCCAGGGAAAATTCTATCAAGTTTCTCTCCCTTTTCTCGTTTAATACATTGTTGAACACAAAATAAGGCTTTTAGGCCCGCTTCATACTTGCATTGACTATATGTCCTGAATTTTCTAGAAGGCCCAGTCTAAATCATTTGTGTGTTTGGCCCCTAAATCTTTTAATATCTTAGAAATTTCAATACATTGGTGTTTAGACTGTGTCTCTCTGGCAACCTCTCACAGTAGCACAGAGATCCAATATTCAGATGCTTCTCCGCCTGTCTGGTTCAGAAAATTTAGGGCTCAGGAATCTGATTGTAAGTGCCTCGCCAGCCACAGAAGACCCTAAGCGGGGTGTGAAAACACAGTCGCAACCATAGGCCGTTTCTGATCTGGTTGAGAAAATGACATAAGCATGTGGAAAGCAGAATAACAGAGCTGCTGTAAATAACCAGTGCCAAGTACAAGCAGTGTCACAAGGCAGCACACGGGCCACTGTCCAGAGGGACAGATGCTCTCAGAGTCTGGGAAAGGCTTCCCCTCCCTTCTCCCTGTGGTGACATTATGGGCCTTGTTACTTCTCCGCAGTGTAAACCTCCGAGCACTTGATTCTAAACCTGTCCTCATGTAGAAGTTCTTAGATCACGCTGGTTTTATCTATCTATTTTTTTTTTTTGAGGTCCTCTTTAGACTTTTTCCACACTATTATGACATTGGATCATCAGAACTCTGCCTGGGATTCCAGGAAGACATTGGTACAGTCACACTGAGGGATCAGTTTGTTTCCTTGACCCTGCGTGAAGACAACAGAGCGTTGGTTGAACCTTGGTATCTGGCAGCAAGTGACTTAGGACCTTCAGGGACCAATTTAAATTTCCCAGGCCAGCACATACTAGGAAATACTGTCAAATAAACTTTATTGGGATATAATTTAGCAGGTTTCTGAAGTGTATAGTTTGATAAATTTTGGCAAAGATGCACAAGCATGAACTATCACTAGGATCAAGATAAAAAATTTTCATCCTGCCTTAAAATTCCTTCATGCCCGTGCCTTCTGATCCTTCTTTTCCAGAAGCAATCACTACTCACATTTCTGTCACCATGCCTTGGTTTTGTCTTTTATTGAACCTCATATAAATGGAATCACACAGTATTGTGTGTTATGTCTGATTCCTTTCGCTTCATAAATACTGAAGGATCAAATGAGTGAATGAGGAATTAATAAATGAAGCACTTACGTGAGTTACAGCAGACTGCTCACATAAGGATCCATTAAGCTGTTTGTCACACATTCTCAATGAGGGCAAAAACTGATTCTTTGTAGGGAAAAATGACTGTACTGTTTTCATATATAAGCACAGATACACATACAGTACGTATACAGATACATAGTCTCTTGGTGGTATTAAAGTTTTGCAGTAAAGTGATTAGGAAAAGAGCTCCTTCAGCATCAGTTCAGTTCAGTTCACTTCAGTCGCTCAGTTGTGTCCGACTCTTTGTGACCCCATGAATCGCAGCATGCCAGGCCTCCCTGTCCGTCACCAACTCCCGGAGTTCACTCAGACTCACGTCCATCGAGTCCGTGATGCCATCCAGCCATCTCATCCTCTTTCGTCCCCTTCTCCTCCTGCCCCTAATCCCACCCAGCATCAGAGTCTTTTCCAAAGAGTCCACTCTTTGCATGAGATGGCCAAAGTACTGGAGTTTCAGCTTTAGCATCATTCCTTCCAAAGAAATCCCAGGGCTGATCTCCTTCAGAATGGACGGGTTGGATCTCCTTGCAGTCCAAGGGACTCTCAAGAGTCTTTTCCAACACCACAGTTCAAAAGCATCAATTCTTCGGCGCTCAGCCTTCTTCACAGTCCAACTCTCACATCCATACACGACCACAGGAAAAACCATAGCCTTGACTAGATGGACCTTAGTTGACAAAGTAATGTCTCTGCTTTTGAATATGCTGTCTAGGTTGGTCATAACTTTCCTTCCAAGGAGTAAGCGTCTTTTAATTTCATGGCTGCAATCACCACCTGCAGTGATTTTGGAGCCCAAAAAAACAAAGTCTGACAGTTTCCACTGTTTCCCCATCTATTTCCCATGAAGTGATGGGACCGGATGCCATGATCTTCGTTTTCTGAATGTTGAGCTTTAAGCCAACTTTTTCACTCTCCACTTTCACTTTCATCAAGAGGCTTTTTAGTTCCTCTTCACTTTCTGCCATAAGGGTGGTGTCATCTGCATATCTGAGGTTATTGATATTTTTTCCAGCAATCTTGATTCCAGCTTGTGTTTCTTCCAGTCCAGCATTTCTCATGATGTACTCTGCATGTAAGTTAAATAAGCAGGGTGACAATATACAGCCTTGATGTACTCCTTTTCCTATTTGGAACCAGTCTGTTGTTCCATGTCCATGCTGCTGCTGCTGCTAAGTTCCTTCAGTCGTGTCTGACTCTGTGCGACCCCATAGACGGCAGCCCACCAGGCTCCGCCGTCCCTGGGATTCTCCAGGCAAGAACACGAGTGGGTTGCCATTTCCTTCTCCAACGCATGAAAGTGAAAAGTGAAAGTGAAGTTGCTCAGTCGTGTTTGCATCTTCAGGATCCCATGGACTGCAGCCCACCAGGCTCCTCCGTCCATGGGATTTTCCAGGCAAGAGTACTGGAGTGAGGTGCCATTGCCTTCTCTGTCCATGTCCATAGTGGGGTGATAATGAAACACTGCCCTAAGGGGTCAGGAAATTCTGTCCTATGCCTGATGTGTCTGTCCCCCTCCATTTCCTCATCTGTAAAACTGACATAGATAATAGCAGTTCTGCTCCCTGAGGTAGAATAAGGGATTAAGTGAGATTGCATAGCTCTTAGTAGTGCTTGGCACTTCATAAGCCCTCACCTGTCAACAGCTTTTACAAAAGCCAACACTTTTGTAATGAAAGTAGACCCTGACAGTTCTACCCTTTAACTTCATCAGCTAACCAGGGAGGATGTGGGCTGGGGTGTAGTAGGGTGGTCACATTGCCTGGGTTAGTGTCTCACATCTTCCACTTAGTAGCTGGGGCAAGTTGTTTTGCTTCTCTGTATCTGTTTACTTAGCTCTAAGATGGGAATAATCTGATACAAGTTGTATCATGAGTTTGTGAGAATAAAATGGCATAGGACTTAAAAACACATAGTAAGTGCGTGATAATAATAATAAATTCGTCTGCCATTATTTCTCAACTTCTCTTGGAACATCTTCTTGTACTTCCCACAATCATTTTTTTTAACTGTATTGCTGTATAGTTGCTTTACAATGTTGTGTTGGTTTCTGCTGTACAGCACAGTGAATGAGCTATATGTATACATATATCCTCTTTTGGGGGTTTCCTTCCCATTTAGGTCACCACAGAGCGTTGAGTAGAGTTCCCCTGTGCTGTACAGTACGTTATCATTAGTTATCCATTTTATGCATAGTAGTGTATAGGTGTCAGTCCCAGCCTCCCAGTTCATCCCACCCTGCCCCTTTCCCCACTTGGTGTCCATACATTTGTTCTTTACATCTGTGTCTCTATTTCTGCTTTGCAGATAGATTCATCTGTATCATTTTTTTCTAGATTCCACCTAAATACGTTAATATACAACATTTGTTCTCTTTCTGACTTACTTCACTCTCTGACAGTCCAATTCATGTCTCTGCAGATGGCACAATCTTATTTTTTTCTTTCGATTTTTTATGGCTGAGTAATATTCCATGGTATATGTGTACAGCATCTCCGTCGTCCATTCCGCCATCGATGGACATTTAGCTTGTTTCCATGTCCTGGCTATGGTGCATATAGTGCCACAGTGAACATTGGGGTGCCTGTGTCTTTCTGACTCTCAGTCATGTTTTAAATTCTGTGCACCACGGCTTCTAGATGATTTCAGGCTATTATTCCCCAGATTATACCACTGCGAATACCTCTACTTAATGAAGACATGTTAACTTATCCACAGGTTTGGGGATTTCAGCCTGTATCCTTAATATCGGTGAATAGTTTTTAGTGTTTGAGAACTAGCCTGGGTGCTGATTTTAAAATCATTTGAGAATATGCTTTTTCTCTACTCTCTTTTTGTTCTGTGATGGTAGGTTTATTCTTTTTTTTTTTTTTTTTTTTGAAAGGTAGTACCAGTACCATTTTATTTAGTGTTGTAGGAAGTTTTTAGGTTACTTCTCAAAAACAAAAGCAAAGAAATTCAAAATTCCCAAAGTAACAAGGCAGGAAATAAGAATTCTATAATCCAGAAATGCTGGGTGAGCTTTCAATCAGAGGGAGGAAGAGGTCACGTCAGTAGCTCACACGATAAATACTGAGAAAACCACAGGTTTGAGATTGCTGTAGAAACTGGAGGGGTAAGCGCTCCGCCCCGCTGAGGGCAACAGATCCTTCAGCCTTGAGGGACCATTCATCGGTGAATGGGTCTAAAAGAGAAGGGGCATGGGGAGTGAAGATCGCGCCTAATTTTACAACAAGTTGCCTCTGGCCTTCAGTCTGGCAGGTGGCTAAGGGTCGTGGACTCTCCCCACTCTGTGCCCTTCTGAGCCCCCGCTGTCAGCAGAGCTGGAAACCACACACGTGTGCCACTCACTGCCCACACACCCTCCACTCAGGGTCAATGGCTGTTCATGTGGCGAAGGGCAGACTTTCTTGCTCTTCCATCCCACTACCTGGGAAGGCTAACCCACAGGAAATAAAAGGGGTGGGCAGGACATCTGTCAAAGTCCAGCGACAGAGATGATATGAAACAACTGGGCAAAGGATTGACTTTTTTTTCTAGATGCTGACCTCCAGTGGAAGTTCATCACAAGGTGTTTGGTATTTCACTGGATGCTTCCCTGAAGTACTGACTGGTCTTCTGGGGGTGGGAGGTGGGCAGCCAAGCAGGGCCTCCCAGGACTCATCAGTTCAGTGAGCATGAACTCAGCGGCCAGAGGCTAAACCAGACTCTCCTGGTGCAGACACGTGGGTGTAAGCCCTCAGACCCACACTGGCTGCAGCAGCTCCAGCCCTCCAGTCCACCTGCCCCTGTGAACAGCTCAGAGCTTTTGCTCCAGCTTTCCTAACCGAGTTCTCCCTCACAGCAGAGTCCTCAAGGACAGGTGTTAACCGGCATCCTTGAGAGGTGCAGGAATGCTACCTGTGGAATTTTTTTCCAGCAGTTGGTAGAAACCAGGCACTCTTGAAGTTGATTGTCCTTCATTCTCCAGAGTTCTCGAGTGGCATCTCAGAGCGGAGGAATTTGCTCTTAAACACGGACCGGGTCCCATCCCTGAGGTCCTAGCAGCAGATCTCCCACAACAAAAAGCTTTCGGGAAGAACTCGGGTCTCCATGTGAGCTCTTCCTGGGAGAAACCACTCAGGGCCCCTGCCACCCAGTGCACAAGGGTTATCACAGTCCAAGTACACTGACATCAAGTACAAAACACTGCATAACAAATATATACACGTATATCTCCAGAGTTCAAGCAAACATCCAGTTCTCTTTATAGGGATGTAAATAAATCTCGTAGCGCTACAAAAATACAAGTCATCTGAGAGGTTTACAGTGGTCCCCAGTATGTAGGAAGGTATTAAATGAAACAGCTATCGATAATTAAAAGTGAATTAATTCAATCAAGTTACAGTATCATCCTTCAGATTAAAGTGCTGATATTAACTAATGTGGCAGCAGATGTGATCCTGAGAAGGAATCCCACTGCCAATCATCTTGCCTCTTAACTTCAATACAAGAATGAACACAGAGAGAGTTCTGTTTAATAACTGCTCTCTCCTCAAGCCCTACCCACGCCCTTGGCCTATGACATTCTCTCCTGAGGAGAGATGTCAGGATTTGATGAGATTCTGTCTCAACTGGAACAACAACAAAAAATGAGTAATATAGAACACATTCTAATATCGGGTTACTAACAATGAAATTACCTGAAGAGTCTCCAGGGGATCTTCCCAACCCAGGGATAGAACCCCCATGTCCTGCATTGGCAGGAGGATTCTCTACCGCTGAATCACCAGGGAAGCCCTGAAGAATCTGAACTGGTGCTATTAGTTAAGGGGTCCTAGTTTAAAAAAAAAAAAAAAGTGTGTCAATCTAGTTTTAAAAACACAGCCATCTAAAAATAGATATCATCTTGCTCTTCACAATGTTATACTAAGGAGGGAAGATGCCACGAAGAGCTGCCAAGGAAACCAGGGAGCCAAGCTAAGACATGGGGGTAGAGGGCCAACGGACCCCCTGCCATCGCTCCACACCTGGTAGAACCATTTTAGCAAGCGCCTGGGGCACTCGATGGCTAATCAAGGCACTGCCTCGGCCACCCCCGTCACAGGGGCTCTGTGATCACCAGAGGAGGGGTTTTGACCAATTCCCTTGAGTGCAAAGTGACTCTAAGTCCCCTGGTCTGCTTCCCTCCATAGACAGCCCCTCTCCATTGATAAAGAGCAAATTTTAAAGGCTACTGTGGTGTAGAGGCTGATGTCTGGAAAAAGCAGCTTGTTATAAATCTCAAAGGCACACTCTGCACTCCTCTGCTCCAGTCAAAACAAAAGACCAAGTCCGAGGAGTCAAGTAGGTTTACACGGTATCAAAAATTTAGCATCTGCAGCCAAAATGCCATGCCTGAGCTACTCAAATGCCAAGAAGGTATGTGCAACACAGCCCCAGTCGCCTGGTCCTTGTCATCTCACCTGAAGCTTTAAAGACTGGGGGGAGATGTACTTTAAAAATCTCAAATTCAAAGAAAGAAAATCCCAATGTTTAAAATACATTAATTAATACCCCCCAGCGCCATCTGAACCTCTGGGCCAGGATCAGATCTTATGACCATGTCTCCGGTCTGACCATAAAATATTTACAACGTGGTTAAAGGCACAGTGGCATTTAAAAATGAAACCCTGGGAATGGACAGTGAAAAGATCCGTTGTAGTCATTGACCTGGCTTCCGTGGGTGGGAGGGACTCCTGCCAGATAACCTAGGAGGAAGATGGCAATCTGTGCCCGGCTGTCGGGCACAGCGAGTCCTCAGCCTCGGGAGCTGGTGGAGACAGACTCACGGCAGAGTCTCAATGCTGGAGGCCGGCGGATCACATCTTTCCTGCTTTTTTGCCGACCTGAGAGGGAACCCGGAGGATGTTCGGGGTCTCCTCCATGACCCTGACCAGCAGGTTGTCGATGTAGTCTTCCAGTTGGCGCACCTGACATTCCTTCTTGCTGATCGTTTCCTTCTGTTTGAGGACCAGCTGAATGAGCTCGTCGTGGGTCAGCTGCACGTAGGCAAATGCGGGGTCCGAGGGCTTGTATTTCTTCATCCCGGCTTCGTTGATCAAGTTCTCACTCACGATCGCGGCAGTTCCCAAGGTGGAGTTAGAGACCCTGGGGGCTGTGGTGTTCATTGGCTTCACGGGATGAAGTCGGGGTTTCACAGCTCTGGTCTGGGGAGCCCTGGGTGAGAAAACAGGTGGGACAGGCGCAGCCTTGGGCTCTGGGTCGGCTTCTGGTTCTGGGAGCTGCTTGTCTTCAAAGGGGTTTGGCGCTTGGCCTAGTCCGGAGGCAACAGGCGCAGCCTCTTTGTCCGATCTCTTCACAAGGTCATCGGCAGGCCCCGGCTGGTGCTCCCCGGCCCTGAGCGCAGCGGGCACTCCCTCCCTCTCCTTCCCAGAGGCGGCAGTAGGAGGGCTTTCGCCCTCGCTACCCTTGGCCATGTCCTTCCTTCCCGGCACCAGGAAGAGCAGAGCCGGCTTCTTGTTCTCCTGTTTCTTGCTCTCTTTGGTTTCCTTTGCAGCCTCCAAGGTTGCTGGGGCTGCATTCTCCCCAAGGTCCCTGCTGACCTGTGGCTGGTAGGACGGCAGGGACATAGACTTGAGGGTGTCCTTTGTGGAAGACTCGGAAGGCACCGCGCCTACTTCCCCAGGCTCCCTCCAAGGCCGAGAGGCCAGGTTTTCCGTAGATGAGAACCACCGCTTCTTCCTGAGGTCTTGGGGGGATGGGGAGGGGGACGGGGAGCTGTCCTTGGTCTCGGTCTTGGCCTCGGGCGGCTCCACGTAGACGAGGTTCCCATTGATACAGACGTTCGAGCGGGAGAGGACATCATTCTTAGACCGGAGGCCACCCAGGAAGGAGAGGCCTTCCTTCTTGGGGAGACTGAAGCTGACCTGGTTCAGCTGCTTAGGATCCACGCTTGCTGTCCTCTTGTGAGACAAGACATCCGAGGCAGAGGAGGACTTGTCCTCGTCATCGTCCTCCCACCGGGACTCGAAGTCTCCAGGACGAAGCATTACTTTGTCTGACTTTGAGGTCGGCAGGACGGACATGGACTGGGAAAGCGGCGTTCTCTGCAGGTTGGACTTGGAAAACAAGGTCTTGATCTTTGACTTCTTCTTTTTGTCTTTGGAAGGAGACTCGTCATCACTGTCAGCCGAGGGCGTCACGTGGGGGACGATGGCTGACACCGTATCAGACGCGCTCTCCTTATTCTTGCCCTTGATCTTGTCCTTCAGTTTCCCAAACGGGTTCCGAGACTTGTCTTTCATGGAAAGGTCAAACATGCTCGCAGTCATGTTGTTTCTCATAAACTGGATGTCAACCTCAATTTCTCCTCGCTCTTTATCCTTCTTTCCCGGTTTGGATTTCAAGGTGTACCACTGGGTCCTCCGGCGGCCCTGGTCCTGGTGCAGCCCCCGCAGGTCCACCTCGGCGCGGCCCAGGAACTTGTCGAGGCCGAGCAGCGCGCGGTGCAGCACGGTGAGCTGCAGGGTGGCGGCGGCGGCGGGCGCGGCCTCAGCCGACAGCAGCGGCGGCAGCTCGAAGGTGGCCTCTTCGCGCCACACGGGCGCGCCCAGGCTGCGCTCCGACACCGAGGTGGCGTACTTCTCCTTGCCCACCTGGATCACCGCGTACGCGTCGCTCGTGCCCCCGGCACCCTTGGCCCTCAACCCCCGCGCCTGCAGTACCGTCACCTGCACGTGCGTCGGGGACCACACGGCCCCGGGGCCCCGGCCCGCCGAGGCTGCCAGGGACATGGTGACGGTTCTGCGACCCAACCGAAAAGTAAGGAGGTGATCGCCGCGACTGGCGGCCTCTACCCGGTAGGTTTATTCTTGACTGTTCACTCTGCCGGTACTAAAAGATTTACATCCCCTAATTATGTCTCTTTTTCCTTCATGCATGTTTAGATGCAGTGTAAGGATCATGTGTTATTATTGATTGCTTTCTGTAAGGACGTAGCATGTCTTGTACTTTGAGGCCCTCAGCAAATCAAGGATGCAGATGGAGGTAGAAGAGGAATTATTGTCCCTATTGATCAGCTGGAGGGACTGAGTCTGGGAGGTTAGTCGCCCAAAACATGTGGTGGAAACAGCCCGTCACGCTGTGTCTCTGGGACCGGAAGTCCCTCCTCCTCTAGGTCCATCCTTTTGCTTTTGCTTCTCCCTGACCGAGGAGTAGATGGATGAGGCCTGGGCCTCCAGCCGGCCCGGTGACCCTTGCTAAGGACACACTCATCAGTGATAATGCCCTCTACTTAGAGTTACATTTATTTCCTACTTTATGGCCTTTCTTGGAAAATTCCGTGTTTCATCTCGATGTGTTTTCCAGACAGCCTATTGATTCCTTTTACTCTTGTGTAAACATTTCCAAATTTTCCACATTTCTCCTGTGTTTTTATGTCCTGAACGGATGCAGCACAGAATAGAAGACAGCTTCTGAACAAGCTTGATGGGAGAGAGCCACCAGCCAGAAGCAGTTTGCAGGGGAGGGCTCTGTTGCTACCAAAATTTCCGCCCTGAAAACTCATTCCTGTACAGCATTCTAACCCACTTTGTTGCTGTTAGCTGCTCAGTCATGTCTGACTCTTTACAACCCCATGGACTGCAGCATGCCAGGCTTCCTTGTCCTTCCCCATCTCCCAGAGTTTGCTTAAATTCATGTCCAGTGAGCCAGTGATGCTACCTAACCATCTGATCCTCTGCTGCCCCCTTCTCCTTTTGTCTTCAGTCTTTCCCAGCATCAGGGTCTTTTCCAGCGAGTCAGCTCTTTGCATCAGGTGGCCAAAGTGTTGGGACTTCAGCGTCAGCATCAGTCCTTCCAATGAATATTCATGATTGGTTTTCTTTAGGATTGACTGGTTTGATCCCCTTGCAGTCCAAGGGTGTGGCAACACCTTAAAGGTGATACCTGAGGTGTCTCATTGTTCGATGTCCTACCCAGTGGTCCTGTAAATTAATGGACATTTTGCTTAAATTTAAAGAAAAGAGAAACTTCACATTTCTTCTGTAAATGAATGTCCAACACTGTTTGTTGTAAACTGAAGGTCTTCATAAGAATACATGTGCGTGCTAAGTCGCTTCAGTCATGTCTGACTTAGCTCGACTTTTCTCTGTTTCTCTCAATGTGTGAACCTCATTAGCTGCCTCATTCAGACGTTGTTTTTCATTCACTGGCTTCCTGCATGGTGGGAAATTGCCCTGATCCTAGCCTTCATCTTCCTTACTCCCCAACAGTCCTCCAAACTTTGGTTCTTACTTTAAGTCAAGCCCTTTGGAATTCAAAGCAAAACCCATTTCTCTCTCAAGTACCTAGCTTTCCCAAGTCAGAAGCACTTTGCTTTCAGCCTGTTGTGTCCGCTATGATTGAAAAACATCCATTAAGCTCTCTGTAGTTGCCTTCTTTCTTCTGGGCTCTGTCTGCCCTTTCCATAAACACCATTGATTCAGTTGGTGGGATGCAAGCCCCAGCCAATTAGAATTACCTAAGGAATGAAAATGTTTGTTTAAAGATACTTTCAAAGATTTATATGCTGTGACCCTCAGAAGAAATTGTGGATTTCGATTTCTTTTTTCCTTTGGAGGTGTATTTGCTCGATTTTAATTTTTTTTTTTTTTTTTGGTATACTACGTTGTCTGCCTCCATGTGGCGTTTTTTCATCTCATGTATTTTCAAATTTATTCTCTCTCTTTTTTTTTTTTCTTCAGAACATTCAGTAAAAAACTGAGGAGGAAATTTGCCAATTTTCCTGGCAATGATTAATGATCTATTTGGCAAAAAACTGTCGGGAGGAGCATAATTGCTTCATCAGAACTAGTAGGTTGGGGATTTATCAAGTGGACACCATTGTCTAGTGACTGTAACTACTCCTGAGACTCATCACAGCACCCTGCCCCTCACTGAGGTCCACACATGTTGACTGAATAAATGATGTTGGACTTTTCCCTACCTCTCCTCCAGTTATCATTAAGTCTTTTGAAAAGAAAAACACTTCATCATTTTAAATAAATATTGTGCTTAGTTCTATTGTAATGTACTGTTTGCAGGCCAGTTAGAATTAATTCTAAGTTTACAGGCTTTTGAAATCTATTTGCAAGGTTCTATCAATGATAAAACATAGATGTTTCAACAAAAATAAAAGTGTGTTATGGAGAGCATGACCAGGAATTCTCCAGCTTCCAGGGAAACGGCGCTTTTACTTGCGCAGGAAAGGAGGCGGCACAAGGGACTGTGTGATGCTGGCTTCCTCCCTCCAGCTCTTTCTCCATCCCACGTGCCTGACGAGTAGGCTACACACTGGGTGAGGTTTGCAGTAAGGAAACAGACTGACTTTGTGCTGTGGAGTTTAATGGGGCTGTTTTTAATGAAGTTACCACACATTTCACTCTCATGTTCTGTTCCTGCACAAGCATGCAAATATGGGCTTGAATAAGTACATTAGGTCAGAGTAAAGTCTTTTACTGTATCTTCTTGGACTGTAATCTCCTCCTCTCAGATTTGCCAAGACTAACAAAATCAGTTGTCCATTTGTGTTTTCAAGGAAACTTCTAAAGGCACACACCGTAGCACAATCCTTAGTGTGTTCTTAAGTTTGGAATGGGAGAAGTGTTTTGTTGTGTTTTCCATGGTGCCTCAAACACTGGGTGAAAAGTTAAGATTTGAGAACTTTGGCAGGTGTTCTAGCCTGGGATCCCTTTTAGGAAACTTGAAGTTTCCCAGATCTGAAGTCGTCTTGGTGAAAGCAGGCATTTATATTCTAGCATAAATGTGTTCATAAATTCTGCACAGGTCCTTGCCATATCATTGTGGAAGTCCCAGGCTAGAGCTGAGGCAGCAACATAGCCAGTAATTAAGGGAACCTGCTGGTGGGAAATGGTCTTCAATGGTGCCCCTCACTCTGTGACCTCATGACCTGTTCCATGGCTTCTAGGATTGGAGAAAGATGTGCCTAAAATGGGTCGTAGTGTCTGCAGAGGAGGAAATTGCTGAGTGGTTAAGATCACAGGTTTTAGAGTCCATGTGCCTGGCCTCAAATTCCAGCTCTGCCTATTCACACCCATACCACAGACCAGAAATGAAATATTGGAATAATCTTACTATTTGCACCGATTGCAACCATTTATATGGTAGGTGTTTCCACAAAGATAGACATCTGTTTGATGACTTACAGAATTATTTTCAGCTACTCCCTACTTTAGCACCGTTTAGTATAAGGAACACTGATGCTGCTGCTGCTGCTGCTAAGTTGCGTCAGTCGTGTCCGACTCTGCAACCCCATAGACGGCAGCCCACCAGGCTCCCCCGTCCCTGGGATTCTCCAGGCAACAACACTGGAGTGGGTTGCCATTTCCTTCTCCAATGCATGAAAGTGAAAAGTGAAAGTGAAGTCGCTCAGTCGTGTCCGACCCTCAGTGACCTCATGGACTGCAGCCCACCAGGCTCCTCCATCCATGGGATTTTCCAGGCAAGAGTACTGGAGTGGGGTGCCATTGCCTTCTCCGAAGGAACACTAGGTATTCTTATTAAATCTGTTGTCAAGTAGGGTGTGTTTCTTTTGCCTTCACTTTTATTTTACCATTCATTATAGCTGGCCTTGCAATGAATCCAGCTTTAATTTTCACACAACATGGGCTGAAACAACCTGATAAGATTGTTTTATCTGTGTTCGATGAGAGGATTATCGTTCAGCATAGATAAAATGTCATTCCACCTATGCTACCCTTGGATTCATTTTTCTAATTGTTCTCTTGCTTGTTCTGTTCTCCTCAGATCCACTAGGAGTCCCAGTTTTCCTTGACTTAACCTCAGCACACAGAATATTGTTTCTCATTTGTATAGTGATTCTGTGCATAAATATGTTCATAGTGCAGTGATTCTCAGGCCTGTTCTGAACAAACTGGGACAAGTTCTCTCCTGTGTATACCTAGTCTTTGTCCTAAGCCTGGCAATCATTCCAAACAGTCATGCTGGGGGATTAGTCTGTGTGCCTCAGTTTCTTTATCCACAGAACAAGGCTAATAATTACATCTTCTATTGAGATTTTCATTAGGATAAATTTCATAAACATGTAGACGTTCAGAGACCAAATTCTGGCCCTGTTAATGTTCCTGCTATTATTCTCATTGTTACTATTACTCTGCTATTTTTACGTACCCTGTTTCTGACTACCAGCTACCATGTGTATTAGTGCCAGCTGCTCTAACAGAATGCTGTTCAGTTCAGTTCAGTTCATTTCAGTCACTCGGTTGTGTCTGACTCTTTGCGACCCCATGAATCGCAGCACGCCAGGCCTCCTTGTCCATCACCAACTCTCGGAGTTCACTCAGACTCACGTCCATCGAGTCCGTGACACCATCCAGCTATCTCATCCTCTGTCGTCCCCTTCTCCTCCTGCCCCCAATCCCTCCCAGCATCAGAGTCTTTTCCAATGAGTCAACTCTTTGCATTGTCTGTGCGTGGTAGAGAACTCTCTTCCTTTCCTTATCAGGACACCAATAACATCATGGTGCATGGGGTGTTCCATCCTTATGGCCTGATTTTGTCCCAAAGACCCCACCTCCTAATACCATCCCAGTGGGGTCTTGGGTTTCACTCTGTGAATTTGGGGAGCACACAGACATGGAATTCATAACACCTTGTATCTTGGGGAACTTGTTGCTTTGGCAGCTGAGCTGTTCGTTTTTTCCTGCTGGGAGAGGAAAGGAAGTGGGGAGTTTCCTGTTTGCCTCCTGTATACCCCCTCCCCCAATCCAAAGTGTAACAGACTCTTTCTAGGCTTAGAAGACAGAGTCTGTGTTACAAGGAAATACGGTTCAGTACATATATTCAGCACTACTGACTTTTTTATATGCCATCTACGTGTCAGAAAAATCATTAGCAAGATCCTTACCCAGTTTTATGTGGAGACACATTGCATAAGAATGGTTGCTTAATAACCATAGTTTCCTGAAGCATACAACTTGGCCCGACTTCAGAAAAGAACATTCTTTAATGTTATGTTACATTTCCTAGCAGAAAATTATAAAGAATACTGAGAAAAATCTAGTTTGAATGGACAGGACTTAATGAGAACCTGATTTTTTTTTCTTTAATACATTAGTTTTACAATCTAGCAGTATAGTAAGTCAGTACTGGCTATATTAAACAAAGTGTTTTTCTTTTAAAGATATTCTGGAGTGTGTACAATAATATTCCTCCTGTGACTAGCCTGCCCTTGAGATGCAGTTATCATTTAATGAGAGGAGAGAGGCGACCACTCTGGTAAGTGTCTTCTGTATAATTCACAGTTATGGTGGGCGGGAAATGATTGTAAACTTAATAAAATGTTTAAGTTCATGCCAATTTGGAATGCCACAGTAATTTTCTCCTAGTGATGCTGCCATGATTTAATTTTGAAATAGGCCCTGTCCGCCATCCCTTTCTCCTTGTGCCCCAGGATGGTGAGTAGGTATCTCAGCATCTGCCCATGGCGGACCCTGCCGCGGCCTCTCCATAAGTAGGTCCTTAGTAGCTCACTGAAGGGCCCATGCAGGTCTTTGTTTCGGGGTGCAGCATCATTTGGGTTTCTTGTTCAGCAATGACCCGGACAGTGCAATGAGAAAGCTTATAGGCTTAGGGAAGGTGAGGGAACAGATGTGGTGCCCAGGAACCGTGCATGAACAAAGATCACATCCCCTCAGACATACCTCACATGGACCACCTAGAAAGTGTATGATACTGATCACGGCCCACAGTCAAGGGGAAGCTGTCTTTCTTCTTTAATGGCTGGGGTGGTGCTGAGGGTAGGGAAGAGTAAGCCACTTTGCCTCAGCTGGAATCCCAGTTAATAGTGAATCTTTGTATCATGTTCCTTGAGTCTTCCAAGTCATTTACTCATTAATAGAAGGGAAATGTACCTTAACTTTTTGAGAGTAACTGACAGAAACCTAAACTGAGCCCAAAATGGAATCTTTGGGCCTCTGTAGCTAGATAGTCTTCTGATGGGGCTAATTTCAGGCAGATCTGGGTGCTTGGTTGTTACTGGGACTCTGACCCTCGGTGGCAGATTCACCTTGCTTTCCTCTGCCTTGGTTTCATTTTCAGGCAGGTTCTCCCATTTAGGTGACAAAATGGCTTTCCTAGGCTCATCTTTCACCCTGCAAGTTCGTCAGCGTCAGCATTCACCAGCCCCAACAAAATGCCAGGGCAGGCTCTCTCTGGCCCCATGTGGGTCATCTTTCCATCCCTGGCCAACCCCAAAGACTAGGAGGAGACAACATTCTCACGGGCAGACCTGGGTCATGAGCCTATCTTTAAAGCTAGGGTGTGAAATCAGCCATATCAGAAAGTGTCTGACATAAGAGTAGAGGACAGGAAGCTATTTAAAGGGAGATTGGGGTGCTCTTGCCAGAAGGGGGAGCAGCAGATACCTTATACAGGAGTTGAGCCTCCCATTAGACTTGTGACACAGGGCTGAAAGGCCAGTCAGAGGAGGCGATGTCAAGAACGTGACGTGGAGACGTAAAAGCCCCCACCCCTGTTAGGCTCTTGCAGTCCCTCCCAGATACTCTGGGGAGCCTCTCTGCACCCTTCCTTGAGGATGATCATCTCCCCTGCCCTTCTGGCCACTGAATCCCACTCCCCTCTCCATCTCCATTGCCTTCCTTTTTCTTTCATCCGCTTCTGTTTCCAGTACAACAGACAGGGATGGGGAAGTTCATTGCAGGATGCTGCCTTGTCTTTTGTTTTTAATGTCATGCGTTGTTAAACTAGATGTGTGCAGGACCACGTCATCCAGGAGTATAACTTTGAACATTGGTTTTTGATCCAGGGAAGAGGAGAGTAATGCTAAGGGTGGCGTGTGGAAGATGAAAGTCCCCAAGGACAGCACGGTAGGTTTGTTCTGATCCTTTTCCATGAGCTGAAGTTGCTGATTGCATGTGATGAACCTATTGTGTGTTTTAGACAGTCCACCTAGTAGACTCAGAACAGGACTGGGAGTGAGAAATTCAATTCTGAACTTGGTGGTTTTCTTTTTTTTTTTTTTTAGACTTTATTTTCCACTGGGGTATAGCTGATTAACAGGCTTCCCAGGGGTGCTAAATGATAAAGAACCCGCCTGCCAGTGCAGGAGACATAAGAGACTCGGGTTCGATCCCTGGGTCAGGAAGATCCCCTGGAGGAGGGCATGGCAACCCACTCCAGTACTCTTGCCTGGAGGATGCCATGGACAGAGGAGCCTGGCAGGCTACAGTCCACAGGGTTGCAAAGAGTCAGGCATGACTTGAAGTGGTTTAGCAGCAGCAGCAGCATAGCTGATTAACAATGTGTGATAGTTTCAGGTGAACAGTGAAGGGACTCAGCCATATGTATACACGTATCCATTCTTCCCCAGACTCCCCTCCCTTCCACACTGCCTTGTAACATTGAGCAGAGTTCCACAGTAGGTCCTTGTTGGTTATCCATGAAATATAGCAGTGTGTACATGTCCATCCCAAACTCCAGTCTTGGTGGTTTTCTATCTTAGACACTGTCACCTTGAAAATACACTGTGAGTCTCTGTAGAAATGGAGTAATAGTATGACTGTATCATAGAGTCTGAACAACGCCATACCTGTAAACTTTACCAAAAAGCTAATTATGGTTGTGTTGTCCTCCCCAGCCATAGCCAACATGTGGAAGTAGGTTTACATAGTGAAAAGCATGACCCTTCCCAGCAAAGGCCCATCCCTTCCCCACTGTAACGACCAACACTCCTGAGAGTGATCCCGGCTTGGAGGGTCTGGACGCATGGGAGGGGTTGCATCTCAGTGTACTTTGGGGTTTGAAGCAGGGCTGTGCTGAGTCTCTTTCTGGGGCTGATGCAAACCTGGGTGGTGGCATGTCCTGCTGGGGCACTGATCGGCGGTGGTCATGCCTCAGAAGCCTGGGAAACCAGAAGTTTCTTTGAAAATGGATGTGAGGACTGACAGTCTCACCTTTTCATGGTTTCTTTCGTATGGATAAGTGCAAAGAATTGAAACATCTCTTAGGGACCTATAGGCTTGACCAGGCATTGCTGAGGCTGAAACTTCAGTACTTTGGCCACCGGATGGGAAGAACTGACTCATTGGAAAAGACCCTGATGCTGGGAAAGATTGAAGGCGGGAGGACTGAAGGGGACTACAGAGGATGAGATGGTTGGACGGCATCACCGACTGAGTTTGAGCCAGCTCCAGGAGTTGGTGATGGACAGGGAACCCTGGCGTGCTGCAGTCCACCCCTCTTTGTGGGGTCACAAAGAGTGGGACACAACTAAGTGACTGAACTGATCGGAAAGATATGACCCAGTTTGTTTCTTAAAAATGCAAACTATCATTAAGGTGCCTAGCTACAAGATTTGCCTATCATTTGATATATAGGATTTAAAAAATGTCAGGGGAGGGACTTCCCTGGTGGTCCAGTGGCTAAGACTCTTTGCTCCCAATGCAGGGGGGCTTGGGTTCGATTCTCGATCAGGGAACTAAATCCTGCATGCTGTCAGTTTGGATTTCCGTGAAAACAGGTTTCCCTTGTCACGTTCGTTTTTTACTCACGGTAGATGTTGAACTCCAGTGGAAACGATCATGATGGGTGAAAAGCAGCTGAAAGATGTTTGCCCTCCCTCCTGGTCAGCTCACTCGAGCGCATTCAGTCAGAAATAATAACGCCTTCACGACTGTAGAAGTGTCCTCACCCCAAGCCATTCAGCCCTCTCTTCTTTGCTGACCAGCGGGAGGCTGGTGGGCTGGCCTTGTCTGCAGTCACTGTGGGACAGGGAACGTTTCCTTCCCATAACTTCCTCTCGACACACTCACGTTCGCCCCTGATAGCGTAAGAGACTGCAGACGGGACAGAGAGGAAACGGAAAGGGAGGGCTTCTGGGTGGGTGGGAGGTAGACCAGGGTCTAGGAAAGAGACAAGAAAACCCTCTTTGAGAGGAAAAAGTCATTACTGTTCACTGCTGTGGTCCTGGTTAAAAATTCAGCGAGGCTGCTTTCAGCTCATTAGAACATGATGATAACACACACTTATTATAGTTAATCTATACTGGGCAGCTGGTCCAGAGCGCACGCGCAGCTATTTATGGAACAGATCTTAAATCTCCAGCCCTGTTGTTGCAGTCACAGTACTGAGCCCGTCAAATGCATATGTTGACTAATTTCATGGTCACAGCAACCCTGGGAGGTCGGTCCTTTTATTACTCCCTGTTCACCAAAGGGAAACTGATGCTCAGAGAGGCTGATAGCCGGCCTGGGGCATAGGTACTCAGCCGGCTGTCATGTTTCAAACCCAGTTCTGACAGGGTTCAGAGCACATGCACCATGACAAGGAAGAGATCCGGGATGAAGAGCTTTTCGAGGAGAAACCAGAAGAACTTGGAGGCCTCCAGTTACCTGTGTGTAGACACCGGCTGTTGATGGATGGTGTTAGTAGGAGTAGGAGAGGCTCAGGTTTTCTCATTGGGAAGGAGTGGACCAGAAAGTGAAACTGAAAAGTGAAAGTGTTAGTTGCTCAGTTGTGTCCGACTCTTTGCAGCCCCGCAGACTGTAGCCCGTCAAGGCTCCTCTCTCTATCCATGAAATTCTCCAGGCAAGAATACTAGAGTGAGTTGCCATTCCCTTCTCCAGGGGATCTTCCTGGCCCAGAAATCAAACCTGGGTCTTCCACATTGCAGGCAGACTCTTTACCACCTGCACTGATTCTTTGAGGGGAATGCACGTCTGCACACACACACACACACACAATACACACAGTTAAGTTATTTAGCAGAAACAGAATGCCTTCAAGTGAACAGAAATCTCCCAAGTCTCCAGCCCTCAATAAACCAGAAATTTCCTCAAGTGTTCTTCACTTGTGTAACCTTGGAAATGCCTTATAAACTTCAAGAAAAACAGCAAAGGGTTTTTGAGGAGGATTTTACTAATAGCATTCACTTACAACCAGCTGATACATTTTGAATCAGAGAGAAAGAGATTAGAAAATCCTAGGTCATTTGAATGCATTTTTCCCACATTCTTCTCAAATTCATCCCAGGTGGCACTCAAGATTAGCTTTGCCACGTTAAACATACAGTTTCGTGGACACAGAGTTGTGACTTGGGATCCCTTGTATCTTTCTGTGCAAAGTGATGTGTAAAACAGTATGATCTGTGCCACCACGTGAGTGTTCACACCCATGGTTCAGCCACATCTGTGGGCCTGTAGTACAGGTGTGGATAGGGCGTGAGAGCTGAAAGAAAAAGTGACCTGTGTAGCTCCTGAAGATAATTGTTTAAAAACGTGTATGTGTTTCTCTTCTTCGGTTTTGGCGTGTTTTTTATTCTCTTCCCACACAAGTCCACAGTTTGGAAAGAGTTGCTGTTAGCGACTATCGGGGAACAGTTCACAGACTGTGCCGCCGCAGGTAACGATGCTCTCAGCTCTGGTCATCCCCACTTGCGTGCGCTTGGCTTGTGCTTTCCCCCTGCTGACGTTTGTTTCCATATGTTTGGCTTTTGCATATCTCAGGGTCGTTTATTTTGTCACTGTGACGTTTACTTAGCTTTTTTCCACGTGATCATGGCGTTTCAATGTTATATGTGTAGGTACATATGTATATTTACATATTTGTATATTATGTGCATATACGTATGTGTGTCTGTTTATATATGTATGTATTTTTTGCACATATAGCTCGTCTTCATAGTATCCATGACCATCTGTCTAAGATAAATAGGTAGGAAAAAAGGAAAAAAAATTATTTCTTAAGTTGAAGTATAATTGGCATACAGCACTGTATTTGTCCCAGGAGAAAATGAAATTTGACATTGATTCCTAACACAGTTGGTGGTAGGTTTCCTTTGTCCATTCCAACCCTTCCAGAAGAGGCAGGTATGTTTGTTGTCTGCTGAAGTTTGTAGTTAAGTTGGCACGATCCTTTCTGTCTCTCTCAGTCCCTCGCCCTTGCTGTCTGTCTTTCTCTTCATCCCTCTACTCAGAACGAGCCACAAAGGGGAGGTGGGGCTGAATCACCATTAGTGCCTATGATCCCACAGCTAAGGCTAAAATGTAAAGACTTCAGGACTTTACAGACCATTTTCAAATACTGAATGAGCTCTGAGAGCCCTGTGAATACATTTCTATTTTGCATTTTTCAATCGAAGTATAGTTGATGTACAAAATGTGTAAGTTAACATGTGCCCAACCTAGTCATAGTCACAGTTTCCCAAGGTCATATACTCCCTCTGTAGTCGTTACAAAATACTGACTCTCTTCCTCAAGCTGCACAACAGCCCTGCAGCCTATTTTTTTTACCTAATAGTTTGTACCTCTCAAGTCCTTTCCCCGTTTTTATTTTGCTTTGTTTTTTTGTCATGAAACCACTCAAAGAGGAAAATTGAATTGCTAGTTTACAAATTTGTTTTCTTCTTGGGTAGTTCTTTTTGAATGCTTCTGAGAGGTAACATTTAGAATAACATTTTACCTGTTCAGCTTTCAGTTACAATTTCTTTTTAAGCTAATTGATATTGATTGATTTGCCCTCAGACTTCTTAAATGGTGCTGCCTTTGGGAACCCTCCTAGGCTTAGCCAGTTCCACTCAGGTTCCAGGTTTACCTCACTGACTGTTTCTTCATTTTACTTTCGTTGTCCTTAATTGTTATACTTCTTTTTATTCACTGAAGACAGAACCTCGGTTAAGAGGAAACTGTCTTAAAAGTACAGGTCCCTTCTGTTTTAATAGGGGGTGGTTGGCAACTTTACAATATGTAGCCAAAAAACTGTGTCTTCATTGTTATTATAAACACATACATCCCTGGGAGTTTTCTGTATGAATTATTCCCATTTCTAGAACCAGGGAAAATAGTCTAAGTAATAATAAATAGCAGGATTGAGCAAAGGAGGTGTATTGTTCTGTGGTTGACATCGGAATGAGCACTGTTAGCTATTAACCGCTGGCTCCTCATTAACCCAACTTCACCACTGCAGCAGGGCAGCTCGTGTCTCTGGGCCTCACTTCCCTCATCTGCATACAGTGACTCCTCCTAGCTCTGATGTCTTGTGCTGCCAGTATCCTAGAATCGTCAGGGCCTTGCTGCTTGATGCTACATGTGAATATTCCATACTGGCCGATGGATCTTCTTTTGCATACAGGCTGCAGCCTTCTTGTCATGCCCTTCTGAAAGTGCTGTGCCAGGAGGCTACACCAAGGTACCAAAAACCAGGCCACACTGAAACACTGACGGTTCAGCCTTTCCAGCACCGATCCATTCCAGCACCCTTTGGTGCACCAATGGTGTAGAAATGGGTGAAATCAAAAGACAAGAAAATGCTAATCTTCTCCTGGCTGAGCTTCATGACGATTCTTGACAGTGATCAGTATGGAAGCTTTCCTCTTTGCTTACTGATTTTAAGTTCACATAAAATTTAACATTGAGCGCTAGCAAATATACTTTGAAGATAAAAGGAAAAATAAGAAACCTGTACATAAGACACATTTCTTGATGGGCTAATAAGTTTCCATGAATGGCCACGATCAGGTACTGTTTACTTTGGGGGGGGGAATTTTTGTTGAATTGTGACATGTATACAGAGACGGACACAGACTATACTGTGTGTAGTTTGATAAACATTCCCAAAGTAAACAAATTCCCATAACTGGCATCCACGTCAAGGAACAGAACATCCATGGCCCTTCAGAATCTCCCCACACCCTGCCTCCCCGAAAGGTGGCCACCAGCCTGACTTCTGACACCTCCCACTGATTTTGCCTGCTTTCACACATTTCTATACAGGGAATTATTTAGTATCACATCACACATATTTAGCCCAGAGTGAAATTTATTTTAAAAGGAAAGGGAAAGAGGGAATGAAGGCAAGAAGTGAAGGACGAAGAAAAGAAAGTAATCATTTTGCTGAAAATGAACCCCTCTAGTAATTGGACAGGCCCTCATTTGCAGTGTATCTAAGTGCTGAAACCTTTTAATCCTCAGAAGACACACAGAAAAACTGACAATGTAAATATTGAGATGTACAGATTTACCATAAAGACAATTAGGCAAAACGTATTAACTGCAGCACAGTTTCCTAACTTTGATAATGCTCATCATTCACATCTAACTCGTTGATGCTGAGTGTGCAGGGTCAAAGGGTGACCCTATTTCAGTAATGTGCAGCCAGCACGTAAATCTGGAGTCAACAGGCTTTACTCCTGTCATTTTGCTGCTAATTACTATATAGAGAGTGCCTCCTTAGGACAGTACATAACCATACTTTTCCAGCCACCAATTCTCAAATACCTACAAAACAGCCCCAAATCTGGAATTCAGTCTTAAAAAAAAAAAGACCTACATTAATCAAAGTAGAGAAATACTTTCCTGCCCATTCACTGAAGTGCTGTAATAACGGAGCCACACTTAGGCGATATTTGCTCTTACTTTATACACAGTGCTAACAGATGGTCATTGATTCTCTAGCCCACAGTTAAAATGCCCAGACCAGAAGGGGTATGGCTAGGGAGAAGCAGGAGAGAGCTAGGAGGATTAACAGGACAGGAGCAGACAAGCAAACCACAGAAAGCAGAGTGAGCAACTCAGAACACGCAGTCTGGGTCCAGTTAGTGTTGGGGCCCAGAGTGCTAGCCACCCCAAGATCTCTGAATGGTTGGCAGGAAGTCAGGAGAAATACTTGCTGTTCTTAACAACGACAGCCAAGCATCGAGGAACAGTTCATGTGAGTTCACTTGGCTTTCAGAGAGCCGAACATTATGCAACTTGTTTTAGAAAAAGTCTCATCAAAACAGAGTTCCACATAGTCCAAGGCTTCGGTAACATGTTAAAAAGGGCACATTACTTATCTGGAAAATTTGTTTGGCTGGGACACTCTGTTTATCTAAGTCCCTGGATGAATGTGATGGGACCGCTACAGCTTTAGCTCACTAACTTGCTTTTGTCCAGTGATTTTCCCTTAGTATTTATCACGAGTCCTCTCATGCCACTTTCTTTTGATCATCTTCATAACCTACCAATAAAATGATAAGGGTTAAAAAGCCAACTCTGGAAGACTTGAAATGATCACTCATTTCTGTTTTTCCCCTGCCTTCCCTTCAGATGATGAAGTAATAGGAGTTAGTGTCAGCGTCCGGGACCGAGAAGATGTCGTCCAAGTCTGGAATGTAAATGCCGCGTTAGTCGGTGAAGCCACCGTTTTAGAAAAGATCTATGAACTCCTGCCCCACATATCTTTTAAAGCAGTATTTTATAAACGTAAGTGCTTCATTTCCAGTTACTACTTTCTAGCTTATTCTTTCATACTTTTAAGGACAGAAACTGTGTTGCCGAAGAGGTGCACGGAGAGTCACTTGAAATTCTATGATCCACTAAATAATTCAATAAAATACATTTATGGGTCTAAAAAAGCAGTTTAGCTTTAGAAATTAAAATGAGATTTTGTCATCTAAACACATGTATCATAAAAAAAGAGATACATTATTGTTTTTGTTATTTCAAAAATTTAAACCTAATCTCAGACTTGTCATTCTTAGAAGAAATTGCCTTCTATTTGAAGCAACAATAACAAAAAAGTTATTATATGAGCTGGCAGGTAGATTTTCAATCATCCCTTCATAAACAGGGATTTATAATGTGTAACATCTGTATTTGTGGAGGAACTCATTCTGAGCACAGGCATGATTGAACGTTCTACTGAAATGCTAATACGTCCTCATTACAGATGACTGTGACCCAGGAGAGAATGCACGCACAGTGGTGAAATGTTAACAGTATGAATAGGTGTGTGGACCCATTGTTTCCATCATGATTCATGTTCATTGCTTTTGTGTGCTCTTTTGAAAAAGTCATCTTTTTCATAATGAAAACAGCTTAGTGCTATTAAACCAATGTTTAGTAGATCAAACTGCAGGTTACAGTTTTAACAGTGAGTTAGAGGAAAGGATTGACAGCCCTGCACACATAAGATGAATTTCCTGTTTTCCCAAACTATTTCAAGAGTCAGTAACCCAATTTTTTTCAACCATGGTGTTTCATTGAATCTAAGATGCCTTTGATGATAAGTACTCTTTCAGTATGATTAAGAAAGAAAAATAAAAGTCTCCTGATTTAACTGTGACATGGTCTTAATTCCAGGGGTCTTCAAATGTGCAATGGGGAGGTGGGGGGGAAGTGCATCTTAGAATGAATGAAATACACTCCATGGCCGTTTTACTTTTCCCAACCCCTTATCAAAAAGAAGAAGAAAAAAATCAGACTTTGTTTTGTCAGTGTCTTACTATGGGGATGAATCTAAGGCCTCTCTCTTAGAAATCATATAATGGCAAGCCCAGTGATTTAGGTTGTAAGCTATGGGACAGATCTGCTGCTGCAGATATCCAGAAGGTGTTTAGCTTCTGAGTTTTAAATGGAAGTTTATATGGAAGAGATAGAAGATGGCACTACACAAGTCGCTTAACTGATTGTGCAGCATGGAAATCACATGTTTGTAGATGCAATTTGGATTTCTTCAGTTCAGTTTAGTCGCTCAGTCATGTCTGACTCTTTGTGACCCCATGGTCTACAGCACACCAGGATTCCTTGGGGGATGTTGGATTCCTCAGGGGACATTGATTGTATTTTCAACCCAGACATTAATTGAAAGGTCACCAAGGGTCTTTTTTTTTTTTCTCTATTCCCTGAGACTAACTCCAGCAGAAACTCTCCAAAAGGAAGTGTTTCACTGCCGTTTATGAATGGAGCAAATGCGAGCCTTAGACCCAGCTCCCCTTATCCCTTCAAAGAGGAGGAAAGTGATTTGGAATTGTGAAGTCAGGCACTCTGGATTTTCATCCCATTTCAACACCGTGACCTCAAGCAAGTCACATTCTCTCATCCTTTCACTTTCCCTTCTTAATATTGAGGAGGTTGGTCTTAAATGATCTCCAAGGTCCCTTCTGCTTCAAAATTCTATGATTAAATTTCTAGCTAACCTGCTGTCAGGTAGCAGCAGACTCAATGTGATAGAAGTGTTTAGGCCACAGAGGTAATTAGGCCATCAGTGGTTAGGCAAGTTATTAGGGCAGTGGCAATAGCCAGGTAAGACAGTGCCAGGGTAGTCATCGCTTCGATGTTGCAATGACTGGGGAGCAGGGGGAGAAAAAGGCTAAACAGAGAGGGGAACATGCAGCTCCCCGAACTGACTCTCTAAGTGTAGGCACCATTGTGAAAATTGCGACTTAGGCTGTGGGTCCTAGTAGAAATGCATATTTTGATAGTATAAATTATCATTCAAAAATTCAAAAATTATTCAAATTGGGATTGGAAAAAACAAGCAGTTCTCTATTTATATGAAGCAGGCAGTCCTTTACTCAGTAGAGTTATACACCATCCACTGCAGAATTGATTTGGAAAAAGGAAGTTTGGGCAGAAACGTTCTTCATAGCTGGGTGAAGAACAATGATCCGGTGAGCCAGATTACAAACAGCCAACTCCATGCCTTTCCTCTGTCTTGTTAAAGTAGGATCCTGGTGTTAGTATTCAGGAGCCACTTGAAGTGTAGATTTTCTATGAACAAAGAAACCTAATGAATTTGGGCCAGGCCTCCAGCCGGGTGGCTGAGAGTCAGGCTGTTGATAAAAGTTCTCTGTGCATTTGGCTACAGATCGGTCATTTGACCAAGAAACTGAAATGAAGAGAGACCTCCTCCCCCGCCACCCCCCAAATTCTGTTACGTTCTTCAGAGCAGCTGAATGACAAATGTCTTCTGATGTGAGAATTGTTCAGAGCCAAGGTTGGCAAACTGCACTGTCAAACCAAATCTGCCACCTTCCCACCTGTTTTTGTATGGGCTGCAGCTGAGAATGGCTTTCACATTTTTCACTGGTTGGAAAAAAAAATCAAAAGAAGAACTACATTTTGTAACATATGAACGTTCTATGAAATCCACATTTCATATACATATGTATATATAAAGCGTATTGGCGCCTAGCAATGCCCATTTGCGTACATATCATCTGCGGCTGTTTTCATGTTACAAGGGCAGAGTTAATAGTTGAGACAGAGACCCTGAGACCCACAGAGCCTAAGATGTGTATTCTCTGCCCTCTTCCAGAAGGAAGTTTGCTGATTCCTGGCTTTGAGCTTTTCTATATTCCCTTTCAGCCAGAGCTCACCTAAAGCCTGCAGAATTTTCTGTTTCTCAGAATGGCCCCCCCACCCGATTCTGAATGTTCTGTTCTGTCTCCATAACCCATCGGAATTGAACTGTCTCAACGGTGACTGCCCCAAGCTGTCCCTCACCCTTAGGAGTAATAAAAATCTGCAGACAGTCCCTTTCTCCTGACTGAGTCATTTGGTGCCCAGTGTCAAGAGACCTGTGGCTTCCCACCTTGATCCAGCAATAACGATATATTTTATTGCAGAGCAGGCCATGTTTTCTTTAATGTCTATCCTTAAAGTCTTTCTTTAAAAGAATTTAAAAAAAAACATAAAAATTGAAATATTTCTAAATTTCTGCATAAGAGAAATGTTCAGTTACATCGGTTTAGATTCCTGGATGCTCATAGGAATTGGGCCGACCTGAGGTAGCCCTCAGAGCTATAAAGGGTGCCTCTCCCAGTGTTTCATCCAAGTGAAGACCAGGTTTAAGTGAACAACCAGGATAATCCTGAAGGGAAAATGATCCTATTCCCTGCCAAACCCTGACCCCACACTAGTCTGAAGAATCTAGTTTATCTGAAAAATACAGACTTCGGAGACGTAAAATGGGCCAGCCCATGTCTGCCTTCCCAGGACTCCCTTCCTAGCAGGGAAGAGTTGGGGGGGCAAAGCATGGGGAATCCTGAGTGGCCCTTGGCTGTGTTCGACCTGTCACAGTAACTTTTCCTCTTGAGAGAAGAGGATCCACCCTCGCTTCGTGATAATGGTTGAACCAGGTCTGGAAAATAGAATTTCAAACTTGGCCTTTTGCCTTGGAGGACATATTCTATATTTCATAGGCCGCCTAGTTCCCACTTCCAGTTTATAAAAATGTAAGTCTTTGCAAAATATTTTTGGTCACATCATTTTTTATTCTAGAGTTCCTATTTGTAATTAGTCATTTTGCAAGCCAGACCCGTAGGGCTGGAAAAAAAAAAAAAAAGGAAAAAACCAAAAAACAAAAACCATGACTGGGAAAAATAAAAGACCCATCCGTTTAATCAAACTTCATTCCCCCACAGAGAGTGTTTAGAGGTAGGGGAGGACCTACAAGAATTGCTACCCCCTTGTGTTGTTCTCTGTTTTGTTTTACTTTTCGTTTGGTTTGGTTTTTCAAGATAGGTTTGTGAATGGCCCTGTCTGGGTTCTGTGAGGCAGCCCACACCCCCAGCCCAGCATCCTGCGGGGGCCCCGTTTTCCCCGCAGCATTTGCTCACAGCCCGGCATATCCTCCTCATCAGCTTGTCAGGATTACTCATCCTCCCCAGCCCAGCAAGAAGAAACAGGCAGCATGCCCATTGCTTGTTTATTCCCTGTTTTAATTCTCATTATTACGTTTCTCAGGAAATGCACGCCTTAGCTAACAGTTACTGGCACACAAAGGTGTTTGAGTTCTTGCCAACATTTGGGGAAACTGAATGAGATGCCTTAGAGGAGGGTTGCCCCATCCTTTGCTTAAAGTTTTCTTTCCTTTTTTTCTTTTTTGTTTTTTTTCTGTCCTTTAGCCCATGAAGAGCATCATGCTTTTGAAGGTGGACGTGGAAAACACTAATTGCACTCTGTAAAGAATTCTTTGTCCTTTGCTGATTGGTTTTGGAAACGGTCTTAACAGGAGGGAGAGTGAAGAGGAGACCTGCCGGAGCCCGATGCTGGTTCATTTAGAGTGGGTTTCTGCCCCTGCAGATTGAGCAATTAGGACTCAAAGTGGCAGGTGGGGAGGGGGGGGAGATTGTGTGGGTTTTTACTGTCACATTACTTGCTTTTCTTTCTTTTTATTTTTGGCTTTATGAATTCTCTGTTCTTTTCTCTCCAGTTTTTTTTTTTTTCTCTCTTTTAAATTCCTCATTCAGTCTAATTATTGTTTTCTATACTCCCCTTTCATTGAGGTACAAGAAATCGGTTTCCCTTTAAGTAGTTGTGCTGTACCTAGTTAATGAGAATATGCATAATCGTGACAATACTGCTTTTGAAAACCACACTGTCCTCCGAGGAACACTAGCTTGGTGAAACCTGTCTTTTGATTATTTGTTGTGACACATTCCGACATACTCTGCACTGGGCATTGTTTTTTTTTTTCTATCCCAGGGAAAAGAAAAACCTTACTTAATCTGATTTTGCACTGACAGCACCCACATCTTTTATTTTTCCTTTTTAATAATTTTTTTGTTAGAAATGAAAGGAAAATAATAGTTGGGTTGCCAAACATGAAAACTATAATCACAGTTGAGTATCAGGATATATATCAAACTGTAAATCTTTGGACCTTCTGTGGAAGTATTTTCCAACCAGAATTTCAATTTGGCCTTTTCAAAAGGAGGCCTAGAGTGGTAGCAAAGGATTCATCTCAGTAGGAAACCTTGTAATTTCTGATTTAAAGAGAAGGTGATATTTTAATTGTTTGAACTAACCTTCTGAATTTTGGGTGTGTGTACCCATTTAGGGCTCTCCAAATCAATTCAGACACATTTTGTTAAATGATCCCATTTCCCTGTTCATGTTGTGTGTCGTTTCCAATAATCAATCATCCTCTAGCCTGGGCAACTTTCCCCTGCCTTTTTCATTTAGGAGCAGAAGTTAAATCTCATTTCCAAGATGAATGTGAACATTCACAAAGTTGAACTCTGAATGCATTTTGTTCACATTAATTTTTGGAATTGTTGAGATACATCGTATTATGTTACCAAATAAATACATTTTAATAGAAGGAAATGACCACCCTCTGGAACACTCAGAATGTTCCCATTTCCCTCCCTGCACTCTGCCAGGCCTCCTACTACATCTACCTGAAAAAGGCAGGGCCATTTAGAAAGGCTGCCTCCTGCCAGCTTTTTTTCTGGAGTCACGGGAGCTAGGGCATGCTTATACATCTCACAGAAGGGCAGTGAACTCCAGATTTCCTTTCACCCAGGATTTTTAATTCCTCTTGCATTATTGACCAGCAGAGAGAGGCGGGGCTTCTTCCAACCCCCAACCTGAGTTTGTAAATAAAATTCTCCATTTAAACACTTTAAAGGACTTCAAACAACATCTCTTTACAATCACTGTACCCTTCACTTGCATTACTAACCACATCAACCATAATAAAAAAAATGATCATGGCTTTTTTTTAATGCTTTGTTTCTAAACTTGAGTTTCTCCAGTGATTTCAAAATGAGGTATAAGGATATCAGACCCATTTTCAAAAGCCTGGAACTTGTTCTTTTTAAACATTGTACCAACATCCAACTTGTTTTTAAATTATTGATCAAGAATTGAAAAAAATTTTCTGGGCATGAGTTTAAATTCTCTTTTATACTATAAGTATTTTTTCTGATAGATTAGAAGAAAGGATATAATTGACTTATCTTCTTTATAATTGTCACATATATTTCCTTAAGTAAATGGATGATGAAGTATTTTTATTTTTGAACTTTATTTAAGGCATTGTGATGACATGTTCAAGTTTTGCATGTATGTAGCTTTTGAAGAAAAAAAAATAAAAGGAACAGGAATGTTAGGCTCCCATTAATGTTTTCTAGTTTCTATTGTTTATGATCGCGGAACATGGCTTAACACACAAAGTAGATTTTTCTGTCCCAGAGAACTTGTGCAACTCTTTCTGACTCTGGGAAATACCAACCGTGAGAAGGATTTAATTTGCCTAAGTTAAGAACCTATCATCTAAATTACTCTGAGAGAGGATTTTGTCAGATTTTGCTTTGGAAATTGTTTTAATTGAATATTTAGTTCATAAGGGACAGTGTATGAACTAAGCTGATTTAATCAGTTTAAAAACCTCTCATTACCTTTTTGGATTAAAGAAGCTAATACTCTTTTGAGGGACAAGGGACTGTCTTGTGGGGCATGTGACTTTTGTGTTAGGGTAGTGTCCCCTCCTTGGCCACGGCCAGGGAAAATGGGCAGTCCCAGCAGAAGCCTGGTGTCTTTCCGCCAAGTCTTTGCAGGTGTAGCCTGGACTCTGTGTAGAGTCATCTGCAGTCCCTCCTGTTCAACTGGGGATGGATCATACCTGTTGAAAGTAACTTGTCTGTATTTTGGTTTTCTTTTTTAAGTGCTTTCTGAATGCTGACTTACTCCATTTTGATATTTCCTCCTCTCTCCTCCACCTTTTCCGCATTTCTAAAGTGAGGGTATAGTCTACAGAGAACATGTCCATTTAATATCGTGTACCTATTAAATTCAGGATATAGTTGATGGAGAAAAATATGGAAAGGAAAACACAGTTCCGGTAAACTTTGAGTTTGACTTGACTCTGATCTTCTCCACTCTCTTGAATTTAGCTGATATCCACATCCTACATACGGTCACAAGACTTCATAGTTGAAAGAAACTTTTGAGTATTGTTGGGTCCACTTGACATAATGTATAATCTACCAACAGAGATTGCCTTTTATGAAAGGACAGGGGACTAGCCAGTGTGATGCAGCTGAGCACTGAAGTCTGAGGGCTAAATCCCAGTCCAAGTTTCCTTAAACAGGGAACACCCTCTAACCCCAAAGCAAGTCGCCCCAATCGTGCACTAAATATCTGATCCAGTCTGGCCATTGATAGACACGTAGATAATCAGATGCCCTGAAGCAGTGTCATGGTGTGGCGTTCTAAAATAACTTTATTATTCCAGGAGGTGGGGCTTTGCTATAAGATGCCCGACTCCAAGAGGATCCCAACTTTTGTACTTACATGAAACTGACAACGTTTAGATCGATCACACGGTGGCGCTGCCTTCCAGCCGACGGTCCTGGCTCAGCAGCATAATGTATCCAGCTCTGCTTGTGTGATTACATTAAGATTCTACTGCGTGTTGCTCTTGTGGTTTTATAAAACTTGGATGAGATGCTACCAGTAGAGGTTTAGTTCCCCTCCACCTAATAAAACTCTATCAACGATAGGACACTCCGGATGTGGTTTAAAAAATCTCAAATTTTAGGCTCTTATTGAGCCTTTGAGCAGTTAGGAAGAGAAGGAATGAAATAAACCAACATATAAGAAATGCCAGAAATATTTCATCATAGTAGACAAATATTGTGTCCAAGGGGAGAAGTGAAATTAGAGTTGGATTCTTTTGTTTGTGTTCGCTTTCTAAATTTGCACCTCCCCTTTAAAAGCGTAAGTCTGGTGTTCACCTTTCCTGTGTTGACGTTTCTATCACATTCCACTCACTACAAATGAAAGTAGAGGACTGCCTGTAGATGGTTTATTTCCTAACGGAGGATATTCAGACCGATCACAAGAGAGTTCGGTGACTCAGGATTGTAAATGCCTGGAGAACTGCCTCAACCTCAGAGAGGAGTCTGAAGGTGAGGAGGAAAAGGTTAGGTATGGGAGTGCAGTGAAAAACCCCTTGGAACTCATCTCCTGTGTAGCAGTTAGGGTGGGCCATCCCTCTGCATTTCCCATGAGGAGAAAAGCCCAAATCGATGACACACATTTCACACGTCTGATGATGGTCTTTTTGTTTTCTGCTTTTACGTATGCATCAAAATCTAACAGTACTTCTTGTTTAGGTTAGCCCTTTGAGGCTCAAAGTCACTGTCTTGTAGATCTTGCTGATGCAACTTGACTCTTCAAAGAAAACTCGCAGACTCTTAGAATTTTAGGGTGGAAGGGACCTTTGAGATCACCTACCAGGGCGTCTTGTCCCTTTGCTTGTAGAAGAATTACTGGGGTGCTTCCTTTCTTGACCCCAAGCCTAAGAGTTTCTGATTCAGATACCTGCCTTTTTAGCAAGCGCCCCAGTAGTTCTAGTATGGGTCGTCCTTAGACCCCCAGTTCGTGCATCCCTGATTATATCCAATCCCTAGATATGACAAACGAAGAGAGCATCCCACCCCTACCCCCCCAAGCTCTCTCAGGTGACCTGATTCAATTGTATAATACCAACAACTTTCTGAAGCCTGGAGAAAGCCATTATTACTTAGACTTGAAAAGATGATGCTCGTAAATAAGAACTTTATGGCTAGCACCACAAGTAGTAATAAGTAGCCCATCTCCGGAAGTCCATAATATAAAACCTTTAGTACAGAGTGGCAGGCTTTTCTCTTTTCTAAATACCATTTCAGCCTGTTAAGAGAAAAGAAATTAATGTTCAGAAAAAGTAGTTACCCCATATGTGCAGTAACTACTTTTCTATAATGTCTTATGGCATCTGGGGTTCAGCATCATTGAACAAGATTAAATGAACGTTATAGAGCTATAAAATTGCATGTAAAATAACGCAAAACTGTTCGAATGACTATCAAAGAAGCCCGTGAATGAATCTCCACTGAAATTAATTGTCATTCCTAGACATGGCTTAGCAAAGCTGTTACTAAACTGGAAGGATTCTTAGATACATAAGAGTATCAAATAAAAAATCAAGTAAGTGTTCCTTAAACCATGTTAATGATAAGTGAAAGTCATCAAGAAGTCAGTATTATTTGTTCATCATTGCTACTACAGTTGAGAGTCCCATTGTATATGTGTGTGTGTTTTGAATGTGCCTTACTAGAATATCCAATAAAATAGCCTTTTGGATATTCTATGGTGTCCTTCAGAAATCATGAGGTTGAAGAAATCTGTCTTACATGTTTTTGTTTTGGTTGGTTCCTGAAAAAGGTGATTGACTCATTTAACAAACTGCATGATTTCTTCATGACAGTTTCAACTTCTCATGTTGAAGTCAGAGAATTTTTCTGAAACTTTTATTTTGGAAGTGTTTGAGATTTACTAACCTGGAAACTTTACATGAGAGAAACAAGAATGAGGTAAATATGATCATTTCTGAGTGTTGTGTAGAGCTTTTTTTTTACATACAAAAAATTGACTTTAGCAGGTGAAAATTTTATTTTGAGCAATTTATATTAGTGAAAAGTGGGGAATATTAAAGGACATTGAGCATTTTAATTAAGTTATAGGTTTTTTAAAAATTTTCAAGTAAAGCTATAGTAGTTTTGGTGCATATACATTAAAATTCCCCCCCACCCCTGAATTTCTTAGCACTTAGTCAGATAATATGGCAGGCAGCCATTGTATGGTTTTACCAAAAGATTTTAACTGTCTTCTCAGTAATTAGTTATTAACACATCACCGTTCCTTTGCATGTCTTCCTCATTTGAGATTTCAGCTTCATTGAAATTGTTACATAAAAGGACTTCAGAGCTTAGACTTGGGCACACTTTAGCTTGGGACCTCCAGCACCATTTGTCCCAAATCTAAAATCTTATCAGTCTGCATTCAAAATTATTCATTCTTTTTGAACTGTGTTACCTGTATAAGTTGAACCAGGTTTATTTGCTTGATTTCTTGGATCTGCTTGTGCCCCCTCCTCCCCATGGTATACCATCTGTGCCCTGTGCTTTTGGGGCCCCTTCACATATGGCTACAAGCTGGTGTAATGCCCTTCCTTTTGATCTGGCTTCATCTAGTGATTTGCTCAGTATTTTTAAGGTCAGACTGAAGAGTTTTCTGTTCTAGTTATGTTTGATTTCATATTGTGTGTTGTGTTTGATGTTTTGGATACATGTGAAAGTTGCATCTCTAAGTCAGTAATTTTTATTCCAGCCTTTGGCAGCCATCAGGTAAGACTAGACTGTAACTTTCTTATTTGAAAACATGTAGTGATTTATGTGTTTAGTGCACATGTGTGGCCTTTTCATGAGAAAGTTCTTACTGTTTTCTAATTTGGGACTATACTGCTGCGAATTAGCACTCCTGTCTTTTAGGTTAGAACTTCATGAGGTTTGTTTACGTGTCCGTTAATTTGTAGAACTTCACGTTGAGATTTTTGTTAATCTGTTGCTGTGAATTCGTATGCCGTAATTGGGTTCTGTAGTATAGAAATGTAGTCCCTCGGGTTTAGAATTTCATGCGGTGTTATTTAACCACATTGCTTCATCTTAAGAAGGTCCCAGGTATTTATGTGTTGACTGTCAAACCCTGTTTATTCCAGCACCTACTGCAGCTTTCTGTCCACCTGTTTGAATGCGTGTGAGCATGGTATCTGACCCTAGTGCGTTGCCGTGCTCCTCTGACAGGAGGCAGTATCTCTGTTTCTTCTACTCCCTTCTTAAATATATTTGGTGGTAGGGCTTATCTTGGTGTTTTAGAAAACACATTTCATTTATTTGCATTCTTTTTTTTTTTTCTTAACCCTCTGCCAAGAATGGTTTCATTTTAGAATAAGCCAATCATGCTTGTTTCTTTTTTGTCCCCTAATTTGCCCATAAGATTCAGCTGTTCCTTATTTAGGCAAGTAGATTTACTCCTGCTTTAGAGCTACCCTGTCCCTTTATAAACAAACAGAAGAAAGCAGCAAACTCTTTCTTTTTAACTTTTTATTTCATGTTGGCGTTCAGTTGGTTAACAATGTCGTGTTAGTTTTGGGTATGCAACAAAGTAATATACATGTATCTATTCTTTTTCATATTCCTTTCTCAGTTAGGCTGTTAGAGAATATGGAGGAGTCAGGATTATGTATATGATGCCCAGTTGATTTTAACCCAGTGAATTTCATGCAAGTTTTGAGGGGCAGGGCACAACACTCTGAAGGCTTTGAGATTTCCTAATATCTCCTCTTCCATTTGAGTCTGAAAGCTGCAGTCATGTATTCAGTGTGCATTTTATCACCTAGCAGTTATCGATGCACTTGTGGAATGTGTTCTTGGTAGTTTTATAAGCACAGGCTCTGCCTTCCCACCTAAAATACAGTGTTTTTAAGACCAACACCAGTAGACTCTTTTAGTGTAGTAACTGCTATTAAGGAATTTTTAACTGCTTTCACTAATGAATGTAGTTTTTAAAAATCTCTGGAATCCTACAGGAAGGTAGGTCTTCTGTTATGAAAAGAAAACAGTAGCATGTACAAGGCTCAGCAAGTTAAAATGTGTATCATTGAAATATGTATCTATTTCCCATCATCTGGCTTGGTGGTGGTGCTGACTAGCATATTTCTTGCCAGAGAAAATAAGTTTAAATCATAAGCATATTTAACTAGCAAGCATAAATCATAAACCCTTCCAGTCGTGAGCATACTGAACTCTGGTACCATTTGTACAGATGGTATGGTGAAATGTGTGTGCTCCTCCCAGCCTCAAAGATGTGGACAAGCTTTTACTCCCCGATTCCTCTCATTCAGGAAACTTAAATCATTTTTTTTTTTTTTTGCACACATAGAATTCTAAAAAACACAGACCTAGAGAAAGGTTTCAGGCCCTAGAAAAGTTTGGTGTTTTGTGACTTACTGGAGAATAATGGAAGTGAAGGTTCAGCCCTAAAGCAGTGTGCCCCCTTTTAAGGCAAACATGGTTGGTGTTTTGTGAAGATAGTCAAGCTCTGAAGGACAAGACTTTGATTTTCAGAGTGTATCTTTAAAAAAAAATCACAGAGCCATAAATAAAATTTTAACAGAAGTCCCTTCTCTTTCAAAGAATGTTCCCCAGGTGGCTGGTCCTACAGAAATACTTTTAGATACTGCAAACAAAGCTCCTATTGTAAAATTTATTTTTAAAAGTCTAGTAAAACAATAACACATCCCTACTGACGTGCATTGTGTGGCAAAACCTGAACATTTTGGAAACCAGTAAGCGTATTTATGTACTCACTGATTGTGTTTTATGAAACATCACTTTAAAGACCTTTTTATTGCAAAGTAAAACAAGACTATAGAAAACCACCCAACACAAATGTATAGCTTAGTGAATTGTTACCAAGGGAATATCCTTCTAACAGCACCCATCTTGAGGGATAGAACTGGGCCGACTACCTCAGGAGCCCCAGTGACGAGTCTCCTCCTGGTGACCTTCTTGAAAATAACCATTACCCCGACTTACAGTAACACTTCCTTTGTTTTCTTTCTGGTTTTATCACCCAAGTGATAAACCTTACTTTATATTTTTGTATACAGAAGCTCCGTTATATTTGCGAAAATTGAGTTCAGAAAAATTATTTATAAGCCCTTTAAAAGGTAAGTGTAGAGTGACTGTAAACAGTTGCTACCTACAAGTCAGCCATTGGGCAGAGTTTGTCAGGCTTCTGTCAGGTATGCTGCTCTGGTCATAGCTCTAATATCACTGAAAATAATAGCTAATGTGTATGGAGTTCCGTGCCCTCTAATCACATGGGTTAATGAATGTCCTTCACTCTGAAACTCTAGGAGGTAAATCTTCTCATTGTTGTCGCAACTTTCTGTATGTGGAAACTGAGGTTCAGAGAGGCGAGATAATGTGCCTGATGTCTGAGATTCTGTATGAGTTTGTCTCTAAAGGAAAGGCTCTACAGCCTTAAGAAAAAGATGGAAAAGTCACTGGCCTTATTAGTTCACTGTTTTCCTGACCCAGAGAGTATAAAGAATTTGCGTAAGGTCACAGAAACAGTCGGTGGCAAAGTTGCAGGCAGATCCCTACATCTTGTGGCTGTTAAAATCAATGCTCTTTCCTTCATTCCCTACCTTCTGTGGGAAAAAGGACATGTTTTCTAATCTGCTTCTCTTCGTCATTTCCGCATGAGCAGATTTGACTTGCAACCAGTTTATAACTAGGATGCACCACCCACTTGCTTATTTTCTCAAGATTTTAACTGGGAATTTAAAAAGTTTATATTTGAGGCTTGCTTTCCTGCCTCACTTGAGTGCCCAATCTGTGGATGCACATGCCTCACACTCTTCTCCAAAGAATGTACAAGAATAACACATTTGACTGGTGTGGATGGCAGGTGAAAAAGAATTACTGGTGTAGTGTAGGCCCTTCCACATATTCATGGCCAATTCTGGATTATCCCAGCACAGATGGATCATGCAGAATCCCTCTTCTGCTTCTGACGTGACCTTTAACTATTTGTGTTTGCAAATGCTTCTACCAGAGACTGCAAAGAAGAGCAGAGACGATGGAACTTGATTCCTAGACCAGAAGGCTAAGCGTCCTGGTAAAAAGGTTTGGTGGTTTTGCTGGGAGACTCTAGGATTCTCTCTGGGTTGAACCCCTCTGGGATGCCTGACGCAGGCTTGGGTGTGAGCCTCTAGAAGGGAAGCAGACTGGGCAGCAAGCACGGAGCTTCGTTTGGAACTTGTTATTGGATTGAGATCCCGTGAACGTGAGTCTTGAGCAAGTCACTTGTCTTCTGTAAGCCCCAGGTTCCTCATCTCTAGGAGGGAAGAAGGTGGAGCTTCTTCAAAGCAAACAGCATAGTTAGGCACCCAGCTCAGTACTTTGCTCTGCAAAGCAGTAGTAAATACTTCCTTTGGTTGGCTGTGTCCATGAAGTTCCTCCAGTAAAGAGAATGGAGCTGATCCGGTGAAACTTTCACAGTTTCCTCTTGAGGGATTGGCCCAGCTTCAGCTGTTTGAGGTCCTGCAAATTGTTGATGGCAACACTGGCCAAACTCACAAGTCTCCCAACTGCTTGTTTACTGATCGTTCCACCTCATGACACTCTACTGGGAAAAGCAGATCTACCTTCTTCACTTGAACTCTGTGTGCCTGGCTTCTAAGTCCATTTGCCATGAACCCATTTAAAACCTGAATGAACCTTCCAATTCATGATTTTCTAAAGATGTGATTGTCTTCCTTCCTCAGGAATATAAAAAGGAAGTTTGGTTGATTAAAATGTTTCCAGGCTGAGGAAACTTGGGTTGAAGCTGAGGAAGATTGTGTTGTGTTAGTCTGGTGTTGTCCAGTGTGGATTGCAGGCCTGTAGACATGACATGGGATGAAGCCTGTAGCAGGCTCCCAAAAAGTCCCTAAATAACAAGTATATTCTTTTAATCCTGGATACCTTAAAGACACATTGATAGGCATTAATATAGCTGAGATAAGGATTATATGGGATATTGACTCATTCATTCAGCTAGTATGTATTGAACAACTAAGATATGCCAAGCACTAGGGATAAGAAAACAAACAAGACATCATCCATTCTTTGTGGAGCTTACAGTTCAGGGGATGGGTAAATATCATTGAAACTTCTGAACACTAGATGGTAAGAAAGACGGGAAATGGTTCTTAAATATCTTTGACTTCCAAATGGCTACACATACTGCAAACTCGATGCATGTTTGAATGAAGGAATGTTTGAATGTTACCCTAAGCAGAGGTTTGGTTTTGTTTTTTTTTTAATTAAAATATCCGTAGATTTCTAAAGCTGAGTGTTTTCTCTAATCTCAGCATTGTTTTAAAATTCTCTAATAATAGTTTTGACAATGAATTCAGTAACCACAGAGGCTGTTTATAATTTGTTGTTGCTTTTCAAACATCTTTCAAAGCCAAACGAGCCCTCGACTTCTGCTCAGTAATTCACTGTGTCTTTATGTCTCTACCTGAGGGGTAACCGTCATAAAACGGCCTGTGTACCAACATGTTAAATATGGGGATTCTTACACTGTGGAATGTCTAAAGATTGCTTACTCTGTCATTTTTAAAAGCCTGTAATTCCTTATAAAGCATATATAGCATCTGAACAAGAAATATGACACTAAGTCTCGGATTAAATAATATCTCGGGGCCGCTACCTTATGCATTTTCAGCAGTTTGGGAACTCCACTAAGTGCAGGTTAACAAGACCAGAGCATCATAAATGAGCATCTGTCCCATGACCCAGCTGGAGACCCCTCCGATTATTCATTCCAGAAGCACGTGCTGACACCGAGTTCAGCCCTGCGGCTCTCCCACTCTCCGTGGTCTTTTAAGATTGGCAGGAGGTCAAATCCTTCCACCCCTGTGCTTTGTGGCACGGCTCAGTGGTCTCCGGGTCTTGCTTTGTAGCCCTGATAACTCTATTTTCAAAATTAAAGTAAACAAAAGGAGACCCTGGCCAGGGAGCAATCCACCCCTGAATGTTTATGTGAAAAAGGGTTTGTGTTTTGTTTTAAGTGTTTTAAGTGAGAACAGGCAGCTCTGAGAAGAACTTGTTCGATTCGGCACCACTGCTGTTTTGCCCGCTGACCCGGACTTTTGCAAGCCCAAGTTCATCCTTCCTCTTCAAAGGCCTGGCTCTGAGCTGATCACACATTTTCCTTGATGACAAATTAATCAAACTTGATTTCTTGGATGAGATGGATACAAAAGAACTACAACTCCCCAAGGCCTGAAAGTCAATACAGCCCTTCTGGCTCTGATTAGAGTAACAAAAGGATATCTGAGAGGCATCTTCCTCCCGCTTGCGGCTGTGGGACGAGCTGAAAGCCAGCCGAGCTTGTAAAGGAGAAAGGCCTTATTAAAACACATTTCAGCTGCGACCCAGTGAACGGCGACCCCCCCTGACAGAGAAAATGACTTCTTAGTAGATGCTCACCTTTACTCAAGAGCAAAGTTTCTGCTTAAAAAGACCGAGAGGAAGTAGTATATTATGAATCTGAAATGTTTATAGATCTCCCCTTTTATGTTTCTGCTGTGAAGATGAGGTTAAAAAAGAAAGAAAGAAATCCGTCTGTGATATCTGGCAAATGTTAGATATAGCCCTGAGTTTGGATAAGGAAATTGACTTCTACCTGATTAGAAAGGAAATTCCCCAAGTCCGGGGGATTTATGTACCTGTGAAGGCAGGCCTAAGGCAAGGTGAAGGAATGGGCTTCAAAATGCAATTGCTGTGGGTCTGCTCTGACAACCCACTCAAGGGAGAGAGCGAGAGAAGCATTCTGCTAAATCGGGGAGCGCAGGATTTCAACGCAAACCCCTCTTAGCAGCTTTGTCATCCGCCTGTTCTGTGGGGCATCCAAGGACACTGCTCGCATCCTTCTTGTGATTGCTCTGCCTTCTAAATTTAGAAGAATTGCTGTTGCACAAAATATGGTCCCCTGATTGTCCTGGGCCAGCTTTACGCTTTCCCCCAAATGCCTTCACAAAATAAAGGGTGCATACCTTGAGGTCACAATTTTGAAAAGAGGTCTGGGAAGGTTTTTCCCCTCCCCCCTGTAGTAATGGAGGCAAAACCCACACATCTACACATTATTGGTTCCCCTTCTATAAGTTTGTAGGGTCTGCCGGCCCACAGCCCCAGCGTCGACTGATGGCTGATACATGTGGGCAGAGGAAAGTGGGGTCACGTGGGACCATCTCTCATTTATGACACTGGGTTTGAAGATCCCCCCTCCAAGTATCTTTCTGATCCTGACAGGTCGTTTTCAAAATGTCTGTAGCATTCCAGGACCCTTAATCACTCAAAGCTGTCGTTTAGATTCCAGCAATGAGCAAACTGTACAGAGGTTCTGCCTGCCCCTGTGAGGCAGCTCCAGCGCCACCCTCAACTCTGCCCTCTGACATGTGGGCTCCCAGCTGCAGCAGCCAAACCCTCGTGTCTCTAGCCCTGCACCCCAATCACACCGTGCTCACCTCTTCCTGGTGCTCGGAGTGGGAGCCCAGGTCCCCTTGCCCGTCAAGCCTGTTCCGATCCCTCCAGCTTGAGTGGAGCCCTCCTCTACAAATCTGGGGGGGGGAGGGATGTGTGTGTGTGTGTGTGTGTGTATGTGTGTGTGTGTGTGTGTGTGTGTCACTTGCCAGGCTGGCACTAACGAGTGTCTCTAGGCATTTTCACATCGCACCTCACCCCCAGTCCTTTTAAACACTGAGGCTCTGCTCTTGGTTGAATGGAGGAGCCACTTTGTCAAAAGCCCATCAGACATCCCATCTTGAGAAACCCATGCACCATTCTTAGGGGATAGCTTTTGTGGCTGGAGAGAGCACCATGTTTGGAATGAGACCATTTCGCACCTCCCTACACCCCAGCCTGCCGGTTTTGTGACTCCGAATGAGCTGCCTGACTTCTGAGCCTCTGTTTGCTCATCTGGGTAACAGGAAAGATGAACGCCCCCATCACTGGGGGGAAGAGTCAATGAAAAAATTATGCATGAGGGCTCCTGACAGACTGTTAAGCGCTCTTATGTAGGTTTTGACGTTAATGTCTCCTGATATTTGCAGCGTTTTGGTCAAGTTAGTCTGGGTTTTTATGTTTGGGTTTGGTGTTTTTGTTTTTTTAAGTTATTTGGCCAGTTTTTTTTTTTTTTTTTAATCACACTCTGAAGTAGAGTCCAGAAACCTGTTATTTTTTATGAAAATTCTTTTTTTTTCCCCTTTAGGATAAAGCTAATGCATGCTCATTTTTAACAAATGTGAACAATAATAATGGTAGCTGGCCGCATCCCCTGTCACCTTTTTTTATTCCTAAATGATTAGAAGGAAATAACAGTGTTTATGAATATCTGAAGATATGCAAGAAAATTGGGCCGAAGTTGGGGCGAGGGGAGAAGGCACAGAGCTGTACAGGAAGTAAGGGACACTGTACTGGAGAAAGGCACCCAAGCAACGCGATTAGCCTGGCGGAGCGGCACCGCCTGCCCACAGGCGGTACCAGTGACGAGTGATTACTGAGTAGCACGTGTCTGGTCCGCGTGTTTGACTACGTGGACCCTTACGCTCCGTCAGCGTGGTTCTGCTCGGGAGGCGGGGGTTTGAATGTGGAGAGAACCCGGGGGGTGAGTCCCCTTGGACTTTCAAGAGTTTGGAACGCTTCCCCCTCCCCCACCCCCCAATAAGAAACTAACTCGTCCCTCACCCGAGTCGACAAATTTGCATCGTCTTCCCACCAAGAGGCAGAAATGGTTGCCCCCGAGGAAACTTCAGCGGAGGTTCCTGGTTTTACGTCTCATTCTTTAGCTCGCTGTGTGTCGTCTTCCCGAACGGCTTATGCCTCTTGGGTTCCTGTCGCTGAATTCTAGTCCGGGCCAGCGTTGTTGCTGTTCACAGATTCTGCTGGACGGTGGGCTGGAGCTGGAGAATGTGCCGGCCTCTGAGAGTGGGAAAATGGGAGTGACTGCGGTCTTCTCGGGATTTGGGTTTCCTCAGTGGCTGTTGCTTGCCCACGTGGAGCCCTTAGACAGGGCAGCCCTAGAATGTCTTTTAGATGAGTCCATCAAAGGGAAAGTGGTGTGAGGGCTTTGCGGGGACCTCGGGGCCCAGGGAGCGGAAGAGGCACTCTCTGCTCGAGGAAGGGCATCCTTGACGCCTAGTTCTAACATGGGCTAAGTTGCCTCAGTCAAGTCTGACTCTGCAACTCTATGGACCGTAACCCACCAGGCTCCTCTGTCCATGAGATTCTCCAGGCATGAGTACTGGGGTGGGGTGCCATGCCCTCCTCCAGGGACAGTTATAACATATGCTTGTTCTAATGAAGCTCCGTTGCCATTTCTCGTGTCCATTTCGTGCATTTCAGGTTTTACGAAATTTTAAATCTCATGTTGCAGACGAAATATAACTAATGAGTTCCTAGATTGAGCTGTTGGGGGACAGAATGTATTCACCTGGGACCAAACGCAGGTTTTAAAAGCAATTCGCAGGAGCTTCTCTGGCAGTCCAGTGGTTAAAACTCCGCATTTCTAATGCAGGGGATGCTGGGTTCGATCCCTGGTCAGGGAAGGAAGATCCCATATGTGGCAAGGTGTGACTGGAAAAAAAAACAACCCAGCTTGTGTTCAAAGTCTATTACAGTGATGACTTCTTATCTCCAGTTCTTAGAGATACTTTCTTCATTGCATGGAGTTGAAAAGTATCTGTTTTTTAAAGCTGTAGCAATTCTGAGATTAATTTGTAGCAGAATAGGCAAATAAAGCGCTCAGCTCATCAGATTATTTCCAAGTCACTACCTATGTGTAGCCGGTCAGCTCAACCCTGATGAAATAACCAGTGTGGTTTTCCTGAGATCCTTGCCGGCCTCCTCCCAGTTAACTAGATGGAGGCCTCAAGAAACGATTAAGACCAGCTGTGCTTTGGGGACTCTAGTAAGGGTTTGATGTAGACAGAGTCCACGGTGGTGGATAGTGAGCCCAGAGAAGAGTCCTCTTTCTCAGTCGGCCAGGTGGTGACGTATGGTTTCCTGAGCGCAGTAGGACTCAAATGAGTCTGGAGACCCTCTCCAAGGGCTGCCATTAGAGATTTCCAAGATCTGGTACAAGTTAGGTCCTCTAGAGGCTGGCAGTTACATAATCCCACCTCTGTGGGCGCAAGTGCAATGTCACTTTTTTTTTTGAAACTTTTTCAGCTGTGTGCCAGATACAATAGGTAGGGACTTGCTTGGAAGATACATTTCCATTTACTTTTGTAGATGAATGGGCTTTCTAAATGTGTGCTGGTCAACCTATGATGATTCAAGAGCAGCCTGTGAAACAGTCACTGACCTGAATCAGGGTCCTATCTAGTGACACTTATTTCATAGCTGGGGTCCTGAAGCTTAGAGGGAAGGGTCCCCTGCACAGGGTCACAGAGCTGCTGAGCCTCAGGGCAGGATCTACACCTGACTCCCCATATTCCATATCCAGTTTCCTTTTCCCTAGGCAATTTTAATTTTGCAGTTAAGTAACACATTCCTCTTCTCGACTCTGCCTTTATTTTCTGAATTCTGTTTATTCCAAGTCTGAAATTTTCACTGAGAAAAAGCTTCACGAATTAAGCAAAACGCCAAATTAACTTCAGTGGCTTAAAATATTAGGAGTACAAAAAAAAAATTAGGAGTGCAAGGCAAGAGGACCACCATAAGCCCCACTGCATGAGGACTCCTTCATTTCACATGACAGGAAGATGAGCTCAGACTGTCTTTAAAAAAATATGAATAATGTAACTGGAAAATTGTGGAGAAATGGCTTCAGGCAGAGTTTGATCCAGAAGACCTATCATCTTCGTTCTTAAGTTTCTTTTGTCTTCGTTCTTCAGGATTAAACCTGCATCCTCCAGTTTTAAGTCCAGAAATACAGACTTTTTCCTTACTTTCTCTCCCTGGCATCCCACTAAGTCCAAAGGTTGTGTACAATTGACTCTAACTGGTTCTCATTCTTATTCCTGAGTCAGTTATTGTGGACAGCAACAGGCTTAAGTAACACACCCATCCCTCATGCAGGAGTGAAGTCACGGTGGTGGCTCCCCAGACAAGTGGGTATTGATACTGGGTAACAAATATCCACCGCAGCCTCAGGTCCCAGTAGCTGGATGACAGAAGGCAAGTTACCTAAATGCAAAGCCTTCCTTTTTTTCAGCTGCAGAGTGAAGATGATAAGGGCATTGCTCTGATTTTGTGAAGTGTTCTTGACTGTATCAGGCTGAGTAAATTTTACCAATTAGCATAAGCCTAGAAGCCAAGGGGCTGGAACTGATCCCAGTTGCAATAAGAATAAAGTCTTGACTCCTTGATTAACCCACAGGGAGCGAAGTCTCCAGCTCTTTGTGGATACCCTCCTGTTTCCTTTCCCCATTCCCATTGCCCCTCCCTGGAGATGAGTGACCACCCAGGGGCCCTGGCAGCACTCTCCTCCTGTCTCTCCCCCTGTTTTCTCTTTAGAGCCACACACCTTTCCCCATAGAGCCCACAGCTAGTCTGTGGAGATTGCCTGCTTGTCTGTCCCGCCCATTAGACTTGGTAAGGAAGAGACTCTGATTGTCACTTGAAAATAGCTGCTGGCTTGCCACCAGTATTCAAAGGATCTTTGGAGTGTAAAACAACCAGGGCTGAACAGTAGGCCAGTCCATGGAGCATCTCCTAGGTGAAGGCCTGGTTGGTTCCATGGATTTGGAGGAGGGGACTTGGCTCTGGCCTATAGCTGCAGTCCTAACCCCTGGTTAAGTCCAGGCCACTTGCCTTGCAAGGCCTCCTACAGATGCCCAGGGAGAGTGTGCCAGGAATGGAATGGACCGAACCCACCATTGGAAGCAAGCCCCCGGGGCCCGGCTGGCCTGGGAGCAGTGGCTTTGCCACCTACACAGACTGTTAACAGTGCATGTCCAGGTGTTTAGGAAAGGTTGTTCTGTAGTAAATTCTTGTTTTGAAATGATGAGCTGCTGCTTGATTCAAAAAGCAGATTTTAATCCACAAAAGAACTTTCCTGAAAGTCAAGATTTACTTTCTGTGTTAAGGCTTAAGAGCTGCTCAGAGTAAAAATGTCCCTGACTTTATGTTAAGGGAAATTGGGAGGAGAATCAAAAATGGGAAAGAAACACAAATTTGGAAATAACTGGATGGGCAATAAGACCCATCCTCTACCGGCTGCCTCCTCGCCATTCTCAAGTGTACTGTTCTCAAGCCTCCTGTTCTTATCTTTCCATGCAGGTAGCAGTTTGCTGGGAGGGTCTTGCCAATGGTAAAGTATGGAATATAATTCTTTCTAGTCAGGTTGGGTTTGACTACTCACAGGCTAGAAATACTTCCTTGCTTGAAGTGCTGGAGGTGAACTGAAGGATTAGACCCCAGCTGCAAATGTGCGCCTTATGTCTGAGGAATGAATCTGGGCAACTGTGCTCATCAGCTCCACTTGCAAGCCCACTTCCCTCTCTTTCTGCTGCCAAATTTCCTCTTGCGGAGCTGGTCTCTCTCTTATTGGAGTATTTCCCATGTGTTTGCTAAAGAGACATCACCACCAAGACATCTGCAGAGTCTCCAGGCTTTGAAGTACCCACAGGAAGCTCGGCAAAGAGAAATCCAGAGTTACTTTGAGTCTCCCGGGTGGGTGGACATACTGTTTGTTTGGTTTGGTTTGAGAGCAGCTGGGGGTGAAGCCCAAATCCAGGGTGCTGGCACCGTCGGAAATTAACGTGTCTTCACTCTTCTTCTACCTGAGACAGGAGCTTAAAATTTTTTTTTATTAATATTCAAAGGAATGAGAAATAAAAGCACACATTAAAAAGTGTTTAGTTTCCTCTTGTTCGAATGAAATTTCAAATCCATGTGTGTTTTTAAAGTATGTGTTTCTGGATTCATAACCATTCAAATGTAGGTAGCATGTAAGAGTTGACAAAGGGCATCTGTATACATTAGTTCAAGTCACCTTTGTAACAAATCAATATCGTTAGTGTATCACTATTATTTTGCTAATGAGAGAAAGATGGAAAGACTTGCCCAGCATTGCTTAGCCAGTATGAATGGCATCCTGCAGCCCTTTTGATGCCAGAGGGAGTGCTGTCTGAGAGTCTCTTCCAGTTACTGGGGAAAATGGTCTGATATTGAGCTGTTTTCCCCTCCACATCACCCTCAAATTGTAGGGTAATCTCTTTCCTTTGCAGTGGAGATCGGTCTTCATGGCTCCCCTAGATAAAATTAAAGAAATTACATAATTATCATAATATGATTAATAATGTTTATCGAGTTCTGTGCTGGAATCTGTTGTAAATTACATCTGTGAATGTCAGTAAGCCTCACAGGAACCTTCCTCATCCAGTGAGGTGAGGTGACCAGCCTGCATGAGGTCAGTTGGCTAGAGGTGCTGAGCCAGAAATCAAATGTAGGTGATCCAACAGCAGGCTCCTTCTCTTAACCCCTCTCTTTGTATAACCTGTACTGAACACCTACTAATGCGAGGCCCTTTGTTTGCACTATCTCACTGACTCATCATCACCATCCGCATTTTATAGATAATGAAATAGAGGTTCAGTGCTTTAGTCCTAAGACTTAGGAAGAATTGGAGTCAAGATCCAGCTGTAGAACCGGATCTCAGAGTCTCTGCTTCATTCCATGCCCCCAAAATGCCACTGATGCTTTCATTGCACAAAACAGCTGAAGAGCACCTTGGAGGGTAGACTCCAGAGGCTGGGCTACCCAGCACAAGAGGGTGTCTGCTTAGAGCCTGCCCCGAGCAGTGTGTCATTGAGGCGTTAGAAGGGACGCTGATACCCGGGGAGGCTAAGTCATTTGCACAAAGACACATCCACAAGCGAGGGCCGGCACCAGGATCTGAATAAAAAGTTTGTGCTGAAGGCCCTGGTCTAGGCAGTGGTGACTTGAACAACTTTGAACTTCAGCGAGTTCAGGATCCCGGTTTCCATTTCTGCCCCATCTCTGTTACCCCTGAACCTTCAATCTCCCTCCATTTCTCCCTTCTCCTCCAGAAATGTAGAGAAACTACCACCTACTTCTCAGGAATTTTGCAAAGATTAATAGGATCATTTCAGAATAGTTCTTGGAGCGGCATATATGAAAGGTGCCATCCAGAAGAAGAAAGTAAAATAACAATAATAATTACTCTGTTTTCAGTGTATTTAGGGAAATCTCCATAGGGGCAATTAAGAGAATACCGGCTTGTACTTGTGGAAAATTCACAAGTGAGTAAAATGCCCATGTCCCTGTGAGGCTGCCGGGTGGATGGTGGAATGGACAAGGCCATGGTACCAGATCTAAACCACCCAGGCTTCTGTACAAAAAATAACTTGCCTGCCCATCTCAGGCCCACAGAGATGGTGCTTTGCCTGACCACAGCCTGGTTAATGCAGAGTGCTCACCCAGCTTTTTCCAAAAAACTACATTCCCTGGTCATCCACAAAAGAGAACTTACTTTTGGAGGCTTCAGTGTCTGTCCTCTAATTAATTCCTACCCATTTACCACAGGGACAGCTCGGGGCCTCCATGCACTTCTCCCTATCTGCTGGTAGAAACTGTGTGGTGGGCCTGGCAGATAATGAGGTTTTGATGCCGCAGAGCTATTGAGGTGAGTTTATTCTGGGCTCTAAGGAGCCCTTGGCTGGTAACATCTGGTCTGTTCAGATGTTGCCTTCTCTCCATTCCGAGGGCCTGGGTTTGGTGGGTAAGATGTTCTCGTTTATGATCGGCTTGCCTTTAATCTTTGAGACTGGCTCTCTCACTTAAACACCTGGCCATGCTTAGGCTCCACACTAGTCCGCACTCCTGCACAGTGTTTCTTTCCTCCTGATGCACAGATGGCCACCACGCTGGGCAGCCGCAGCCTGCTCAGCATCCCGCAGCAGAGGGCTGTTCCCTTCTAACTGGTGAGACGGGATAACCTCTTAGGCAAACACCTGGGTACTTTCCCATCTCTTACAACTTCATTTTCTACTCCATAGCACCCCCACCAACTCCTCTCCACCTAAAGTGAGCAGAGGCTGGACCCTTAGAGTAGAGCTGCTCTTATCATCTGGGCGTCGGATCATAATGGTGATTCTGATCCATGAACCGGGGGTGGGCCTCAGATTCTGATTTTTTGACGGGCTCCCAGATGATGTGTTTGGTCCATGAACCACAGGTTGAACAGCAAAGTCTTGCAACACTTCTGGAATATTCTCCACTCTGGCCTCCCCCAGTCATGTTCCTATCTCTTCTCTTTTCTCATTACAAAACTTAACTCCCTCATGTTCTGTTCCCATAGAAGCACCTTCCTGCCCTCTTATGAATATTTCATGCTCAAGTGATAATAGCTGGTAGATAAACGGAGTGTAGAATCAAAAGTCTGTATCTTAGAGAGCAGGGTGTAGATCTATGCTGTAATGAGTCTATGAGAATCACATTTCCAGTTGGTGAGCCATTATTGTCTTTAATATATCCTGACAGTATTCTATCTCAATCAGTTCAGTCGCTAAGTCGTGTCCAACTCTTTGCAACCCCATGGACTGCAGCACACCAGACTTCCCGTCCATCATCAACTCCCAGAGCTTGTTCAAACTCATGTCCATTGGGTCGCTGATGCCATCCAACCATCTCATCCTCTGTTGTCCTTCCTCCTCCTGCCTTCAGTCTTTCCCAGCATGAGGGTATTTTCCAGTGAGTCTGTTCTTCACATCAGATGGCCAAAATATTAGAGTTTCAGCATCAGTCCTTCCAATGAATATTCAGAACTGATTTCCTTTAGGTTAGACTGGTGTGATCTCCTTGCGGCCCAAGGGACTCTCAAGAGTCTTCTCCAGCACCACAGTTCAAAAGCATCAATTCTTTGGCTTTCAGCTTTCTTTATGGTCCAGCTCTCACATCCATACATGACTATTGGAAAAACCACAGCTTTGACTAGATGGACCTTTGTTGGCAACGTAATGTCTCTGCTTTTTAATATGCTGTCTAGGTTGGTCATAGCTTTTCTTCCAAGGAGCAAGCATCTTTTAATTTCATGGCCGCAGTCACCATCTGCAGTGATTTTGGAGCCCCCAAAAGAAAGTCTGTCACTGTCTCCATTGTTTCCCCATCTGTTTGCCATGAAGTGATGGGTCCAGATGCCATGATCTTAATTTGAAGAAGTTTTAAAGAAGTCACTTTATTGGCAGTATAAAATTATAAATCTGAAAACATAATTAAAACATTGTCATTACAACTGGATTTCAGCTTTCCTTTCCTTAAACAGGCATGTTAAAATGTCCATGCTCATGTCATTCTAAACGGGCATAAACACTTGAAATCTAGCTGAAACAGTGGCTTTCTCAAGGAAGGACGCTCCTTTAGATCATGTTTAAATGGCTTCTGAGGATTCTTACATTGATATATCATAATTGACAGACATGGAGCTGAAAGTTCAAGTCACCTGTATTCCTACCCTGGTTCCATGGTTTTCCCCACACTCTTAAACTTTGGCTCTCTGCATGTGTATAGTAGGCATAGCTCTCATTATTTATCACAATTATTAAATATGGGGCTCTGTAAACTCTACCTCTGTCCCTAGGACAGCCCTAGAAAACTGCCTAAGGACTGATGGTCATGGACACCCATCACTGAAAACCAACCAGCCTTTATCACTGGACAGGCCCATTTCCCTTTACTTTCTGGATTGCAGGTTGGCCCACGATGGATGAGGAGGATACCTGGAAGGGGCTGGTTCAGCCAGGACAGTGAGAGTGTTTGGTCTCTGGGGTTTGAAGGCACTGCGCCTGACTATCTGGTATGAAAGAATTTTAGTTTCTAACTGGTCTGACCCCACTTGGCCAGTGAGAAATCCTGAGTATGAAAGGAGGCAAGTTGTCTAAGATTGCACAGCCAGTGAGTGGTGGCCCCGGGATGTCTCGCTCTGGAGCCCATGGCCTTACCCACTGAACAGCCCTCCCCAACAGGACATGAAATAAGGCACGTGAAAGTGTTTCCTGTAGTCTCTGGCATGTGGTTGGTGGGTAGTGTTCCTTGCCCTTTGTCTACACTTGGTTCCTGCCTGGATCTCCGTGGAATCCAGTGCTGTTCTCGTATTTGGGGCTGGGGGGGTTGGACGCGGCTGCCACCTTTGACCTCTGTGTTACCCAGCAGAGCCTGGCTGGTGCTGTGACTCATGGTTTCCAGCTCTCCTGGCTGCACCACTGTGCACAGGAGTTTTCTAGCTACAGGTTGGTGAAGTATTCCAGGGCAGGATGTTTACATCCCCTGGAGGAATGGGCACAGAATCAAGCCAGCCCTTGCTTGGCAACCCCTGGCTGTTCTTTCCAGCCTAAGGCGCCCTGCCAAGCCTTCTCAGGAGAGGCAAACATAACAAGTGCTGATGTGCTTCCATTTTATATAGAACATAATAAAAGTTTTCAGGATGATTTATTGTCCTAAACAAGAAGATACAATGGGCGCCATCCATTATTCAACATGCTAATGATAACCTTTACTCTCTTGTCGAGGATGATCTGAGGTAGTGTTCAACAGAAGTACAAAGAATACGCAGGGAACACACACACACAATCCGGTGACATTTCATGCCGTGACCGTTGGAAAATTAATTGTGGAAAAAGGGGATTTAAAACCAAAGGGAAGGGTATTTTTCCACATTTGCAACTTTCTGAACATCGTTAAAATTAAAAGGATTTTTTAAATTTTAGATGATTGACTTGGGAATGTCCCCTACACAAAGTGAGCATTGAGAACTCATTGAATGCTTTCTTGTGATGTTGTTTTTTTTGCTCTTTTGTGATTTTTAGAAAGTATATTTCTTCCAACTGACGTTATTCAAGCCATATGGAGAAGAGGGCCAGAACTGTATCATTTCTCGAGATGCTTGTTCATGGCCGAGTTAACACCTATGCGTGGGGGGTGAGGATGGTGGCCTGGCATACCGCTGTTCCCTTTACAGGGGACAGAAACTGAGTGCTTTTCCCCTGAGAATTACAGTTAACTGGAAAATGGAAAACTTTGTTTTGGCTCCAAGTGATGTTGATAGATGGGCAGAATCTTCCATTTGTCCTCTAATGCATGAGGACTTTTTTCCCCAAGTCAAGAGGAAAAGGTGATCAAAGTTATCTCCCATGGTGCTCAGTGATGCTATGTATGTTTCAATGGATATCAATAAAAATTAGTACAGATAGCTTATTTAGATGAGCACCATAACTCAAGTATTGATATCACCAGAGATAAGTTCATTTCTGAACTTCCTCTTTATTTGAAGCTTTCTCACTAGTTTGTGGACCAGAAGAGTCTTCTAATAGAGAGGAGAGCCTGGAGAGAGTTGAGAGCTAAGCTTAGGATGCCTCTTTCTGTCTTTCAGGGGACTATTTATTAAAGAAATTTGAAAAATAAACAAAAGCAAACACTTCTGCTGATTCCCTTAAATGGTTTTTTGGCTACTAAAATGAAAGCATCCCTAAAACATCTTAATGCCCTCAGCAATTCTCCAAAAATTTCCTCCATCATGATTTTTAGATTTATGAGTAATAACAGAAGGCAGCATTTTTCAGTTCTGAATCATAGCAGAACAAGCTGTATTTGGGAGCAGTCAGGACTTGGGCTTCAGAGTAGGCTGGCTGGGTGACCTAGACAAGCTGGTTAACCTCAGCTGGGTTATAATTCCACTGTAAGACTTAAAAGACTGTTGGTCATTTTAAGATTGAAATAAAGCAACATAGGTAAAGGAGTTAGTACAGTATCCAGGACAAAGGAATCCTTCAAGAAATATTGCCCTCCATCTCCCTCTGCATTCCTCCAGCCCTGCCAGATTGCTTAAATATATGTCAAAAGTTTAAAAAAAAACCCACAGCTTAATGAAACTTCTGCAAATATTTCATAGTCCTATGCTTAGTATTAACAAAATAAAGTCTATTTTTATTTGTTCATCTCTTTAATAAATGTTGGTTGAGCACCTATAGTGTGTAGGTGCCAGGAACAGTTGCTTTCCACTCAGAAGCTGGTGCAGCCCAGCTACGCAAGCACTCAAGTCAAATTTTAAAGGTTCCTCCAGGAGGTAAAAACAGCTCAGGGCGATGCTACTAAAACCAACTGGTTATGAAGTTGAACCACTGGGTCTCATTCTAGAGTTTTCCAAAAGATAGCTCTAAAACTATGTTCTTCTTTATTAAGGGATTTCTGAAATTCTTTAGGCTTCTCTCCACCACTGCCTACTTGTAATATCATGTTTAGGATTATTCTGAAGGATTCTGAGACTTTCCACAACTATGTCTATTTCAAGTCTGTTCTCGGAAGATGGAACTCTACAGAAGGCAGTTCACATGATTTTTTAGTCCGAATCTATAAATAATTGGTATATCCATTTTAGCCCCCCAAACTCCCATCTGGTTCTCTGTTCACACGAGGCACTAGGCCGAAAACTTGGAAGGGTAATAATATCTCAAGATGCATAAATATCATAGGATAATTGCAATGATAGTAGATGCTCCTTGCCTCTGATTTTTTTGAGGACTGGAGCTTGGGCTTTCCCAAGGTAATTAACTCAAGATCAGCAAGCTGGACCGGAGGGGAACATCACTTGGAGGAAGATAGTTATTTCGTCTTCCCTGTTCACTTGTCCTGCATGACTGCAGGCATCTAAACTCCTGATTCAGAATCAAGAAGGCTTGACCTGGTCGTTGCTCCTATGCAGACTTTTTCTAATTCCTGCCTGTTAGAGAGGCAGAAGAACACAGCTTGTTTGGGGGATCCCAGATGGAGTTTGCAGGATGGATATTAGAAAAAGCATCTCTTGTGACTGGTAAACTGAGAAATTTAAATTGGAACAGCAATGAAAAAACCATACATGTTGGGAGGTGGGGTGGGGGTGAGGCAACCCATGAAGTCACTTTTGCATCTGTAAAAGAGTCATTTTGTAGAGTGATCTGCACTTTAAGAATTCCTAATGGGTACAGTCAGTTCAGAGTCTAAGCTCAATGTGTTGGAGTCTCTGATCATGTTCTTCTGATTAAGGGGGGGCGGGAGGGGGAAACAATAACAGACAAACACTCAAAAGATGGGGAAAATGTGAGCACCAGGCGTGTCCCTGCTGATCTGGGGACGACAGCTGAGAGAAGAACATTTCAAGTGCAGGGACAGAAGCAAGAATAGCCCCCCAACAGGAGAGGGAAAGATGGTCAGCAAAGGTAAGTTTATGAACCACACAGAGGTGGGGGAGCAGAGGGGCTGAGCAAATCGGGAGCAGAAACCCAGCAAACCAAACCTGCCATGATTTATTGAAGATACTTAATTTGAAATTGTGATCCCTACAATTACTGAAAATGGAGCAGCTAAAAAGGAAAGCAGTTTCATTGTGACAGGGCAGGAAGAACCTGAGACATATTTGACATTCGCATCCCTTTTTAGAAAACTGCCTTTGTTCCAAAGTGCTCCTTTTGGATCTGGTGAGATGCCTATTAATTTTGCTTCCTTCATCATGAATCACTGTGTGCGATGGAAGACCACCTGGCACCAGCAACTCAGACTTGTCCTCTGCATCCTACAGGAGTGATGAGAAAATACGTGAGGCAGCCTGGGAGGGAGAGGGGATGCGACCAAGGAATTCCTGGAAGGTGAAGGTTGGAGGTGTATCGCTCTGTGAGGTCTTAGACTTTTTGTCATGAGAGAGGGTAGGGCATTACTTTAGTAAAACCCGCTTTCCCATCCTGTAAGCTCATTTCATTTACCCCAAACTTCCGCCTGCCAACCCCCGCCCCAGTTAAAACCAGCCTGGAATTGAAACCGTCTTTTCCCTGACGTGCCCTCCTGACGGTGACTGGCAGTGGCGGTAACAGAACTAGCAAGTTCTGATGAAGTCCTTTAATTCAGGCCCGTTCACGGCATACATTCTCTCTGTGGGTGGAAAGAAACCTGGAGAAGAGAGAGGAAACACGGCTTAAAGCCTCCAGAAATTGGCAGACGAACTTCCGGAAGGAGGCTCCTCCAAGGAATCTTCTTCTTGAATTAAACCTGGATCTGAAGTACATTTGTTAATGATCGGGCTTAAAAGTGGGGTTGGGTTTCCTTGTATCTTGCTGATATGGGTCCAAACGCTTTTGTGGGGCTGTTTAAGATGAGAAGGAAGAAATAAGGCACCATGAGAATACAGAACTGAAAATTCCAGGCCACAACTCACCAACTTAGACTAGTCTATTCTGATTGCCTTCCCCGATACATAATGGCTTGCTGCTTCCTAAATATTGTATTATGCAGTAATAGTCACTGCATGAGAACAGAAATGAGTTTTAAAAGATATTTGTCTCTGAGGTTTGGGGGCTGTTCATGTAATTTCTCAGTGTTCAGCCATTAACAGACTGCACTGAAACAACTTTTTATTTACATTTTTGAGACACATTCTTGGTGTGGTTAATGAAAGGTGATTTTTAACCCCATATCTATCTTTAAAATACTGAAGAGGCAGTCCAGAGTTTTTCCATCCATAAATGGTGGTCATAAACTACCATAAGATGGCACTGTAACATAAATTATGGGAAGAGTCAACTATATGGTATAAGGACTGAAAGAATGAAAAGTCGAGCACCAAATTTGCAGGTGAGCAGACGGGAATTATTCCCAAAGAGCTGCATTAACTAGGAGACTAAAAGCAAGTTATACTCACATTGGATTTTAATCAGGGAGATGCTATCCAGGAATTCAATGCAGAAATGCAGACAAGCCCTTTTATATTTTCAGAGAAAATGAATTCCAATGTAACCTGAAAGAAAGGATTTCAAAAAATACTAAGAGAAATCAGTCTGCCACTATAGGTACAAAAACATGGCAAAGTATTTTTCACTCTTGACTCTGTCTCAGGAATATAATAACTAAGGTCAGAATGAAAAGCTTGTTGAACTATTTTCCCATTCTTCTGACTTCCCTGTCATCCCAGGAAGGGGAGAGAGACAATGTTAGCGAAGTGGCCAACCCCACAGGGCCTGGCTGTAGAGTGTAACTGTTGGTGCCAGCACATTCATCCTCTTGGTGGTGGTTTTTTTTTTTTTTTAAGCAAAGCAAGCATTGCCTTTTACAGATAGGCACTGGGGAATAAAAGTATTTTGGGATATTGATGCAGCAGGCATCGTTGGTTGTGGTTTTTTTTTCTTTTTTGGCTATGCTCTGTCTGAGAAGGACTCAGTCAGTGCTGCCTCTGCCAAAGTGGCCCTTGTTTAGTAGCAATCCCTTAGAGATTATAGAGGAAAGAGGGATGGAGAATGTCATCCAAATTCCTTTGTAGGGGCTCTGTAGCTTCAGGTGTAGTTGAAAACAGCAGTCCCACCAGTGTGTTCTCTGGCTCATAGAAAAGCTCTTAAAAGAAAAAAAAAAACAACCCTGTTTCTTGGAGATCTCAGGCTATTGAGATACCGAGTGAGTACCCACTTTGGCTTGGCATAAGAACAGGCACATGCTCCTCTCTGCTTAGCAAGCAGGAATCCAGGCTTCGTTCAATACGGTACACTCAGGGGTGAGGTATTGAATGCTGCTGGAACCACGAGATGGTTTTCAGAAGTGCTTAGCATCCCTGCAAACAGCGGACTACATTTGGCTGAGAGGAGATCATTGGGGAGCCTGGTTTTATATGGAACGTTAGGCTCTTTTTCTTAATGATTTTTCCCCCACCCCAGTACAGGAAAATAGGGGGAACATCAGGGAACTGACAACATTGGTCAAAGATCAATCAGAGGTGTAGCATGGGGGATGCTGTAGTCTAGAAAGCCTACGCCTGTTAACGTGGTCTCTGAAGCCCACTGAGCCCAACTTGTTAGCAGATAACAAAAACTGACGGTCTTCTCTCCAGTGAGGTAAGCCTCCATTTAGGGGAAGACAGGCTTGGCTGGTCCTTCTGGCAAGTAAGCCAGAAGAGTCTGCGCAACAGACATGGAGTCGTGAGCCGTCTCACTCTAGCAAGTAGATGAGGACAGTTGCGACCTCTCACCTCCCTTATAAAATAGCTGTGGTATTAAGATGTCTGCTTTTCGGACTATGCAGAACATTAATGGAGGTTCGTCTGGGGATGGAGCAAAGGGAAAATGCATGCCTCCTAATACACTGGTGTCTCCTGTTTCTGTTGGCAAAAATCTGTTGTGAAATCTAATGCCTGCTTTGTTCCTCTGATTACCTGCTTGGTTAAGAATACTGAATTATCCCTCCCAACTCCTGCTAATTGTCTTCATAAATATTATTTTGGAAGTACTGTTTTTCTCAAATGGGCAGAGTTATAGCTTTGTTCATAAGTATGTGAAAGTTGATATTTAAGGTTCTCAATCCCTTTTCTGAAACCCTTGGTGCCAGAAAATAGAGTTGGGGGGATTTTATAAAGGTACTATGGTGCATGGACCATATATCATGTACCCAATAACTGATATGTTACTATTTCTGCAGTGAAATGTGTGGATGTTCGGGTTAATGGTCTAAGTAAACTCCATAAAGGCCCTATATCAGGTCAGGTTTTGCCAACATTGAGTTAATTTACAAAAATGGAACTTAAGAGTTTCTGAATTGTGAATAAGGGAATGCAGGTCTGTCTTCATATTATGTAAGGCTCTTTATATTTCAGAAGAAATACAGTGTCAAAGCTATATCCAAAATCCATGGATTCTATAAAAAGGTGGACTTTGAGGTTTGGCTTTGAAATGGTCTCTATGCATAATTTCTTACATATCCATTGCTTTCTACTTGTTCCTTCTTCCAGACAAATCATAACCTCCAGCTATGAGGTTGCAAACTCCTGTGTTTAAGGAGACCACAGAGATACTATGAACTGGGTAGGTTGGTGTAGACAGCAAGGAATGATGAGGCCCAGGGTGCAGGCGAGCCCTGCAGTGTCCGAAGGAAGTGCCATGCCAGACAGCTCCTGATGTCTGTTGGCAAGTGGGATAGGGTCCCAGGCCATGCCGTTTATCAGGATAAATCAGGAAAAATATGTGTATGGAATACTCTCAATTTTTAAATGTTAACAATTCAGCTTTTTCAAACTTACCATGCAAAACGTATCACTTGCACTGTTTTCACTAGCACTCAAAGGCATTTATATAGCAAAAGGGGAAAACAACAACAACACAAACTCCATATATACTTCTATCTTCCTCACCCACCCCAAGTTTTTTCTCCCTGCTTTTTAGTGCTGGTTGTCATTTCCACTCTGGCTTTGAGGGCCTCTTACTCACCCTTGACACCCATGGCCAAGTATTTAAATGGTGCATTGGATACAATAACATCACCTCTTCTGCCTAGACCTTGTATTATTCATGTTATCCCACTAATTCGCTAGTGAGGGCCTCAGCCCTGGGATGCCCTTATGCTCCCCTATTTTCTCCTTTCCTACACTTGTCCATCTCTCCAAAGAGCCACCCAGATTATGCCTCTGCATATTGTCCTGTCTCCACATTCACATTTTTAAAATTGTAGTGTAATTGACATGTAACAGTATACTAGTTTCAGATGTACAGCATGGTTCAATATTTGTGTATACCGAAAAATAATCACCACAGTGTTGAGTTAACATCTGTTACCATACACAGTTACAGTTTTTTTTCTTATAATTTTTAAGATTTTTCTCTCAACAACTTTTGAATATGCAATACAGTATTATTCACTGTAGTGGCTATGGTATGGGCCTCTCAGATAGCACTATTGGTAAAAATCCCATGTTCCAGTATAGGAGACATAAGAGACGTGGGTTCGATCCCTGGATTGGGAAGATTCCCCTGGAGGCGGGCATGGCAACCCACTCCAGTATTCTTGCCTGGAGAATCATACATTTCATCCTCATGACTTATTTATTTTATAACTGGAGATTTATACCTTTTGACTGCCTTTCCCATTTTACCTAAACCCAATCCTCTGCCAGAGGCAGCCACTGATCTGTTCTCTGTATCTGTTCATTTCTTTTTCCTTTTGGTAATTCCAGATATAAGTAAGATCAAATGATACTTGTCTTTTTCTGTTAAACATTTCACTTAACAGAATATCCCCAAAGTCTATCATCCATATTGCTGCAAATGGCAAGAATTCATTTTTTAAGGCTGAATAATATCCCATTTTATATATGTACTACCATCTTCTTTATCCATTCATCGATCAGTGACCGCTTAGGCTGTTTCCATCTCTTGGCTATTATAAATAAAGCTGCAGTAAACTTGCGGGTGCATGTATCTTTTCCAATTAAACTTTTTATTTTTTGCATATAAATACCCGGAAGTAGAATTGCTGGGTCCTTTTGTTTTTAATTTGGAGGAATGTCTATACTGTTTTCCACAGTGGTTGCACCAATTTACGTTTCCATCAGTAGCGTACAAGGGTTCCCTTTCTACCAGAATCTTGCCAACCCTTGTTATCTCCTGTCTTTTTGATAATAGGAATTCTCTAACAGGTGTGAAGTGACACCTCATTGTGATTTTAACTTGTATTTCCCTGATGATTAGTGACGCTGAGTTTGTTTCATGGACCTGTTAGCCATCTATATGTCTTCTTTGGAAAAATATTTCCTTAGATCTTCTGCCCGTTTTTTAATTAAATGTTTTGTTATTGAGTTGTATTAGTTCTTTATATATGTTGGATGTTAACCCCTTAACAGATAAATGGTTTGTACATATTGTCTCCATTCAGTAGGTTGTCTTTTTATTTTGTTGATACTGATAAGTTCTTTTGCTGTGCAAAATCCTCATCCATTTTTAATCTGACCCAACAGAAATAAACCAAACCCCTAAGTAAATCCTGTGGATTTTTTCTGATTTTCTTTTTCTTTTTTTTTTTGAGTTTAAAAAGTCAAACTGTGGAATTTTTTTTTAGTTAACTTTTATTGGAATATAGTTGATTTACAATGCTAGGTTAGTTTCAGGTGTACAGCAGAGTGAATACATATATATACATACACACATTCTTTTTTAGATTCTTTTCCCATATAGATCATTACAGAGTATTGAGTGGAATTCTGTGTGCTACATAGTAGGTCCTTACTGGTTATCTATTTTATATATGCTGCTGCTGCTAAGTCGCTTCAGTCGTGTCCAACTCTATGCAGCCCCATAGACGGCAACCCACCAGGCTCTGCCGTTCCTGATTCTCCAGGCAAGAACACTGGAGTGGGTTGCCAGTTCCTTCTCCAGTGCATGAAAGTGAAAAGTGAAAGTGAAGTCGCTCAGCCACGTCCGACTCTTAGCGACCCCATGGACTGCAGCCCACCAGGCTCCGCTGTCCATGGGATTTTCCAGGCAAGGGTAGTGGAGTGGGTTGCCATTTCCTTCTCCAGTGCATGAAAGTGAAAAGTGAAAGTGAAGTTGCTCAGTAGTGTCTGACTCTTAGTGACCCCATGGACTGCAGCCCGCCAGGTTCCTCCGTCCATGGGATTTTCCGGGCAAGAGTACTGGAGTGGGGTGCCATAGTAGTATCTGTATGTCAATCCCAGACTCCCAGTTTATCCCTCACCCCACCTTACCCCTTTCTGTCTAAACCAACTTCATTATTTACAGCTTTTGAAACCTGCTTCTCCCTGGTGTCTGTGTCACGGCATGCCTCGGGTTCCCTTCTTTTCCCCCGTCTTTTCACTCACCATACTCCAGTGTTCTTCCTCCCCGTACTCACAGCCACCTTGTTCTTTGCTAAAACCTGAACGTGACCTCCATCCCGGCCATTCCACCATCTAGACTTTTAGACTTGGCTTCTCTTCAGATATAAAACCTCAGCTACCAGTTGGGTATCCCACGGGTGACTCAAACTCAATCCTTCCAAAAGAGAACCTCACACATTCCTTTCTAATGAGCTCCAGATCCTCTTCCTCCTCTCCGTTTTCCTGTCCGTGAGTTAAAACCAGTCATCTGTGACCCACCACACTTAGCACTGCAGTAGTCACTGACATGAGTAGGGTCCATCTTCCTCATAGTTCCTTTCCATCCACACTGTGAGTGCCTTTCTTATTCTTATTACCACTGTCTGCACTCTTGGGCTCTCACCCCACTAGCCTGTCCTGTGAAGTTGGAGATGATAGTTCCTAAAGCCCAGCAACCACCATATAGTCCACCTGATTCCCCAGTGGCTTCTCCAAAAATTAATTCTTATTTCCAAGCTGTTAAGACTATCAATAACCCTAACCCAAATGATTTTCAGTCTGACTGACCACGAGTACCATTAGTACACAGCATACATTTGCTAAACCAGACTATATTTCAAAACTGTCTTATTCCCCTGAAAGGAAATATGCTCTTCCTTGTCTACACTGAAAGTTTGCTTACTGCCCAGAGGCTACAGTACAGTTGTTACAGTTTGACCAATTCATGGATGGTGCCACCCAATGTAAACTTTTTTTTTTTTAATGTAAAATGTTTTTACCATCTTCATTTCAACTTTCTTCAACATGTTCTGCCTTGTAGGTACTCCCAGTGATAAAATGGAAGAAGAGGAGTTCATGGCCTCTGAATATATTTAAAACCCTTTTTATTGCACTAATTATTTCCTGAGCAAGTGCTAAATAGCTGTGAAACTTGGCCAAATAAAAATAACCTGTACATCTAAGAGTCAGCAGATTAGTAATAGATTATGAATACACTAAGCTATGGTAGCAGGAAAAGTCAAGGTTAAATTTTCCACTAATAGTTATCAGCAGCATCTGATAGGGCCATGAAAACTAAAAAATAGTTAAAAATGGGACACTTACTGAACCAGCTTTTGCATCAAATATATGTTTCATTCAAAAACCCCAAAATGATTGATCTTATGTTATCTCTTGGAAAATTTTTCTGGCTCTCAGTTTTGCAGTGTAAAACTGCAAAATGCTATTGGTGTGTTATGAGAGACATGCTTGTTTTTTTCCACTGGCTCTCACTAGAAAGATTATCTAAGTCCTTTTTATTTTGTCAACACTTAGGCACAGCAATTTAAGCATTTATTTTGGTTCTTAAGACTGTTCATGATACAATAATACCAAGCAAAGAGCTTTTTACCCACCCTGTTATCACTGAAGACAGATGAAGGTCCCTGTACTGCCTAGGAAGTTTGTATCTGGTGGAGGATAGTGATGCGTCCTAGCACTGGGTTAAGAAAGCATTTAGTGGAATCCATCCTGAGTATCTTGTTCTACTCTGGAGAGAGAATGGAGAAATACTGCCTCTTTTCTCCTCTGAGCTTTTCAGTAAGGTCCAAACCCAGTGATAAAATTTGGAGAAGGTTAATTCATCTTTCCCCATACAATTGGAGTTGGATAACCAGACTTTTTAACGGAACAAGTTCTCTCTTTTTGAAGTGGGCAAATGTATATCCTAGCTTTCAAAGTTCAAATTCCAACTCAGGTAATTGGAAATTGCCACATGCTCTCCAGAAGTTATTTTGTTTCTTGAAATATTATTAATGCCATATTCAGATACTTTAGCATCCACCAGCACAACCACTGTGGATTGGGAAGATATGAGGACTGAGAGAAAACACTAGTATGTTTTCACTTCTCAATGAAACACTGACACTGGGGTGTATGAGGACTTGCCTATCATGTACTGCTCTACGTAGAGTTTCCAGGTCTCGATGATGTTAACATTTCAGTGCAAGTTGAGGGTTGTAGCCATGGTACTAGTGGATGACTAAGCTATGGTTAGTTATACAGGTGATGGAAGCAGGTGTCAGAGAATGTAATAAACAGCTGAGGCTTTTGAAATTGTCCCGTGCCAAGTTTGTATCCCCAGTTTTCTGCACTTAGAGCCGTGTGGCTGAAATAGATGGGTCCGGCATTATTCTGCAGAGACAAATTCCAGTATCTCCCACACCCCAAGGATGTGTGGCACACTCTAGCATGCCCGAGGGTTGCTGCACACTTAGGATCAGCAGCTCTTAAATGCCTGCCTGTAATTGAGATTTTTAAGACCTGGCATTTGAAGATTATTCTATGTATCAATAGAAAATGTTTGTTGGCTCAAGATACATCACTGTCTGAATCCCATCTAGGTAGCCAAAATTTTACTTCTTTTCTCGATCACATTTTTCTTCAAACATCACCAGGGTAATATGAATAGAGGTAGGCGATTTTGAAACACACTTCAAACGCCTGGTTTTAGACAAGACGTCTTCTCTTACTTTTCAAGCTCATTGATCCTCACTATGACACATCACATCTGGTCGTGTCTTTCCTGTTCTGTTTATGTAACATAGCATGGTGTCAAGTGGAGCTGTATTCTGGCACAATCACCAGCCAAAGAGATCACAAACGTTATTTCTGAAAACTGCAGTAGAAGTGTCAGTGTATTTTAAATTTTGTTCATGAATCTTTTTTTTTCCCCCCCAAAAAAAACAGAGATATTGATTCTAAAAGGTTGTACTTTTAAAATTTACTGTTCAAAGAACCGCTGTGTCTGCAAACTGGAGGGCAAAGAGTTTAGTTGCTCAGGTGAGCAAATATTTATTGAATGGTTACTTTATGCCAGACAGTCTGGTACCATATTCGTTCTGGGCTGCACAGGAGTGAGAGGAACTAAGTTTCTAAGTAGAAACTCAGTAGAAACTTTCTACTGGTTCAAACACCCAGTTCAGTAAACTGGAATTGTCCGCTGGCCGCTGCAGATACTGATGACTCCCTAGTCTCTGTCTCTAGCTCTCACTTCTCCCTTCAACCCCAGAATCAGTGTGTCTACCTATGTTCCAGTGTCTTAAGGGGCTTGCTCCTTACGCACCTTACACTAACGTGTCCACTTATGCGTCCAAAAGGTAGAACCAAGATGACCAGGGCCTAGTAGATGGGGAAGCGGGGAACAAAGAGAAATGGGTACAAAGTTTGTGTTTGCAATGATGGAGAAGTTTGGGAAATGGATGTTGGTGATGGTCACAGCATTGTGAATGTACTGCCAACTTCAACACTTAGACATGACTGCAGTGGTAGATTTTATGTTTGTTTATTTTACTGCAATACAAACCGTACCCATCCAATACCAACCTCAGTTTCCACTCCCCAAACCTATTAATTCCTGCCATCCTCTTTGTCTCAGAAAATGACACCTCTGTTCATTCTTAGGCTTGTGTTAGAAACTTGGTGTCCTCACCATTGATTTTCTTTTTCTCACATGGAACACTGGCTCCATTCTGAAACCCAGGTGGATGGCTTACCTTCAGATACACCGAGAATCCACTTATCACCCCACCTCAGTTGCTTGATTCACGTCATCCTTTGCCTAGACCACTGTAGCCTTTTAGCGAATCTGTTTTGCTCTTGCACTTCTATAGCTCATTCTCCACGCATAGCTAGAGTGACTCTTTTCACATACGTGGCCCATCATGCTATTCTTCTGCCCGCTTGCGCCACTGCTTTCCTATCAGAGCACTGTCAAACTCAGGGTCTTCCTGGCCCCAAAACCGCCCGGATGACCTAGCCTCTGGCTGCCTTGCTGACCTCGTCGCCTGTCACTGTCCTGCTGCCTTTGCTTCAGCCACACTGGTCTCCTTGCTGTTCCTAGAACATGCCACGCACGTTCCCGCCTCGAGCCCCTCACTACCGTCTGCCTACAGTACTCTTCCCCATCTGGTGCCGTATCAGCTCAAATATCACCTCCTTGGGGAGCTCCCTGGGCATTGTCTAAAGTAACATCACCTCCAACACCATTTTCTCTCACTCTGCCCTGATTTATCTATGTGTTTTACTTGTCTTTTCCTCTTTCACTGGGATATAAGTTCCATGAGGGCAGGAATTTTTTTTTTCTCATTTTGTATACTGCCTTATCTCCAGAAGCCTGGGACTTCATGGGTTTTCAGAAAGTATTATATGATATACAGGGCACATAACTATTTTTTTCCTTACTATCATTAGTTTGGCTATTACAGAGAACTGAGTTATCAAATAAATTATTACTTGGGAATTAATTATGTTTTCCTTTTTTCTTACATTAAAACATTTGACTTCAGGCAAAGGAATTTTAGGACATTAAGTTTTCAAAATATAAAATTTTAAAACATTAGTAAATTTTGTTCAACTTAAGACTTAGATATACATAGGAGCAATTCAAGGCAAATAAATATAATTCCAAAATACATACTTGAGTCAGTCATATTGCTTTAGGTTATTTTGCTTAGAAGATTCAGAGATGCAATCAAAGGGCGCTTCTGTCTTACTTTCTAACCTCCGAGTCCAAGGCCTGGACTTCAGGTACGACCGCATTCAGGTCTTTGAAAGATGCAGTGAGTTTTCATTCTGTTTCTGGACAGTTCTGCCTCCTCTGGTATTGGCTTTATTCTCAGTCAATTCTAGGATTTTGTCTTCCTTGTCTCTGGTAACCTCAAGCGAAAAAGGGCTTTTTCATATCATGAGTCCAGCAAAAGCCCCAGGACTCAGTCAGATGAGACCATTCGGTGGCCACCCTTGAACCAAATATTGGATCCAGGAAGATGGAAGATGTTTGTTTGGCAGGCCTGAGTCACATGCCCATTTTGCAGCTAAGAAGAGAGGAGGAATTAAGGTCAGCCCCACTCAATCACACTGACCAGGCACCAGAAAGGGCTTGTTTAGAGGGGCACCAGAAGAAATGGATGTGTAAGCGCAGAAACACCTACTATTCACTAGATCAAAAAAAGAAAAGAGATTGCACTTGGGTCTGTGATGCCATACATTCCTCTTAAGTATTTTCAGTTGATTGTGAGTAGATTCATATCTATGTAAAACATGAGAGAGCTTTCCTTAGGACAGGAGAGGTTGCATGTGCATGTCAGACCACGTGGCAGAAAATGGGAGACATTTGAAGCACGGGGGAAGCTAGGGGAATTGGGATGATTCAGCCAATTTCTCAAACCTTGATTGACTCAGACGTTTCTCCTTGAATGTTGTTGTTTAATTGCTAAGTCATGTCTGACTCTTTGTGACCCCATGGACTGTAGCCCGCCAGGCTCCCTCTGTCCATGAGAATTTCCAGGTAAGAATATTGGAGTGGGTTGCTGTTTCCTTCTCCATCTCCTTAAATGAGGCAATTTCTATTTAATTGAAAAAGTTACTGGATAGTGCAGTGTATAATGAAAGTATATATGTAAAAAGTGTATGTAAAAGACACTTGCTCCTTGGAAGGAAAGCTAACTATGACAAAACTAGACTGCATATTAAAAACCAGAGGCAGCATTTTGCTGACAAAGGTCTGTATAGTCAAAGCTATGGATTTTCCAGTAGTTGTGTATAGATGTGAGAGTTGGATTATAAAGAAGGCTGAGTACTAAAGAAATGAAGCTTTCAAATTGTGATGCTAGAGAGACTTTGTAGAGTCCTTTGGACTGCAAGGAGATCAAACCAGTCAATGCTTAAGGAAACTAACCCTGAATATTCATTGGTAGGACTGTTACTGAAGCTCCAATCCTTTGGCCATGTGATGGGAAGAGCTGACTCACTGGAAAAGACCTTGATTCTAGAAAAAACTGAGGGCAAGAGGAAAAGGGGGCAACAGATGATGAGATTGTTAGATAACATCACCAACTCAGTGGACATGAATCTGACCAAACTCCAGGAGATAGTGGAGGACAGAGTCGCAAAGAGCCGGACACGACTTAGTGAAAAACAATAGAAACTTACTTGGTGGTTGTCTCCATCTCTTGACTTGTTTAACCCACATAGAACTCAGCTTCCATTCAGTTTGCCTATTTCCTTTTGCACAAGTTCCAGCAACTGGATTTTTCAGCCCTATCAGTGAGCTAGGCCCCCAGTCCACTGGAGACTATACGGTACAATGGTGAGAGCGGTTCTTTGGCCTCAGGAAGACATAATTTTCAGTCCTAACTGTGCCGCTCCTTGTGTTTATGATCTTGGGCAAGTTGTTTAACCTCCTTAGGCCTTAATGTTCTTATCCCTGTCTTAGGTCCTAAGCTTTCAGCACTGCTCTGTGTCCCTCTAATTCAACTTTCTGGCTCTAGCCATATCGTGAATGGTACAGACATACAGTTAGAATGCAGGGTGATTTGGTGGGCAATACAAACCAACTCTGGTGCAGTTAAACAAAAAAGGAATTTGTGGGTCAGGGGTAATCCCAGGGAACTGAAGGAAAAGCTGAACCTGAAAAGCACAGAGTGAGGTCCAGGAGAGAGGTGATAGCCCCTCTAAGGCAATAGAATCAGGATGAACTGGCTCCAAAAACTTCCGTTCATGTGTAATTCCATTCACGGGTCTGGGGAGCATGACTGGTCTAGAGGACTGAGGACACTTCCTAACCACACAGCAGTTGTAGAAAACATCATGTTAATATATTCTACATCGTATGATGTGTCCGTTTGTTTGTTTGTCCTTTGACTATTTGTTGAGCACCTAAGTTGGGTGCTGGGCTAGAATTTGAGATGGAAAAAAAACCCAGTGCCTGCCCTTGTGCATCTCATATATAGTCCAGCAATGACTGAACAGATAGGATCTTTTGGTTCTAGAATTTAAGGTAGGTCCTTTGTCCCACTAAGTCATTGTGCAGAAGAGCAGAGTGCTTCTCCAGAGGGAAGCTGAGAACTGTGAGCAGAAGGGGAAGAATGTCTGCTGACGGGGAAAAGCAACAGCTATTCCACTACACCTAATTAGTATATTACTCCAGTTTTCAGAGCTTTGGCTTCTTCATCTGTCAGATGGGAATAGTAATGATATGATACTCACAGGGTTATTTTAAAGATTAAGTGGGTTAGCATATGTAATGTTCTGAGAGTAGTACCTAGAACATAAAAAATGGTCTATAAGTGTTAACGCATCATCACCATCATCGTTACATTGTCATCATCCCAAACTCTTGATCTGCTGTGTCTTGTTACACGCTCTTTTCATAATGGGGCCCCAAAAAGTGGGAAATGCCTGTCTATGCCCCAACCCCCCCAAGCAATAGGACTTTTTGAGTAGTAATAAAGAAGAAGAGGAAGAAATTTGGCAACTTCTCCTTGTGTAGTCACATAGCCAGTACCTTCTCTGATTTCCCCTTTGCCTGGGGATCTGCAGCCTGTAAGTGTTAATTTAAAGGGGACGCTGTAAATGGTGACTTGTGCAGGAGCCTCAGCCTGTGCAGACAGAGTCCTTCTCTGCAGAAGGTTCCAGGTTGGTGGCTTTGTTCCAGCCCTAACCCTGCATATACTCATAACCCAAAACTGACTGAAAGTGATTGAAATGCAAGTTTTTGTTGAGCTGAGATGCTAAATCCAGGATCAGGAGCATATGGATCACTCCATATTTGTTTTCTGCATATCTGATGTTAGCAATTTAGAACATCACTGGGACGCTCCCTAGAGAATTTCAGTTCTGTAAATGAAACAATTATTTTGGCAGTTTGGGAAAGATATATTCATAACTTTCATGGTATTTAAAGGGGAAATACACCTTCCCCGAGTCCCTTTTTCCCTTGCCAGATACGAAGAATGAAATCAGAATGCAGAGGGAATAGACGGCATAAATAGAAAAATTGACAGTGCGCTGCATTCACAGTTGGATTTCTAGGATTGACAGTGAGACAGGAAGTGAAAGGGTTTCTCCAAATCTGGGCACAGGAAAGTTGTAGAGAACACCATGCCTGGGGCATTATGTTCATTCATTCAAACATCCCTTGTCTTAGAAACACCTCCTATGTGCTTTTGGTAACGTCTTAGATTAAGATGACTAGTGCTTGCCCTTGGTAGTATGTTCACAGTTTCTAATGCTGTGTAGTAGGATTCTTTGGTTGCAAGTAACAGAAAGCAACTTAAAACAAGCTTGAGTCAAAGAGAGAAAACTGTAATGATGACCTGTTGTCTTGTGGAATCCAAGCCAAGGCACTCCTAGAGCTTTCAGTAGGCCCTGGACCCAGGAATTGAAAGCTGCATGACCTAGGCAGTCTGTGTCCTGTCTCTGTCCCTCATCTTGCATATTTGGTCAGTTTTTCCATGCTTCCTGGTCTTCCATTTTTCCCCATCCGCATAGTAGAAAATGCCTTTCCCACAGTTTCTGAGTCATTAGATTGCTCCACATTTGAGAGGTCATCCCAGAAGGAAGAAAATCTCTCTATCCCAAGGCTAACTGGGAGGGAAACCGATTGGCTTAATTTGGCCAGGTGTTTACTACAGGTCCAATCAGCTATGGCCAGGGAGTAGGGTTATATACAACCCCACACTCAAAGCGTGGTCCCCAGATCAGCTGCACCAACACCATTACTGGTATCATTACAACACCTCCTTTGAAACGTGGACTCCAAGACTACCTCAGACCTGCTGAATCTCCATGTTTGCAAGATCCCCAGATGCCTGGATGCACGTTGAGCTTTGAGAAGCTTTGCTGTCACACCTACATGGCTGTCCATGGTTTCTGTGTAGGAGGTGGGCAGATAAGGAAGGTTGCCATGAGCCGAGCAGACAGCCCAGAACATTTCTATGGCAAATAACATGAAAATGCTCAGTTCTGGGGGCTACTTCCTGCAACGTTAGCTCTTAAGAGTATCTATAGAGGAGAGTGACTTACAAATTTATCTTGATATAGATAAATCTTCCATGTCTCTGTGATGTTTCTCAATAATTGCTTGATGTTTTCTTGCCTCCTCTGCCTCCTCAGAGGGTGTGTCTATCTCAGATGAAGTCTGGACCATTCATGCTCCCCAAGCTGGCAGATGGGGTTGGTTGGTGAATATGTTGCTGACAAGGTCCAAGTATGGGAATCGCATGGCACACTCCAAAGGTCCAAGTATGGGAATCACACTGGCACACAATCATCATCTGTAATGATGATTGATTGTGATCTTGTAGGAAATGCCCTCGGACACAGGCTGGGAAGACCTGAAGTGTCCCCAAGCGGTAGCAGGCGAGGAAAGGAGGGCAAGCTTTGACTGTGAGTCTTAGAGTGCTAATGTAGAAGAAGACTGTGCCCATCTTCATGAGAGTCTGTCTTTCCCTGGTGGTGTTTGCACTTCAGCAGAGACCCTTTGTCATGGATCACTGAGTGTGAGCCTTGTGGCCACGTTTCATCTTAGCTTTTCATTTGTGTTTAGGACCATCTTGTATTTTTTTTCCTGTCCCTGAGGCACACAGTAGATGCTCTTTTCATGCTTGAGAGGACTCAGAGGATCTCATCTTGAATGAAAATGGACACTAACAATGAATGGTCCCTTTGCCATGACTTTTCAAAAGCCTTCTATTTATGATCAACCAGGCTTCTCCAACTGCTTTCACTGGTGATTGAGACAAGCTTTGGGTGCTGAGCACCCTGAGCTCGGGACATTGGAGGAGAATCAAAGGAATAGATCTAACTTCACTCCCTGTTTATATCCATACTTTGTGTCCATCTCAGAGTTGTCTGCTCACCTTAAAATACATTAGAACAACAGTCCATGTATGTATACAAGCATATGAACACAGGGATTACATGTTTAGAATTTCTTTTCTGATAAGGATGTATGGTCAGAAGATGTGGAGACCCATAGTTTAGGGCTATAATTGAAAAAAAATTTAAAGGCAGTGTAGAACCTTTTTTACTTAAACCCATGTATGAAGTTTGCCACATGCCAGGCACTGTTCTGAGTGTGCTACAGATATTAATGTATTTGAGGCTTGCTAACCAGTCCAGGAGGGTAGGTCCTGTTTGGAATTATTTGTGGAAAGTGAAGCCCAGAGAGGCTCCGGCACCCAGCAAGAAAGTGGAAGCTGGAAAACACACCCAGGCAGGCCAGCTCCAGGGCTCAGGCCCTCACACGCTGATTCGGCTGTTCCTTCAAACAAGCTCCGGTGCGGAGCCAAATGCACAAAGAAAAGTGAAGAAGCAGAGCGGAGAGTGAGGAAGAGCTTCTCGGTTGGGGGGCACTCAGCCCTTTCCTTCCTGCTCGCCTCAGCTCTTTTCCCCCTTCTCCCTGAGGTGCAGAGTGCCCCAGGGACATGGTTTGGGAAGCGACCTAATCCAGCCTGTTAATTTTGTCAAGTGGTCGCGTTTTACCCTAGGTCAACCAGCTTCCTAGTGGCCACACAGGGAGAATCGCACTTCTAATTCAGGCCTCTTTCTGCCTTCCTAGATTAGACAGGTAGGGCCTGTGCCTTCATGAAAGCTCCCTTCCCACCACCTCATGTTTAGAAAAGCACATTTCATATGTCCTTACTGTGTTATAGTTCTTCCCTTCTTTATCCTTGTTGAGTGTTGCATAATTTACCTTCCAGGTAATTCTTTTTGCTCATTTCACTGATTTTACCAGGTTTCAGTCTTGAGCTTATTTCAGGCAGCTACAATTTGAAGAGGACGGAGTGGGCTGTCGAGAGACACGGTTGTGATGCTTTAGGTCCACTCGGGCTGAACTGGCCTGTAGCAGCTGCTCCTGCTGACACCATGGGGCTGGGAATGCCACAGTGCATATCTGATGATGGTCTCCCCTGTGGCAGTGCCGGGGCAGCCCAGGACCTGTTGGACTTGACTGCACACACTGTGACGGCCCACTTAAAAAAATTATTTGTGATTTGCACTCGGCTATCAATGGAGATTGAGCGTATTGATCCCAACTGATTGCCGAGGACCAAAATAAAGTGAAAGGGTAATTGACTGCCGTGTCCCCCATCGATCGAGCGCCACAGTTCATCACCACTGAAATTATTTTCAAGTACTTTGGTTTATCATTCCTAATAAATACAGAAATTGAGTGATCAAAATGACTTACATTCACATCGAACCGAAAGCTTTTAAGGAAGTGTCTATGTTTAAGTGAGTCCATATTCTACGGTGGTTTTCCAGTCAAGCCCCCAGGGTCCATTCTGACAGTGCTGGGATAAAGCTGGGCTCAAGAAAAAAAATGAAGCATCATCTCTCAGAAGCAGGAATCCCTGCCACTGGCACTTTTCCAGCGATGTCATGGTAGTAGCGGCCCCTGAGATTTTAAGGAGGAGTCCTCCATGTAGTCAGACTGTCCATCTCATCCATCAAACAAATATTTTCTTCAAGGGAGCAAGATTTCTTATTTATTTCACTCTCCCAGCACCATTCATAAAAGCACCACGGTGGTTTACATGTTTATAGTGATGTTAGCAGTTATGTTATTAAATCAAAGTAATCATTAACCATGTTCATATAGTTTATGTGGCATTTGACCCTTTCGTACTTTAGAATATCAAACATCCTGTTAAGCAGGTGTCTGAAGAGTAGGACTGAGAGGCTAGTGCTTGCTTTGGGAACCAAGGTTCTGTAGCACAATCGCATCCAAAAGAGGCACAGCCATAGGTGTGACTAAAACACACTGTAAAATGCAAAATCTCACAATAAAAATGGAAGGACTTATGGAGAAAGTGGGGTGAGGAACGTAACACAAAACGTTGTCAATGACACATTAAAAAAACAGAACGTAGTAAAAACAGCCCAGTTTTGCATATGTTCACTGATTAAGATTATATAAGTACTATGCTATATGCTGCATTTTACCTTGGAAAAGACCTGGAGTTTGCTTGAGGAGGTGGCGTCCACAAGCAGTGGGTGGCAGCCTGTGAGTTACAGTAAGTGGTGGCAGGCAGGTATTCTAAAATTGGATGGAAATTTGTAGCACCAGATGTGAATGCATGTGGTGCATGATCCATATGGTGAACTGGAGTAGCTGGCTGATGTTGAACGCTGTGCATGTGTGAGCATCTTGTGTATTCCCACGCCACTCAGTTCAGCTGGGTACAGTTTTCTGGGTTCACCTCGTATTCCTTACAGACGTTAAGTAGCGACAGTATTTGTATTATGCTCAGATCACTTCTCAGTGTATCAATCATGTTGGAAGAAATTCATATTTTCAAAATAAGCATAACTTATTTTGTGTAAACTATATACAAATTAGTAATACATGTATAATACATACTGTGTATTTTTGTATGTAAGTATATACATACTGTATATATAATAATGTAAGTAGTAGAACTGCCTGTATAATAGAAACCACAAATATGAGCCATATAGATGATGTTAAATTTCCTAATAGCCACAGTTTAAAATGTAATAAGTACCTGCTTCCTCTTTAGGTGAAATTAATTTTTATAAGATCTTTTATTCTAGTATGCTCTGCATATTATTTCAGCATGCTGCTGCTGCTGCTGCTAAGTCACTTCAGTAGTGGCTGACTCTGTGTGATCCCCAGAGACAGCAGCCCACAGGCTCCCCTGTCCCTGGGATTCTCCGGGCAAGAGCACTGGAATGGGTTGCCATTTCCTTCTCCAATGCATGGAAGTGAAAAGTGAAAGTGAAGTCGCTCAGTTGTGTCCGACTCTTAGCGACCCCATGGACTGCAGCCCACCAGGCTCCTCCGTCCATGGGATTCTCCAGGCAAGAGTACTGGAGCGAGGTGCCATTGCCTTCTCCAATTTCAGCATGCAGTCAGTATTAAAAAAGCTAATGAGATATGTTTTCTTCTTTTTTATACTAAGTCTTTGAAATTGCGTATGTCTTTAACACTTACAAAACCATCTCAATTCAGACTAGCCACATTTCAAGAGGTCCATAACCACATGTAGCTTGTGGCTACCATATAGTGAAAGTATTGAGTATAAAATTATTGGATAGCATCACTATAGAGAATAAGTAGAATTTGCAGTGTAAAGTAGAAATTCATTGTAGGGTGTGGGATCTCCCTCTTTTAAAAAAAAAAAATTACTGAAGTATAGTTGAGTTACAACGTTAACTTCTATGCAGCAGAGTGATTCAATGACACGTGTATATACATTCTTTTTCATCTTCTTTTCCATTATGGTTTATCATAGGATATTGAATATTATTCCCTTTGGTGTACAGTGAGACCTTGTTACTTACAGGATCTCCCTCTTTCTGTTGACCAAAGCTAAAGATCAGGCGCATACTTTAAGATATATAAGCATATATATTTACTTAAGAGAAATTGAGACTGTGTTTAGAAAGCAGATCTCTGTGTGTAACCCTTACAAATCCACTTCATTTATAGCTCACTGTGTTTTGAGTGTGTGCTGAACAAATGTTTTAATGTTTTCTTTATTTAAAAAAATAAAAACATAAAATTGCTGTCTTAACCAGTTTGGGTTAAAATGTGGTAAAACACACACACACACACAATTACCATTTTAACTGTGTTTAAGTAAATAATTCAAGTGTTAAGTATATTCACATTGTTCTGAAACAGATCTCCAAAAGTTCTTCATCTTGTGAATCTGAAAGTCTGTACCATTTTTCTCCTTTCCCCAGTCCTTGGTAACCACCACTGTACTTGCTGTTTCTAGGAATTTGACTCTCTTAGATACTGCATGTAAGTGGAATCATGCAGTGTGTTTGTAACTGGCGTATTTCGTTTAGAATAATGTCCTGAAGGTTCATCACCCATGTTGTAGCATATGTCAGAATTCCTTCCTTTTAAAGACTGAATAGTATTCCAGTGTGTGTGTGTGTGTGTGTGTGTGTGTGTGTATCAGTTTGTTTATTCATTCATTGATGGGCATGTCTCTGATTACTGATAACTGAGCATCTTTTCAATGCATGTTGGCCATTTGTATGTCATCTTTGGAGAAAAGATGGGTTCTTTGCCCATTTTTTAAAGTGAATTATCTGATTTTTTTATTGTTAAGTTTTAGAAGTTCTTTTAATATTCTGGATATTAATCCTTATTCTGGATATTAACCCAAATATTTTTTAACAGGGAAATATTTTTCCCATTCTGTAGGTTGCTTTTCACTCTGTTGGTTGTATCCTTTGATGCACAAAAGTTTTTAAGTTTGATATAATCTTCCCTATTTTTGCTTTTGTTACCTGTGTTTTTGGTATAATACCCAAGAAATCATTGCCAAGTCCAGTGCCATGAAGATTTTCCCCTATGTTTTCTTCTAGGAATTGTATAGTTTTAGGTCTTATAGTTAGGTCTTTGATCTGTTTGGGGTTAATTTTTATGAATAGTGTAAGATAAGGATCCAGCTTCATCCCTTTACATGTGATATCAGTTTTCTCAATCCATTTGTTGAAGAAACAGTTCTTTCTTCACTGAGTTGTCTTGGCACCCTTGCTGAAGTTGATGGAATGGTTCACTTTTGACAAGTCATTTATTAAAAAGTGTCAAAGCACGGTCTTGGATGGTCATGCAAATGTCACTTGCATTTGTGAATTTCTTCAGGTCAGGAGCCAGCCCTAGAAATCTATTGCAATTGCTTAATTGTCACGTGTTTGGCTTGTAGTAAGTACTCAATAAATGTTTCCTGAGTTGAGTTTAACTCATTTGTCAAGTTGTCATCTGTGGTAGTGTGTAAATTCTTGAATGGCAATGTTGAAGGACTGAAATGTTGGATTAGAATTTTCTTCACTTTGGCTTATGTTTCTGACCCACCCATTCATTCATTCACCAAACATTGACAACCTACACCTTGTCTCTCACCACCTGCATTCTCATACTCCGTAGCTTGACCAGACTCAGTGTTTCATTTCCCTGCACATAGCATGTTCTTTCCTCCTTAGCCTTTGCTCATGAACTTCTATATCTGGTTAATTCCTATTCCCCCACTCTGGCCTCAGCCTGCACATTTTTCCCTAGCCCTCTCTAGGTCTGAGTTCCCCGTCTCTCAGCTGCACCAATGGCATGCTCCACCATCAAGGCCCTGTGCTATCATTACTACTGAATTTGCTGCCTGTGTATTTGCTTATGAGCTCTGCAAGGGTATAGATCATACTTTTTGTACTTGTCTGCAGCTTGCACACTTTCGCAGGGAGAGTTGAAGATCCTGAAAGTGTTACGGGCAAGCTATGATGGGTCTCAGGATGAACCCTGAGGGAAGATGGGTCAGATTACAAGAACCTCTGTGCTTCAGTGCTTGCAGGTTCCAAAATAATCCTCATACAGCAGGGAATTTTTTAAAATCTAAGCATAACATGTTACACCCTCACTGAAATCCTTTCAGTGGCTGTTAGAATAAAATCTAAAGTCCGAATCATCACACAGAAGGCCTTCCCTGTCCTTTCTCTCCTCTGACCTCCTTCCCTGTTCTTGGACCTGCAAGCTCTATCCCTTCTCCAGGTCACGGCCTGTGCTGTTGCTTCTGCTGACAGTACCTTCCTCCATCCCCCAAGTCTTCCTGTATTTGGTTTATTCTCCGCATTCCAGCTCCCACATTCCTTCCTTCTGTGCCCACTTCACTGAGTATGGCCTTTCTCCATTTCTTTATCTCATCATCCGCCTTTATTTCTTTCATAAAACTCCTCTCTGCAGGTGATGATATATTGCTTTATTTGTCTCTCTTTCTGTCTCTTTTTCCCATTAGAGTTAAAGCTCTTGAAGGCTGGGCCCTGACTGACTTGTTCACAGCTGCATCCCAAGCCCCTGGAGCTTTAGGTTCTTGGTGGTAATTTTGAGTGAATGAATAAGGTTGTATTTGGTATATTTGGGAATAGGGGGAAAGGGTCAGTTAGACATGTATAAGAGAGAGTATAAAATCCTGCTTAGGATCAGTAGTCATTTTGTCTGAGCTTGGCTGTCCCCATAAACAGGCCCTAATGTGAGGATTCCTATACGAGTAGTTTATCTGGGAGATGATACTAGGAACCACTGGCAAGGTAGTGGGGAAGTGAGTCAGGTTAGGGACGTCAGCCAGTTATGAAGGGTGTTGCCATGGTAGTAACTGGAGCTTCCTTGGGTGGAACACGTGTCTCTGTGTGATCCAGGGGGCTGAAGGCTGTGCCCTAGGGAACTCAATTTCTGGCACTTTGGCCCGTGGGGAAGAGTGGGCTTCAGGTGTGCCACACCAGGTAAGGCCCCCCGAAATATGAACTGGACACCATTAGCATCTTTTGCATGTATCTGCCACGAAACAGGGCCCATGAAAGGGGATCATCCAGATGGCATATAGTGTATCAGGTTTGGGGAATTTGCAGGCATTACCTACAGAGTATCCAGATGAAGATAGCCAATGGGCAGTTGCAAGTAGTTGCGTAGAGCTCTGAGGAAAGGTCGTGACTGTAGGGTGTGTTTGACAGTTGTTGGCAGGTGAGGGCATGCTTGGGCCATGGGGTTGGGTCAGGTGGTCCTTATTTACTCAGCCATGTGGCAATATTTGTCTTCACTGATCTTTTTTTTTGTCTTGAGGTGATCTTTTCATGCGTCCTTGATGACATTGTCATACTCTTCTTTCCCTTCTGCCTTTGTAGCATCTGACAGATAATTTATAGAGTGGATGGGAAGAAGGTTGTGGAGAGGCAGGGGGAAGAAGCTGCCCCAGAGGCGTAGGAGAAGCAATTCGGCATGTATACGAGAGAGAAGGAAGCAAATGTGGAGCTACAAGCAATGGAGGGAAACGATCAATTCAAGTCCTGCATGGAATCAAGAATTTGGATTCTGAGGTTCTCTATTTGATTAACAAATCTTTCCTGTTACATTTCAGAATTTAAAGATGTTGAAGAGAGGGAGGGCTGCATCTTCCTATTGGGCGGGACCTGGGAATGCAAGATGAGTAGTGTTAGAGACCAGTTGTGTCTTTAGCTGTTGCCAAATAACAAGTAGTAACAAAATGTTGGTGGCAGTTAAAGAAGGGCATCTGTTTAGCTCCCATGTCTGCATGATAGCTCGGGGTTAGGTGACCAAGATTGGAGCTGGCTGGGTGGGTGCCCTACTGCTGCTGGGATTCTTTGGGCTACTAGCTTGGGAAATACCAGAGCACAAGGGAACATGCCCAGCCTCATCAATGCTTTTGAGCCTTTGGTTGTGTCATACCTATTAACATCCCTTTGGCCAAAGCAAGTCACATGGCCAAGCCCAAAGTCAGGAGGTCCCCACTCTGTCCATGATAGGGGTAGGAAGTGGGTATTTCTGAATGATATTCTGATCTACCACATAAGAAGAAGGGTCAGAGAAAAAAAAAGAAGCCAAGGGAGCCCACAGCTAACTTCTTTCCTGAGCTATGCAGCATTATTTTTCTTATACTCTTGATATTCCAAGCCCTAGAAAGGGTACCATTGATTTGCTTAGGGTTAGCAGTGTGAGTGGATTAGACAGAACTAACTACAAGGCTTGGCTGCTTCCTCTTCAGAAGAATGCAGATAAGGACGTCAGACAGTTATGGGGAGACCCTCCTCACAGCGGACTTTAGCTTTGAATCCCAACTTTTGCATGCCAGCATCATGGGTGTAACTTGAGAGGCCTTGCAACTTCTGAGTACAGTCTCTCTCTCTCCACATGGCTGAGAGCTGATAGAGAAGGTATTGGCAAGGTGAAGAAATAGGGAGAATTGATGGTTCGGAATAGTTGTTATCTCCTCTTTTTGTCACAAGCATTCACAATTCTTTATCTTCTAAATCTTAAGTTTATTAATCAGCCTGAGGCAAGGAGATAAAAATATGCTGATACAATTACAAGGGGGTGAGCTCATAATTATCATCAAAGAGTACAATTAAAAACACTTTTTATTTAAATATTTATCTTAGAGAATTTCGGCTTGTGAGTTTACAGTGCTTCTAGGGAGCATGGCAGTTTGAGAGACAATGACCTCTTCCTTCTGGTTCTTTTGATGACTGTCAGAGCCTGGAAGTTTTCTTTCTGGAATCTATTTTCCCCAGCAGTGCCAGGCACATGGTAATGACTTGATAACGTTTTCATGGAGTGAATAAACTGTAAAATTGGAACAGAACCGTCCATGGATATAGTAAGGATATGAATGAAATGACATTTAAAAGATTTTTTAGTCTTAAAGGTAAAAAATTCTGAATTCTTCCTGCTTTGAGTGGGATATAAATTCAAGAGTATGTGATTTTGTACAATGTAGGGATTGTAAATATCCCCAAATTATATAAATAAGCTTTTTCTTACCCCTTGCAACCTCAGGTAAAGGATTTTATGGGCTCTTCCAAATAGAGCATGTTTTATGCACAAAGGGTTTTGTTTTTTGCAGTATATATATTTTTATTGACAGCTTTGATGATGCAGGGCTGATTCCTGTGTTAAGAGAGTGTCAGTTACTTGGTTAATTACACTTATCACCCAGGATCCTTTGTCTCTTCAGAGCCACTGAGTATTTGGAATTTTTGTGTGTTACTTGTGTATTTCCCTCACTGCAGTGAATATGGTTTTATACTTATGTGAAACTACTAATGTATTGCTTGGTAGATCATGAGCAATGGGCTTCTGACAGCTCTGTTCATTAGTCAGTGTGGGGTAAAAAATAAAAGAGACCACATTGATATAGAAACAGAGTGTGAGCCAGCAATTACCATCAGACAGCACAATTGAAGCCACATTTTATTTAAATATTTATCTTGTGAATTGATTCATACAAAACAAGAAGCCGCTTTTTTATTTATGAATGGCTTCGCCGCTGAAATTTGAAGAGCGAGATCGCTATTTGAGTTGGGTTTGATGCAGTCCATGGCTTAGTGTACAGAGAGCTAAATAATGCCAAATTATTCATTGTGATGTATCATTAAGATTGCTATGTGTGAATGTGTAGAAAGATGATAACGCCGTGCAGCTGTTCACTTTGGAATCCCAACTTTGCATAGTAAGGAGGAAAAAAAGCTGATACATAACTTTTTAGTACCAATAATAATAGCAAATATCCAGAGATGCTAACCATGGCCAATTGTGTTTTATATATTGACCCGTGAGGTGAGTACTGTTACCACTTTACAGGTGAGGAGGCAGGGGTACAGTGAGAGGAAAGGATTTAGCCAAGTTCACACCAGGGTGTGGGACAGGACTTCTGGGAGTCCTTGGCAAAGACCCCACTCCTTGCTGGTCCTGCTTCGTATTTGGTAGCTCTTGACCTCAGGTAGACGACCTCAGCTTATACATCAATGGGGACGAATCCGTGTTCTCTGGCTTTCAAGGACCTCCAGTAATGGCAATTGCAAAAATCTTCCAGCTAGCTGGCATCCATTTCATTAGCCTATTTAGAAAGATCAGTTCAGGAGAACTCGGATGTGGGCACTCACCACACATCTCTCTTTATCACCAAACAGGATTCTTTGACCTTCCCTCCCCTCCTGGTACTCCATCCACAAGGGAAGACCTTCCACTCATGTCTGACAACCAGGTCATAGACCAGCGCTCATTTGCCAATTACATTATATAGGAATTTACGTTACTGTAGATAAAGGAGCTCCAAGCATCAGTTTGTGTGACCACTTGGGACCCGTGGGAGACACCTAAAACAAAATCTTAAAAATAAATATTGGCCTGTGGAAGGGACCATGAAAAAAAGTCACTAACTGTAGATATTGTTTAGAAGATGAAAGATGAAGGAAAAGGAGCAAAAAGAGATAAACTTGTTGTAAATAAAGTTATAAATAAGGAAAACAAAAGAAAGATCCACTTTTCTATTGTGTATATTGGGAGGAGATCTATAGACTAATGGGGTTTAAACACTTTTTGCTATTTAAAGAAGTCCTGCCAGAATGCAGTGGAGTATGGATGTGGCATCACTTCATTCCAAGGACTGGTTGAAATATCCATTTTGCTAAGTATACCCAGATGTGTTAAAATCTGAACACTGACTCATAGTAACCAAACTCGCAAGAGATGACTATAAAGCTGGAATGTAATTCATTGATGATGCTCTCTTTGTCACTACAGAAACTGTCACATTTTCATGCTCACTGAGCTCTGTACTGTCTCCCTATGGACAGAGCTTCATGGAGAGCAGTATTATGGATTAGAAAGTTGCTTCCTTAAACGTGGTCATAGGAAGGAAAATTAGTCTTGTGACCTCAAAGGATGGTGTGTTAGTTGAGACTGTCTCCAAGGCAAATTATTAGAAATCAAACTTCATTTGGCTTAAGCAAAAACTACCTTGTTTGCTCCTGGGACGAGGAAGTTGAAGGGTTCTGACACAGCTGGATCTGGGAGTTTGAACAGTGTCAGCTAGATTCTGCTTCTCTGTCATTTAGCATGCAGGCTTTATGATGGTACGGAGACATGTCTCTTAAAAAGTCTTGTCCCTTGGCCATTGCTTGGTGAGGATTTGTTGAATATCCAGAAACCAAGTTCTTGATCCAAGACACTTTCTTCCCAGGAAGTTCTGGAAAGTAACTTAAATTTTGTCCCTCTGTAGAAACACTGTAGAGTTTCTTCAACCTTTTTGAGCCGAAGAATCACTTTAAAATATCCATTCCCAGCCCTTTCTCCTGTGGAATCAATGCAGTGGATTTGGTCAGAGTCAGTAACCTGTGCTTTTAACTAAAGGGGCAGGGATTTCTACGTTTAGGAGGGGAGAGCCACCGATGTGGGTCGACACTGATCAAATTTTAATGTGCGTAAGAATGGTGTGGGTGGGGATCTTGTTAAAACACAGGTTCATTACTTAAAAAACAGAGACTGACGGAGAATGAACGTAACGGTTGCCAGTGGAGAAGGGGTAGTTAGGGAGTTAGGGAGTTTGGGATGGCCATGTACACACTGCTGTATTTAAAATAGAAAACCAACAGGGACCTACTGTATATCACATGGAACTCTGCTCAGTGTTACGTGGCAGCCTGGATGGGAGGGGAGTTCGGAGGAGAATGGATACCTGTATATGCATGGCTGAGTCCCTTTGCTGTTCACTTGAAACTATGACAACATTGTTAATCGACTATACCCCCATACAAAAAGTTTTTAAAAGTCAATGTTAATTGAAAAAAATTTTTGAGTGATTTGTTCTACATTAAAAAGAAATGGAAGTTACTTAACAACAACAGATGGTGACTGCAGCCATGAAATTAAAAGACACTTACTCCTTGGAAGGAAAGTTGTGACCAACCTAGATAGCATATTCAAAAGCAGAGACATTACTTTGCCAACAAAGGTCCGTCTAGTCAAGGCTATGGTTTTTCCAGTAGTCATGTATGGATGTGAGAGTTGGACTGTGAAGAAAGCTGAGTGCTGAAAAATTGATGCTTTTGAACTGTGGTGTTGGAGAAGACTCTTGAGAGTCCCTTGGACTGCAAGGAGAGCCAACCAGTCCATTCTAGAGGAGATCAGTCCTGGGTGTTCTTTGGAGGGAATGATGTAGAAGCTGAAACTCCAGTACTTTGGCCACCTCATGCGAAGAGTTAACTCATTGGAAAAGACCCTGATGCTGGGAGGGATTGGGGGCAGGAGGAGAGGGGGGTGACAGAGGATGAGATGGCTGGATGGCATCACTGACTCGATGGACGTGAGTCTGAGTGAACTCCGGGAGTTGGTGATGGACAGGGAGGCCTGGCGTGCTGCGATTCATGGCCTCACAAAGAGTTGGACACGACTGAGAGACTGAACTGAACTGAACAGCAACAGAAAACACAGATTCATATGTGGTAAGTCTGAGATGGGGCAGAAATCCTGCATTTCTAATAGGCCCCTGGGTGATATGAGTGCTGCTGGTCTGGGGGACACACATTGGAAACCGTTGATCTACAGATCATTGGTTCTCAACAGGAGTCCATTTTGCACACCAGGGGGCATTAGGCAGTGTCTGGAGACTTTTTTTGATGTTCACAACGGAGGGAGATGTTCTACTGGCACCTAGTGGGTAGAGCCCAACAGTGCTGCTGAAGATCCTACTATGTGCAGCACAGCCCCCAGCCATAGAATTATCCAGTCCCAAATGTGACACGGCTGCTGTTGAGGAAGGCTGCTGAGGAGTGTCTCCTCTGGGTACCACATTGCTGTACTTGGTTAGCTATACATGCTATATTTGGTTAGTAAGCATTATTTACTGCCTCCGCAGTCTAGTCTGGTCCCCTCAGGGTTCCCTGATGATTCTTTGTTTGGATTTTAACTATTGTTGAAGTGCTTGAATCACATACTGGCCCTGAGAACAATAGCCAATGTGATTGCTCCTTGAGACCGTTTCTGTGCCAGGCGTTGCTCAAGGCATATCATGCACAGAGTGTAAGGTACATTTGACCCTTGGACAATACAAGTTTGAACTCTGGGTGTCCACTTGTATGCAGATTTTTTCAGTAAAGACATACTACAGTACTGTACAGTCCAAGGTTGGTTGAATCCCCGGATGTGGAACCACAGATGGAGAGGGTCAACTGTAAAGTTATACATGGTTTTTCAATTGCATGGGTGGGTTGATGCCTCTACCCCCCACATTGTTCAAGGGTCAACTGTAGATAATATTATTATCCCATTTTCTTAATGTAAAGTCTGAAGCTCTGAGAGGTTAAGCAGCTTTCTTGGGTTATTTCTGCAGCTGACCCAAACTAAAAAAAAAAAACAACAACAAACCAATCACAATAATTGTAAAATCATTGGTTATTACATAAATAGCATGTGAATGTAGTACAAATCAAAAAAACACACAAAAGCACACCCAGAAAAAGAAATCTGTTACGCCTCTTGGTGCCAGCCATGCCTCTTTCCCAGAGGCAGGCTGTTCTCAGTTTCTTGGGTGTCCTTTCAGAAAGAGTCTCTGTATTAAAAGATAGGTAGATATTAATAATTTACACAGAATGATAGGCTACTGTATTAGTTTCCTAGGGCTGTCATAACAAATCACTTTAGACTGGGTGGCTTGAAACAACAGAAATTTATGGTCTCGTAGCCCAGAAGCTGGGAGTCCAGTTGTTGGTAGAATAAGTTTTGCTGAAGGTTCTGAGGGAGCATGTTCACACCTCTCCACTAGCTTCTGTGGCTGCATCACTCCAGTCTTTGCTCCCATCTTCACGTGCCCTGCATCTGTATCCGCATTTCTCTCTTCTTATAAAAACACCAGTGTCTTGATTTGAGCCTACCCTAATCCAGCAGGACCTCACTTTCTGCAAATAAAGTCATAATCCAAGGTACCAGGGATAAGGACTTCAGATGTTTTTGAGGGGCACACAGTGCAGCTGTCAACAGCCAACAAGTTTTGCTTGTATCTTGCTTTTTTCATTTAATATGTGTTGGGTATTGGTCCATGTCTGTAGCTAAAGAGTTGCCCTTTCAGTGGCCATATCAGATTCCACTGTACGAGCATACCATAATCATTTAATAAGTTCTCTGTTAGTGGATGTTTCGGTTTGACAAATCTATTTGGTGCTCATTATTATTTCTTTCCCTCTATTTTTAGAGCATAACCAACCAAATGGGAAAATAAATTACTCCCCATACATTCATATGTCTCGATTTCTCAGCCAGGAATGACCAATAAAAACCTATTCTAGAAAGTCCAGAAATCTCTTTTGTTTCCTAGCATGGAGGAGCACAGTTTCACAAACTCTTGTTGAATGATGACTGTTACAGTTCACAACCTTTGCTGGACATCACCAGCACCATTTGGGGAGCTGCTAAAAATACAGATTGTGCATTGCAGGCAGATTCTTCACTGTCTGAGCCATCAGGGAAGCCCACAGATTGTGAGGCCCCACACCAAACCATCTCCCAAGGAGGTAAGGCCCTGGGAGGCATATTATTAAGAAACTACCCTGTGGTTCTAGCAGATAATTCAGATAGGGAGCCCCCAAACTGTGTGCCTTTAATTGTGTCTTGTACTGGGAAGCTGGTGATAAATATAGTTCAGTCCTTGACCTCAAGGAGCCTGTGGTTTCTTAAGGAAAACAGAACCTTGAACAGATTGTTAGGATCTAAGAAAACGCAAGGAGCCATCAGCACAGCCCAGGTGTAGAGGCTGGATGGGCTGCAAGGGAGGGAGCTGATGCCTTCGCTGAAAGCTGTAAGGTAACAATGGGCTAAGAAGAAGAAGGGCGATCTGGGCGGAAGACACAGTTGAAGCACAGGCACAGTGCAGAACCACGTTTATGTGTGGGGAGAAGCTTCAGTTTGTGGGTGTCATGAAATGCAGTGCAGGAGGTGGGAAGGAAGGATGTGGGTGCAGGGAAGGCAGCCAGTGTTACATCACACTGGCCTTCTGTATCCCTCCTGGTCTACTCATGCCTGGAATGAAGCAGCAAGCTGATACATGACTGGTCCCTAAGGTCCCCTCAGGGAAACTTGCTCACCCAGGAGGGTGAGCCCAGAGGTCTGAGGAGACTGATAAAGTGTGTCTCAGTCATGCTCTTGACAGCCTGAGCCTTGGGGTGGAGATGGTGACAGGGAAGACCAGAACCAGCAAACGTTAGGTTGCCATCAATAAGAACAAAGGAGTGAATGGGGGAACAGCATCCCTTACAATCCCATCCTTGTATTTTAAGGAAACTGGTGATGCAGAAATTGGTAAGAGGCTGGGGGGAAGGTGAAAAGAAACCAGAACCATGGCTATATGGAGGCTAGCCATCTGGAGTCAGGTCTGCCTCATCAAACAATCCCTAATTGTTTTTAATAAGGTACATAAGTTATGTTTGGCTTCCTCTGCTCTGTGCAGTCTCCCTGTTGAGACTGTTTTTTATTTTCTTATGAAACAATAAGGCCAATATAATTAAAGAGCAGTGAACATACTCGCTTCCCAGTGACGGGTGCAGGTAATTACGAGCGCCTTCTTGGAGGAAGGGTGGTTGTTTTTCTTCTTCGTGTTGCAACTTTAATAAAGAAGGAGATGGCAGAGAAAGATGAGCACTGGTGAAGTTCCAATCTTCATTCATCCTTCCCTTTACAGAAAAGAAATGTTCCAGAGCAGACTGGAAGAGGGCCAAGATGGATACACGTCTGTCTGGCTCACCATACGTACTCATGCCTGCCACAGTCCCTGGTACTTAGAGGATCCTTGGTAGATAATGATTGACTGACCGTATAACAACTGACTGACCATCATCAAGAGAAGGAAGGACACAGATATTCTTGGATTACCAACTCAGCACCAGGCGCCATAGAAAGATGATCATGATCGTCCCGTTGAACCTTCTCCTATAGAATCGGGGACCTTTTTAAAATTGCCAAGATTGGCAAACAGGGACTAAAAACGGAGAGTTGAGTGTCCTGGGACGGCATGCTTAGGGTCAGCATCATGACATAAAGGAGGTGAAAGGATGGTACAAAAATATTTTTAAACAGTCATTTTCAGAGAGAACAGGGAGCAATACAGCATACAGAAATGAAAGCCTGACATTTCCAGACCTAGGAAGAGCTGAAAAACAAATAAGCACCTGAAATGTAATCCTCACGGACTAGGAGGACCAGTGAAGTCGGGAGGGCAAACAGGAAATTACCTTGAGCAGGATATGGGGTCACAGGCATTTTCCTTTGGCTGCTGCTTCTGGCTTCCCTGGTGGCTCAGAGGTTAAAGCGTCTGCCTCCAATGCGGGAGACCTGGGTTTGATCCCTGGGTCGGGAAGATCCCCTGGAGAAGGAAATGGCAACCCACTCCAGTATTCTTGCCTGGAGAATCCCATGGACAGAGGAACCTGGTAGGCTACAGTCCACGGGGTCTCAAAGAGTGAGACACGACTGAGCGACTTCACCTTCATCTTCTGGAACACATGCTGCTTGTCACATGGTGAAATGCTTCCCATGTGCTGGAATGTTATGCCTCTGAAAGCCCTGTGAGACATATTCTAGAAACCATAGTTTACCAATGAGGAAACAGATTCTAGAGGATAAGAAACTGGCCCAAGATCCCACAACAGAGACAAAGCCAAGCTCTAAAACCAAACTGAGCTGTCTCCAAAACCTGAGTCCCGATGTCTGCACTTGAGTTCAGTTGTTCAGTTCAGTCACTCAGTTGTGTCTGACTCTTTGCAACACCATGGACTGCAGCACGCCAGGCTTCCTTGCCCATCACCAACTCCTGGAGCTTATTCAAACTCATGTCCATTGAGTTGGTGATGCCATGCAACCATTTCATCCTCTGTTGTCCCCTTCTGCCTTCAATCTTTCCCAGCATCAGGGTCTTTTCCAATGAGTCAGTTCTTTGCATCAGCTGGCATCAAAGTATTGGAGTTTCAGCTTCAGCATCAGTCCTTCCTGTGAATATTCAGGAGTGATTTCCTTTAGGATGGAGTGGTTGGATCTCCTTGCAGTCCAAGGGACTCTCAAGGGTCTTCTCCAACACCACAGTTCAAAAGCATCAATTCTTCGGTGCTCAGCTTTCTTTATATTTATAGTCCAACTCTCACTTCTATACATGACTACTGGAAAAACCACAGCTTTGACTAGACAGACCTTTGTTGGTAAAGTAATGTCTCTGTTTTTTAATATGCTGTTTAGGTTGGTCATAGCTTTTCTTCCAAGGAGCAAGTGTCTTTTAATTTCATGGCTGCAGTCACCATCTGCAGTGATTTTGGAGCCCAAAAAGTCAAGTCTGTCACTGTTTCCAAGAGGTGACTGTACTTGAGTTGCATTCCATTTTACCTAAACTTCTCACTTTGTCTCAGATGCAGCCAAGGTGGTTCCTTATAACTGATTCTGTGTCTCCATCTCATGATTTCCATATTGGCAATATGAAGTCACATGCTATTTTTAATTAACCATAGCAAATATCCATACATGATCATAGTCATTCAGTAGCTTATCTTTTTAGTGCTACAGGGAACTGAGAATGAATAGGACGTGGACCCTTGAGAGACATAGTATTTAGCAGCTTAACCAAGGAACTGGGCACAAAGAACCAAGTCACCTGTGATTATACTGGCAATAATAGCATGTTCTTGATGGCCTGCTGTGGGGCCCCACACTGAAACACACTTTCCCTGTGCAGAGAGGTATATAGGCAACAAGCCACAGGAGCTCAGGTGAGGAGCTGCGGCGTTGAGGTGGTGGCATCACCGAAGACTTGTTAGAAGAGGTGCCATTGAGTGGAAACTGGAAGACTGGTGAGACCCTAGGACAAAGAAGGGATGGACAGGTCATGAGGGGACTGGTGAGGGGATTCTGAGTGGGTGCAGGCAGGAGTATGGTACCAAAAGGGAGGGGTTGGGGAGAGACTGACCAAGATGAGTCACACCAGGTTACTACAAGCTTGAAATGTCAGACTGAGAAGATTGAGATTTAATAGGTGACATGGAGCAGTTAAAGTCTTTAGCCATCTTTCTTTAGGAACCCAAGGAAGTCAAGCTGTTCAGAAATGCTCTGAATTTGATAAACAGCAAATGGTTCAGAAGAGCCCCATGTCTCCTATACCTGCTGGACTGCTTCAGTTAACCAGAATAGGTGCTTACTCCAATTGGCCTAGACATGAGGAGCTTAACTGATTACAGTAAATTGAGATTCCAGAATAAGGTTGATTACTTAAGACAGAGGCAGATTGGAAACCCATGCCAGTCTGTGGGGTCTGGGTCATTCTCCATCTCGTGGTTTCTCTCTCTCCTCTGTAGGACTCTTGGGTGGCTCCCCTGGCCCGGCCCAAGCCCTGTCCTCTCCGCAGTATTTGTTAGAGGAGTCGATCTCTCTCAACAGAAATGCCACCCTCCTGAAATCCAGCCTCTCGGCCCGGGTAGCCTCATGTGTTACCTCTTTGAACCAGTCTCTGAGATCAGAGAGCCACATGGTCTGCTAAGCCAACCCTGAGTGTTGTTTCCACACCTGGTCTTAGGAGTGCAATAGGCCTGCCTGCACCTGGAGGGCTGAGAGTGGTGGGGAGTGCTTCCTTAGAAAGCAAAAATCCAGGTTGTTGTGACCAGGATGGAGAGGAACACTGGTTTAGCAGACGGAAACAACCCATGTCCATGACAGAAGCTCCAAGGGGCCCGGCAGCAGCAGGACCTTTGGGAACACGTGGTGGGAGTGTCAGTTCTCTGGGGCACGTGAATCAGAAGCATCCTCCAAGATCCCTGACGGGCTGCTTGCTTGACTCCTGTTGCTGGGTCCCCTTGTGGAATTATCGATCGCTAAGAGGAGTCTTTAGACAGAGGGAACTCGGCTCTCAGTGGGATGGGGAAGTGGAAAGCCAATTGCAGAAAGTAGGAGTTCTGGTTTTTCTCAGGGTTTAGGAGCTGCGAGCCAGAGGAAGCAGTTGATGCAATCACTTCTGTAGTGTTAGGCCTGTAGTTGCCAAATCAGGGTGAAATTTGCATGCCGGTTTTCTATGCAGAATGTTGTTCTCATGCTAATAGAGTTGCTGCAAACACATCTGCCCACCTTATGAATAAATCCTGTATTTCAACCAGTCTCCTTCTAATGTGAGTACTGATGGGAGAAAGGTGAGGGTTTTTTGCTTAACCCAAGGTACATTTGAGAGCTAGGACTTTAAGGGTAAAGGCGAAATCGTTCTTTGTCACAGACTGATCTTGGTGAGCAGTTCTGCCTGAACACAGTCTAGAAGTCATCCACACAGGCTGTGGGACCACCAACAGCTCTTCAGAGATTCTGGTCTAAAGCGGTCTAAAGTGAATCTCCCTATAGATCCATTCCTAGCCTGGCCCTGGCTGCTTATAGAGGCGTCTGGTGATTTTTTTTTTTTTTTTTTTTTAAAGCAGCATTGGAGGTAAGGAAGGAAGGATTGGGAGTTTAGGATTACCATCTGCCAACTATTATATATAGGATGGATAAACAATAAGGTTGTACTATATAGCATAGAGAAATATATTCAATGTCCTGTGATAAACCTTAATGGAAAAGAATATGAACAAGAATATATATATATATATACACATATTTATATATATAACTGAGTCCCTTTCCTATACAGCAGAAATTAAGTAACATTGCAAATCGTTATGCTTCAGTAAAATTAAAAAAAATGAAAAACAGTACGAAAGCCTAGGCTACCATTACATCTAGTACTTCGGTTAGATAGTCCGTCTGTCTTGGGCCTCAGTTTTCTGATCTATAAAACGGATAGGCCTTGGCTACATAATTCCTGTTGGTATAGGCTGTGTGTAAGTGTTCTGAGACTAGAATTTCTGAAATATAGCTAACCCATCTGGAAGAGCCCACAAAGTAATGGTGCTCATAATTGAGCATCAAGTATGTGGATCTTCCTAACTTCTGGTGGGATTGTGTCCCAGTGAACCCACCACAAATTGAAAATACTGTAAGTTGAAAATGGATTTAATACCCATGACTTACCCAACATCACAGCTTAGTCTAGTCCACCATAAAAGTGCACAGAACTCTTCAGTTAGTCTACGGTTGGGCAAAATCGTCTAACACAGAGCCTATTTTATACTTGTGTTGAATATCATGTAATTTATTGGATACAGTATCAGAAATGAAAAACAGAATGGTCGTATGGGTACAGATGAATGGTATCAATTGCCTACCCTCATGATCACGTGGCTCACCGGGAGCTGTGGCCCCTGCCTGTGCCCAGTATCACAAGAGATTATTGCTAGCCCCGAAAAAAGGTCAGCATTCAGAATTCTGTTTCTACTGAATCGAATACCACTTTTGCACCATCAGTTCAGTTCAGTCGCTCATTTGTGTCCTACTTTTTGTGACCCCATTGACTGCAGCATGCCAGGCTTCCCTGTCCTGTACCATAGTAAAGTCAACAATCATTCAGTGGAACCATCATTAAGTTGGGACAGTCTGTAATTCAAATTCAAACCTGAAATCAGACATTCTCACCTGAGAGTGATTTTGCTACCAGGAGACACTTGCCAACTCTGGAGGCTTTCTCGGTTACCGTGGAAGCAGTGCTCTGGGAGTCTAGGGTGGAGAGGCCAGGGATGCTTCCTGCAGCAGGTAGTATTAATACATCCCCTACACTGAGCGTGAGCCACTGTGTTTTCGTGTATTGTTGAGGTTGAGAAACTTTGCCTTTGGGAGTTCAAATTTGTCTTCCACGGTCAAAAGCCCCACCTGTGTGCCATGATATCATCAGTCTAATCCTCTAGGTTCACACCTGCTTGGTTCAACTGAAAAGCTGCTAGAAGCTGTTTTTCGTGATACTCATAAACTAGCTACATATTTTCTGGTTTTTCATTTTGACTTTCTCTTAATATATGAACCACTTTCTATACTGTGACACATGGTTACCAAAGCTTTTTTCCCCTTCTTCCCTCTTGTGTTTCTTCACACCACACCAGTTTGAAGTGGGGGCGAGAGGGACATCTGTTTGGGCCTGAGCCTCTGGAGGAGGCCCTAAAAATGTCTTGAGAAGAACTGAGTTGGAGACCAAAGAGGCGGCTATGTGTGGAGGCCCTGGGCAGCCCTCTCAGCTCCAGAAAGATGATGCTAAAAGAAGCGCTAAGTGTTCCCATCTTGTGTTTATACTATTCCTATTTCACAAAGTGGAAAAAAAAGTTAAATTAAGAGGTGCTCACCAGCCTTTAGGAGTTGGAGGTTTTTTGTAATTTTTCAGAGCCAATCGGCTAACCAGAGGACTTTGGCATTTATGAGATGAATGCAATGTACATTAGATATGATGGTGTTTGAGGTACCAAACTATTTAGTTGATGGAAGGTTTTCCCATTTTCCCTGGTTGACGAACTGTTCATGCATGACTTATCTTGAGTTTGGTTTGACAAAGTGAGTATTACTAGGAAAGGAGGGAAGAAGAAAACTAATCTATAACACAATGGGCTCAATTTGCAAATGACCCATCTCCTAGCCTAGGAGGAGATTCTAGGAGGGTTGCAACTCTAAAAAGAGGTGGTGATAATCATGACTTTGGTTTAAATGCACTTTGGAAAGATTACATAAAGAGACTTTCTCTAATGGATAAATAGGAGCAACTTGGAATTTTAGTCTCATGACTATTCAAGGAAAAGGATTTTCTAACAAGAAGTATGTATGCTAAATCAAGGTCTCTATGGAGAGCTTGTTATATAAAATAACTGTAAAATTTTGAAGAACTCTAGAAGGAATATAGTTGCTATAGACCATTTTGAAATCAAGACACACTAGTGAAAATTAGTTTCATCATTTTTAGGGTAACGTATAATCTCCACATGGAAAGGTACATTTATAGTATCACTTGACTTTGCTGTCATGGAGGAGAGAAGGAAGCAGTTTGGCCAGAAACGTCAAATTTCCTAGATGCTGAGGTTGTTCTAGATGAGTGAGTGGTGATTCCAACTTGTTCATTTCCTTGAAGCAGCTAACCAATCAAGGTGTCTCCTGTCCTCTCTGACAAAACACAGAGGCATCGATCCAGGTGAGCCCATCTCAGGAAGCACTGGCTCTTTTTTTTTACCGCCCCCCCCACCTTGTTTTAAAAAATTTTACTGATGCTTAGTTGACATTGTTGTGCTAATTTCTTCTGTATAGAAAAGGAACTATCATACATCTATATTCTTCTTCATTTTCTTTTCTGTTATGGTTTGTCATAGGATATTGAATATAGTTCCCTGTGCTATACAATAGGACCTTGTTTATCCATCCTACATATAGTAGTTTGCCTCTGCTAATCCCAAACTCCTGTTCCTGCACTCACTCCTTCACCCCTCCGCCCCCTTGGCAACCACAGCTCTGTTCTCTGTCTCTGTGAGTCTCTTTTTGTTTCATAGATGATTTTTATTGTATCTTAGACTCCACATATAAATGATACCATATAGGATTTGTCTTTCTCTGACTGACTTCACTTAGTGTGATAATCTATAGTTCTATCCATAATGCTACAAAAATGGCATGATTTTATTCTTTTACTGGCTGAGTAATATTCCATTGTTCCATTGCATTCCAACACACACACACACACACTATGGAATCTCTCTCTCTCTCTTTCTCTCTCTGTCTCTCTCTCTCTCTATATATATATATATAGGCATCTATATATATATCACATCTTCTTTATCCATTTCTTTGTCAGTAGATGTTTAGGTTGTCTCCATGTCTTGCTATCTAGGCTATTGTAAATAGTTCTGTTATAAACATAGGGATGCATGTATCTTTTTGAATTATAGTTTTTGTCTGGGTAGGTATGCCCAGGAGTGGGATTGCTGGATCATATGGCAACTCTATTTTTAGTTTTTGAGAAACTTCCATGCTATTTTCCATAGTGGCTGCACCAATTTACATTCCTACCAACAGTGTAAGCAGATTTCCTTTTTTTTCACGCTCTCTCCAGCATTTATTTGTGGACTTTTTACTGATGGCCATTCTTACTTGTGTGAAGTGGTGGCTCGTTATTGTTTTGATTTGCATTTTTCTAATAATTAGTGATGTTGAGCATCTTTTCACGTGCCTGTTGGCCATGTGCCTAATGGCCATCTGTATGTTTTCTTTGGAGAAATGTCTACTTAGGTCTCCTGCCCATTTTTTTTTTTTTTTGATTGGCTTGGTTTATTTTTGCTGTTGTTGTTATTGAATTGTCTGAGCTATTTGTATATTTTGGAGATTAAGCCCTTGTTGGTTTATTTGTTTGCAAATATTTTCTCCTATTCCATAGGACTGACTCTTTATCAATGGATTTCTTTCTGTGAGTGCTCTTAACCAACATTTCTGATAAAACTCCAGTTTTGAAGGTATCTTGTCCAACAGCTACACAGTTTCCAAGTCAGATGTTTTATAAGTGACATCTGTCTTGATCAGTTTGCATAAGCAAATGATTTGTCCCAGATTGGTAACAATATTTGCTTAAGTATTTGAGAGGGAATTTCTCCTTTGAAACATCAGAGTCCCAAAATTATGTTCCTTATAAAAAAGAAAGTCTTTTTTTTGAAAAAACTTTTGTACTAGGGGTATAGCCAATTATGATGAACCTAGACAGTGTGTTGAAAAGCAGAGACATTACCCTGCTGACAAAGGTCTGATAGTCAAGGCTATGATCTTCCCAGTGGTCACGTATGGTCATGAGAGCTGGGCTGTAAAGAAGGCAGAATGCCAAAGAATTGATGCCTTCGAACTGTGATGCTGGAGAAGATTCTTGAGAGTCCCCTGGACAGCAAGGAGATCAAACCAGTCAATCTTAAAGGAGATCAACCCTGAATATTCACTCTTAGGACTGATACTGAAGCTGAAGCTCCAGGATTTTGGTCATCTGCTGTAACCAGACAACTCACTGGAAAAGTTCCTGATGCTGGGAAAGATTGAGGGCAGAAGGAGAAGAGGGTGTCAGAGGATGAGATGGCTGGATGGCATCACCAATGCAATGAACATGAACTTGGGGCAAATTCTGGGAGATGGTGAGGGACAGGGAGGCTTGTGTGCTGCAGTCCATGGGGTCGCAATGAGTCGGACATGACTGGGTGACTGAACAACAACAACAGGAATAGTCGGTTATAGTTTCAGATGTGCAGCTGACACCATCCTTATGGCAGAAAGTGAAGAGGAACTAAAGAGCTTCTTGATGAAGGTGACAGAGGAGAGTGAAAAAGCTGGCTTAAAAACTCAGCATTCAAAAACACTAAGATTGTGGCATCCGGTCCCATCACTTCATGGCAAATAGATAGGGAAACAATGGAAACAGTGACAGACTTTATTTTCCTGGGCTCCAAAATCACTACAGATGGTGACTGCAGCCATGAAATTAAAAGACGCTTGCTCCTTGGAAGAAAAGCTATGGCAAACCTAGACAGCATATTAAAAAGCAGAGACATTACTTTTCTGGCAAAGTTTTGTCTAGTCAAAGCTATGGTTTTTCCAGTAGTCATGTACGGATGTGAAAGCTGAACAATAAAAAAGGCTGAGCTCCGAGGAATTGATGCCTTTGAACTGTGGTGTTGGAAAAGACTCGAGAATCCCTTGGACTGCAAGGAGATCAAACCAGTCAATGCTAAAGGAAATCAACCTTGAATATTCATTGGAAAGACTGATGCTAAAGCTGAAGCTGCAATACTTTGGTTACCTGATGCGAAGAGCCGACTCGTTGGAAAACACCCTGATGCTGAGAAAGACTGAAGGCGGGATGAGAAGGGGACAACAGAAAACTGTATGGTTGGATGGCATCACGGACTCAATGGACATGAGTTTGAGCAAAAACGCTAGGACATAGTGGAAGACAGGGAAGCCTGGTGTGTTGCAGTCCATGGGGTCACAGAGAGTCAGAAGCGACTGAGCAACTGAACAACAACATAACCAATTAAAAATGTTGTGCTAGTTCCAGCGAAGGGACTCGGTGATACATATACACGTGTCCTATCAAAGAAAGTCTTAAAGCAGAGATAGGAAAGTTGTCACCAATAAGCCAGACTTTGCCAGAGATGTCTGTAATCAGCTTGCTTCATGTTCAGCTTTTTAAAAAATTATGTCAGTATTTAAAACCCAGGATATTGCATGCAACAAGTTGGAAGTTTCTGACTCTATTGATAAGGTAGAAGGCCTGGTGTTTAGGCCCTCCATCCCATGATGGGAAGGAGCTGGGCAGTAGCTCCCTTAAAGTGGTCATGGTCTGTCCAACATGTCACATAGTCCCCACCCTTCTCTGTTGTTTTCCGAATGCAGTGCTTGGTGTCCTTGATCGTCTTTAGACTGGCCCACTTTTCTCATTGCTCTTATCTGCCTGATTTATCTGTATACTTGCATTTCAACCACCACCACAAGGGAAAAGATAAAGAAAGGTGTTGATTGATGGTGAGAGGGTGTTTTCATAACAGTTTTGGAAAGTAAAGGCAGAATGATAAATTCTGTCTGTAATTTATGTTTGATTTTTTTAAAGTACAACGACTGGTCCATTATTGGACAGTAAAAGATAATTTGCATCTAGCACAGCTTCCATTAGAAGATGCATATCATTTAGCCATTTGACGCCAAGATGATGTGAGCAGAGCTGGCTCTAAACCGAAGTGTAGAGTGTGCCCAAGTGGCTCCACATTACCTTCAGCCAACCTCTTCCTCATGTTCCCTCCTTCCCACTTTAATAACTCTGTGTCCTTACTACTTAATCCACCCACCTTGGATGTAACTCTTTAGAATGATCTTTCTCTAAATTTAAATGATGCCATTAGAGAAAGATTTTTCACTGAAAGATATCTAATGATACCATTCCTAATAAGAGAGAGAAAACTTAAATTATTTCCTCTTGCTTCTATCCAAGGATATTAGTATTTCAGTTCAAAGGAGAAACTTGAAACTTACTGGGTGTATAGTTGTAGAATTTGGGGATTGGACAGAGGTTTTGCCGACTAAGGTCCATCTAGTCAAGGCTATGGTTTTTCCAGTAGTCTTGTATGGATGTGAGAGTTGGACTGTGAAGAAAGCTGAGCGCCGAAGAATTGATGCTTTTGAACTGTGGTGTTGGAGAAGACTCTTGAGAGTCCCTTGGACTGCAAGGAGATCCAACCCGTCCATTCTGAAAGAGATCAGCCCTGGGATTTCTTTGGAAGGAATGATGCTAAAGCTGAAACTCCAGTACTTTGGCCACCTGATGCGAAGAGTTGACTCTTTGGAAAAGACTCTGATGCTGGGAGGGATTGGGGGCAGGAGGAGAAGGGGACGACCGAGGATGAGATGGCTGGATGGCATCACGGACTCGATGGACATGAGTCTGAGTGAACTCCGGGAGTTGGTGATAGACAGGGAGGCCTGGCGTGCTGTGATTCATGGGGTCGCAAAGAGTCGGACATGACTGAGTGACTGAACTGAACTAAGGATCCTTTGGCCAAGGTGTTAGAGCCCTTGAAATACATGAAATCAAGCACTTATTCCTGAAGTTTACCCCAAGTGTTACTTGAGTCAAAACCTGGATTCGTATTTGACTAGTGTAGATTAGTTACAGTGCGTCTGAACTTGGGTCTTTGTCAAGCTTTGCCTTGACCAGTGTGTGTGTGCTCATCACTCAGTAGTGTCTGACTTCTTGTGACCCTGTGGGCTGTCGCCTACCAAGCTCCTCTGTCCATGGAATGTTCCGGGCAAGAATGCTGGAGGGGATTGCCATTTTCTACTCCAAGGGATCTTCCCAACCCAGAAGTCAAAGTTGCATCCCTTGTGTTTCCTGCAGGTGGATTCTTTAGGGTTTAGGGTTCTTTACTGCTAGCTCCACCTGGGAAGCTCCCCCTTGATCAGTAGTGACAGTGAAAGCTTTGCTTTTCTTCCCTGTGGTGTGGGAGGGTTGAGCTCAATTCAGCATTACAAGTTCAGGGTACTGGTGTCACTCACCTTGCGCATGTACCACGCTTGCTCTCAGATTCCACCAGCTTTTCATCAGAGACCTCCAGCCAATCAATACCAGTTCATCAGAACTGGCGATTGTGGTGGAGCCAGTATTGCACTCCCAGGAGATAAATACAGAGGTCCCTGTCTGCTCTCTCATTCCACGAGTTCAAGGACCATATGTGGGTCAATGCTGAATATTCAGTAGGAAAAAAAAAAATTCATTGAACATGTGGCTCCTTTTACAGTCTAGAGAAGTTAAAGCAGTGCTTTCCCCTGAACACTGAAGAGGTATCTCTCATCTCAGGTTCTCACTAGATGAAGTGGTCAGGTCATTTAGATAAGGTTATGCTCTCAGGGTGCACCTTTAAGACAGGCTGTTTCTGAAATCACAACCTAACAAATCTTGAACACTGGGCAAAAACAGCCCCAAAGAGCTGTTTCTCCTTCAGGTTGTTTTTAAGACTAATGTGAATTGTTTGAGACAGAGATTGTCACAAGAGACACCAGAGAGGCCAAATCTTTAGCTGCTGCTAAGTTTCCTACCTTTGAGTTTCAGAGTGAATGAATTGAGGGGACATGGAGCTGGGGGTTGGATCTGTGACAAAGCACATGTCCACGAGTAACAGCTGAGCTGAAATCTGATGCCCAGAGCCTCCATTCTTGTGTTACTCATCCAGATGTTTCTCCTCAGGATCAGGGACGGGCTCTCACAGACAGCCTTTTCAGCTATCAGAAGCACTACTGGGTTTTCCTGAGAGCATTTTAAGTTAGACATTCCCAGCTCTGTTTGGCTTTCTCGTATAATGCATTTGGAATAATTGTTGGACTCTGCCTTTTATTTGCTCAAAATGCTGCAGAAGCTTCTGTCTCACTCACAGTGAAGCCAAAGGCTTTTCCAGTGGCCCACAATGTGCTATGTGATCTGACTGTCACCTCTGTCTTACCTTGGCTGCCCTCTTTCTTTCTTAATATATATATTTTGACTTTTAAATTTTATTTGTTTTTACATTTTTATTTTTTAATTTTTTGAAATAGAATTTTTATTTTGAATATTTTATTGGAGTATAGTTGATGGCATCACGGACTCGATGGACGTGAGTCTGAGTGAACTCCGGGAGTTGGTGATGGACAGGGAGGCCTGGCGTGCTGCGATTCATGGGGTCGCAAACAGTCAGACACGACTGAGCGACTGAACTGAACTGAACTGAGTGTCTGCTGTACAGTCAAATGATTACATTATAGACATCTATATACACATTTTTAAATATTCTTTTCCATTATGGTTTATTATAGGATATTGAGTATAGTTCCCTGTGTTATACACTATGGCCTTGTTGTTCATTCATTCTGTATATAATACATACAACTAACCCCAGCTCCCACTTACTTTTTAAATTTTTCAATTAATTTATTGTTTTATTACTATTACACCTATAAGGATACAGTGTACTTTTAATTGAAGTATAGTTGCTATACAGTATTATATGTTACAGGTGTACAGTATAGTGATTCACAGTTTTTGAAGGTTATTATGAAATATTGACCATATTCTCCATGTTGTACCATACATCTTTTTGGCTTACTTTTTACTGATTGCTTTGTACCTCTTATTCTCTTACCCCTATATTGCCCCGCCCCCTTCCCTCTCCCAACTGCTAACCATGAGTTTGTTCTCTAGATCTGGGAGTCTGCTGGTTTTCTGTTAGATTCAACTAGTTTATTGTATTTCTCTTGTTCCTTTTGCTGCAGCCATATGCACCGGCTGGCTGTGCCTCTAACATAGCAGACCTTCCCCAGGACCTTTGTACTTGCTGATCTCTCTGCCTAGAACATTCTTTCCCAGGTATTTTCATGGATTATTTCCTTGACTAGTTCAGTGAGACTTTCTTTGTCCACACCAGTCAAATGTATTATGTTTCCCTCCCAGTGTATTTTTTCCTGATTACTACTTTGTATCGTAATATAGATTTTCCCTTTGTCTTCTTCATTCTCTGGCTCGCCTACCTCAATGTAAGGTTCATTAGTGCAGAAATACTTTTGGATGGTTCACTGTTCTATTTCTGGCAGCTGGAACAGTGACTGACACTTAATAGGAGGCCAATAAATACTTTCAGAATGAATGAATGTTTTCACATCCTTTCAGTACCTTTCTCACTGATTTTTATTAACTTTTTTAAGTTGTAAGCAACAGAAAGTCAAAGCTATGGTTTTTGCAGTAGTCATGTATGGACGTGAGGGTTGGACTATAAAGAAAGCTGAGCGCTGAAGAATTGTTGCTTTTGATCTGTGGTGTTGGAGAAGACTCTTGAGAGTCCTTCGAATTGCAAGGAGATCCAACCAGTCCATCCCAAAGGATATCAGTCCTGAATTTTCGTTGGAAGGACTGATGCTGAAGCTGAAACTCCAATACTTTGGCCAGCTGACTCATTTGAAAAGACCCTGATGCTGGGAAAGATTGAAGGTGAGAGGAGAAAGGGGATAACAGAAATAAGATGGTTGGGTGGCATCACCGACTCAGTGGACATGAATTTGAGTAAGCTCTGGGAGTTGGTGATGGACAGGGAGGCCTAGCATGCTGCAGTCCTTGGGGTCGCAAAGAGTCGGACACGACTGAGCAACTGAACAGAACAGAAGCAACAGAAACCTAATTCATACCAGTTTTAAACAAAACTAGGAATTCATGGGCTTTTATAAGTAAGGCATGATAAAGACCTTGATTTTTCTACTACTGTGCATAGGCTTTCTCCATGGAGTATGGATGATGTTTGCCAGCAGCTCTAAGCTTCCATCTCTAGTGTTTGCATCCAGAGGAATGAAAAGCCCATCTTCTAGCCTAAAAGGGTGGTGTGCGGACGTGTATAGATTGACTCAGCCAGAACACATGCATCCTTGGACCAGTCCCTTTGGCCAGTGAAGCCTGAAGAAAGATGATGAGCCCAGCCTGGGCCGTGGGCTTCCCCTTACAGCCTGGAAGTTAGGGCTGTTTACAAAAGCGTAGAAGAAAGTTGTGGCATAAATGCACTTACTTGGGAATTGTGAACTAGGCACCCATGGATGTCAGCTGTAGTCACTCTTCATAACTTGCTCTGATTTGTCTACCTCCCTCCTGTAACAACCCAACATAGCCTTCCAGAAATGGGCTTAAGGGTTCACTCTTTGTATACATGGTTTCCAAAGTGTGGTATACAGACCCCACTGTATATACAGTATAAACCATTGAGGTGTAGAGAGAAAATATTAGAACTTCTCTTATTCATATTTAATCTCTGTAAAATATTCATTTTATATATGGTTTTTATAATGTTCAAATCAGCAGTTAGTGGTAGTACTACTTAATATTTAGTAGTACTTTAGTAGTACATTGGTAAAGTAGTTCAAGTTCATATATATATATATATTTACATATGTAATTTATAAATAAGTAAAACCCCATACATTTCACACACTCATACTCAATAAGATACAATATGATACATTTTTAAAAAATAGAGCCTGAGATCACAGTATTTTTTCTTAAAGGACACAGTTTACTACTTTAAAAGCTTCATCTTAAAAGAAATTAGGCAATTTTATCTCCAAATACTTTTTAAATGTTGCCAATTTTCTGCAGTAATGTGTTGTCCAAACACCTGATATTAAGAGTGAAGAACATAGGTTGATTGTTTCCTTTCAGTTCTCAGGGATAATACTTTTATGATTTTTCTCCAAGTTTGAATGACAACATTAGAGGCAAAGTCTTTTCCAGATTAACACTATGTCTCTGATATACTTGAAATCCATAAATATTTTTAAAGAAGGCAAATATAATCATGCAGTGAAAGAAAAGTTGTGGGGTAAGGAGAAAACTGATTAAGGAAAAAAGGAGGACAACTAATGAAGGCTCAAAGCAGAAAGCAAGAAATTATTCCAGAAGGATGGAAAATGTAGTTAGAGAACAAACCCATATTCAAGTCAGGAATATCTTCTGAATTATTGAAATCTGAATGACTCTCATATTCTATTAAAGAGGAAAAATGGCATTGGAATAAATATTAAAAGGAGTCAGAATCTAGGAGGCATTAATCTTGTCTGAATATTATTAGCTTCCTTCAGTGTACATATCTGTCCATCCTTTTCCACAAACTCTTATATTAACCCCCCACCCTACCAGTGCTTTCTACAGAGGAAATACCAGGAGGATTCTGGTTAAAAATATCAATGTGTGTATATATATACATATATATATATATATATATATACACACACACACTTGTAACTGAAGCTGTTTCTATAGCACAGCAGGATCATAGAGTGAAGAGTGAAAAGTTAAGCTAATAATTTACTAAGTTGATATTATTTGTGTTTAGTCATTAAGTTGTGTCCGATTCAGCGACCCCATGTACTGTAGCCTGCCAGGCTCTCCTGTCCATGGGATTCTCCAGGTGGGAATACTGGAGTGGGTTGCTATTTCCTTCTTCAGGTGATCTTCCTGACCCAGGAGTCAAACCTGCATCTCTACATTGGCAGGCGGATTCCTTACCATTGAGCCATCAGAGAAGCCCAAGTTGATATTAGTTGTTCTAATTTCATTTCAGCCAATGTGATTTCAGCCTGTCACGGTGCCAGGCCTATATTTGGGATTGACAATAGGTGAGACCTAGTTCCTGTCTTCAAACAGCTGACCACTTTGGGCTGGAACATAATAGCTTCATGAGATGCTGAGTTTTCCCCCCCAAAATAGAAAAAGAGCCAGAGGTTGATTGTGACGGGCTGGGGGCAGTGAAAAAAATCTGCCTGGGAGCGTCAGGGAAGATGACATGTGAATAAGGCCTTAAAGGATAGAAAGGATGGTTTCAAATGAAAAAGCTAAGAGGAGGGAGAAACCACATGAGTAAAGGCAGGAAAGTAAGGAAGACCATGTCTCATTGGAGGAGATGTGAAGAGACCGAAGTAGGAGAAAAATGGAGGCGGAGTTTGGCCTTTCTCTTGGAGATGGTGGCACATTGTTAGAGGATATTTTAATTTTTTAAAGTAAAAGATTGACATGTACTGGTCTAGTGACAGTTCAGAGGACAAATTGAAGCTGGGAGCAGGGTAACCATTTAGGAAGCTACAAAAATAATCCCGATCACAACTCTTAAAGAGTAGAACTGGGGAAGTCATAGAGGGTTTAGCAAGAAGAGAACTAATGTAAAGGAAATTTCTGATTTTAAAATCAACAGAACTTGATAGCTTTATGCTGAGATGGTAGAGAAGAACAGAGATTCAGAGTTGGCTATCTGTGCAATACAGAAATCATTGCAGTGTGAGGGAGGGAGGAATGGGCTGTCGTTTGGTTTTGTTTTATTTTGATGGTAGGGGTAGCTGTCGTCAAGATGATGATGGGTTTGATTTGTTTTTTATTAGCTGGGCTTCCCTGGTGGCTCAGCAGTAAAGAATCTGCCTGCAGTGCAGGAGTCACAGGAGACCTGGGCTCGATCCCTGGGTTGGGAAGATCCCCTGGAGGAGGAAATGGCAACCCACTCCAGTATTCTTGCCTGGAGAATCCCTATGGACAGAGGAGCCTGGGGGGCAACAGTCTATGGGGTTGCAAAGAGCTGAATATGACTGAAGCAACTTAGCATGACATCATTTCAATAGTCATAAACCATAAGTTTGACTTTTGGGGAGTTACATCATTCCATGAGTTTCAACACATTTATTTATACATTCATGTAACCACCGCCACTATCAGGATACAGAATAGCTCCATCACCCTCAAACAGTCTCTTGTATTGTCTCTGTAGTCCAATCTCCTCCCTGCTCTCACCAACTCCTAACCCTTGGCAACTAGCGACCTGTTCACCGTTCCTGTACATTTGTCTTTTCCAAAATGTCACGTAAAATAATCATATATTATGTAACTTTTGAGGTTGACTTCTTGCACTCAGCATTCATCCCAAACATGTGCATCAGTGGTTTGTTGGCTTTTATTTTTTTATTATTTTTTTTCTTTTTTATTTAAATTTTTATTTTTACTTTATTTTAATTTACAATACTGTATTGGTTTTGCCATACATTGACATGAATCTGCCACGGGTGTACATGAGTTCCCAAACATGAACCTCCCTCCCACCTCCCACCCCATATCATCTCTCTGGATCATCCCCGTGCACCAGCCCCAAGCATCCTGTATCCTGCATCGATCATAGACTGGCGATTCGTTGCTTACATGATAGTATACATGTTGTATTCTACGGGATGGATGTACCACAGGTAATCTGGCCATTCACTTTTGAAGGACATTTCGACTGCTTTCAGTTTGGGGGAATTGTGACTAGAGCTGTTATACATATTTATTTTTTCCCTCAGCAGAGATGTAGTTTTTCTCATTATTTTAAAAAGGAGGGGTAAAATATGCATAGAATAAAATGTCACCATTTTCAATAAAAACATTTCACTAAGTGTACAGTTCAGAGGGATTAAATTAAAAGCATCTTTGTGTAGGTCTTTATGTGAACATATGTTTTCATTTATCTAGGGTGAGGAAGCAGGAGTGAGATCACGCAGCCATTTGAGTAAGTATATCTTTAAATTGATAAGAAACTGCTAAACTCTTTTCCACAGTGGTTGTACCATTCTGCATTCCTACTATCAGTGGATGAGAGTTTTAGTTGCTTCATATTCTTGCCAGGAGTTGGTCCTGGGGATTTTTTCCCCAACCTAATAGGGTGTAGTGATATTTCATTGTGGTTTTAATTTGCATTTCTTTAATTGCTAATGATCTTGAGAACCTTTTCATGTTGTTACTTTCGTCAAGTGTTTGTGAAGTGTCTCTTCAAATCCTTTGCACACTTTAAGACTGGATTTAAAATTTTAAAATTTGTGCTTATGTTGATTTTTTTCAGAGATGTTTATATATTTTGTATATAAGTCATTCAGTGGATATATGATTTCCAAATATTTTCTCCCAGCTAGTAGCTTGACTTTTCATGTATTTTGCTTAGGAAAAGTTTTAAATTTTGATCAAGGACAATTTATCAGTTTTTCTTAAATAGCTGGAGTTTTTGATGTCATATCTAAGAACTCTATGTAACATAAGGCTTCAAAGATATTTCCCTTCTGTGGTTTTCTAAAAGTTTTATAATTTTACATTATTTATAATCCATTTATTTTAAATTAATTTTTATTGGTTGTAGTAAAATGGGATTTAGAAATTTGGATTCTAGTTGTTCATTAATAGTTTATAGAAGTACAATCTTTTTTTTTTTTTTTTTGTATGTTGACCTTGAATCCTGTGACTGTACCAAACTCACTTATTCTAAACGGATTATTTTGGTTGTGTTGATTTCTTGGGATTTTTCTGTGCTCATATCATCTGTAAATGTGCACCATTTTATTTCTTCCTTCTAATCTGGATGTCTTTCATTTCTGCTTCTTGCGGAAAGACTCTGCTGAGTACTCGCATTTGATATCTTGTGAACTATGAGATTTTCCACTCTGGCTGTTGGGAATCACCCATTATTTCTGGTAGGAGGTGAGACCTAGGCATTGTTTCTTCTAATCCTTTTGAGTGTTCCCTGCCAGCTCTGTTCCTTCTAATCCTTTTGCGTGTTCTCTGCCAACTCTGGTAATTTCTTCATATACCTGTAAGATCAGTTCTCAACTGAATGGTCCTTCTCTGGAGTTTGCTGTCCATGCAGCCCTCTCTCCTGGCACCTTCACCTCCTTTGCCTTCTTGGACTTTCCCTCTGTGCCCTCAGCTCAGGGAACCTGCCGGCTCTGCCTCAGTTCCCCTTCCTATATCAGTGACCTGATATCTTTCTGCAGACAGTAAGCTGGGGTGATCAGATAATAAGGCTTATCTGTATTCGTTGGGTGATGGTAACATACAGGTTATTGCCCTAGAAATGTTTGCAAAAGTTTCTGGAAGAGGTCAGTTGAGCACAAGAGAACAAGGATCTACTGGATTACTTCACCAGTAAGGAATCTGCAGCTTCTGAGCATGAGTGGATGAAAACTGTGAGTCACATTCCACGAATCTCAGTAAAATGGGAACGGCAGTATCATCACTGTCGTCATCATCTTCACCACTGTTACTTCACAGAGCTCTTACTCTGAGATGAGACAGGAGTCTCCTGTGCATTATGGCGTTCAAGCCTGGTGGTGGCCATGAAGACGTTTCTCTCCGATCCGCAACCTGTGGAGGCGTCATCGAGTAACAGTCCCGCCTCCTGGCGTCTGCTTTGTCTGCTGGGCTTGCCACCGCCTTCTCCAGTCAGTGACCCAGCGCAGCATGGATGCTAGCGCATGCCTGTTATTATGAGATCCAAGTGCCTTTGACTCCAAGGCTCCGCATAGACCTTGCTGAAACCTCCTTAGAGCTGTGCTGCCATCTAATACTCTCCCTGCTCCAGGTCCCTTGTTTCCTTCTTGTCTCCGCAGCGTCAGTCAGTCCTGCCTTCTGGTCGGACACCTCTTCTCCTTTAGCTTCTCAGTTTCCCTTGCAGGCAATTTCCTCATTCAGGCTCTGACAGCACCATCTTGGTCTCTGCTTCTCAGAGTGTCTGAAATAACATTCCTGAAATAACTCTAGGAGGCAGGAATACTCTTTGTTATAAACTAAATTGTGTCCCCCTAAAATCCCCCTGTATTGAAGTCCTAATCCCCAATTTGACTGTATTTGGAGATACAGCCTTTTTAGGAGGTTATTAAGGTAAAATGAGGTTGTGAGGGTGGGGCCATAGTCTGGTAGGGCTGATGTCCTTAGAAGAAATGAGAAACCAGAGATCCCCCCCGTCACTGTGTGCAGAGGAGAGACCATGTGTGGATGCAATGAGAAGGCGGCCACCTGCAAATCAGGCAGAGACTCACCAGAAACCACCCCTACTGGCAGCTTGAACTTGGGCTTTCGGGCTTTAGAACTGTAAGACAATCAGCGTCTCTTATTCCAGCCAGCCAGTGTGTGGTCTTAATCCAGGAGGCCTAATGAGCTACCATTGCACCCCTGTTACAGGTGTTGGACACTGAAGACTGGGTCACACAGATTATTCTTGGCTGGTCCAATGGCAGATCCTGGGCCAGGGTGGCTATGAATTTAGCCCATCATAGCTGAGCTGTCTTGTCACTCTCTGAGCCTTGGAGGATGGGGAGATGTGTTCCCTGTGGGTAGGGACTCTAAACACGGATGATTTTAGAGGGAAGCTTGGAAAGAGGTGCAAGGAAGTTTGGAGAACTCGCACTCTGCCTCCTGGCTTGAGTGGGAAAGCAGCCTTTACTTACAGGTGAAGCCATTTCTCTAGGTTGAGAGGAGCATTTGGAGGCAAGCATGGGGTATCTAAGTGACATTTCTTGTTGAACTCTTAGAAATGCCATGGAAGAATCTTAGTGTTTGAACAGAAGAAAAAATACTTTGCATTTAAGAACATTCCTGGAGATAAGACTTTGTTTCTGTACACCATTAGGTGTCAACATGTGGGGCCACGAACAGCCTAGCAGAAGTAAGTCACCATATGTGGCTGCGAGGAGGCCTGCACTGAATTGTAGCAAGAAGCACATGAAAGCCAGGGGAATGTGAGCCCACAGAGCAAAGTGTGGGAAAAACCCTCTTTGTGAACTTCTGAAAATGTTTAGCAGGAGTGCCAATACTGAGGAAATTCCAGCTGTTGGTGCCTAGACATAATATCTGAGCAGTTACTGACTTTCACTTTTCATGACAATGTTTTTGTGCCTTGTAGACACAGCTAAGATGTGATGAATGTAAATAACGTACTTCATGTTGTCATATCTTGCCGAGTTGCTTTAAGCTCAACATCAGCAAAATCCATCTTGTTTAAGTAGAGTTTTCAATACTTATTTGCTTTTGTAGTACAGAGATAAATTATTTTGCTTGTCAGATGATTTGATAAAAAAATAGCTTATTTCATGAGAAAAAATGATGTGTTAGATATTGTTTTATGTCCCCGTGTCTCATCATCTTTTAGGCAGATAGAAATGTGATCCTCAGTGTCACTTTTAAACTCCTGTTGTAAAAACTACACCAGTTCATCCATCAGTGATAGAGATAGTTTGAGGAGAAATTACATTCCTTTGACTAAAGGAGTCCAAATGTTGTTGTATTTAAATATCTAACTTCCTGGAAAATTTGATGTGGGTGGTGTGTGTGTATGTGTGTGCGTGTGTGTGCACGTATGTTGCTGTTAGTAAACAGGAAGGCTTTGAAATGATACACTACAAGGACTGAAATCCAGATTCTCTCGTAGTTTCTATTTGAGTGGGTTTTATTTTGTTAGTGTTCTTATCCTCTTCATTACAAGAGTCCTAAATTAATTACCCCACTCTTTTTTTAAAAAGATATTCTGAAGTGGTACCCCACAGACATAATGTTATGACAATGGAATTTCAGTTCTTTGGTTGACTGCTCGCAAAATTTTGTTTGGACAAGAATGCGGGACACTGGCTTTTTAACACAGCGTATAGCTTCTTTCTTTCTTTTTTTTTTTAAGAAATTACTTGTGGGAAAATAGTTGAGGGTATCTTATTAATGATTTTTCCTCTTGAATTGTTTATTTCCCACCCCATCCTTCAGCTCTTTGTAACTAAAAACGAGCTCCAGTTCCTCATCTTGGTTACAGTGGTTTAGATGTTTGTTGGTATGTGAGTTTGTTTAGAAAAGTTTGTGTGATTTCTCTTCTTTTTTTCTTTTTTCCGCCCAGTGATCTCAGTTTGCTAAACATTGCATAATTTTTAAAAAATGTAGTAGATTATTCTTTGGCCTCCCTAAAGTTTGTAGTCATTGCTGTTTTTTACTTCAGTCACTTAGATTATTTTATGAAACCAGTCCAACCCCCAAAGTTGTTTGTTTTTGGCTTTGACCCTTGGTGGAGGTGGGCTCTGAGATTTATGAACTTTGATTATTTTCTGTCTTATGTAGGCAAGGACCTGAGAATTTTTAGCAGTTTCCCTGCAGTCATGGGAAACTATATTCAATGAAGCCCTTGCCATACACTGCTTAGTCTGAAATTCTCTTTGATGTACAGAACTCTGCAAATGTTTCTTGGCCAAGAATTGAGGCAGTTCATTGCAGGGGAGTGGTAGGAGACATAGGAGCATAGGTGTTTGACTCTTAAAAAGGAAGATCTTAAGAAAGATCATTTGGTCCTGAAGTACCAAATATGTGGCATGAATACCACTACTCTTCCCCTCCATGCCCAGAGCAGACATCACTATCAATTGTGTCTCTTTCTATCGAGTCAGCATAGCCACATGATCTTCCAACATGGTATCCCAGGGCTTCTGTCAAAATGCCAGTGGCATTGGCATATGAGATGGAATCTCTATCAGTAGATTGTATTATATAGTTATAAACACCTGGACACACAGGGAAGTTCTGAGCAAGGCTGAAGAACATCGGAATTAAGAGCAGAGGCTCGAGAGTAAAATGATGTGAGCCATACCACTTGTTGGCTGTGTGATTTGAGGCAGAGTTCTTCATTTTTGTGAGGCTGTTTCCTTGCCAGTAAAGTGTGGATCATTATAGAGGCTACATCATAGGACTGCTGGAAAGGTTGAACTAAAATAATTCCCAGCATTGCTCAATAAATGTGAGATAACCATTTGAGATATCATTAGTAGGGACAGTTTCTTGTTTGTGATTATTACAAAGCTACTTAGAACTAATCTGAGTTTCTCAACTTAAGCATGACTGAAATTTAAATGGTCACATACTTAATTGTTATAGCAGCTGTCCTGTGCTTCGTAGGATAATGTTCATCCCTGACCTCTACCCACTTGATGCCAGTAATCCCATCCCACATTTGTCCCAACTGTGACAAATATCTCTAGACTTTCCCAAATGTCCCTTTGGGGCAAAATTGTCCCAGTTAAGAACCACTGGACTAGACACAAGTTCACGTATAGATTGTGTGCATGAGTGTGTGTGTTTATATTTTGTCCAGGTTTATTGAGACATATGGACCCATTGTGTAAGTCTGAGGTGTACAGTGTAATGATTATATATATATGCATACACTGTAAAGTGATTACCATGTTAAGATAACACGTTGATCACATCAGATAGTTACAATTTGTGTGTGGGTGTGTGTGTAGTGGCAGCTTTTAAAATCTACTCTCCTAGATACTTTAAAATGCACAATACAGTATTGTTAACTGTAGACACAATATCATACTGGAGCTTACTCATTTTATAACTTGAAGTCTGTACCCTTTGACCAACAGTACCTATTCCCCCATCCCTGGAGGCCACCAGGCTGTTCTCTGTTTTTATGAGTTTTGGTTTTTTAGATCCCACATGTAAGTAAGATGATACAGGTTGGACCTTTAAGTTTGGCTTAGTTCACTTAGCATAACACCCTTAAAATTCATCCATGTTGTGATAATGTCACAATTTCTTTTTTATTGTTGACTAGTATTTGCGTGTGCGTATACTGTATTTTATTTATTTATTTATTTGTTGGTGGACACAAGTTGTTTCTATTTCTTGACTATTGTAAATAGTGCTGCAATGAACGTATGGGTGAAGATATGTCTCAGAGGTAGTGATTTTCTTTCCTTTGGATGTATGTATACCCAAAGCTAGAATTGCTGGATTATATAGTAGTTCTTCTTTTAATTTTAAAAGTAATCTCTCTACTGTTTTCCATAGGAGCTATAGTTTTTGGGTTTTTTTTTCACATTAATATACTTGTGCCTGAACCCATTGTCAGAGATACTGATTATTTTGGCTTTGTCTCTAAGCTCCAGGGACTTAAAAAAAAAAATTTTTTTTTTTTTGTACCTGTGGCTTTGACATTCCTGCCTTCATGTCAGGCTACAACTTTTTCAATTTACCAGCCTGGGTACAGTTTTGAATAGCAGATTAATAGCTCCAAGTTTTAATTATGTTTTTGTAATAGAATTTACAGTAATTTCAAGGAAAATGTTCACAATATAAGTTTCAGTGATAACAGCTATATTCTAAATTGTATAATAATAATAACTTGGGTATAATTAATTCATGTACGTACTGTGTGTTAGATGCTAGGCTGTGGACTTAATGCTCCTCCTGTTATTTCATTGTGACAGTGCACAGAGGAAGCACTATTTTTGCCATTTTACAGATGATGGAACAGAGACACAGACAGCTTTGCCCAAGGTCCCAAAGCTACTAAGTGGCAGAATAGGGCACCAATGCTAGGCTTTTTGTCTATGGTACAGACAAAAACATGCATGCTGGAGAAAGATCTAGAAGAATGTGTGCCCAGATGTTTACTTTGATTATCTATAGATGATAGGATTATGGGTATTTTTTAATATACTTGGTGTTTTGCACATTTTCTACTTTGTGCAGTCATTAATTTCTTAAAGTATTAAAAACAAAGTTAAAATTATGCAGTCCTGGGACTTTTATAAAGCAAGTGATTATATTTACCACAGTTTACTTCCCATTTATTTGGTCTTGCTTATGATTGATTGAAAAACAATAGGAGTTACCTTTGAATTTTTTATTTTGGATACCATAATGGAAACATGCAGCCCCCTTAATGTAATACGTAGCTATTTAGAAGTGGGGGTTATACACATCTGTAAGGTGCTTTTCCCATATAAGTTTGTTTTGTTAGGTAATCATATGGAATTGTAAAATAAACAAGATCCAAAAGAATGTTGTTCTTCAAGATTTTCAGCCTTAGGAAATTACATGCTGTTTCAAAGATGCTACCAGTGAAACATCTTCTCTTGAATTTCACTTTTGATTATGGCCTTTAAAGCTACTTTCTGAACCAGACAAGAAAACCAGGCTTCATTATTCAGCAAATGCCAGGAGCTACCTGCTTGATTGCCCCCCAAGGCATGCTCTGAATTTCTATTTGGTCATTTTCAAATATCAAACAGAGCCACGTGGGTAAAATTTACCATAAGAGGCAGTGCTTTACCTAATGTCTTGTTTTCTCATGGAAATTCCAAAAACGGAAATCGAAATGGGCTTTGATGAATGGAATCATTGTGGGCATAAGTGCACAGACCCTTACGGCGACGACTTCCACGTGTGCTGCATTCGTGTGATGCACAAGTCCAAATGTTTGTGTTCATTTGCATTATTTTAGAGCTCTCCATCACGGCTCTCAGATCTTAATACGGTATTTGCCTGGCTTTATTCACCATGGCATGTGTTTCCAATTTTAAATAACTTTGAAGGATTCCTGTGTGTCTGCTGTTAAAATTAAGAGGTCTTGGTGACTCTGGGGTCCAGGTGAAACTTCATCTAAAAGAATATGTGTAAGTACATATGTTGAGCTAGGAGACATAAAGGTCACCAGAGGCCCAAGGTTTTACTTTGTTAGATCTGACATGCAAGACTGGGCAGTGGTGGAATCCCAAGTGGGTGGTGACTCCCCCTGCCCCTCCCGCCCCTCACCCCCTTACAGGTACTCTCGCAAAGCTTCTCCTGGAGTATCCATGAGCTCTCTGTCAGCACATCCACATTCTTGTCTTGGGAACTCCTGTTAAGGAAAACTTCATTTCTGCCTAAATCTCTCCTTTCTAAGTTCAGTGTCATTATCAATATTTTACATGAAGGAAGGAAAGGCCAAAAGAGATGGGAGTCTTTGATGATAGCGTGATCTTGTCACTTGATCATTGATTTGTTTGGTCATTCATTCATTCAAAGATTTAAGTGCCTGTTACATGCTACTGAGGACTATGCAGTGCACAAAAGAGACAGATCTCTGTCTTCATGGAGCTTATTTCTAGGGAAGGAGACAGATAATACATGAGTATATAAATCAGGAAACAGAACTGTACATAGTAATTTTGAAGGGAGAAGAGGGGGAGGGGTGTATCTGGAAGAGGTCAGGGAATGTTTCTCTGAGTAGGTGATATTTCAGCTGAGACCCCAAGGCTGGAAAGAGCTAGCCATGCAAACAGTCTGAAGAAGAAGATTATGCCAGGCAAATTGAAGGCTCCAGTGCTCCTTGCACATCATAAAAGACATGGAGGAATTGGACAGTCAATACAGCAAACAGGTATAAAGTAATACTAGCCTAAATAAAGCTTTCCTGACATAGGTAAATTTTCGAAGCATGTGTAAGGACACAGGCTTCCCCAGTGGCTCAGTGGTAAAGAATCCACCTGCAGTGCAGGAGATTCAGGAGACGTGGGTTTGATCCCTGGGTCAGAAGGATCCCCAGGAGGAGGAAGTGGCAACCCACTCCAGTGTTCTTGCCTGAGCAATCTCATGGACAGAGGAGCTGGGGGGGCTACAGTCCATAGGGTCGCCGGACACTACTGAGCACACGTGCATGAGACAGGATGGTGATCTAAACTCTATTTTCTTTCACGATAAACCAGAAAAGCCAGTTTCCACGTGGGCACGTAACCAAGGGCTGTTGTAGGAGTTAAAACTGAGAGAGAAGCCAGGGTCTTCTGCTTTAAGATTCTCTTTGCCCTAGAAAAATCTGGTTTTATTGGATATTGGAACAGAGTATTTTTTGAATGTGTGTGTTTGCTCTGCTCACATGATTTTTTTTCCCCAGAAGGAGACCAAACTGTTTATAGAAAAGATAGAAACAAACAAACAACTGGGTAATACGCTTCTAAACATTGAGAAACATGTGACCTTCCAGCCAGCACAGAGGTCCAGTGGGTAAACAGCAGGCCAGCCATGCTTGAGGCTTTTGGAACACACATGCTTCTGCTTCTTTGGGGATGACAATGTAAATTATACAGACCGTTATCGTCTCTTCTTCAGAATTCTAACTTCTGAATGCTGACCCAGAAAATGCACAGTTTGTTCCCCTGGAGCATAAGATTCATGCTGCCCCGACACCTGCTGGAAGGATGAAAGAAGATTTGATTGGCCCCTTCTACCTTTTGCTGTTCTGTGTCCTAAGACAAGCATCCAGAAGAGGCTATTTTCTGTTGCCTGGAGGAGAGACTGGTTCTGTTGTGCCAATTGGAGTCTTGTAGATATGCCAGAGTCATAATCTTCCCTCCTCCATTTCTCTCTAGGCCCTGAACTCTTTTCAGTGGAATGCCACAGTTTACTTGGAACTAAGAGATGAGTTCTTGCTCTTTCACTCTCTTTCTTTCTCTCTCTCTCTCCCTGCTCCCCATCTCCTAAAAACAAAAATTTTGGTGTCATTCGGTTCTTTTACTCCTTTTAGCACCTCTGTCCTTTTAGCTAAGCTGGTAACTCAGATTAATTTACAGAGTGCCCTACTCTTTCCACTGTTGGTAAATCAACCTTCAGATTCCTTTGTGGTAGATTCTTAATGCCCATCTTACCATTATTACTCATTTTTCCCCCTATTATTACCCACTGTCTCAAAATATACAGAAGTTTGATTTGGAATTTTCTTACAGTTTAAGTGATAACTTTATTTTTCTTTTTGGCTGTGCTGGGTCTTGGTTGTTTCATGCAGCCTTTCTTTAGTTCCAAACAGCAGAGGCTACTCTTCATGGTGGTGCCTAGACTTCTCATTGTGGCAGCTTCTCTTGTTGCAGAGGATGGGCTCTAGAGTGCATGGGCTCAGTAACTGTGGCACACAGGCTTAGCTGCTCCTCACCATGTGGGATCCTTCCAGACCAGAGACAGAACCCATGTTCCCTGCACTGGTAGGTGAACTCCCAACCAGTGGACCACCAGCGGGGTCCCCTAAGTGATAACTCTTAACAGGAGATACCGTTTTTGCTGACTTGGTCAGTTTATATTGGTAGCTACCGCTTTTAGTTTCTTCTAAAAAAATGTTCCGTTGATAAATTATGCATAATTCATGGAGAAATTAACCACAATGTAAGCTCCATGAGGACAAGGATTTTCATCTTTTTTTACTCTTTCCTTATGTCTCATGTAATGCCTGGTACACAGTTTAGCAAGGAGTGAATATTTGCTTTGTGAATGACTGAATGAAATTGACATCAGCCTTGCATGTGTGAGGGAGGGGCCCTTGCAGATGCCCACTTCTGCTTCTCATAAGCTTCCTCCAACGTTAGAATGAATCCTTAGAGTCACATTAGATGTAAAATCATCAGGATGCCAAGGTTAGCAAAAATCTTGGAAACAAACATTTGTTTTTTTTCCCCAAGCTGTTCTATGAATCTAGTAATCATTCAGACACTTCCATCGTTGATCATTAAAACAGCAAGCTGGGCTACATGAGTTGTTCAGGAGCTGTGAAGAGAGTGGATGAGCTAGTACTGAAAAGGTGGACTTAGTGACAGTCACTGGCCCCTCCACACAATCCACTGTTCTGAAGCTCCCTGCACATGAGATGCAAATGCCCTTGGATTCCCAGAAGAAGGGGAATTTTAATTAGGAATCCAGGTGAAGTTTCTGCCTGGTGTAAATCCTATGCATTATCTTAAGAGATGCAGTAACTTAAAGTTCTGATTCTGTTCATTGCCACTTCCTCTATTGCATTTTGGTTTTAGACTGGCAGAAAGCTGACTGCACATATGACATTGCTTGTGGAGTCCCAGACTCTGATAGTTAGTCTGCTCGATTGTGATGCAATGGGGGCTGTGCCAAACCTCCTTTTCTCAGAAACTATAAAAGCAGTGGCAAACCTAGACAGCATATTCAAAAGCAGAGACATTACGTTGCCGACAAAGGTCCATCTAGTCAAAACTATGCTTTTTCCAGTAGTCGTCTATGGATGTGAGAGTTGGACCATAAAGAAAGCTGAGCGCCAAAGAATTGATGCTTTTGAACTGTGGTGTTGGAGAAGACTCTTGAGAGTCCCTTAGACTCCAAGGAGATCAAACCCATCCATCCTAAAGGAGATCAGTCCTGAATTTTCACTGGAAGGACTGATGCTGAAGCTGAAGCTCCAATACTTTGGCCACCTGATGTGAAGAACTGATTCATTAGAAAAGACCCTGATGCTGGGAGGGATTGGGGGCAGAAGGAGAAGGGGACGACAGGATGAGATGGCTGGATGGCATCACTGACTCAATGGACATGAGTTTCAGCAAGCTCTGGGAGTTGGTGAAGGACAGGGAAGCCGTGCATGCTGCAGTCCTTGGGGTTGCAGGGTTGATACAAGAGGTTTATACAGACAGCAAAAACAATACTTGGAGCTGAATGTGGCTCAGATCATGAATTCCTTATTACAAAAGTCAAACTTAAATTGAAGAAAGTAGGGAAAACCACTAGACCATTAAGGTATGACCTAAATCAAATCCTTTACAATTTTACAGTGGAAGTGACAAATAGATTAAGGGATTAGATATGATAGAGTGCCTGAAGAATTATGGATGGAGGTTCATAACATTGTACAGAAGGCAGTGATCAAAACCATCCCCAAGAAAAAGAAATGCAAAAAGGCAAAATGGTTTTCTGAGGAGGCCTTACAAATAGCTGAGAAAAGAAGAGAAGCGAAAGGAAAAGGAGAAAAGGAAAGATATATCCATCTGAATGCAGAGTTCTAAAGAATAGCAAGGACAGATAAGAAAGCCTTCCTAAGTGATCAATGCAAAGAAATAGAGGAAAACAATAGAATGTTTAACGATAGAATAGACTAGAAGACAATCGAATGGTTCTATTGAAGAGAATAGATCTCTTCAAGAAAATTAGAGATACCAAGGGAACATTTTATGCAAAAATGAGCACAGTAAAGAACAGAAACAGTATGGACCTAACAGAAGCAGAAGATATTAAGAAGTGCCAAGAATACACAGAAGAATTATACAAAAAAGATCTTCATGACCCAGACAACCACAATGGTGTGAGCACTCACCTAGAGCTCGACATCCTGGAGCGCGAAGTCAAGTGGGCCTTAGGAAGCATCACTACGAACAAAGCTAGTGGAGGTGATGGACTTCCAGCTGAACTATGTCAAATCCTAAAAGATGATGCTGTTAAAGTGCTGCACTCAATATGCTAGCAAATTTGGAAAACCCAGCAATGACTGACCACAGGGCTGGAAAAGGTCAGTTTTCATTCCAATTCCAAGGAAAGGCAATGCCAAAGAATGTTCAAACTACCGCACAGTTGCACTCATTTCATATGCTAGCAGAGTAATGCTCAAAATACTGCAGGCTAGACTTCAACAGTACATGAACTCCCAAATGTCTAAACTGGATTTAGAAAAGGCAGAGGAACCAGAGATCAATTGCCAACATCCGCTGGATCATAGAAAAAGCAAGTGAGTTCCAGAAAAAACATCTACTTCTGCTTCATTGACTACACTAAAGCCTTTGTATGGACCACAACAAACTGTGGAAAATTCTTCAAGTTATGGGAATACCAGACCACCTTACCTGCCTCCTGAGAAGTCTCTATACAGGTCAAGAAGCAACAGTGAGAACCGGACATGGAACAACAGACTGGTTCCAAGTTGGGAAAGGAGTATATCAAGGTGTATATTTCACCCTGCTTATTTAACTTACAGGCAGAGTAAATCATGTGAAATGCCAGCTGGATGAAGCACAAACTGGAATCAAGATTGCTGGGAGAAATAGCAATAAACTCAGATATGCAAAGGACACCACACTTATGGCAGAAAGCAAAGAGGAACTAAAGAACCTCTTGATAAAAGTAAAAGGGGAGAGTGAAAAAGCTGGCTTAAAACTCAACATCCGAAAAATGAAGATCATGGCATCCAGTCCCATCACTTCATGGCAAATAGATGGGGAAACAATGAAAACAGTGAGACTTTATTTTCTTGGGCTCCTAAATCACAGCAGATGGTGATGCAGCCATGAAATTAAGACGCTTGCTCCTTGGAAGAAAAACTGTGACCAACCTAGACAGCATATTAAAAAGCAGACATTACTTGCTGACAAAGGTCCATGTAGTTAAAGTTATGGTTTTTCCAGTAGTCATGTATGGATGTGAGAGTTGGACTATAAAGAAAGCTGAGCACTGAAGAATTGATGCTTTGAACTGTGATGTTGGAGAATGCTCTTGACAGTCCCTTGGACTGCAAGGAGATCCAACCAGTCCATCCTAAAGGAGATCAGTCCTGAATATTCATTGGAAGGACTGATACTGAGGCTGAAGCTCCAATACTTTGGCCACCTGATGCGAAGAACTGGCTCATTGGAAAAGTCCCTGATGCTGGGAAAGATTGAAGGCAGGAGGAGAAGGGGATGACAGAGAATGTGATGGTTGGATGGCATCACTGATTCGATGGACATGAGTTTGAGCAAGTTCTGGGCCTGGTGATGGACAGGGAAACCTGGTGTGTTGCAGTCCATGGTGTCAGAAAACATCAGACACAACTGAGCGACTGAACTGATAAAGAGGTTAGTGGTGGCTGAGCAAGGCTGTGGAGCCCACCTGGGGCTCTGTTCGAGTTACAGACAGCTTCATCTTGAGCCCCTCTATTTTGAAAGGAAAATAATTTGGTTACTCAGTTACCGATAGAAATGAGATTGATTTCTGCTTTTCCTTGTGGGGGGAGTTGTCATTTAAATGGCAGTGGCAGGGCAAGTTGGTGATCCAGAGGGAGTCCTACCTCTGCTCTGATGTTACTTGGAGTAGCATATTTCATCAGAGGGCAGTTTTGCCTCCCAGTGGACATTGGGCCAAGTCTGGAGACATTTTTGGCTCTGTTGACTGGGCAGCATGTGGGTACCAGTGGCATCTAGTAGGCAGAGGCCAGGAATGCCGCTAAACATTATACAATGTTCCCTGCCCCATCCCCAGCAAAGAATTATCTGGCCCCCAAAGTCAATCATGCCCAAGTTGTGAAACCTTGATTTGAAGGAACCCCACTCAGTTTTATGAGAATGTCCTTACCTGGTAAGGTGATTCTTCTATTGCTATTTTCTTGTTCTGACTTTTTAAAATCCCCATTGTATTCTTGCACCAAGAATTAGTGCATTGAAGGTGGCCCTGATTTCAGATGTGGGTGGGGCAGGCAGAATGAGTGGCATGCCTTGAAAGACTCTGAGAACATCCGGACTTCCAATGTTCCTCCACATCAGAGCTCCAAGACCCAGAATTCTTTCCGTGAAAACTAGAGAAGCCCCCACAGGGAGTCGGGATTCCAGGATCTAAGGGAGCTCTGCTCCTTTGAAATGCTTTGCTGAGTGTCTGCTCTGTGCCCAGCTGAGTGTGTTCTCTGGGACCGTCCTCAGCAGCTCAGTAAGATGCATGCCAATTCTACTGCCGCCTCACTGAGTTGCATAGGTGGGTTGGTTGCGAACCTGCCCCAAAGTGACACACTGGTGGGCGTGGCACTGGGATTTTCCAGCCAGCTGTGTCTCATGCCCAGGACTTTGCCAGGAACCAAGACCTTACCCTCCTGAGCTCTGAGACATCTCAGCTGATCTTTCTATGACTGTTACCACCTGTGGAAAACAAGGAAGTTACTCTCAATGACTTCTAGGAATCTTTCATAAGGCTATGATGTCCATATTTGTTTCTTTGTTTTATATGTTGCCCTCTTTAAAGGTTCCCCTGTAAAATGGAAACAGAATTCATGATAGGTACTACCACTGGAAATCCCCATGGAAGGATTCCAAACCTCACTGCATATCATAGCCAGGTGGTCAGCTTCTAAAACGGTCTGTTTCCACAGTCTCTTACCAACACTGCTTTAGCTGGTTTGAAGTGGGCTCTGAGGATTCTTGTATTAACCTCCCGCCCACACCCTTAATCCTTGTATCAACCACACCGATTCTGATGCACAAGGTCTGAAGACCATAGTACTGTAGCCCTTTTTTGGGGAATTAGTTTAATCAATTGATTTCCTTTATGTAGGATACCTGCCACAGTGAAATTTCAGAGTGTACTGGGTGATGGTGGTCCTCACATGTCTTAGGCCAGCAGGGCTGTCTGTGACTCCTGTCCTCTGAGACTCACTCCCAGGGTATGTGTGTGACTGTGGTCAGTTGTGTTTGGCTCTTTGTTACCTTGTGCCCATGAGATTTCCCAGGCAAGAATACTGGAGTGGGTTGCCATTTCCTTCTCCAGGAGACCTTCCAGACCCAGGGACTGAACCCACATCTGCATTGCAGGTGGATTCTTTACCGCATGAGCTGTCAGGGAAGCCCAGGTCAGGAATTCCCAAACACTGCTGCAGATGAGACTCACTGGGAAGCTTTTAAAACTCCTCACTCCCAGATCATACTCCAGATCAGTGAAATCCCAATCCCTCTGTTGGGAGTTGGCCTCCATATTTTTCTTTTCACATCTGCAGATGATTCCCATGCTCAGCAGTTTGAGAACCACTGTCGTGGGTGTTGCAGATTCCATACCTTTGCCACTGGTGAATGTTCATCTGTAAGGCAAATCCACCCTCCCAGCTCCGCAGAAAGAAGTCTTGCCTACTTAGTGAGATACATGGGCCACCCACTCTTTTTTTCCATTGTCCTTCCAGATGCTCCCTGCTCAGTCTTCTACTTTTCAAGCTGCTTTTAAGGTATTTATCTCACCACCTTGTTTTTATTTCTTGCATGTCTTCATGAGGGAGATGGCATCTTCCATGAGGGAAGAGGCTCTAACATATGAGGCTCTGGCCTGGTGGGAGCAGAAAGAGTAGAAGACGGTAGATGCGCAAGAGACAAGACAAAGATCAGTTGGACTTTCTGCCCTGGCTTTCGTCATGACAGCAGAGGAAAAATGATAAAATGGAGGAGAATAATAATAATAATAGTAATACAGGAGGTTGCCCTGGCACTAGACTCCTTGAACAAAATATCCTAGTAAAAATTTTCAACTCACTCACTTTTCTGGAGAGTAACAAAGAATCCTAAATAGAGTACCTTCCAAATAATTACATTTGATGGTTTGATATTTTGAAAATGTGACTTCTGCTGACACGTGGAGAAATCATTCAGATTGCAAACCAACTTTCCTAACCAAAATGTTTGAAGTGACTAGTTAATACTTGGGAAGAAATTTAAGAGTAAGGAAAAGTACTCTCCGGGTCCCCCTTCTCCTCTGTCTGTTTCCACTTTGCTCACTTAAGGGACGAGCCCTGTCATTCTGGACTGACATGGGGCTGCGTTTTCCCAACAGTGGGAGTCGTATGGGAGCGGCCTGTGGCCTTGATGACCCCTGAAGCTATGCTTTGATTGGCCTACCTAAGACTTTACAACCGGGGACTGTTTGGGGAAAGATCTGGATTTCTTTGTCTCTCAAAAATGCAGAAGCGCTTTCTGACCTGAGCTTGCTTTTAAGGAGACAGCAGTCAGCCTCTGTCCCTTTCAGATGAGACAGAGCGGAGTCGCTCAGGTGTGTCCGACTCTTTGCGACCCCATGGACTGTAGCCTGCCAGGCTTCTCTGTCCATGAGATTTTCCAGGCAATAGTCCTGGAGTGGATTGCCATTTCCTTCTCCAGGGCATCTTCCCAACTCAGGGATTGAACCCAGGTCTCCTGCATTGTAGACAGACGCTTTACCATCTGAGCCACCAGGGAAGTTATGTGTGGTCAAATTACCACAGTCCCCACACCTCCCTAATTATACTCAACCAACTTCAGTAGTTTGTCTGGTAGAGTTCTCTAGGTCATGGTATTAGCATCACCTGTTAAAACATAAGACATCAATTGCTGGGCCCCATCAATCTTCTGGAAGGAAGAGTTATCACTTTCCCATTTATTTATGTGTGTAGATATTATACACACGTATTTACATCTACATGCATATATGTGTGTTGCTAAGTCGCTTCAGTCGTGTCCAACTCTGTGCGACCCCATAGACGGCAGCCCACCGGGCTCCCCCATCCCTGAGATTCTCTAGGCAAGAATACTGGAGTGGGTTGCCATTTCCTTTTCCAATGTGTGAAAGTGAAAAGTCAAAGTGAAGTCGCTCAGTCGTGTCCGACTCTTAGCGACCCCATGGACTGCAGCCCACCAGGCTCCTCCATCCATGGGATTTTCCAGGCAGGAACACTGGAGTGGGGTGCCATCGCCTTCTCCATATATGTGTGTAATTTTGTGTGTATGTCTGTCAGTATGGGCTTCCCAGGTGGCACTAGTGGTGCAGAACCTGCCTGCCAAGGCAGGAGACATAAGAGACCTGGATTTGATCTCTAGGTTGGGAAGATCCCCTGGAGGAGGGCACGGCAACCCACTTCAGTATTCTCACCTGGAGAATCCCATGGACAGAGGAATCTGGTGGGTGACAGTCCACAGGGCTGCAAAGAGTTGGACGCGACTGAAGTGACTTAGCATGCACCCTTGTCTGTCAGTATGGATTCGTGCATATTTATTTCATCCTTTGGGTTATAATCTATTGTCATTTCTTTTCTTGCTCACAGTGTCTCAATTTTGGGTATTGGGGAGCTCTTCAGGATTGGCCGCTATGGCTTTTCAGTGTCTCTCCACTCCATGCCATCGTTTTTTGTTTCAGTGCGTCTTATAGCACTTTCTGGTACTACATGGTGTTCCAGGCTTATCTTGTATTTTCTCTACTCCATCACCGGAATTGACTAGTTCTCCAGGGAGTTCTGATTGGTTTTATTGGAGTGAAAGTGAAAGTCGCTCAGTCATGTCTGACTCTGTGGCCCCATGGACAACATAGTCCATAGACTTCTCCAGGCCAGAATACTGGAGTGGGTAGCCTTTCGCTTCTCCAGGGGATCTTCCCAACCCAGCGATTGAACCCAGGTCTCCTGCATTGCAGGTGGATTCTTTACCAGCTGAACACAAGGGAAGCACAAGAATACTGGAGTGGGTAGCCTATCCCCTCTCCAGCAGATCTTTTCGACCCAAGAATTGAACCGGCGTTTTCTACATTGCAGGCGGATTCTTTACCAACTGAGCTATCAGGGAAAGAGGTTTTATTGAAGGAAGGTATTTAAAAACCAAGATCTGAGTACTGGGTGTGCTTGTTGCTATTGGGATATCACTACTTCTTGCCTTTTGTCAATGGATACAGCTGAGAAATAAATCGGAGAAGGCAATGGCGACCCACTCTAGTACTCTTGCCTGGAAAATCCCATGGGTCGAGGAGCCTGATAGGCTGCAGTCCATAGGGTCGCTAAGAGTTGGACACAACTGAGTGACTTCACTTTCACTCTTCACTTTCATGCATTGGAGAAGGACATGGCAACCCACTCCAGTGTTCTTGCCTGGAGAATCCCAAGGACGGAGGAGCCTGGTGGGCTGCCGTCTATGGGGTCGCACAGAGTTGGACATGACTGAAGCGACTTAGCAGCAGCAGCAGCAGGAAATAAATGTATGCATGGTAACTGGGCCACCTGGCTCAGATGGTAAATAATCAGCCTGCAGTGCAAGATACCTGCATTTGATCCCTGGGTCAGGAGGATCCCCTGTAGAAGGGAATGGCTATCTACTCCAGTATTCTTGCCTGGAGAAGTCCAAGGATAGCAAAGCCTGGTGGGCTACAGTCCATGGGGTTGCCAAGAGTCAGACACAACTGAGTGACTAACACTTGCACTTCAGGCCTTCACATATATAGATTTATTTCTGTATTTATTTATCTGTAAATATATGTGTTTATGTTTTATATTACTATATGTACATATTTATATATATGTATATTTAGCTGTCCATATGAATACCTTCAATTCTAATTCATTACCATAGGATTCATATTAAACTTGGGGATACCAGATTTTTATCTTTGTAAGGCTTTTTAATGTCAACAGTGGCTCATGAACATACTGAGGGGAGAAAGGAAACTTCAGTTGATAACTATTTTATAGATACTACTAAAAAAAAAGAACAAATCTCAAGTTTAACGTAACAGAAAGGTCAGCATATCCCCATGTTTAATATTTCTTAAAAATTCTGTAATTTGCAACTCAAGACCCTGGTTTGATTCCTGGATTGGGAAAATCCCCTGGAGAAGGGATAGGCCCCCCATTCCAGTATTCACCGGCTTCCCTGGTGGCTTAGATGGTAAAGAATCCACCTGCAATGCGGGAGACCTGGATTCAATCCCTGGGTTGGGAAGATCCCCTGGAAGAGGGCATGGCAACCCACTTCAGTATTCTTATCTTGGAGAATCCCCTTGGGCAGAGGAGCCTGGCAGGCTACAGTCCATGGGGCCGCAGAGTCGGACACAACTGAGCACACAGCCTCCCTGGTTCCTGAAGGTGGGTAGACCTACCTAATTTCCCTTCTCATACAAATAGAGTTTGTCTCTAGTCTTACAGAACAATGCCTTTTGTAACCCTGAGCTGGCACTTGTGGATTCTAAATATAAGCCAAGACACTTCTCAGAGATTATAATCAGAATTTTGCTTTACGTGTGAAATCTTATTTTGAATTCAGGTACACAATTACTCAGAGACATAATTATACTGCCTTAGGATAGTATAAAAACAACAGTTTTAATTTTTTTTTATTTTTTTGGTGGGGGGAGGTTTACAAAAGTAACCTATTGTTAGGAATCAGAGGTGGCTACAGTCTGAGAACTTCACAGATACAAATTAACTATCAGCTGTGAGATTTGCCTATGATTCCTTCATGTTTATTCAGAAGTAAACATACTTGCATGGGGTCCCCCCTCCTCTCATTATACTTAATGTAAATCTCGTGGTGCTTGCACGCATCTTTAAAAATTGTAGAGAAGTGGAAAGAGAATCCAACCAGGATGGCTCATGGGCCACTGGAGGTGTGGCCCCCTCAGTGCTTTGGAAAATATTCTGGGTTTTGAACTGCAGCACCTGTAATTATGGAGGCGTCATCCTTTCCATAAAAAAGAAAACAAAACCAAGAAAGCAAAGCCCTTCTACTAACAAGGTGTAGTCATAGCATGTGTTCAGCCTTCCCAAAACCTGTCTGGCATTTGTTTCTGGCCTGGTAGGGAATATCTTCCATCTTTCTGTGAGCACTCATAAAACAATACAAAGGTAAACAGTTGGAGGGCAATTAGCAGTCTCTTTGGGGTAACAGAAGAGAGCAGTCATCCTGCTATTAATGTCAGAGGAATTAATCATGGTTTACATAGGTGATTTACTGGCTTAACTTTGCAAGTGGTTGAAACACAAGAACCCAACAAAGTTTACAAAAGATGCTAGGTTGGAGAACCAGGTATGGCTGACAGCTTACAGAACTATCGGTCAAGTAGCTGAAGGTGTTAAAGTTGTTGAGATGGTGCCTATTTTGCAAGAGGCCATGTGCAGTGCAGATTTGTGTTTCTCAAACTTTAGTGTGAGTTGTACCTGGCCAGCTTTGTTAACATGCAGATGTTGGTTCAGTAGGTCTAGGCACTGGGCTGTGATTCTGCCTTCTTAAAAACAAAAACATTTATGTACTTATTTGGCTGCACCAGGTCTTAGTTGCAGCATGGGGATCTTCAGTTGTGACATGTGGGATGTAGTTCCCTGACCAGGGATTGAACCTGGGCCCCCTGTATTGGGAGTATGGAGTCTTAGCCGCTGGACCACCAGGGAAGTCCCTAATTCTGCCTTTCAATACATTGTCAGGTGCAGTGCCCATGCTGCAGGCCAGCACATCTCATTTTGCATAGCAAGGCTGTAGATTGTTCTTATACCTGTGGCAGGTAGGATAAAGCTGCTCATACTCCCTTTAAGAATCTCCATTTATCAACATGTTGCACTCTGAATGTTCACGGCTTAAGGGATCATACAGCTTTTTGGAGTGGAGGTACTTGGCCAAATACTTCATTGTGCATATCAACAACTTCTTTCACAAGCACCAATTTACAAAAAAAAAAAAATAAAACATAAAAATATTTACAGGCCATGATTACATTTATTGAACTATACCCTTAAAAGAAAACAGGAAATGCAATGTCTGTAACTAAAGCCCCTCTCTGTGATTAAAACCTCAGAAAATGCACTATTGTCTCTAGTTTGAATGCTGAGCCTCTTAACAAGTTTTGGCATTGGGGAAGCCTCTTTGAAAGCTGGGATCTTTTACCATTGCTTGACTAGCTTTTCAAGCCATTCAGTTATCAGATGTGGTTTGTTTCAGAATGCCTGATGGTGTTGTGTAAAGGGGTCCCTCAGTATCTGAGGAGACTGGTTCCAGGACCTTGCTCAGCTACCCAAGTAGGTGGAGGCTCAAGTCCCGTACAGTATATCCTCCACAGGGGCTGGTTCTGCATTCACAGATTCAACCGGCAGCATCCACGAACCGTGGGTTGAATAGGTGGATACAGAACCAGTGGGTACAGAGTGCCAACCGTACTTTATTTTTAAACTTTGTTTTGGCTCCAAATACTTCCCATACTTTAAAAACCATACTTTAAAAACGGAGATCCTCTGTTGGTTTTTGGTATGGACATAGAGCCACATCACAACCCAGAGAACACACTTCTTTTGCCATTTATTGTGAAACATGTGATTTTCATTAGCCATTTTTCTCTTCTTGGAAGGAAACGCAGGAGTAGAAGCCTTCATTTAGAGTATTCTGAACACGTTTACTAACCTTTCCCTTTCCCCCGTGTCCCTCTTCTCCTCCCTTTCTCTCCTTCCCTCCTTTCTTCACTGTTTACCGGTACCTGGATGTCTGCCACACCTGGGGTAGGGGAGAGGGAGAAGGTAAGCGGGGGATCTTGGTTTTGGCTCTCAGTTGCTGTCCTACTTATAAATGGCTATATGGGTTGGCTATTTGTGAGACGGTTAAATGATTTCTGAGGAGGGGTGGCGCATCTCTTTGGTAAAGTGAAGAGTATGAGATGGGAATACAAAAGGAGCCAGGACACCTGGATTCTAATCCTTGTTTAGCCACTCACCAATTATTTGGCCTTGGAGGGCAATTTAACCTCCCTGGGTTTCAGCTTCCTAATCTGTAATTTGATATACATACTTGGTTATGCCTATTTCTCAGAGTGTAGGAGTCTTATCACTGGGATGGCATGAGATAACATTGAATCACATATTCTTGGCAATCACTTTCATTTCTTTCTGGTTGTTCAAACAACATCAACAGCAACAAAAAGAAAATTATTCTCTGTTGACATTCATTAACATTTTCCTGGGACTTGTCACTTTTCTGTTTAAAATTTTTTTTAATTTTAGTTTTTTGACCTCTCTTTCTTTCTAACAAAGAAAAATCAGCAACTTTGTTTTTACTGTGATTGTTTTTAATTTATGGAGACTGGGAAATATGATTCCCCATTTAATGTAGTAATAGAAAAATAAAAGTTGGTTGCTTTACAGAAAAATAGTATATTTATAATAATGGTACTTCAGTGAGTACAGTATTAGTTATTTTCTAAACTTAAAAGAGATTCAGGTATCTCATTAACTGGTTGATGTCCACACAAGTTTCTGTTCCCTAAAAATGTGCATATATTCATTGACACAGTATTTGCAGAACAAAGTTGGTGTTTCATATAATTAACAGTATGTGGCAAGGCACTCAAATGTTCTGAGACCGTTGGGGAAATTTTGGCCACAATTAACTATAGTTTGCTGATTTGGAATTTACAATTTTTTCCTATTACTTAAACTATAACAAAATGGGAACAAGCACCTTTGCCTTAGTATAATTAAAAATGAAATTATGTCAGGAACATCTGTTTTAAAAAGGAATTTCTATTTGTTTTACCACCAAAAGGTGGCGTCCTACCCCCATGCCCTTTATTTAAAAACCCTTCTTGCTTTAATTTAACAAAAAGAAACTTCTAGTTGATTACTGATAAAGAAATTAAAATGTGCTCCTTATGAATGTAACGTGACAGTGTTGAAAATGAACTATATGTTAAACTGCTGTTAAGTTTCCCTCTAATGTAAGCCAAATGGGCATGGAAGTCTTTAATACGGCAGCACATTAGACAGTATTATTACAAAATTGGGTACAATATATCATGGGATTTACAGCCAGGATTTCCTTTTGTCTGCAAAACTTGTTGCCAATCTGATTTTGGCCCCCACTTTCAGGTGAATGTAAGAAAGTTAAAATGCAGAATAAGATCAGTGGCAACCTAAAGATCTCCTTTAGTATGGCAATGCTAATAATTTAAAAAACACACACACACACAAAACTCACTATTTGATCTGAAAACAAGATCAGAGCATGAATTGTTCTTTAGAGATGATGAATAAATTTGTCACATTGAAATAAATTGCTATTCCCCTGAGTTATAATTTTGCAACCCAACATATACCATAACATGTTATATCGGGTATAAACACTGTAGAAATGAAAAACATCATCACACCCCCAGCCAACAACCCTCCATAGACTGCCTACTTTGTAGATTTCCATTTACTTCCATGTAAATTCAGCATATGGAATTTCCAGTGATGGTAATGGGTGGTAAAGGGTTGTTCATAGTGTTAACTGAGAAGACAAAGCTTTTATATAATTGTCTAGTACATGGTAAGGATTCAATAAATATTAGATGTTATCACTGACAGATGTAGACTGTGAGCTCCTCAAGGGCAGACATTTTATTTATTTTTGCATCCCTCAGTGCCTACTATATGGTCTAGAACATAGTAGGTGTGTCATGTCTTAATGTCTTGAATCAAAGAACACAACTCTAGCCTCTAGGAAGCTAGGAAGTGCTGCAGGAACTAAAACACATTTTCTTTATCTCGATTCTAGTCTAAAGATCTGATGGATGGTTTTGCCTGGATAGCCTAGCGTCTTACACAGCATGCATTCAGCAAGAATTCTACTGTGTTGTAATTACCTTAGCGTGGTCTCCCTGTCTCTGGCTTTATTCTGTAGCATGAGTAAATGATTTTTTTTTTTTACTTGCAAAACAGATACAATTTTAAAATGGTAGTCTTATGCTATTGTTGAAATTGAGATTTAAAATTCTTCAGTAAATGAATGTTTAAAAATATTTGTATACAGACAGTATCCAAAAAATTGATAATAACTCTTTTTCAGAATATTGGTTATCTACAACTGCGCCAGCCAGGCTAAAGACCAGAGAGATAATACTTATGCTCCCCACCAGGTCTTCCCACCTTCCCCCATTGTCTCCTCACCTCCCAAGTACTTTGTAGGAATCCACAGGACTGGCTGTCAATATATTCTCATAAAGAGTTACCCTGCTATACCACCCAGCCGGTAGCTGGAAATGCTGGTATGTTAGCGGCATCTGAGGTTAAGAGTCTGAAAAAATTATTTCTGTTAAAAACAATAACAAACCATAGAGCCATGTATCTTTCCAAGTCAGTGTGGAAACAGAAAGTCATCTTCCTTCTCTATTTGTATTGATGATAGTGAAAGAAGTGTCTTTTGTTTTGTACATGTATATTTCAAAATATTTAATCCAGGCTCCTAATTTACTCCTTCAAATTTCTAAATTCCACCAAACTTCAAAGCAACAAAAAGAAAAAAAGTCTCACCTTTTCAAAGAATTGGACAAAGCTTTTTACATGTGACTGATCTCTGGGAGAGAAGGTAATTTGTGTTAAACAACTGATTGACATTCTAGCCCCCTGGGCGTTTTCCTAAGAGAAACCGTGGCAAGAACAGAGCTCCCAACGCAGCCACTTTCCCCTGAAGTGGATCTAACTACACATTCCTTCAGTGACTCTGAGAAGGAAGGACGGGGAAGCGTCCCACATTACACTCTCCTGCTTCAGAAATACAGGGGGAAAAACCCCTCGCTGGCTGGTTTCTCTTTCTTGCTAACAGGGGTTTGTCCTCCTGCTGAACTTTCACCTTCCGAACTCGCCTTCTTTCATTGGACAAAGTACAGAAAGAAAGAGGAGAGACCGAGGGAGGACGGGAGAGAAGGAGAAAGGGGGTTGAAAACACCACCCCCTCCCCCTCCTTCAACTGTCACTGATGGCAAAACACTTTCACTTTTAACTGGAGGAAACTCACATCCCTGTCTATCCTCTCCTCTTCCTTCTGTATTTTTAGCTCAGAAACCAAGCAAATAGCTGTCGCCTTACGATCTTCGTCCCTAGTTGCTAACACTCTCCCTCTCGCTTTTTCCCCCAGGGTCTGAATGGGCCCCCCTTTCCCCTCTTCTGAGGAATCCCCCTCCCCCATGCCCCTTGTTTTCCAGGTCTTTCTTGCCTGATTCCTCTTTTGCCAGGCACTGCTCTGGCGTGGCCCTCCTCTCTCGGGTCTGCAGGCTCTGCCTCCCTCTCCCCCATCCAGCCTGGACGCCCCTCACTCCTACCTCTCTGTTCCCCTTGCCCCCAATTCCCACCTCCCCCAGCCCTGCTTTGGCAACTGCGATTTTTTTTTTTTTTTTTTTTTTTGCTGCAAGCCTTGTTGTTTACCCAGCAGGTGGATGTGACGTCAGGGACGCACAACAGCAAAAAATAACAACATCTCCCTCCGCGACGTGTTGGCCTCGCGCGCGCCTTATTTATTTATTTGTTCCGGGGGTGGGGGCGGGCACCAGCACCTAAGTGGCTTGGGGAAGGAGGGTGAGCAGGCTCAAGCCCGGGGGTGGTTTGTGGGCGCGTGAGGTGGAGAAGGGGCCCAGGCTGGATGTCAGGGGTGGGAGCAGGCTGGGGAAAGCCCCGGCCCGACGCCGTCCGCGCCTCTGCGGCCGCCGCCACCACTGGCGCTAGCTGGGCTCCGGGAAGCTAGTCCGGAGCGGAGGAATCTATTGTTATTTATTGTGTGGCGGTTTCATGCTGTACTCGCGCGGCCCGGCCCTCGCCCGGGAGTGCGTGTGTGTGTGTGTGTCTGTGTGTGTGTGTATATGTGCGCGCGCGCGCGCGTGTGTGTGACCAAGTGAGTGTGTTTGCGGGGGTGCGCGCGCGGGCGGGAGTGGGCGCGCTCGGGGAAAGGCCCGAAAACACCTTAGTTTGCACCGAGAGACCATTTGCAGCGGGTGAGTTTGTATTTTTCCATTTCTGCTCCACTTTTTCCCAAGCCGCCTCCTGCCTTGTTTCCGACCACTTTAAACAACAAAAACAACAACCAAAAAAAAAAAAAAGAAGAAAGAAAGAAAGAAAAGAAAAAAAAAATCTACTTTCCATCTCCCGGCTCCACGGCTCCACGTGCATCTCCCCCAGCCCTCCCCAGAGGCAGCCTCTCTCTTCCCAGGGTCAGGGCCAGGCTCTGGGGTGGGTGGGGGCTGTGAGTCGCCTGGGGGTGGAGGGGCTTCCAGGGGCACTGCTCTCTTGGGTGCATTTCCATAAGTCAAATGGGGGGTGGGGCGGCGAAGGCAGCGGCGAGGAGGCAATCTCGCCTTCCCCTTGGCCCCTTCACGCGTTGTTCTGCACTCGCCGTGGGGAGAGAAATCGATAAGCCCAGGCGGCCTGGTGTAACTTTCAGTGTCCGTTGTTGGGGTGCCTTCCGAGTAGCTGCCGGGAGGGCGCAGGGCCCGGGGTCAGGTCCACGGCGGGAGGGGGGCGCGCTGCTGGGTGCTTCTCGAGCCCAAAGTTTGCACTTGGAGCAAACTTTTTCCCTTCGCTCAACTGCTAGTGTTTGTCCCCTCTGTGCCCAGGGGCTGCTCCGTGGGCCTCAGCAGAATGACTGGGGATGTCCGCGCCCTAGGCCCCGCGGCTGGGGACGTCTCTAGTGCTACGCACGCCGCGTCCCGACCTCGATGGCGGGGACACTCTATCGCACCCCAGAGCCCAGAAAACTCAAAACACATACCCGCACACCCTCAGCTAGACACGTACCCCTCACGCGCTCGGCCCAGCGAACTCAGCCTCCCTGCCAGGGATCCGCGACTGCCGTGGCCAGCTCCGCGAGTGAGAGTGGGAGCAGGGTGCGCTGCGGGTCGTCGCCGCGCGCGGATTCCTCTCCACGCCATCACATGCACTTTCTGGGTGTACTCCCCTCTTAAGAACGGGGGTGGAGGGGATTTCCCAAGCCTCGATATGTCCTGAGACGTGCGCAAGTCGCCGCGTCCCTTTGGCGCTGTCCCGGCAGCCGATGGCTCTCTGTTCCTCGTCTGCGCGCCGCCTTCTTCCCGAGCTCCCGACGCTCCATTCGTGCCCCGCAGAGAGGATTCAGCTGAGCCAGCCCGCCAGCCGGGCGGCCGTGCGCCTCGGGTGGGGACCGAGGTGGCGGCGCCGGGAGCCGAGGGGTTTGCCAGTTGCTGCAGGGTCGCGGTCATTCACTGCCTCCGCCTCCCCTCGCCCCCGCCTTCTGCCCCCCCTCCTTCCCAGACGCTGCTGCGCTCGGAAACTTTGATTCCTTCTCCTTTTTGGCCCTAGGCTAGTCCCCCTCCCCACCTGTTGTGAGCTCCACCTTGGTCCCTGGAGACTGGCGGTGACACACGCGGGCGCAAGGGAGCTTCGCGCCCAGAAACAAAGTCTCATGCCCTCCCCCCCCCCACAAGTGTTTGCTAAGAAATCTCTGCCTGCAACACCCCCCCCCCTCAATCGCCCCCCACTGCCGCGCAGCTCCCGCCCCCTGTTAGAATAAGGACTAAATAAACAGTTGTAACTCCAAACCTTGCGACTGCGATCTTATCCCGATCCCACCCCTCCCCCTTTCCTCCCCCCTCCTTTTTTGTTGTTGCAACTTTGTAAGATCCCGGGTAAGGTGCTGAGACTTTGGCTCCGTCCGATTCCCTGTCTCGGGATCCTTGCAGGGAATCCCTGAGCCACATTCTCTCTTCCCTCCACGCGCGCTTGTGGGTCCTTTGGGCCCGACGCCCTCTCAGCCTTGGCCCCGCAGCTCACTCATCTATCCCGCCCCACTCCATTTCCCCCAACCTGCACCGAGAAGACTTGCTGACGGTCACCCCGGTTTCTTGTCGACCGCAGAACCCGAAAGTTTGCAAGAGGAAGAGAGCGTGTGGCGAGCAAGCGGGCCAGGGGCAGCGGCAGCGGCGCCGGGGACCATGGTGCTGCCGGCGCCTCCTCCGCGGGCGTGAAGGCGGCGCTCCCACTCCCTCCCCGGTCTCCGCGGGTAAGTCGAGGCGGCTACGGCCGCGGGCGGGTGCGCAGGGTCTAGGGACACCCTAGAGCTTTGGGTTGCGCCCGGGGGTTTTCTGTGCCCAAAGCCTCAGCATGGGCGGCGCGAGCGCAGCGATCTGGCGCCGGAGCCAGGAATGCGCCTGTCCTCAAGCCGGTAGGTGCTTCGAAATATTGGACTTTCTCCTTTTTCCCCTTTTTCTTTCCAAAATCCGAAAATCTAGAGATCAAAGTTTAGTGTGGAGTATAAAGTGCTCTGATAAAATATGATGACATCCCTCGCTCCCCTTCTCACCCTTCTCCCGCGCCCCCCCCCCCCCTTTTTAACTATTAATTATTTCCAAGTCATTGTGTCCAAATACCCTTGCCGGGCTGATTACAAAGTGTATTGATTTAGTCTGGGCTCATCCTACGCGTTCGTTTTAATTCCTTTTCTTTTGCTCAACCAGAAAACCCGAAATGAAACTTATTTGTTCCTCTGTGCACCCCCTGCCCCCAGCCTTCGAGGCTTGGACAGAATAATGATATTAATATAAACATTTCATTTGGTTGCATTTGAGCTTTTCCAGCCCACTTAGGAGGGGCTGGTGTTGCTCTCATGTCTGGTCACAGGTATTTTCCAAGTTTGGATTTCCCTTTTTGTTACTGTTCTGTAGACTGGAATGTTGGAGGGCCGTTCTGTATTCCCTTTGAAAGGAGTCTATACATTGAAACTGTCTACACTTTACCTTTAGTTGTCGTAGGCTTCAGGATTTAGGGCTTGCACAATAGCTGAACTGAAAAAACCTAAGGGATGGTTAAGAGATTTTTCTTCTGCCGAAAATATATTGAAGAATATCTCCAATTTTTTACCTTACATGTCCCTTCCCCTTGTATTTTCCACAGTGAGAATCAATTTAGGGAAATAGCTTAACTAGAATTTGAAGAGAAATGGTAAGAGTTCTGGTATTTTCTGCCAAGGGTTATCCTGTATAACAGAGACACAGAAGTTCCTGGTATTTTCCGTTCCAGAGACAAATGTATCAAATCTTTTGAGAATTCCACTAGAGTTTTGATTCTATTAAGTGAAAAATACCCATCTCTTTGAGGCCAGGAAATTAAAATTGGGCTCACAGTTTCAGAGGTTGGGAATGAGTCTTTTCTGTCTCTGACTTTCCTGCTTGAAACATCATACAATTAAAGAGTATTAAAAATATAAAAAGGAACTCAACCAGTTACCATTAAAAGGTGTTAGCTAAAATCTTACTGCAAGGAGGGGGGAATGTTTAACATCTTGTCACTAGCTGCATCCCTCCCCACTTTCCCCGCACCCTCCTTAGACTTTGGATTAGTCATTGTATGAGAGAGAGAGAGAGAAAAAAAAAAAAAATCAGTTCTTTTTTTTGAAAAAGTAAAGTAAACAGCCTCCAACTGCTGAACCTTGACAACCCAAATTAAGGAAGCAGGAGAGATCAAACAGAACTGCTGCTGGGTTGTTGTCAGGAGCTCTACACGGAGAACCCTGGACTATTCGATCTAGCAGCAAAGCTGTATATTGACTAATGCAGAAATGGACTATTGCAAATGCTGATCTTTGTTGTCCAAGCAAAGGCTCGCTTGGAAGGAAATACTCAACCCCTCTCCAGGCAGGATCTGAGTTCCTTATAGATGCTGAATAGCTAAACAAGTTATTATTTTTATAATGCATTCTTATTTATGAACAAAACATACCCAAAAGGGCATTAAAAAGCTATTAAGTCTTCCATAGGCTGTCTTGCTTGCTACCCAGAACTGTGCAGTGGAATTCTTTTTTACCAACATTAGACTCCTACACTAGAGTTAGATAACATTTTCTCACATCAAGTTTAGAAGATCTGCCTTGTCAGGGAAGCCAAGGTTTTGTATGTGAGGGTTTAAATCTGATGTGAAGCTCAAAAAAAAAAAAAAAAGAAAATCCTGGTGATGAAGTTTTGTGTCAGCCCACTCTTGGAATTTAAAAAGGCGAGAGGGAGCATTCTCCAGATTAGACATAACCTCTTTTTTTAGATTGACATTCAACATGACCACGTTGCTACTTTTATTCAAGTTCTCTGTAACTTGTCCTTGCTTGTTGTCTAGGAAAATTTAACTGCTTTACATTTTTAAAGGTAGTAGTAACAGTAATTACTTCAGCATTTTGTTTTCACAGGTTTATCAAAGTATAATGAAAGAAACATCAACTTTTTAGATTAACTGCCTCAAATTAAGGGGGTTGTATTGCTGGGGACATCTGAAAGATTTTGTGTTTATATTTAAATCCTGGAATATAAACTGTGTAACACTTTTTAGGTATAGATTATACCCAAATTAAATATCATTTTTTTAATTAGTGGGGAAAAGGACAAATAAACACATAGAGAAGGATAAAAATAATTGTTGTTTAAGGATTGCATTTGTAATGAACAAATGTTGATCACATAGTAAGCACTTTGTGTTTTTCTAAGTCAGAGTTTCATAACCAGAGTGCCCAACATGTTTCAAAGTCTGTAGCTTTTATTGGATATACCTTTTATTGTATCATTAAACAATGTGAGTTAAACATACACATGGATGCTATTAGGCAATTTTCTGCAATATGTAATGTTTTCTGAAAAGCTATAAATATTTTCTAGTTAAATCATTTGTACCAACAATAACAAAAGTTAACTGGGTTAATATTGAGCCTGGGCATGGTTTTCTGTTACTGACTCTTTCCCTATTTCTCTTAAGACTCTACCCCCAGCCTTGTATATTTGCATTTGTAGGCTCTATTGAAGGCTGTGTCTGTTCTCAGCAGTTGTTTAAATTAACAGAAAAATTGAGATATTTCCTCAACAAATATATTTATACCACGGCAATGCCAACATAAAGGAAGAGAAAGGAGAATAGAACAGATGTGACAACTTCTTTTGAACCCAGCTTCCTCTTTGCAGCCAACCTTATTGTGCTGTTGATTTGGTTTTCAGGTTTTACTTAAGATGCAAACTCACTTTTAAAATGTTATCTTGTAAAGAATCTGCATCCCCAAAATGTATGTATGTTCCATTTAGGTATTATAAAGTCTTGATTACTTTCAGTGGGTATGCCAAGAATATTTACAGGGCATTGCAAGGGTTCTGTCTTTTAAAAATAATTTTAGGCACCCGTTAATAAAATTTAAATAGATTGCAGGCTGTCAGAAAATAGTATAAATTTTGTTTATGATTCAGTTACTTTAAGGTACTTACATTAAAGAAACTCATTTAACCCCTGACTGAAGAGCATTAAGTGGGGGAGGCAAGCCCTCCAAAGAGCTCCCACTGCCCTTTGCTCGCCCGATAATCTTAAATTACTACAATTTAATTGCAACTTCAAGGCACCGGGCATGAGCTGTTTCTCTGAGGCTGAAAAGAGGTTTCCAGAGCATAGCTAGATTTGCACAGGTGGTATTTTTGTTTTTCGAAGAAATTTTTTTGCTTAGGGCTTTTTTCTTTTTCTTTCTTATCCTGTTAGGTGTCATAGTCCCTTTATAGAATTCCTTCATAGTCATGTCATTTTTGCTAAGCCAGCAGTATTGTTGTCTTTTTTTATTTTTAAGTACGTTTTTGGACTGAGTGTATATGAGGGTCTCCAGCAAATAGAGGTTTGTTTTCTAAAGAAAACAGCCTTAAGAGAGGCATCTGCTGAATAGACAGGTGAACTTTATATGTGAGCCAACATAGACTTTTACCATTTGTGGGGGATTTTTTTTTTTTTTTTTTTAGTTGATGGTACTCATCCTACCAGGTGATTACTGAGTCTGTAACTCAGGCCAGCAAGCCAAGTTAAGTTTGCAGTTGGGCTGGTGTAATTTCTAGACAATCTTTCCTGTGCCTTGTTGCACTGATCTGTGTCCCTTTACCATATGTGTGCTCTCCAAGGAGCCATCTTAAACTGATTTTTAAAAATCCTTCTCTTCCTTGGTGCTTGGCTGAATTAAGGTTAGAGGTGCCGAAAGCGAGAACATCAGCAGGCCATGAGTTGAGACAAATTCCTGAAACAAAGGAAAACCTGGCCAGATATGGGGTGTCTTATGCATGGCACTTAATCCACCCCCCCAGACCCACGTAGTTTATTTCAATGTGCATGTGACGATGTGGTTAATGGAAATTAAGCAGATTTGGCTTGTGCTGCCAACCTAAAAATAAATGCTGCAAGGAACGTTTGATTTCAAGAAGTGCTTTGGTTTTGCATCCCATAGATAATGTTCTTGCAATAATGGCTCCAAGGCTGGTATTCTGGAAGGAGGAAGTACATAGGGGTAAAGTGCATGGCAGCCAGGGAAGACAATTAGACAGTGTTCTTTGTTTCTTTAATAGATTATTTTCATTAATTACAGGCAGTTGGTACTGAGGCACTTTTTCGGGCCTTGTTTAGGAGTCTGCTCCTATTCACAAGAAGGTTGTGCCAGAAGCTGCATCCTTTTTCTTGCACTGTTTTACCCAGTCTTGAAAATCTCTTAGCCAGATGAGCTTGAGGATGTCTCTGCAAGACTTGTTTTTCTTTTTGAAATCCCCTGACGCCCGTTTTTAATACATGCCCTGCCTTGTGCACAACAGGTGTTTGGTAGTGATTTTTATGGGACTGAAAGTGAGAAAAACATTTCCTACCTAGCCAGCCACTGAGAGAACGGGCTGCCTGGAAGAAAGAATCTGGAACTTGAATAAGCATACATGGGTTTTTCTGTATTACCATCTGCAAGGTCTTTGCTTTTAAAAAAGTGGAGGAGGGGCTCAATTTGGTGCCTCGGTATTTGCCGTTAGGTTGTAGTAATTTAAGATTACTGGGAGAGTGCAAAGGGCAGTGGAGGCTTTTTAGTGGCCTCATCTTAATGCTTGAAGCTGTGGACTCATGGGGTTAAATACTTTCTTCAATGAGAGTACTTAAAGTAGCTAAATCATAAACAAAATTTATATTAGATCCTGACAACTAATAATCTATTTAAATTACATTAAAGTATCTGGTCAGAAATTTAATTAAAGTCAGAAGTAGTGTCAAACCCTGTAAATGTCTTGACAGGTCTACTCAATTGGAACAGATATCACAAAATATTTACATATGTCTGGTGTGTTCCAGAACATCTCGGCAGGCTCTGTGCAAAGCTAAGTGTACTTTGTTTCCAAATGACAATTTTAATAAAATAGATATATTTTTTTAAATAGAGGAGCATGAACATATACAAAGTTGTGTTCAAGTATTCTATTTTATTATTTAGTTATCTCTACTCAGGACCCCTCTGTGATGGCTTTATTTCCCCCAACTGCTGCTAATTCAGACAAAAAGCTGAAATGGAGTCACTGGTTAGAAAGCTCATGTCATTCTGTTTTTTATTTCAAGAGTTTGGAGATCTCAGAGGTTAGCATGTTAGAGGACAGTTTACTAAGGGGAGAAAAATGGACCTGAACTTGGTATTATTGAATTCCTGTTCATATGAAATAGGAGACATTCACTTAGGATGGGACAAAGATGTTTTTCCAAGTTGTATTTCTGGATGCAGATTTATTTATTAATAGTAATTCAGGTGGACATTTACAGTTGGCCAGATTCTCTTTGCTTCCAGATTCTCTGGTTTTAGCTGATTTTGTCATTGACTTTATCAGCTAGTACACTGAATAGCAGTCGTAGCGTTAACTCAAAAGCAGAATTTCTGAGGTTTCCTTTTCTCCCTCCTGTCTCTGCAGTTGAATCATAATGTAACTTTTCATGCTCCTGGAACCCTGTCTGTGAATTAGGGGAATATTTTAGGTATGTTCTTTGAGCTTAGAGACCTAAGGATACTGGGGCTGTGTGTTGTTCTTCAGACTTTTGAAGGTGTTCTTCGTGCTCCCAGGAAGTAACCGCAGCTCTTGTGGGGAACGGAGTGATGTGAGTTTGACATGTGTTTTTTCTGTCCCAGAGCCTCTCCCTTCAGCTGGTGGTACCCTGTCAGAGGAGCTGGAGGCTTCTCTCCTGAGGACAGGTGAACACAAGAGATGGAGGTGGTAACTCATATATGAAGTGGCAGAGGGTTGCTGTTGGTCCAAGTTCAGCATGTTTCAAAGTGAAGTTCCTTGTTCACCTGCTTCCAGACATTGTGTGTGTCTATGCATGTGTATGTGTTAGGGGAGATTTATTAAAATACAGATCCTTCAATCAGAACTTTTGCTGAGTGATGTGCAAATGTGCATTTTTCACAAATCTCTCCTGGGGTAATTCTGATGCACACTAAACAGAGGCCCATGGACCAAGTAATTTCCGCTCGTAAAGACTGTGAAACGGAAATCTCTATCTCCATGTAGATTTTACCAACTAATGTTTTGTTTTTATCTCGAGACCTGCATTCCTTTTAATGTGTTTGGATTTCTATTAAGAATCAAAGCCGGTGGTTTTTAAGTATGCATGAGGATTGGAATCGCAGCAGAGCTGTCATTCCAAACACAGACGTAGTCATAGCGCGCCTGGATGTGCCATAACGGGAGTGGTGCCAGCTTCTGCGTTTTTGAAATGCTCCCTGTATGATTCTGATGCCCACCAACATGGGAGAACTGGACTCCTCAATGGTCAGTATTGGAGAAAAGCTTACAACTCTCCCTACAGGTTTAACCTGACTGTTTGGACTTCAGGAAACTTAAGAAAGGAATACGAGTTCGCTTCTCAGAGTCTAGCACCAAAAGAAACATTAGATGCTTAGAGAAACAGAGGCAGAACCAGAGCCTCACAGTTCAGCCGAGTGGTAGGAACAATGTGGAACACCAGTCGTTTTCACTACCAGACATTTCTTTTCAAATAATGCCTTGCTTGCGCCCATGTTTCCAATGGGCGTTGTCACGTTGTAGCTACCAATTAGTGTCAAATCGCTTGCTGTAATTTTTTTCTCTGCGTATTTTGTCTTAATTTAAAAATCTGAACTGTTTACCCACTAGATTAATTCTTCTGGCATAAGTATGTTGATTTCCCTAGGCATCTTGGGAAATTCTCTCATTGTATGTGATAGGGCCTGCAGGAATATTGATGGAAGTAACCTCGCCAAGAGTGCCACACAAATAAAGCAAGCAGAATCCTAAGACGAATGCATCCTCCAAGATTATGAGATAAAGGAAGATAAAATGCTAAGGAGGCTTGTTTAAATATTCAGGGCTTCAGCTAAAGATCTCTCCAGTAAGATCAAAAGAGTTATTTAAATAAAAGTTGTATAGAGATTTTTTTCATCTGTATTAGTAATGTGCCTTTTGAAGTTACCCAGCAATAAAGTGTTGGTCCAAAATGCCCTCACCTTAAAAAAAAAAAATTCCATTTGACTTTGGGTGTGGCTTGATTTTAATGGATACAAAAAAGTTGGCAATTGTTTTTGTGTTAGAACTTCACAGTTGCTTTGACTCTGGGTTTGTGTGGCATTTGAAATATTCCTGTAATACAAAGTTCTTTTATTTCTGTTTAGACCCCGAAGGGCTTAAAAAACAATCTCTGATGGGCCAAGTTTTCAATCTAGAGTGTCTCTAGCCGTGAATAGAGGATTTCTATAAAAAGATGAAAAACGGGACTGATTGAAAAAAATAGGTGCATCGTTGAGGCTATAAGGTCTCACTGTTATGGCTACCAGTAGGTGAAATCTACAGCATGATGTTAAATCCCTGCGCCTTATTTATTGAAAGGATGTTTATCATTTCTTTAAGAAAGTTAAGTAATTAGCTGATTTGTCATAAGGGAATCAATGACAGGCCCTTTTTAATGATATATTCTAGAAATTTTCTAATAGGAAGTTTGCTGCGTTTAATTATTTGGAAGGAAGCTAGTTGAATTTTGAAAAGGGGGGGCCGGGGGTTGGGTGAGGCCTCTTGAGAGAATATCGCTGTCCATGTGCAGCTGCCAATAATTATCGAGAAGGTAGTCTATTAAAATGGAAATGGTTCAGCCTTGGGTTTTCTCTGATGGGCTTCATCAGGCATGTTGTTGCAGACCTGCTGTTTTGCCTGCCTTCTCTGGGCTTAGGAAGGGTTCAGTCACTTCAGTGTGTTCATCTTATTTTCTAAATCGTGGCTTTTGTTGCAGTACGATGCCTGTTGACAGTAAACTCACCGTAGTAACTTGGGTAAAGCTTACAACAAATTCTTATACTTGTAGGAGCAAGTCATCCTGCCCGCTGACTGGGGTGCTTCTCCCTTCTGTGTCCTGAAGGCAGTGGTAGCACAAGTCTTAAATATTTGGGGATGGGGATGGCAATGTGGATAGGGCGGGGGGATCAACTCCCCATCTGACAAAAAATGTACCTCAGACCCTTGTGTTCCCAAATCATACGTGAGATGTGATTCTAGCTTACTCTTTCTATGCATGTATTTGTATCAACTCAAAATTTAAAAGATACTTAGAGATGTCATTTCTATATATATATATTTTTTTAATTAAGAAGGAGGACAGTGGCTTTTGCTAGCTACAGAAATCATCTCTGTGTCAGAGAGTACTTCCCCATGGCAGAGTCCCTAGGTGGGAGACTTCTTTACAGTAGTGGTAAGCGCTTTTGAAAATGGTACAAGTGGATTTTATATTGGGTTGTAGTGTTCTAACAAGTGCCCTGATTGTGGAATAAAATGCAGCGCCTTGGCTTCAAGCACTTTGATCTTTGAGTTGAGAGCAACTTTTCAGGAAAGCAGTCTGGCAGATACTTACAAAGCGATTTCTCTTAAAACGATATGCTTACAGATTTCAATTTTTGTTTTGAAATGTGTAAGACACCAAAAAGATGTCATTCAGAAAATAATTCAGTGGGCCCCCATGTACCTGCAGCTCAGCTTCAAAAAGAACATATTTCTGATCCTGGTTGGAAGGGTTCCTGCCGTGTTCTTACTCTTCTATCCTTCGCCCCTGGAGGTGAGCTCTGCTCTCAGTTGACTTTTTCTGTCCCATGGCTTTCGTTATACTTTTAATACATAGGCATGTATTCTCCCAAATAGAGGGTTTTCTTTTGCATATTCAAGTTATGTATTGACAGCATCCTCCTATATGTGTTCTTGGGTAAGTTGATTTTTTTTTTTCGCTTAACACTGGTAAAATTCATCCATGTGAATACAGGTGGCTGTAGTTTATTCATTTTTCCATGTGAACATTTTAAAGTGCTGAGTATTAAGACAAGCTTTTTACATGTGAATTTAAAACCCAGCAGCATTCTGTAGTCCCATACATTGAAAACGTAGGATGGATTTGAAACTGTCAGTCTTGGTCCTGTCTTCATAATGTGTTCATTTGCCAGTGGTTTTTTGTTTTTGTTGCTGCTATTTATTTGTTTGTTTTATGGGTAAAGGGAAACATTTTAAAGGCAAACATTACCAGAGAATTCGATTTAAAAAAATTATATATCAAGTGGCTAATCTCTTATATGTGAGTAGGGGGAGAGGGGAAAGCAGATGAGGTATTTAAAGACTTGGCTTAGAACTTAACAGTTACATATGCGGAGTAGCAAGTTAAAAAGTGATGTTTAATTAACAGCTACTTTATACTTATGTATCCTTGTTATGTATGATACAGGCACCTTGTTCTTCAGTGTACAGAGTGATTTCTTCATATTTTCAAGGACTAGCATCTTTAATGGTATGAAAGCCACACAAATAAAGATATACTCAGATGAAAATTGGAGCGTGTTTTTGAAGTAGTGTGTATCTCCTTTCAGCTCTGTTATCAAACTTGCTGCCTAAGCCGGAGCTGGTTCTCTGTGATTATGCTAATGACCAAAAGAATCGATGATGTGGAACTAGATGAAATCAGTGGTATAATCAGAGAGAGTTATCAGGTTTTTTTGTCATTAAATATTAGTGATAAATAATACACTGTTCAGTTTGAGCAGAGAGAACATATTTAATTTTGATGTGTACAGAGTATCGGTTTAGTTAGGTTCATGGCGGAGTAAAATGATGATCTTTTGTAATTTCAGAGGAAAGATAAAAGGCGTTTGTGTCAGTGTGGCTGACTGACTCAGGGCATAGACATGTTTACCTTGACCATCCAGGAAAGGGTGGAAAACTTTCTTTTTCCTCCTAGGCAACTTGGATATTTGTACTGACATTTTATTAGGAATATCAGATACTCAGTAAATAGCATAAATGACTGGGGATGTTAAACAAAATGAGTGTAAAGGTAGATAGTGTTTCCCTCAGGAATGGAGAAAAATATAACAAAGGGGGAATGTTTGGACTGCGCTCTTTTTAATAGACGGGTGTGTGTTAGAGCCAGTGTTGTCCATTAAACAATGGCTTTAATTTAAATTTTTTTTTTTTTTTTAGTTTCTCATGACAAATAATGTTATACTTGGTAACGGTTTATTTAAGGAGAAGTCATCCTTATAACATAGCATCTTTTTCCAGGTTCCTGAAATCCTAGGGAAAAACCTAGGCGCTGCTTCCTTTGTTGCAAGTTTCTAACGCACTTATGCCTAAAACACATGATTCTCTGGATAGAGTCAGCAGTCCTTTTACTACTGTATAGCAGTACCAAGTGATAAGAGAGAAAATGAAAGAGTAGTTAGCTGTGTTTTATAGGATGTAAGGAAAGGGGGATGGAAGTCTATAAAAGAAGGCAATCAGATCGAAGGCTAACCATAGTGTTATTTTTCAAAAATTGCAGTGTAAAGATGGATCTCTTGGTAGCAGAGACCCGCCCCTGACTCTCTCTTGGCCAGCCATCATTCTGCCATTTTTCTCTCTGCTGGCCTGTCCGTCCATGATTGGTTCTCACCAGCCATACCATCTGCCTTTCCAGCGGTGGCCTTGGTGGAAAACCAGGCCAATTGGGTCAACTTTTGTGATCTGGCAGAAATCCACTGGGAGCGTAGATCAGGCCAGCCTCATTTTTATTTGTGTCCAAAGCCAAGATTTCAGCTTGGTGAAAGGCTGTGGAATTTATTTCTCAAAGCACTGCCCAAACTCTTCTTTTTTTTTCTTCAACTGCCTCCTTGGGCTGAGATGATTGCTTAATGCTCTTAATTATGCTGGATCTCTTTCCTATTTTTGAACACCTGTGCGTAATTCAGATCATGGGTGGTCACGGAGCCTGGCTCACTGCACAGCTTTGCCTTCAGAACGGGGAAATCCAAGAAGTCTGACCAAGGACTCTGTGTTAGAAGGCTGAGTAGAGGCTTAAAAGGATGGAATGTGTCTCTTGAACTTTCATTGTGCCACGTGAAAGAACCTGAGTCACTGGGTTGGGGAGAGTCTTAGGATGAATAGTTCAGAAACCGTGTTTTTAGAAATAAACTATTTCATTGCTTGTGGGAATGCAAAATAGTACAATCACTTTGGAACACAATTTGTTGGATTCTTATAAAACTGAACTTACTCTATGATCCAGCAGTCACACTCCTTAATATTTTCTTGGAGCAATTTAAAAACTTAAAAATCTGTGGGCAAATCTTTGTAGCAGCTTTGTTCATAATTGCTAAAACTTGGAAGCCACGAAGATGTCCTTCAGTACGTGAATGGATAAATAATAACTATGGTATATTCAGACAATGGAATACTATTCAGCACTAAAAAGAAATGAACTGGTAAGCCACAAAAAGATGTGAAAGAATCTTAAATGCATATTACTAAGTGAAATATATGTGTGTGAGAGTGCTCAGTTGCTTAAGTCCTTTCTGACTTCTGTGACCCTGTGGACTGTAGTCTGTCAGGCTGCTCTCTCCTTGGAATTCTCCAGGCAAGAATACTGGAGTGGGTTGCCATGCTTTCCTCCAGGGGATCTTCCCGACTCAGGTATTGAACCTGTGTCTCGTGCATTGCAGGCGGATTTTTTTACCCACTGAGCCACCTGGGATAAGCCAGTTTGAAAAGACTATATACCATGTGATAGCCGCTACATGACATTCTGAAAAAGGCAAAGCTGTGGAGATAATACAGATATCAGTGATCGTCGGGAGAGGGAGAGATGAATAGGCAGAGCTCAGAGGACTTTAGGATAGCAAAAATATTTTGTATGATACCATGATAGTGGGTACATGTCATTGTACATTTGTTCAGATTCACACCAGGAGTGCTGTTGCACACTAGACTATGGTCTAGTATAGACATCCCATTGATAGGCACTGGGAGACCGAAAAATTTATGTGGCTTGCTTTATTGTAATACTCGCTTTATTTCAGTAGTCTGAAACTGATCCTGAAATGCCTTTTAGGTATGCCTGTGCTTGGTCTTCCAGTGTATGGATCTATATTTTCTTCCTCTGCAAAGAAACCCCGTTTGAGAACAGCACCATCACAACGAGCCTGTGTGTCTGATGTTTGTAGCGTCTATGAGACCAAGGATACTTAATAAGCCTCTGGAGCTGCAAGATTTTTCTCTGAATGCTTGTGTTAGGCCATGTGTGTATATACATTTGTGTGTCTGCATGTTTTTGAGGTGTATATTGTGAATGAAATAGTGTTAGGTTGAGGATCTGAAATTGATTTTCAATCAATGGCTCAGATTTTCTCCAGCCTGCAAGGTCACAGATGTACAAGTCTCATCATTTCTTCTTGAAACCCACTAGTGATATCTTTTCTTTTTCATGGACTCTGATGGTTGTACTGAGCACACTTTGGTTTGCAGTTTGGAGCATAAATTAGGGGTGTGGTGAATACATGCTTGCTCTGTGTATTAAATGTCTACTTTTGGGAATCTGTGACAACCAACCCAAGTTACCTGAAGTATAAATGGCCCAGGAAACATAATCTATAAAAAAGTACAAGTAAAATTGAAGTCTCAAGAGACCTTTGAAAATTCACAGAACAAACAAAAAGTGAGAGTAGACCAGCTGCATGATTTGTGGTGCCCAGTGCAAACTTATAGTGCGGAGTTCCTTGTGAAACATTAAGAATTTCAAGATAGTAACAGCAAAGCTTTCAACAAAGTTTGGGCCCTTTGGAGCAAGGGGCCTTGTTTGATATTCATGCACTGTCTTGAAGGGCTTTGCTTTTTTGCACCAAGGCTTCCTCTCCTGCAACATAGGAGGCAGGTGTGGCAGGCTGAGCCCCTCTTGTGGCACTCAATCAGCAGTCTTAGCTTTCTCTATATTAGTGAACCCAGATTGGGCTGGGAATCCCTATTAAAGCACATTACTCTTCCTGGGTTTTAAGATCCACTGAGTGCAAAATATTGGTGATCCTGTGGACAAGGTGTTCTGTGTGGGCATTTTGCAAGGTCCTGTGAGGGAAGCCAGTCCTGTTCCTGCTGGCCTTTTCTTTTCCTGCTTTCTGTTTTTCTTCTCTAGCTGTTCTCCTAGAGGCTTGCCATTCTGACTGTATCTTTGGTCCCTGTCACTTTCATAGCTCTTCATTGTCAGCTGTCCTTGGCTTCATCCTAGGAGAGCCTGCTGGACTTAAAATCTGAAAGCAGCCTCACAAAAGAGATTTTGCTCGTTTCCTCTTTTTATCCCAAAATGTTAATTATTAAACAAGCAGATTCTGTCTGGAAGGGCATTGGTTGACTGACTGTCTTCAGGAATTGCAGCAAACCAGGCCCCATGTCACAGAGAGATGTGGTTGGTTCACACCACACAAAATGCAAAATTCATTTTGTGGCCTGTTGTACTTCTGTGTCGGTTGGGACATCCTTACTGATGAAGATTAAATGAACTTCTTTAAGGTGGTTCAAGTTCAACAGGGTTGGGGAAGAAAGCATTTTTCTTTTCTCTTTTACTAAGTTGTAGATTTCAACATAACATAATTGGATGAATTCTGGAATGTCTTACCTTGGATTGAGTGGTTTTTGTTCTCTACTGAAATATGTGTAGGTCCTCTGCGCCTTGGTAGCTTCAGCATACTGAGTGAGTAACTGAGTCTTTGGGAATCAGTATATCTTGGCGGTGATGGTGGTGCTGGGGTTTGGATGGATAAGAGGTGTAAATCAGCAAACACGTGCAAAGTACTTAACAGAGCTTTTGGCTTCTCATAAACACTTGATTTTTGGTTAATGATTTATTATTAATAAGAGTGATTCCTCGTATCTGAATTTATTAGAACTTGGTCTTAGAAGTTCACTCCTTCCTTTAAAACCTAAGATAAATAAAAGCTGAGGAGATTTAAAACCTTACCTCCCATGCTTTCCTGCTTCTTCCAGTTTTCCGCGTGCATCTGTCCCCACCAGCCTCTGCCGTCCTTCCCTCTTTCTTTGGGCACAATAGCTTAGTGGTTCGAGGGGGCTGTGGATGCTGAGAGGATGTTGTTGGAGCCAACACAGAGGCTGTCTCTGGGAGCCCAGGGAGATGATGTGCACGTGTTTTACTGGAGAAGGTTTGATGTGTGTTAGGAGGACCTGGGGAGCCAGGCTGGGGGTGTCGCTGCAGCCTTCTTAGAAAGCCAAGGGCTGCCAGTGTTTGTGCACCGCCTTTGAGAGGATGCTCATTCGGAAGCAATTGCTGGCTCAGGGATTTTTTTTTTCCATAAAGAAGAGTATCGGCTTGCCCACCTGCAGGTGTGGTATGGAATGAGGCAAGGGAGGGAAAATTAAGTTCCCGCGAGTGCTCCCCCGTTGGGCTCCTGCCCCCTCGATAGTCCAAGACTGTGGACATCACAGCCTTCCTACGAGGCTTTTTTCTCAGATTGCCTGTTGAATTGCCTTTGCCTCTTCCCACAACCTTAATTTTCACACTACAGGTGCTGGAAGTGATACTTTACTTGGGTCAAACATTAGACTACACGAGGGTTTTTATAGGCAGGTGTGGGATATAAATGTGTTTACATAGTCTGTTTCTATTATTTTTCCCTGGCAAGGTGTCTGGTATTTAGTTCCTAGGGGAGCCTCAGAGGGTTCCCACAGGGGTTCCCTCATGGTGAGGGACAGGGAAGCCTGCCATGCTGCAGTCCATGGGGTTGCGAAGGGTCAGACATGACCTGGGGACTGAGCAACAATCCATGTGCCCTGGTCCATGTCGTGTTTCCCCGCCTCTGCCAGTGAGGTTCGGAGAAGGCAATGGCACCCCACTCCAGTACTCTTGCCTGGAAAACCCCATGGACAGAGGAGCCTGGTAGGCTGCAGTCCATGGGGTCACTCAGAGTCAGACACGACTGAGTGACTTCACTTTCCCTTTTCACTTTCATGCATTGGAGAAGGAAATGGCACCCCACTCCAGTGTTTTTGCCTGGAGAATCCCAGGGACGGAGGAGCCTGGTGGGCTGCCGTCTCTGGGGTCGCACAGAGTCCGACACGACTGAAGTGACTTAGCAGCAGCAGCAGCCAGTGAGGTTAGAGAATGAGCTGGCTGTGCGCTCAACAAGTTGGGAAGATGGGCTGCACATTTGCCAACTAATTGCCCAGAGTGGTTGTGAACCATGTTAGCAGAGCTGTTTCACTTCTGTTCAGCCACCCCTGTATGCAGACTAGCTTGGTCAGAATTTTTCACGATCTCTGTCTGTCATGGTTGATGGGGGATGTGGGTGGGTGTTTGTGTCCTTCTGTATTTCTTAATGACTATGTAGAATAGAGAACTAACTTTTTTCACTGACCATCATGGAATTAACTCATGGGTTCATCTGTTTGCTCATTCACTTATTCACTTGTTTGTTATCCTTCCTCTGTTCCGTTGTTGACCCAGCATGACTACTTGGCAGAAAAGTGTTGCTTCCTGGCCCCGTGTCCCCCAGCTTACCTGTGCACATTCTCAGGTAGATGTTCTGATAACAACATCTTTTAGGTTTCCGAGAGTCATTATTCACAGAGGTCTCTATGGGATTTTTAAGCTTCTGGGATTCGTCTAGTTCCACCTTCTATTTACTAAATATATGGCTGCCCAGAAGCAAACGAGTCATCTACAGACATAGTTACCATTCCTGCCACAAATAGGGCTTTCAGTCGCATTTTGACTATCAGTACTCTTCTAGGTAGTATACCAAGTATATAAGCCATGTCCTCTTCTTTCTAGCCTGAACACTTAATTAAAACCTGACGGATTGATTTTTCCATTAGGCCAGAAGGCAGGTGTCATCTTGAACAATTCTTGATTTGAATTTCTTATTGAGTCTGTTTAGCTTCTCATGGCCACATAGCCTCCCTCCACCCCAAATATGTGTATTTGGTGAAGGCTCAAACAATGAATGTTATACTATGAATTGGTAAAAACAAAACAAAATATCTTAGTAGTAAGTTCCTGTTAAAAAGGTGCAGATAGGGAATTGTTTTAATGCCTGCTATATTCTTAGCATCTCCAGGGAATGCTTCCCTTTGAGTGATTTTCAATGGCAGTCTGAAGTCTAGGAAGCTGTTATTTCTTTCCTTTTTTTTTTAAACCCCTAATGTCCATCAGGGACAGAATGACAAAGACATGGGTGTTCATAGCTCCTAGCCTCTTGTTGGATGATTTGATTTCTTTCCTTCCCTATTATCAATGTTTGTCCTCCCAAAATGACACAGAACTGTCCAGAAGCATTGTTAGGCTGTTCACTGAAATATAAATCCCCACTTAAAATACTAAAAAAAAAAAAAAAAAGAAAGAAAAAAGAAACACACCTCTGCAGAAGTCATTTAACTCTAGTGATAAGAGTGTCATTAATTCTAATACTGACTAGGTGTGTGGTGCTGACTAAAGTTGTATCCAAATCCCGTATGGGTGTCAGTCTCACTGTGGCCTGGTGGTTAAGGGCAGGGACTCTGGAGTTTGGCAGACTTGGGTTTAAAGAGGTTTTTTTAACACTTGTTGGGTGACTTAGAGCCTATTAACCTTTCCAATTCATAAACGTGTGTGTGTGTGTGTGTGTGTGAGTGTGTGTGTGTGTATGAGAGGATGTAATAACAGAAATTACCTCATCTGTTTGTTCTGTAGATTAATGAGATAATCCACATAGAATATGATGCATGGTATCTGACAGGTATAGGAAGGTGCTGTATACATGTTAGCTCTTATGATTGTGATGATTCCATTTATTGGTTAAAAGTCACATTGGATAGCTAAGATGGATAAAAGATGTGGAACTTCGCAGAGATCACGAGAACCAGAAGGAGGCATACTTTGCCTGTGTGGAGTGAGTCTGAACCTCAGGTTAATTACCTTGTTGTCTTTTAGGGTTTGTGTTGATTGCATTGGTTTGGTAGCTTCGCTTTTGAATAAGCTCTTAAAATATGGTTTTGTCCGATGTTTTTATTTGCTTCAGAAATTGGTGCAGGTGCAGAAAACAGGAAGCAAAACCTTAGGCAGCCCGAGGGAGCCTCATTCAAATCGTGCCAGGCAGGTATAATATACAAGTGTTATCACCTTACTGATAATCTGGGCTGCTGTCGGTATTCCACGTGCCATGTGGATTACAGAGAATGAAATCATACGGCATTCTGGCACCGACTTGCCTAGCTCCTTAGGAAGGGTGAGAGAGAGAGAGAGTAAGGCCTTATTCTCATTCTCAGAAAGGGTGAGAGAGAGGTAAGGCCTTATTCTCATTCTCAGAGACGGTATTCAGCCCCGCTCTGCTGGTCCAGAGGCACAGGTCTGCAGTTGCCATTCTGTCCTTCAGCACTTAACGTTTTATCTCTGAGGCTATGCCTCTTGAGAGCAAGGAGGGTATCTTTCATAAATGAACTGGCACCATGTCCCTGAAGTTAAAAAGCCCACTCTGGGGTTGAGAGTATGTTACATATTGCCCTCTATTCTGACATGGAGAAAAATTTGAAACTTGAAGACCCATGGCTAGAATACCAAGCTTTCCAAATGTTTAAGTATTCAGATAGTCCAGTGGTTGTTTCTAAAGAAAGTGTTGCCTTTAAGGCTTAATTTGATTCTTTGTCCTGGAGAGTTTAGACAGAGACCCTAGCTGCCGTGCCTGTGTGCAAGGAAAGGTCTCTCTCTTTGTCTTTGGCCAAATGCTCATCTTCACAGGTAATGAGCCCTTGGATGTGCGTGAAATTGAATGTAATTTGCCCAGCGTGGCCCACTGTTCTGGAGGAGCCACGGGTCACCATGTACTCTGTTAAGATATCCATCCATTTCCTGTTTTTGGTAAGAGGGCATCTCAGATAATTTCTCTAGTCCCATGAAACAGCCAGAACATTTAGAACTCTCCCCCATCCTCCACTTGGCCACGACTTTGTTTCTTATTGTTTAGCTTGATTCTTTATAGCCACTCCATGAAACCACATACACACACACACACCCAGCACCCACCCACCCACCCACCCACCCACACACACACACACACACACACCCAGCACCCACCCACCCACCCACCCACCCACCCACACACACACACACACACTTTATAGCCACTCTATGAAACCATACACACACACACACCTCCCCACCCACCCACACACTTTATAGCCACTCTATGAAACGATACACACACCACACACACCCACACCCCCTCCACACACACACACCCCCTCTAATTTGTCCCTCCTTCATCTTACACACACACCCCTCTAATTTGTCCCTTCTTCATCGTACACACACACACACACACACACACACATCTTCATCTTACATGGCCAGCCTGTGTGCCTCACTCTGGTCACATCCCAGAGGCATGAATTTTCTCTTCTCTTTGTTCCTAAAGAAATGGATGGGGCTGGGGCAGGGAGACTATTGGCTGGGCAGAAATACCAAATAAAAGGAGAATTAAAGATATCTCCTGTATATCATATCTGTGGAGCCCTAAGTCATTGTTCAGCTTCCTGTTGAGGAAGACCCAACTCCACCAACAGGAAAACCAGATTATTTCATTACTGACATGATGGGTCTCTAAACCAGGCAGAACAAGATTGGTCTCAGTGTGGTCTCTTAGTGTTCCGTGATTTGGGGTAGGTTTCTTACCTTCAGTTTGCACTATTGTAAAATGGTTTGGTGGTGATAATATGAACTACTTAGGGATGTTGTGACGATAATTCACATCACATCAATGTCCAGCACATCCTAAACCTTCAATGAAGATAGATAATACTAGCCCCTACTATTCGAATGCTTGGAGGCACCAGCTTCATTGTGCCTAGTTGAGATTCTAACTCAACATCCGTCTGGTTCATATCCCTAGCCTTGGCACTTATGAGCCATGTGACCTTGGACAAGTTAGTAAGCATTTCTGTGGTTCAGTTTTCTTACCCGCAAATGGTATGATAGTACCTACCACATAAGGCTGGTGTTGAAAATTAGTAAGTTAATGCATACAATTCACTTGGAACAGACAGAGAGTCTAGAAGATGGGGAGTCCTCAATAAATCATAGTAGTGACTGTGGTTGTCTTGTTATGCCCGTAACGATTCTTACTACTCCTCCTTCCAGGGGGAAACAACCACTGAGAGGACTCATCTAGAACTCTGATAAATTCTTCCATCTCTTGACAGCCTGGGGGCAGCCACCCAAAACAGACTTGGTTGAAGAGTCTTGGTTTTAAACCCAAACTCCTATCATCAGTCCTGAACATTTGGCCCTTTTTCCTTTTCACCTCAGATGGAGACACATGGAAATAGTTTGTAGCAGTTGGGTATCAGGCGTTGGCTTTGCCAGTGGAGGATGAAAAAAATGCTTACTTACTCCTTGCTATAATTTACTTGCATTTTCATTCATTCTTTCTCCACCCTCCAGGAGAAAGAAAAAGTGAAACTGATGTGGGAATACTCCTTGTGATTGCCTAAGTTAGCAGCGTAGTGAATGAAAATACTTTACGAGGCACATACTGGTGCTTGATAATGATGACTTAAATGGAATAGAATTTGATTTGCGTTGTGTGTGTCTGGGACCACGTGTCAGGGGCTAGGCAGCAATTGCCAGAGCATGCAGAATGCTTAGTATGTGCAGGTACATTTGTAATGCTTTTATATATACAGTCTATTCTGATAATCCCTTTACCAGGAGGGTACTTTAATCCCATGTAATAAATGAGAAACTTGAGTTACAGAGAGATTGAGAGCTTGCTCAGAGTCACGTAGCTAGATCTTTCCTATTTCACCTAAAATTCTATAGCAAGTTATAATGGCAAGGACCTTTGGCTACCATCTGGTTAAGCTGACTTTTTTTGGTAACAGGTTTATTGAGATAAAATTCAGAAATTCACCAATTTACAGTGTACTGGCTTGTGGTTTTTAGTATAGTCACACAATTATGTAACCATTACCACAATCAATTTTTCACCTCCTGCAAAAGAAATCCCATACCCTTTAGCATTCACACACCTTCCCCCCATTTCCTCCTCACCCCTTCAGCATGGGCAAGAACTAATCTATTTTTTATCTGTATAGATTTAGCTGTTCTGGATATTTCATATAGATGAAATTATACAATATGTGGTCTTTTTTATCTGACTTCTTTCACTCAGCAGATTTCTCAAGATTTATCTATGTTGTAGTGTATTCGGTAAGTTGGTCTTTTTCATGGCAGAATAATATTCTACCATGTAGGTATACCATTCATCTGTTGATGAGCACTAGTTTCACTTTTGGCTTTTGTGATTTAAGGGTACTATGAGCACTCATATATAAGTTTTTGTGTTGACATATATTTGTAATTCGCTTGGGGGTATACTTAGGTGTAGAATTCCTGCATTCTGTGTTACCTTTATTTGCTTAACTTTTTGGAGAACTGCCAAACTGTTTTTAAAAACAGCTGTGCCACTTTACATTCCCATTGGCAATGTATGGGGCTTTCAATTTCTTCACATTCTCTCCAACATGTAAAAAAAAATTCTTTGTGATCAACCATCTTGTTTTTGAATATAGGACTAAGGCTGGATGGATTTAGTGACTTGCTTCAGCTACCATACCTGGTAGTACATTATGGGGCAGGTTCTTTTCTAGGCATGAAAGATAAAGGATGAAAAACCTGGTCCTTATTGCAGAAGCTCACTGTATATGGGGGAATCAGACTCATAGTCACAGGGCATGGTGATGGTGACTATTTGGTGATAAAGTATCATGGAGGGATATGGAGCACCCTATCTTAGACTTTAAGAAACAGAGGATTATTTAGTGGCTTACAGAAATGAAAAGTCTGGTGGTGGTAAGCTTCAGGTAAGAATGGATCCAGGTGCTGAAACAGTGTTGTCTCTCTTGCCCTTGCTCTCCCATTGGTTTCTTCATTCTTAGCCATCTCATTTCTCTTTTGAGAAAGATGTCTACTTAGTAGACCTAGGCTTATAGTCTACCATGTATGCATCTCCAACAAAAAAGAAGTTTTTTGTTTCCTTATAATTCTAGCAAGATCCTTACATAGGCTCCTATTTGGCCCAGTATGTTAATGTAACAGCTTTTCAGTCAATTAGACCCAGTGTTCTGACTAGCCATATTTGCTTCATTGCCTTACCTGGACCTTAAAGTGGGGAGCGGATCAGTCACACGTAGACTATGGGACCTGAAAGTGGGTAAGGTGTAATTTCCAAAGGGAAAACCAAGGTTCTGTTTGTAGGAGAATAAGAAATGATGTTTGCTTGGTAAAAAAAAAAAAAGCAGTTGTCCATTCTACCAGTTAGGAAGTATTCATTCACACATGACAACTCCTTAGTTCTGGCTCAAGTAGTAAGGGGAAACATTAACTCATTTCACTGGAAATCCAGAGGTAGGCTAGCCTTTAGGCCTAGCTGAATCCAGTGATTTAATTCTCAGTGATTACCTCTTATTATCTTGGAGACAAAGTGGCTGTAGCAAGTCCTGACTGCCATAATACCCAGAGGAAGAGAGAGTCTGGTCCAGGAGCTATCTTTTGTGAGTGAGAAACTGCCTTCTCAGCCGCCTCCCAGCAAAGTTCCTTACTGCTCCCTTTGCCGGAACTGCCCATTCCCGTAAGCAGACAGATGTCATTCCTTGATTGCTTTAACCTGGGCTTCTAAACCAGTCGTGGTCATCGTCCACACCCACCTCCGGGGGTAGAGATGGGGCCAGCTCTCCAGGAGGCTCATGGGTCTTGTGGAAGAAGGGGCATGTCTGCATCAGATGAAGACCCCCTTCTGGAGGAAGATGGGAATGGAGAGTGGAAATCTAGTTTGCAACGTCGAGCCTGGTTGCCTGAAAGAACATAGGTTCCTAAGGAGATCCTGTGGGTGTGGAAAGCCAGCGTTTCAAGCTAAAGGAGTAGCGTAGGCAAAGCCATTCTTTCCTAACTTCATATACAAATTTAAAGGCATCTTGGCTCTCTGTACCTTCACTTGTGTGAACACATAACTTGAAGAGCAGAAAGTGAGATGCAGGATTGGCACACAGCCTTGTCATCTCTTCTCTTTCTTCCGTGAGGGTGGGATAGGCAGCTGGATGTGAGTGGACAGCCTCACAGCTTTGTCCCTATTGTTTGTTTCCCAGCAGAATAAACTAATCGGCAGGAGAATTTCTTCTTTCTTTTATCCCTCGGCTTTTGGTTCACAGCTTTTTTTTCATAGCTTTAAGAACCATGAGAGTGGGGTTGATATTTTGTGCTGTACACAATAATTTGGGGACATAATGGACTTTTTACTTAATAATCAGATTTTTTTAAAGGGAAAGTCATAAGTTTACCATTTGAGATCTGGAAGATAATATGGAGGCATGCCAGCTTTTTATTATTTTTTAGACATACATTTTACTAATTCCATACACTCTCTTATACTCTCTCATCTATATAGTAAGCTAGTCATTTTCCAGTTACTTATTCAGAAAGATACCCTTGTGATATACCCAATTTTGAGGATTGTGATTTTCTGAAACTTCCTGGTATATCCCATAAGAAAAGAGTTTAAATAGCCAAGATATACAAACCATGTAAGTACCCCTCAATGGCTGAATGGATAAAAAAGATATGGCGTGTATGTATGTGTGTGTGTACGCACACACATATGAAATACTACTTAGCCGTAAAAAGATGAAATCTTGTATTTGGGACAACATGGGTGGACCTTGAGCATATTATGCCGCATGAAATAAGTCAGGTGGAGAAAGACAAATACTGTATGATTTCCCACATATAAAAAATGTAAAAAGCAAATAATAAAAAACAAAATAGTGAGTCAAATGAAACAAAAACCAAATATGTAAATACAGAGAATAGAGTAGTGGTTATCAGAGGGGCTTTCCTGATATCTCAGCTGGTAAAGAATCCGCCTGCCATGCAGGAGACCCTGGTTCGGTTTCTGGGTCAGGAAGATTCCCTGGAGAAGGGAATAGGCTACCCACTCCAGTATTCTTGGGGCTTCCCTGGTGGCTCAGCTGGTGAAGAATCTGCCTGCAATGTGGGAGAGCTGGGTTTGATCCCTGGGGTGGGAAGATCCCCCTGGAGAAGGGAAAGGCTACCCACTCCAGTATTCTGGCCTGGGAAATTCCATGGACTGTATATAGTCCATGGGGTCACAAACAATTGGATACCACTGAGTCTTTTTCACTTTCACTACCAGAGGATAGGAAGGGAGGGGCACCTGGGAAGATGAAATGAGTAAAGAGGGTCAACTGTGTGATGATGGATGGAAACTAAATTTTTGATGGTGAGCTTACATTAGGGTATACAAAGTAGAAATATAATTTTGTACATGTGAAACTTATATATAACGTTATAAGCCAGTGATACCTCAATAGAAAGTCTCAAAAAATACATAGGATATAAACAAGTTATATAGAAATATAATTATATAAAATGGCATATAAAAATATCATTCTAGATCGACATCTAGTGATACATGTTTCTGAAAAACAAAAGTTCGTATTAACATTTTCAGTACTTTTAAACCTAATCTTTTCTCCATTTGTGTGAACAAATACATGCAGGTGAGATTGAACAGTTTCAGTTCTTGCTTATTTTCTTTTAACATATCATGAGTGGTTTTTTTGGTATCATTAAATATTCTCCAGAAGTATGACTTCTAAAGATTGCTGTAATTCCATTCTATTTATAGTGCACCATAATTTACTTAGCCTTTATCTTTTTGTTGGATGTTTACATTGTTTCCAGAGTTTGGTACTATAAATAATATTGCAGTTAACATTCTAGTACATAAATTTATTTGCATCTAATTATTTCCTTTGGATAAATTCTGTAAGTGGGTTTACTGGATTAAAGGATGGTGAACATTGACATCCTCTTGGCTATGTCACCAATTTTTTTGACATAAAATGTTATGACAGTTTCTACTTACCAGCACCAGGGACAAAGCTGAATAAACTAGCCCTCTACCCTTTTTACATTGACAGTTGGTTTTCTAGGTGAAAGAAGGTATAGAATTTTGGTAATATGCTGTTCTTTCAAAACTAATAAAATGGTACTTTCTATATCCTTTCAGTTTTGACTGTCTGTAGCACTTTTGTGATTTACCTATTGGTATTATATACTGAGTTAACAATATGATGTTTGTATTAATTTTATTAATTATAAGATACCTTTTTACATTATGGATTTTAATATCTTTACATATTTTTCTTTTCCTTTTAAATATTCTATATAAAGTATTTTCAGGATAATTAATCCCATTTTATTGTTTATCATTTCATTTATGTTGTCCAGCTTTCTCTAAAACGTAGGGTTTTTTTCACCTAATTGTTACTTTATGGTTTCCTTTTTGTTTATTGTTACTTTTTCCTTATTGTTACTTTATGGTTTCTTCCATTTCTTTCTTCTCTCTTTTCTTTTTCTCTTCATTTTTTAAAAAAAATACTTAACTCTATTTGTCTTAGTTTAATTTCAGTATATGATATGAGACAGGGTTTTGATTTATTAAAAAATGAACATACAATTCCAGAATTATTTATTGAATAATACTTACACATTTTTGACTTAAAATGCTTTAGTTTATGCTAAATTTTCATCTAAAAATTTTGTTTCTGTGCTTCCTATTCTGTTTGCAGATGAACAGTATTATATAGTAGTTAAGTGTTTAGAGTCTAGTTACTAGGTTCCACCAGTAATAAGGTTCATGGCCTTGGACAAGTTACTATACAGCTCTAAGCATGATTTTCTTATCTGAAAATGGAGAGAATCGTGGAAGTATCTAATGGAGATTCTCTAAGGGATAAATAGGATAATTGGATAAATGGGGTAACCATTTATGTCAGTTTGTTAGGGATACTTCTAATTTTATATCCATCATTCAAGAATTCTGTCTCGCTTTTAACATTTGTCTCAAATTTTCCATTTTTTAATAAAGCATAATTATAAGTAGACCTTTACTTCATAGGCTTTTTCTCCCTGTGCATGGTCTTACCTTGTAATGTGTGAGATGCCTGTGTAGTGACCTCTGAAAGACGAACAGCGATAATCCCTCATCTTTTCTCCTAACCCTTTCTGGGTGCACCATCATATTAACATCTCTGTTTCAAGGAATGTGTGCTCTGGGATGAGTGGCTGGGGACCTATAACTCCATCTGGTTGGGGTCAGGGGAAACATAGAAAATTTCAGGTTAGTTTACATGAAATATATGGGAAACAGAGTCTGAGGAGTCACATTGCAGACTGTATGGAAGTAGTCTGTTCCTGTTTGCAACAGTAATTTTTATGGGTTTTTCATTTATTAAATGACATAAATCTACAGTTATTTATTTTAATGGTTGTCAAATTAAAAATTTTTTTTGGTAATAAGCATTATTAGCAGCAAAGAGAGTTACAAAAACTAGAACTTATTTAATGAAATCATTTCTGATTTTCTGTTTTCAACAAAGTTGACCATGAGCATTTACTTCCATAAAATGCTATTGATATTTGTCATCCACTGAGTGTCACAGTAAAATCATTGAACTTAGAAGTATCAGGAGATCTAGTTTTTGTTTGAAAAATACTGCACCTTTTTCAAAGGTAGTACGTGAGTAGACTGTGGCCTCAGACAGTTGCAGAATGTGCATTTATGCTTAACAGTGTGAAGCATGACTTTTCATTTAGATCAAATGACTCTCTTTCTACATTAATTTCACTCATGCTGGAGTCCACAATTTTTTTTAGCATGTACAAAAAGTGAATTGACATTTGTCAATGTTGTAGTATGTGCACAAATATTTAAACAGTAAATAAGAGCGGTCTCATGTCCATGTCATTGTACGCTTCAGATAGAAAATCAAGGTAGTTTTCACAGTGATTATATTTTTTCGTCCAATTTATGGAATCAAAGTCAGGCTCTTGAAATTTCATTCTGCTGAAGGTAAAAACCTCTAATATTATTATGGATGATATTATATATTCTGTTAAGGAGTTTAACATTGAAGGTAAAATGATTTTTTTTTTGGTGGGGATGATTTATCAATTTTTGTGAAGAACATATGGTTGTAAAACTATTTTTACTAGATAAACCAGTGGAACAGATACATGCTTGAAGGTGATTGTGCTGAACCTGTATTTCATAGTCATGTTCAATTTGAAATACATGTCATTTGAATAGAAGCTATAAATAGCAACATTCAGAAATATTTATATATATATACACACACACACATATACAGATAATCAAATTAAAACATTTTCTACTAGAGGCTAATACTGGATACAAATACTTTAGCTATCAGTAAGATTTAAGAATTTTTTAAATTTTGAGAAGCTGTTTTGTAAATCAGTATAAGTGTTCCAAGATGGTATTAAACTTCTGTAAATGAGTACTCTTAAGTTTTGGTTGTATTTTGTTTAAAATCACTTGGATATGTGAATAACTCAAAAGGTGGATGGTACACACACACAGACACACACACACAGACACACACAAACTTTTTAGGAAATTTTAGCAAATTAGAGTTGTTGGTGAAAAATATTACAAATGAAACATTATAATTCTTACCCTACAAATGCAAGGGAATAACTGAAAAAATTAAATAATGAGAGCTCAAAAAGTAAACAAGTTTTAATTTTAAAATTCTGTAACTTTCTAATATTTCACCAGTGGGAAATGGTGCTTCTATTTTAAATTAGATAATGTGAATTCTATACAGAAAGTAAATGAAATCTGTAAGGCTTGTAATTTTACAGTATCTGTTGTTGCTCACACATTCCAGGAGACATAAACCAAATTTATTTATTTAATGAGTTTTGTTCTGTAAAAATATTTGTCAAAGGAAAGTACTCAGAATGGAACTAATAAAATGTACTTGTAAGATATGTGGGCTAAAATATTTACGCATTGCAATACAAAATCCTAATATTGAGAATATCCTCCATTTAATGGAATTTACTGTAGCTAAGGACAGAGGAGCCTGGTGGACTATAGTCCAAGGGGTCAAGAAAGAGTTGGACACAATGACCAAACAACAACAACAACAACAACAGGTACGTTAGTGCCTGTAGAGAGGCTGTTTTCTCAGTCAATATTCTGGACCAGAGATACTGACATTCGAAAGATCAGAAATTCATATTTATTGATCATAAAGTACAGCTTTGAAGAAAATTGCAGGCAATATTATGAAATAAGTGAAAAATGTTAGAACCAGCTTCCCAGGTGGCTCCTTGGTAAAGAATTCACCAGCTAGTGCAGGAGACACAAAAGAGATGGGGTCGATCCCTGGGTCGGGAAAGTCCCTTGGAATAGGAAATGGCAACCCACTGTAGTATTCTTGCCTGGGAAATTCTATGGACAGAGGAGCCTGGCAGGCTACAGCCCATGTCATCACAAAGAGTTGAGCATGGCTGAGCATACTCACATTAGGACCAGCACTTTTCCTAATTTATTGGTGATGTGGTTAAAGAGAGTTAAAAACAAGAAACTGATGAAGATATAGGAATATCTATTAAGAAAATTATTCTGCTTGTGTTGTTAATTATAAATGAATCGATTTGAATGAAAAATTAGTTGTTAATTCTAAATAAAAAACACTTGGCATATAGTGGCTATTATTATAACTCTTATCAATATTATTATATTTTTATTGATTTTTTTCTACTTCTGTCTTGATCCCATGCTGTTTTGTTTTTTAATATGCACACCCTAAAGGTTGAGTTGTTGTCGTTTTTAGTTGCTAAGTCATGTGCAACTCTTTTGCAACCCCATGACTGTCGCCCGGCAGCCTCTCTGTCCATGGGTTAAGACGCGGGTTGAGAGTTATTTGGTGGAAATGTTTAGTTCCCCCCGTCCTCAAGTTTGGGAGGCAGCATCTCAAGTAACCCTGAGAGATCTGCTCCCCATGCTTTCTCAATTATATGGCTTTATGCTTAGTATTAAATGTTTCATAATCCTAATTACACTTTAAAGTTTTATTTTTGCTTTTTTGTTTTTTATAAGCTATCTTTTGAAATTTTTAGCAATAATTTTCTTGTTTTTTGATCGAAATTCAGAATAACTAAGTTGCCTCAAAAGAATTAACATCTTTTTTGTCCATGTAGGAAAATAGTTTTTTAAATTTAATTATCTTTTTATCCAAGTATTCCTTTCTGTTTCTTATGAAAATTTTGCAGCTACATTTCCGTACCTGGAAAGGTAGAACATAGTTTTTCATATAATATTACTGATTATTGTTGGTATATAAATAGTTCTGTATTTATATTGGACTCTCATTACAGTTTATTGTTATATTTCAAAAAATATTTTATTGTTATATTCAATAAAATATTTATTGTTATATTTCAAAAAACAGAACATTGAACAGTTCATAGATAACAGTGTTACTTTCTTTTTCGAAATTTGTTTTCCCTGATTTTTTTTACACTAGTTTTGCTGTACAGAACAGTGATCAATAATAGTGGTGGTAATAGTTGATTTTTTTTATATGATTCTCTTTTGGGGTAGACTTAACTCTCTCCAGGGCAGGACTTTGTCTTATTTCTCTATCATCATGGCTTCTTCACAGAGAGACAGGTATTCAGTAAAGGATGAATACAGGTACTGTAGAATACTGCTTCTGAGTTAGAATAAAATAAAAGTACTAAATGCTGAGTATTTAAACCCTTCTGAGATGGAATGGTTTAGAAGTGATGCTTTTGAAAGGATTAAATAATATGGAAAATAATAATATCCCCCTTTAGGGGATGTGCATTAATAGTATATTCTATCCTTTGAATTCTTGCCATCTGAATTGTACTGGAAGCCATGTCATTGATGGTAGAGATCAAAAGATTTAAAGGTTTTATGTCAGAGGCAGTTTCATTGCATCACAGTTTATAATCAGCTACACATACGTAGCCATGATTCCTTCTCTATTTTTGCGTATTCCCTCCCCCCCGCAAAAACAAAACAAAACAAAAACCCCATAACAGTTATAATTGATTTTTTAACGAAACAACTAACTAAAGATAGAATATTTGTTTCTTATTTAAGGAATATATATGTTGAATCTAAACCAGAACTTGAGGATCCTGGGAATATTATGCATATGAATTGTGGCTGTAATCTTTTTGTTCAGGTCACTGCCATGGTTATTACTTTGGTTTCTATTCAGCTTCTGAAGTGTTCTTTTGACCAGGAAAACATCACTCACCCAAGAGGAAAATAATTCTTTATGTCCTACCCTTGAATTTGAGTAATCCCAGTAGTATTTTGGGGGAAAGATAGTTATACGTTGTTGTATTCAGAATCAACAAATAAAAATATACTATAATTTATGTCATTTTGTTTTATAGCACACTTTTATAAATGACTTGATGTTTTATAGAATGTTGTTATGGATAGAGCCTGATAGTTTTACGCTGTAGCAGTTGTTTCCTTTGGAAAAATTTCTATTTACTCCTTTGAGAGTTTAAGCTAGAACACGTATGCCAAACTCAACACTGAAACTATCCATTTCAGGCATTATTCTTCTCGGAATCTCATTCCGAAGTGCATAAATATTAGAGAAAACAGCTTTCTCCATGTTTGTTGGTAATATTTTTGAAGTGAGCATGAGTTTTGGTGTCTTCAGTTCTATAAGTTGTCTCTTGAGAAGAATCCAAGGATCTCAAGTCTGAGAGGAAACACCGCAGCAATGGCAGCTCGTCTTGTCTCTTGAGGAGCTGCGAGGAGAGTACATTTTGTATGAAGGGGTATGCAGAGTCTGTAGTTGCATAGCAGGCCTGCTGCTTTTATCTCAGCTGTATGCCAAGGAGTGATAGCTATACAGTGGGTACAGGAAGCTAGAAAAATGCACTTCTTTACCTAGTCTTCAAATGTATAAGCTGACCTGGGACTAATCTTTGTAATTCGAACCTAAAATCCAATATGGAACCTAATAAAAATGGACCGTATCTACCCATCTGTGCGATACTTGTAGATTTATAGAAGCAGAATCAATCTATTTTCCTCTCTTCCTAATAGTTTTCTTATTTTCATAAATTAGGTTGCCTGAACTCTTTTAGGCACATGCTTCTGTGGAGTTTTTTTTTTTTTTTTTTTTTTTACTTTTTATTCACCAAATATTAATTTATTTTAAAAATACACATTAAAAACACCAGATAGAACTTCTGTGCCTGCCATTATTGAGTTGTTTTGTCAGTATTAGTTCAGGTAATTTATTTACCTGTCTACCACGACTTAGTGAGGTGAGTGCTGCTGATATCCTCACTTCACAGACGTGGAAACTGAGACCCAGAGAGGTTATGTAACCTTAGGTCAAGGTCCAGCAGCTAGTAAGTGGACTGGAAGGCTTCAAACCCAGATGGTCTTGTTCAAGGCTTTTTGCTCTTTACCAGCTTGTGTGATACATAATAATTTTACTTTGGGAGGCATAGGGGATTGGGGGTAAGTAATGAGGATTAGAGAGAGCTAAGGTTGTGCAATCCCCCTCCCCACTTTGTGGCGCTAAGGATGTGAATATTTATGAGAATAAACTATGTTAAGAGTTGGCAGAGAGAGGGGGAGGGAGGGACACTCTTGCTTTTGATTTATTTATGCTCCGTTATTTGAAACGGTTTTATAAAACGAACTTACATGAGGAAGTCTATTACATTGGTAATGCAGTTTTTTAAATAAAAGTTGTCTTTGAAAAACATTTATACTTTTAGCAGTCACACATGTCCTGTGGGCATGCAGACGTTTATTTTCAAAAATTCACTGAAGTATAGTTGATTTACAATGTTGTGTTAATTCCTGCTGTTCAGCAAAATGATTCAGTGATAGCTATATGTGTATATGCTCTTTTTCATATTCTTGTCCATTATGTTTTATCATAGGATATTGAATAGAGTTCCCTGTGCTATAAAGTAGGACTTTGTTTATCCATTCTGTGTATAATAATTTGCATTTGCTAATCCCAAACTCCCAGTCCATCCTTGCTCCCTCCACTCCCGAAAATCTTTTTATATACAATTAACTTCTAACTTTTGAAAGGTGTGTTCTAAATACAAGGAAGCACAAGATATTCAGAAGTTTACCAGAGAGCATGGGGATGCAGGGTGCAAATTTGGAACTGAAGTGTTGTTCTTTAATATAATTTACCATTTCTTTCATCTTAAAGAGCTGTTAGTAAGGTTCAGTTCATCTGCAGAGTAAGAGTCAAACCTGAGAAGCAATTTCATTCCCATTATTGTATCCCATGTGTGAAATAAAATATTCTGGATATAGATTATTAAAACATAGGTATTTTAGTATCTAAAAAATCCATATTCAGTTAGTACAGAAGTCAAAGATGAGATGAAAGGCTAGTGCTGAGGGGTTGCCATGGAAGAAACAATAGCTGGGAGAGAAGGATACTTAATTTGTCATTTTTCCCTTATTAACTGTAAGTGGTGGAGGCTTAGTATGTTACTATGAGTTGCATTGTATCATATATAAAGTCAGTGCATAAAGCTAACTAAGTTAACATTAACCTTGGAAATCCAATACATAACCAACTTGTGGACCCTTAGGAGCTCAAAAGTCAAAAATTAACTTCTCTGGTTAATACATTTTTGAGGCAGTATAGTGCAGCGCATAACTTGCTTGGGTTTGAATTCCAGCCCTGATACTTACTAGCTGTGTGACCTTGGATAAGTTACTTAAACATTTTGCTTTAGTTTCTAAGTCTGTAAAATGGGACGGTTCATCTCATTGTGTTCTTGTACTGATGAATGAGTCACTGTAATGCAAATTAAACACTAGTATTAATATTTTTACCTAGCAAGTGCTGGTTAAATATGAGTGATTATTATTAGTACTCGCTTTATCTTTTTGGTTTGGTTGTCTTTTGTCTCATTTCTTATGGACCAGTAGAGGCCAAGTCTAGTTTGAGGGCAGCAGGGAATATAGAGGCAGGAATAAATGAAAAAGAGAACTGGAGGAGAGGAGCAGTACCTTTGTTGATTTACTACAGCCTGTTAACTTTTGTGATGCTCTTGGGGAGGAAAATAATTTTATGTCTTAAAAAGAAAACTTCCGGTGTGTAGGAAGTGTGTGTGTGTATGTGCATGTATTAAACTAGAGGTGAGATCTTGCCCTCATTGCTTACTTAACCTGCACTCACATGAGCCTTTAACTTAATAGGGCTAATTGTCTTTTTAAACGTGCACACTTGTGGTGATCAGTCGTCTAAAATAATCTGCGCGTCGCTCACATTTTCCAGTGTGTGTTTACCCACGGGTGTGCCCTCCGCGCTGGAATTCAGATCTCTTCCAAACAAAGGCTGGAGCTGCACTGAGAGGCCCCAGCAGAAAAGGAACTTAGGGGTTGCCTCATCTTCTGTCCCTGTTCACTTTTCCAAACCACCCTTTGGCCTCTTACGAAATTGGCTATTTGTGCTAGCCCCTCACTGGGGACTGGATAAGTCGATTAGGTTGAAGAGGCCTTTTCTGATTTGAGGAGGAAACCTTAGATCTTTTCTTCCAGCTAACAAAGGTGTCTGCAACAGGGTCTCAAATGTGTGTTGCCAAAGAGCTTGTAAATATGGGAGGTGATGATGACCAGCCAGGGATTGAAATGCCCAGCAGCTGACCGTTGTCTCTCTCTGGACCTTGCTGGAAGCGCTGGAATACTTCATGTGCTACTGATAAGCAGCCAGCCAGGTGTTCGGTTGCAGAGGGTGTCGGGTAATTGTGTCAGAAATAAGAATTCTCCACAATAACTTACTGTTTTAATATTTAATCCGTATTCATCTGCCTCATGCTGTAAGAGCAGCAGCTTGCCTTTTGACATGACAAAAGGAAGAAAATATATCTGTTGCCCCTTAATGGTGTCTCTGAGTGGCCCTTGCTGGTTAACTGGACTTCCTCTGTGGCTTTCAGAGCCATTTGAAGAAAAGGATGTTGATCTGGGTGCACAGGAACACAGGCCCCAGGGCCTCACCCTCACCCCACCTCAGCCATACACCTGAATAAAGCCTGAAATGTTTGTCTACCTGCCAGGCTCTTCTTTCCTCAAATAAAGAGCGTTTTCTTTGGGTTTCCACAAGCCTGCTCTCCAGCCCTGAGCCTTGTCTGCTTTGAGCTGGCCATTGATGGCTGCTCTGGTTCCATTCTGAAATCTTAACAGTGTCAGAATGCAGGGGGGTGGGGTTAAAAACCTAGACTGCTGGAGAGAGCAGCATTTCGTAATCCAAATGGTTGTAGCAACTTGTGATTTTTAGTTTATGTGAAGCTGAGATATATTCAATTCCCCTTGAACCTTTTTGCCTTTGATAATGGTTTATTTCCTCATACTGAACCAGTTGGGTTGGAATTCAGTCATGAGTATTTATTTCTACATTTTGCGAATTGTTTTGTCTTCCCGGCAAGAGATTTCCTTCCTTCCCCCTGCTCTCCCTCTCTCTCTCCCTGAGACAGAGCCATGCTCTCTCTCTCTTTCTCTGTCTCTCTCTGCATCTTTCCATGTCTTCCTTCTTTTCTTCTTCCCTTTCTTCCTTCTTTCCTTGAGTTCCTAATGAAGATGGGTCCTGAAGCTTTTGAATCAGCTGGAGCATAAGGGGGAAGCACCCTGCTGGCCCCTCTGGTACCTGAGTCCCCGTCAGTCTCTTGAAGAGCGGGCCGCAGACGCTGGGCTCTTCCTGGTGCTGTCCAGGAGCCTCTTGGCCGTAAGCAGAGGAGCCTGTCTGCCCTGTGAGAGCAGGGAGTGGCCTTGGCCTTCATTCTATGAGGCTTTGGGGGTGCACTTCACTGCCTTGAGGTTTCTCAGCAATAGCAGGTGGATGTCAGGTAACTTACACCTAGGCTGGAAGGATACCTTTCCTTTTTCTGGATGGACTCAATGTTGAGGACTTATATCATGAAAGTGGTGTGTGTGTGTATTTTCTGGAGACTCAACATTGAGGGTTTATATCATGAAGTGGGGTTTTGTGTGTATGTGTGTGTGTTTTCTGGAGAGACTCAGTGTTGAGGGCTTATATCATGGAAGTGGGGTGTGTGTGAGATGTGACAGAAGGCTCACTGTCCAACCTCGAAAGTCTCTTTAAAGAGACGTGAAGGACCACGTGGAATTTGTAACTGGATCGCAAAATTAGTGCCGTTGAGGACCTGAAAACAGCTCTCCAGTTCTGTAGGTCACACCTTTCTAAGCTGAGTTAGTGAGCAAATCTTCATTCTTTACAAGATTAGCCAGGTGTATTCGGCTAATGTTAACTTTAGTCTTGGCGGCCGAGTCCTCTTGCTAATGAGGCCAAAGTGGGAATTCCTGTGTCTCATGGACCAGTTACCTTCACTCTCTTTCCTGGCCACTGACGGCTAACTCTCGCCAGCTGGCTTGTGAACCTTGTGAGCGGCTGCACTTGGATGTCTGAGGGGGGGAAGTTGTTATGCAAGGTCCCTTGTGGATTAGCACCAGTCCATAACTGCTCCTGGGGAAATGCTCACACACAGCAGGCCACCGCCCAGAGGTCAGTTTCATTGTCTCCACTTCTCAAAGACAATGGAGTTGATTAGGGTTAACTGGAAAGTGCTGATGGTGCCTGGGCTTTTGGACTTTGGCCAGGACATATGCACCTTTTGAAGCTTTTTAGGGAAAACTGTGCCGTGGTTCACTGGTAGAAGAGCTTAGGAGAAGTACAGTGGTGGAAATCAACAAAGAGAATGGTTACATTTAAATATGCTGCATTGACAGTGGACTTGTCAGTAGCTTAAAAATAAGTTTCCTGGGCATGCACTATTTTATAAAAATCTTACCTTGGACCAAACCACGGTTGTATTGTAAGTTCCTTAGATTTTTAACTCTTGATTCCTACCTATTTCCAGAATGATGTGCTGGGTAAGTTAACTTTGTATTATATTTAATTTATTAAGAAATTGCATATTAAATAGAAATCTTCCTGTTACTGGAAACATTTTGTATTTTAAACAAACGCTGAGGAATATATAATGTTTTGGAAGATAAATATTTGTTTAAGGCAGTTCAGTCCTTCAACATGTGTATTTTTAAAAACAAACAAAAACCCCAGCAATATTTACCCAAAGTGTAATTTGCAAAGTAAAATGAGAGTAATTTTGAAATCCTGTAGAACTTGGATTCATTTATTTTCATAGGAAGGATTCACATTTTGTAATGATGAATATGCAATGAAGAGCTGTTAGGAAAACCATTATTTGGCCTAGATTTAGGGAATTCTAACCCTGTCCTTGTAACACATCAGTACTTTCTAAGAAAATCAGGTCCAGAGAGATGGGGACCTGCCCAAGGTCACACAGCTAGAAAGCGACAGAGCTTTGGTGAAAACCAGTTCTCCTGACTTTCCGGTCAGTGATATCTCCATGACTGCTTGCTGATTTGGATTGGGGCAAGGAGATGTGTATATTCCTGTGTGCACCTGTGCATGTGTGTGAATAAAATGACTATTTTGCTTCTTTTTAGCAAACTGATTATAAACTCAGTGACTTGGAGATAATCATTTTCTTTCTCATCCTTTCAAGGAGCAAATTCAGCCTATGGCTTTGTAATCCTAACATCTTTGATATCTTTAGATATACAAGTGACTTAGTCTTTGCTTTGTAAGGTGTTTAGAGCAAGTAAGGTTACAACAGTAAGCTGAATCTGGGAGGGAAAAACTATTACCTTTCTTGTCTATCGTCATTCCCTTGAAAATAACTATGACTCAAGTTTCACTTAAACATGTGGTGACTTACAAATGTTGTGGTTTATAAAATACGTAACAATTTAGTCCTGCTTCTTTTTCTCTCCCCTGCCTTGGTGATCATATTCTGCCTGTTTTAATGTACAAACAGCCGACTGTGTTATTTTCACAAGGACCACCCCACTTATAAAATCAAGTGGTCTTTAATTTGTTTGGGGCTTTGAAAGATTGTTTAGCATTTTCCTTTCAAATGCAGGAGTAAGGAAAGCTTCGGGTTTGGATTTTATAAACATGTATTTTTGCCATTAACATCAGGGCAAAGGCTTTCCTTTTTCTTTTTTTATTCGATTGGACAAACTGTTCACTTGTACTACTTCACTTCCTTATCTTTTCTTTCCTGCTTTATTCTCTTTTTTGACCCAATTTTCCCATTTGTTTCTGTTTCCTTCCTTTCATTTTCTGTGTCTTTGAGGAAAATCAAGGCTGGAATATGTGTAAGTGACCAATGCTATAGAAATTTTTAAAAGCTATAGATGTATTTTTTATTTCTTTTAGTTTTTTGTGTCTTTTCCTTTTTGAAGTCTCTGAGGAAAATTAAGGCTTAACTATGTGTAAGTGACCAATGCCGTAGCCGTTAGTAAAGATACCAATAATTAAAAGATATGAAGTTTAAAATAAAGTTTAAGAAAATGCCATAGCATTAGTCTTTTTGGCATATTTCAGTCCTGATTTGTCTAACAGACTTTTAAAAGTAATATGTATGTGTGTGTATGTATATATGTATGTGTGAATATATATGCACACACATGCACACATAGTATGTAGTAAATAAGATTTCACATCTTTACAAATACATTCAAAAGAGAACCATTTCAGACACATGGACTTTTCCTGAAGATGACATCTACCTTTATGTTGCTGTCTAAGGGGGTTCTGGCATTTTCTTTGTTAGTCAGATTGGAAGGAGTTGAGTAAACCAGAAAGAAGCGTGCCGCCTGCCTGCTCCAGGCATAGAGTTAGGGGACCTGGGCAGGTAGCACTCAGGTTTCCTGTGAGCCTGCTTGCCTACTTTGTTTCGAGGCAGAGGCTAGGGGATGTCTGTCCAGACAAGACTTGCCCAGCCACATCTGCGCCATGTAGCTGTCAGTTGTCACACACGCCCTCGAGTCTGCGCCTCTTAGGGGCACTGTTGCACATCACAGCCTGGTTCTGTGGCTCAGCGTGGCTGGTGGCTGACCAGGGCTTGGTGTTGACCATGGTTAGGGTGACAAGGACACTTGAAAGACATAGAGATACCATGCACCCGGAGTCACTGCTGTTCCCAACCAGAGCTGGGTGCCCATTTCGCCCTGATCTTCCTCAATCCCTTTTCAAGTGGAAATTTTGCAAGTCGACTTCTGCAAGCATGCGTAGTACAATTTGGCTGACGGCAGTTTCTGGCAAAAGAAATAACCAAATTATTATTCAGTCATGGGTTTTTAACAGCCGCAGAGCAAGTGGATGTTAACTAAATGATGCAATTTATTCCCTTCCCTCTTATTGCCAGCTTGCCTATTACAGAACGACTGCCAGTTTTCAATAAGTGGTACCCAGATGGTATTCGCATGCCGCCCACTTGGTTACAGAGCCGAAGCGGGGAATAACTCGGCAGACACTACAAGCTGTGGGTCAATTGAGGGGGAATGCCTGTTGCTTCACAGTTTTGCATATGTAAATCTGTTAATGTTATGTCAGTATTGTGCGGGCTAAACACAAGCATTGCCTTTCTCTGGGGGCCCAGCTGAACTTGGACCACATCCCAGTCCTACCGAGGCTCGGAGAGCGAAGCTGCAGTTTGAGGATGCTGCACAGCCTGCTTCCCTCCACTCCCGCCTCGCCGCTCTCGCGGTATCCACCGCCCGACTTGGACGCAGGAAGTGTCTGCCATAGGCTGACTCCATAATAGGACAGGCGGGCCGGTTTTATGAGGTTGGATGCGGAGGGTGGAGGAGTGTGAGCGCGTGTCTATTTTTAGGCCAGTCTTCAAGACAGTTCCTCGGGCCCAGCCTGCGCCTGCCTGCCTCGCTCACACTCTCCTCTGTGTGTCTGCCACACTTCTGCTCTCCATTTCATCAACTGCAGATGTGGCACACAGCCGTCTTAGAAGAGTCATGAACTGTGTCGTCTGCGCGGCTTAACAGCCAACATCTGTTGCAGCAGGCTGAAGGGAGAGGCAGGGAAATCATTTTCGGGAAGGCATTCAAGTGCCTCAACTTAGCCTCTTCTTTGGCCTGTGCAGACAATTATTTTACACTAATTGCATCAAGATAGCAGCTATAAAAACTGGGTTTGAAGCCCTCTCTTCCCCCATCCCCACCCCCTCATGAAAGTTGCAGCTACAAAGGGCAGTCCTTTTTTTCCCCCCTTTTTATTGTGGTTTGTGTCTTGTTCTCAAAAGCTTATTACATTGGGTGCAAACAACAACAAAAATGCTATAAAAAGGCAAGAATCGTAATATGCTTAAGAGCTAAAAAGACCTATGGTGTTGGTGTAACCCATGAAAATATTCCTGCAGGTATTGTAAAATTTATGTGCCATATGAAAAACATTAAGGGTGTTGTTTTTTCGTGGAGGAAAATGTTCATCGTTGAGCCATTTTGTAAATTATTTTAAAGCTACATTTCTGCTAAAACCTCATGATTTTGATATATAAACCAGTTTAATGTTTTCTGCACAGACCCTGGCTTTTCTTAAATTTTATATATTGGAAAGCCCGTGTTTGTATTGGACCTTCTGGTTTGTTTCATATTGAAAATCCGTCTTGCGTGGCCCTGTGCCATGTGGCTTAGGAATAGTTTGACACGAGTCAAGCCTTGAATGTTGACTTTTGAGTCCTAAAAACTAGGCAAGACTGTGTTAATAAATATAGAGAAGTTTGGTCTTTTTTTTTTTTTTTTTTTTAGAGTTATTTGACGACAATAAGGATGCAAGGATGGGTTTTCTAATACGTTTGTCTGTTCTCAACTTTCATCCAGTTGTAATAGGGGCAATATTGTGTTTTGTACCCAGGTCTTATTTTTTTTTTAATGCTCTCAGTAAATTTTGGTTAATTACACATTCCAGCATCTCTGATTCTCTTGAAAGATTTGTTTCCGTGACATTTTGCCGTATCTGCTGTGCAGCTAGAGAAGCATGCTTCTCTCCTCACATTTCAAGTCTCTAGACTTTGTTCTGAAGAGCCAGATGGAAGTATGCAGATTGTTTTTATCTTTCGTCCTTCACACTGTAACCTGATCTCCAGCATATCTAGACATCTAGCAGAAAATTTACTATGTGAAAGCAAGGAAATGATTTAGAATATGGACCAGCCAGGGGAGGAAGGGCTTATGATGCACTTTATCAGAGCAAATCTCCCCACCCACCCACCCAACCCCTGAACTCATCTTATTTTCTTTTCTTAAGAAATGGTTTTCTGATCAAGGGTACTTTTAAATGTGCCCAAATAAACTTCTTCCCACTTACCCTGGGCTGAGAACTGTAATTGCCCAGTGGGTTTGATAAACATGTAAATATGCATGCAGTTAAAGTTGATTACCTAATGATTAAAAGCTTAGAAGAAGCATGAATTGGTAGAATGATAGGCTGGGCAGTGGCCTTGTAGATGAGACAGGGTGGTTTACTAAGACAAAGGACATTCCCAGAGTTACATATCTGGCCTGAGACATATCCAGGACTCAAACCCAGCATTCCCCCAACGGCTGCAGGAAACAGCACAATCTCAGGCTTCATAATATGTGTGCCTTTCATGGTAAAATATTTGCGAGCTTTTTGTTATGTGGTTCATATGCCTTGCTGGCCTAAAATGATTAAGGACAGTTGTCTCCTTCTGAACTTTGATTTCTGTTTGGAATCAAATTCATAACTATTAATAGTATGAGGATCTTCAAGTTAATAACTGTATCAGGATATCAGATACTTGCTACACTCTTGAGTAAGTATGTGCAGTATGTACAGTGTCTGTTTACACACCTTGCGTAGTGTGTACACTTTGTACTCATGTGACATAGGTTTAAAAACTAGCTATGGCCTTTGTAAAATATGAAGCCTTGGGTCAGTTACCCTAACACCTCTGGGTCTCTGTTTTCTCTTGCCTGCAACAATGATAATAATAGTACTTGCCTGAGAATCGTCCCAAGAAGTTAATGAGATGACACACGTATGCTTAGCATTGCCAGCACAGCACACAGTATGCTTTCCTTAGTGAAATTTTATTCAAACCGATTATCCACTGTTATGGTAGGGATATTTTCGTTACTCTAGGAGGAGAGTGAAAAAGGATCTTGCTGCGATTTATGTCCAAGAGTATTCTGCCTGTGTTTTTCTCTGAAGAGTTTGATAGTGTCTGGCCTTATAGTTAAGTCTTTAATCCATTTTGAATTTATTTTTTTGTATGGTGGTAGCAAGTGTTCTGATTTCATTCTTTTACTTACAGCTGTCCAGTTTCCCCAGCACCATTTTTTGAAGAGACTGCCTTTTCTCCATTGTCAAAGATAATCTTGCCTCCTTTGTCAAAGATAAGGTGCCCATAGGTGCGTGGGTTTCTCTCGGGGGTTTCTGTCCTGTTCCATTGATCTGCAGTTCTGTTTTTCTGCCGGTGCCATCCTGTCTTGATTACTGTAGCTTTGTAATACAGTCTGAAGTTAGGGAGCCTGATTCCTCCAGCTCCATTTTTCATTTTCAAGATTGCTTTGGCTCTTCGAGGTTATTTTGTGTACCCATGGAAACTGTAGTTTTTTTGTTTTGGTTAGATGCCATTTTTAGCCTCAGGCTTCTCCTGCTTCTCGCCTCCCCTTTCTCCCTCTCTGCACTCTCTTTCACGCCTCCGGCACCCTGACTGACTTTGCCTTTGGGCGTCATTATGCATCCGTCACATCACTGTCCAGAGGACCAGTGCTCAGTGCTTCCTCTACTTTTTACCCTATTCTCGTCGCTGTTTAGTGATGTTTTTCAACTTCTCAGCTGAAAAAACTAAAGGGGAGTTTGCTCAATGGCTGGGAGGAGGGGAGTTTTCCCCAAACTTGTACTCTTGTCTGTGAATATGTTTCTCATGATAGTAACAGCTGTAATCCATACCATTGGAACTAATCTATGGCTTGAATAAGCTAGTGTTTAAGGGCATATTTATTGTCTAGAATAGAAAATAGAGTAGATGCTTGCCATTAGTGTTAAGAACTTCATTCAGGTGTTTCTTGAGTGCCAACTATGTGCTCAGTGTACATGGAGAGCAAGACAGAGACTGTTTCTGTGCTCCAAGATCTTGGAGGCTGGCATGAATCCTGACACATTGTATCTCCTTGAAGTCCAGCTTCAGTTTTATTTTTGTTACTCTTAAGCTTTTGTTGTTGTTTCTTGTGCACTTACCTATGAAGTTTCTACAGCTCCAAGTTAAATTTTATACTAAATCAAAAAATTTCAAATAATCCTGTTTACTTTAGCATCGAAAAACTTACTTAGTAATAGAGGCAGACTTTAGAGACAGCACAGGTTTGGTGCCAGACCACAGCAACAAAGCAACCCTTGCAGTAAAATGGTCCTCAGGAGTATTCCATATTCCAAATGGGTACAGAAGTTATGATTATACTGTACTATAGTTTGTTAAGTGTTCCTTGGCATTATGTAAAAAAAAAGTATATATCTTTATTTTAAAATTTATTATTGATAAAAAAATGCTAACCATCATCTGCGTCTTCATTGAGTTACAATCTTTTTGTTAGTGGAAGATCTTGTCTCACTGTTGATGGCTGCTGACTGATTAGGGTGGTCGTTACTGAATGTTAGGCTGGCTGTGGCAGTTTCTTAAATAAGGCAACAATGAAGTTTGGAGCGTTGACTGACTCTTCTCAGTTGAACTTGAAGAGGCCGTTGTCAGGTTATTAATTGGCCTCATTTCAATATTGTCGTGTCTCAGGGTATAGGGAGGCCTGAGGAGGAGGGGGAGTCAGGGGAAGAGTGGGTCACTGGAGTTGTCATAGCACATACACCATTTATCAGTTAAGTTCACTGTCCTATGTGGAAGTGGTTTGTGGTGCCCTGAAACAATTGTATTAGTAACATCAAAGGTTACTGATCACCCATCACCGTAACAAACATACCAATAATGAAAAAGCTTGAAATACTGTGAAAATGACCAGAAAGTGAGCAAATGCTGTTGGAAAAATGGTGTTGATCAGTTTGCTTAATGCAGGGTTGCCACAGACCTTTAATTTGTAAAAGACACAATAAAGCAAAGCAAGATAAACTGAGGGATGCCTGTAAACTTCATTAAAGAGGTACAGAATTTATACTCTGAAACTGTAAAACATTGTTGAAAGAAATGAAAAAAAGACCTAACTAAATAAATGGAAAGATAGCCTGTGTTCACAGACTGGAGGACTTAGTATTGTTGTGATTGTAGCTCTCCCTCAATCACTCTACACATTCAAAGCAATCCGTGTCCAGCTTCTAGATGTCTTTATTTTTTGGCAGAAATTGGCAGTTTGATCCTATATGTCATATAGATATGCATATTATCCAGAATAGCCAAGACCCTTTGGCAAAAGAGCAAAGTTTGAAGCCTCACACTTCTTATTTTTAAAACCCACTACAAAACTACACTAAGGCTTCCCCGGTAAAGACTGCAAGAGATGCAAGAGTCACTGGTTTGATCCCTGGCTTGGGAAGATCCACTGGAGTAGGGAAAGACAACTTACTCCAGTATTCTTCCCTGGAAAATTCCATGGTGCCTGGAGGGCTACAGTCCATGGGGTCACAAAGAGTTGAACACTGACGGACTGAGCGTACACACACACACACACACACACAGCTATACTAATTAAGGAAGTGTGGTACCAGAACAGAGTTAGACATCCAGATCAGTGGAATAGAATTGGGAGTTCAGAAATCAGCCCTTAAGCTTACAGACTTGATTTCCAGCAGGGTACCAAACCAGTTCAGTGGGGACAAAGTGAGAATAGTCTTTCCAACAAATGGTACAGGGATAACAGGATAGCTCTGTGCAGAAGATTGAAGGTGAATCTTTGTATCACAGCATATGTATCAAAAACTTAATGTGAAAGCTCAATGTATAAGACTCTTTGCAGAACTCATAAATCTCTATGATCTTGGATTAGGCAGTAATTTTTTAGATATTACACCAGAGCACAAGCAACAAAAGAAAAAAAATAGGTAAATTGGACTTCATCAAAATTAAAAGCTTTTGTGCTTCAAAGTATACTGTCAAGACTGTAAAAAGATAGCCCAAAGCATGAGAGACAGTATTTACAAATCATATACCTGGTACAAGTGTAGTGTTCAGTATATATAAAGAACTCTTACAGCTCAACACTAAAAAGACAACTCAATTAAAAAACGTGCAAAAGACCTCTGCAGACGTTCCTCCAAAGAAGATAAACAAATGGTGCAGGCACATGAAAGGATATTTAACATCATCAGTCCCCAGTTGTTGTTTAGTCACCCAAGTCGTATCCGACTCTTTGTTGACCCCATGTATTGCAGCACCCCAGGCTTCCCCTGTCCCTCACCATCTCCTGGAGTTTTCCCAAGCTCATGTCCGCTGAACTGGTGATGCTATCCAACCATCTCATCCTCTGTTGCCCTCTTCTCCTTCTGTCTTCAATCTTTCCCAGTATCAGGGTCTTTCCCAATGAGTCACCTCTTCAGGTAGTCATAGTATTGGAGCTTCAGATTCATCATCAGCCCTTCCAAAGAATATTCAGGGTTGATGTCCTTTAGAATTGACTTGGTTTGATCTCCTTGCAGTCCAAGGGACTCTCATCCAACACCACAGTTCAAAAGCATCAATTCTTCAGCGCTCTGCCTTATTTATTGTCCAGCTCTCATGTCCGTACATGACTACTGGAAAGACCATAGCCTTGAGTATACGGAACTTTTTTGGTGAAGTAAGGTCTTTGTTTTTTAACACACTGTCTAGGTTTGTCATAGCTTTCCTGCTAAGAAGCAGTTGTTTTCTGATTTCACGGCTGTAGTCATCTGCAGTGATTTTAGAGCCTAAGAGGAGGGCATCTGCCACTGCTTCCCCCTTTCCCCTTCTATTTGCTGTTAAGTGATGGGACTGGATGCCATGGTCTTTGTTTTTTTAATACTGTGTTTTAAGCCAGCCTTTTAACTCTCCCCCTTCACCCTCATCAAGAAGCTCTTTAGTTCTTCTTTACTTTCTGCCATTAGACCGGTATCATCTGCATATCTAAACTTATTGAGATTTCCTCGGCAATTTTAATTCCAGCTTGTAACTTGTCCAGCCCGGTGTTTCTCATGATGTGCTCTGTGTATAAGTTAAACAGGGTGATAATAAACAGCCTTGTCTTACTCCTTCTCATCCTGAACCAGTCAGTCGTTCCATACACCTTCTGTTACTTCTTGACGCGCATACAGGTTTCTCAGGAGACAGGTAAATATGGTCTGATATTCTCATCTCTTTAAGAGTTTGCTACAGTTTATTATGATCCACACAGTCGAAGGCTTAAGTGTAGTCAATAAACAGAGGTAAATGCTTTAATGGATTTCCCTTTCCTTTTGCTTTCTCTGTGATCCAGTGAATGTTGGCAGTTTGATCTGTGGTTCCTCTGCCTTTTCTAAACCCAGCTTGAACATCTGGAAATTCTTGGTTCACGTAGTGCTGAAGACTGTCTTGGAGGATTTGAGCATAACCTTACTAGCATGGGGTATGAGTGCAATTGTCCAGTGATTTGAACATTCTTCAGTGCTACCCTTCTTGGAAATTGGGATGAGGAGTGACATTTTCCAGTCCTGTGGCTACTGCTAGATTTTCCAAATTTGCTGATATATTGAGTGCATCACTTTGATAGCATCAAGTTTTAGGATTTTATTTTATTATATTTTTTAATATAAATTTATTTATTTTAATTGGAGGTTAATTACTTTACAATATTGTATTGGTTTTGCCATACATCAACATGAATCCGCCACAGGTACACATGTGTTCCCCATCCTGAAGCCCCCCTCCCTCCTCCCTCCCCGTACCATCCCTCTGGGTCGTCCCAGTGCACCAGCCCCAAGCATCCAGTATCATGCATCGAACCTAGACTGGCGATTCGTTTCTTATATGATATTATACATGTTTCAGTGCCATTCTCCCAAATCATCCCACCCTCTCCCTCTCCCACAGAGTCCCAAAGACTGTTCTGTACATCTGTGTCTCTTTTGCTGTCTCGCATACAGGGTTATTGTTACCATCTCCATATATATGCATTAGTGTACTGTATTGGTGTTTTTCTTTCTGGCTTACTTCATTCTGTATAATAGGTTCCAGTTTCATCCACCTCATTAGAACTGATTCAAATGTATTCTTTTTAATGGCTGAGTAATACTCCATTGTGTATATGTACTACAGCTTTCTTATCCATTCATCTGCTGATAGGATTTTAAATAGCTTTGCTGGAATTCCGTCACCTCCACTGGCTTTATTGGCAGCGGTGTGTCATAAGGCTCACTTGATTTTACACTCCAGAATGTCTTGACTCTGAGTGGGAGACTACACCATCGTGGTTATCCAGGCCATTAAGATCTTTCTGTATAGTTCTTACGTGTATTCTTTCCATCTCGTCTCGATCTCTTTTGCTTCTATTAGGTCCTTACTCTTTCTGTCCTTTATTATGTCCATCTTTGGATGAAATGAATGTTCCTTTGATATTTCCGAATTTCTTGAAGAGATCTCTAGTCTTACCCTTTCTGTTGCTTTTCTCCATTCTTTTGATTGTTCATTAAAGAAGGCTTTCTTGTCTGTCGTTGCTGTTCTCTGGAACTCTGCATTTAGTTGGGGGTACCTTTCCCTTTCTCCCTTGCTTATTGCTTCTCTTCTTTCCTCAGCTATTTGTAAAACCTCCTCCGACAACCACCCTGCCTCCTTGCATTTTTTCCCCAGTGGGATGGTTTCGTATGCTCCCTCCGGTGCAACATCATGCCCCTCTCTCCACTCTGTTCGCTAGATCTAACCTCTTGACTCTATTCTTTGCCTCCCCTGTATATTCATACGGGATTTGATTTAAGTTGTGCCTGCCTGGCCTAGTGGTTTCCGCCACTTTTCTTTAGTTTAAGCCTGAATTTTGTTATGAGGAGCTGATAACCTGAAGCATGGTCAGCTCTAGGTCTTGGTTTTGCTCACTGTGTACCCCGCTTCTCCATCTTCGGCTACAAAGTATGTAATGAATCTAATTTCGGTGTTGACCATTCGGTAACGCCTATGTGTCAAGTTGTCTTATGTTGTTGAAATAGAGTGTTTGCTATGACCAGTGTATTCTCTTGGCAGAATTCTGTTAGCCTTTGCCCTGCTTCATTTTGTACTCCAAGGCCAAACTTGCCTGTTACTCCAGGTATGTCTTGATTTCCTGCTTTAGCATTCCAGTTCCCAGTGATGAGTAAGACATCTTTCTTTTTTGGTGTTAGTTCTAGTAAGTCTTCTAGGTCTTAAAAGAACTGATCAGTTTCAGCTTCTTCAACATCGGTGGTTGGGCGAAGACTTGGATTACTATGATGTTGAATGAGTTGCCTTGGAAACAAACTGAGATCATTCTGTCGTTTTTAAGGTTGTACCCAAGTACTGCGTTTTGGACTCTTCTGTAGATGATAAGGGCTACTCCGTTTCTTTGATGGGATTCTTGCCCACAGTAGTAGATATAATGGTCATCTGTGTTAAATTCACCCATTCCCAGCCATATTAGTTCACTGGTTTCAAGATGTTGATGTTTACTCTTGCTATCTCCTGCTTGACCACATCCAATTTATCTTGATTCATGGACTTAACATTCCAGGTTCCTATGCAATACTGTTCTTTACAGCGTCGTATTTTAATTTCATCACCAGACACGTCTACAGCTGGGCGTCACTTCTGCTCTGGCCCAGTTGCTTCGTCCCTTCTGGAGCTATTAGTAGTTGTCCTCTACTTTTCCCCGGGGGGGGGGGGCTCATCTTTTGTTGTCATATCATTTTGCCTTTTTATACGTGGAATTCTCATGGCTAGTGTACTGGAGTGGTTTGCCATTCCCTCCTCCAAAGGATCACATTTTGTCAGAACTCACCACTATGGCCTGTCCATCTTGGGTGGCATTACACAGCATGCCTCATAGCTTCATTGAGTTACGCAAGCCCTTTCGCCACGACAGGGCAGTGATCCATGAAGGGGCATTAGTCACTAGGCAAATAAAATCAAAATCACAATGAGATACTACTTTGCACCTACTGGGATGGCTATAATCCAAAAGATGGATAATAGCAAGTGTTGTTGAAAATATAGAGAAAATGAAACCCTTGTATGTTGCTGGTATGAGTGTAAAATGGTTCTGACACTTTGGGAAACAGTTTGGAAGTTTCTTAAAACATTAAACAGTTACCATCCAACCCAACAGTTCTACTCCTTGGTGGGTAACCAAGAGAAATGAAATTGTGCCTATACAAAAGTATGTATACAAGTGTTAATAGGAGAATTGCTCATAATAGCCAAAAAAGTGAAACAACCCAAATGTCTATGAACTGATGAGAAAAACAAAATGTGCCAGTCTGAAGATGTACCATAGAATAATATAGAATAATATTGAGCCAAAAAACGATTGAAGTGCTGATACATGAACAGTCTGTGGGGACCCTGAAACAGTTGTGCTAACAGAAAGAAGCCAGACACAAAAAGTCACATATTAAATAATTCTACTTGTATGAAATGTCCAGAATTGGCAAATCCGTAGAGACTGAGAGCAGATTAGTGGTTCCTGGGTGCTTCGGAGAAGGGAAAATAGGGAATGACAGCTCCACTGAATGATGGCTACAGGTTTTCTTTTTGGAGTGGTAAGAATAATTTCACAGCTCTGATTATGGTAAAAGCCATTCGGTTGTTAACATTTAAAAGGGAGAATGCTATGGTATGTGAATTATGTCTCAGTGAGAAGATTTCAGTATCTCTGTCTGGATCTCCTTATTCATAATGTGAGGCAGAGCTAACAGGTATTGGATGTTTCCTGTCAGCTGATGCAAGCGTCTTCAGATGTTGCTGTGGAGGGCCAGACAGTAAACACTTTAGACTTTGCCAAGTACAGTCTCTCCAGCCTCTCACTCCTGCCCTTGTGGTGTGAGAGTGGCTGTAGACAGTACGTACACAGAGTGTACGACTGCACGAGTGTGTGACTGTGTCCTGATAAAACTTTATTTAGACACTGAGATGTCAGTTTCAATATAACTAAATGTTATTTTCATTTTTTCCCAAACACATAGCAACGTAGAAGTCATTCCTAGCTTGCAGGCTGTGAAAAGCACATGGTCAGAGGAATTTGACCATTGGGCTGGTACTTTGCTGACCCCTGGGCTAAAAATGAGCTTTAAATGAAGTTTCAGTAGCCTCATGAGGGAGGGGTGATTCTTTACCCTATTTCACAGATGAAGCAATCGAGAGTTTCAGAGGCTGAAGCCAGTCTCACAAGGCTGGGCCAAAACCCCATTTCGTTCCACAGCCCGTCCTCTTTAACCACTGTGCACCATCCTCCTGCCTGCACCCCCCCCACCCAGTTAGTCACGCAGCCTAGTACCTCCAGAAAGTGCTGATCCCCTCCTGCTTCTTTGCTGCCTGTTGCCCTCCAGTATCTTGAATCCTCCACTTACTCTGGCACGGCCATTTCCTTTCTTCCCTTCTAATGCTCTTTTCCATATTGTGAAGCCAACACCCACACTGGGCTTTGGGAAAAATAAATCCGCCACCTTGCCTCCCTTTCAGACTTTCCTCGTGACTCACTTCTTCTGGGAAGACCATGCCTCAGCCACCTTTTGACCCTAAATCCAGCTGGAACCGAGTCCGCCTTCCTGGCTGCGGTGCTCTCCCCTTATCATCCGTCTTTTGGCAGGCTGGTTGGCGGAGTACTATTGAAACCCTCTGCAGTGACTTGTTTTTAGAGACCCTTTGTTTAATTTAGTGCCCAGAACTTGGTTAGGACCTTCAGGGAAGTTGAAACGCTGAGGGCACTTTTCACTGAGAGGTCTCTCTCTGGCTCGGGCTCCGTGCTGTGCTAGCCTTTCCTGCTCTCTCTCTTCCATCCTTGGATCCGAGCCAGACCGTCCCTTCATGGCGCAGGTGGGCGAGAGGCAGAGGCCTTGGGGAGGTGAGTCACTTTTATATCTGCACGCCTGGTATACTTCCTGTTCACAAGTGCTGCTCTTAGGGAAAATGGAGCAGTGTATGCGGGGCCTCTGCTCCTGTTTCATCCTCTGTCCCTCCCATGGATGCTCCGTCATCACCCTTTACGTGATGACGCACTGAGAGCTCGTTACATGGGAGCATGGGACCTGTTCCACAGGGGCCAGAAATCTTGTGCCTCTGCTAGGATTTGCTTCATTTCTCAGACACCCATACTTAACACACAGCCTTCCTCTGCAAGCATTGTTTCCTATGCTCTTCTAAGACTGCAATCTCCCCCCCACCCCCAATTTTTAAAATTAATTAATAAAAATAGAAAAAAATAATTTAGAAGTGCTTAAGTGATTAATGTAAACTGTTTATGACTCATTATATGGTTGAGAAAAAAGTCCTTCTGACTTCAGCACTATTTCCATTCCAAGTAGCTTGGACTTTGTTAAGTACGAAAAATCAGTGTCTCCAGAGAGGTCTCTGCCAGTAGCTGACCAGGGTGACTGGACACACTGATCAGCAGTTGGGTAAGGGATGATAAAGATGGGTGAATTACATTCTTTTGCAATTCCTCGGCTGCCTCTGAATTATTCAGAGGCCAAAAACTTTCCTTCTTTGGCCTAAAATATTTTAAAAATAATACTTGGAAGGCTCATTTGGTTTTAAGGAACAGAGGGAAATTTGTTGGAGTGATTTGGAGTTGTGTCATGGAATCTTTGGGGAGAGTGGGGGAACTGGAGTCCTCAGAAAACAAGGCATCTTTCTCTGTGTGTATTACTCCTCTTGTGTCTCAGTGTATCTCGGCTGTGTCTTTTCTCACTCTCCGTGCGGATTGCCTGACAGTTAGTCTGCAGATGGCCCATTTTGACTGCCCCCAAGGGTCCCCCTTGGTTTCCAAGGCTCAGAGGATGCGGATCCTGCCTTATTTATGTCTGTCTGCTTCGTGTTCTTGCTAGGAGTCCTGGTGTTGGAGATAGCTAGCAGACACACCAGGAGGAGGTGGGAGATACGGTGGTTATTGGAAAGATCCTGGAGTTAGGAGGTAGCCATCTCTCTGAAGGAAGCCAAACCTAGAAGTAGAATTATCAGGAACTCAGGGCATGTCTTCTGTTTTTCTCATCTCTGTTTCTGGCTGTGTATCTACTTTGCCTTGTTCTCCCTGAAGACCCCCTCTCTGCTTCTCAGGCCATAGCCTGCTGGCCCTGATTTCTCAGTGGGCCTGCTGTGTTCTTACCTAGTGAAATTGCACTTTACCTGGAGGTAAGGTTCTGAAGTCAACACATGGGGTGAAAATTGCTTATGGTTAAAATTTCCTTTGAAAGTCCTGGAAATCCCTGGTGAATAAGGAGAGATGCTTGGAGTCTGTGGACATGTGGGAACAGAGGCCTGCTAAGGGAACATCAGCTTTTGAGCTCCTGTTGCTTCAAAGCATTCGTTCATAATTTGCACTATTAATAAAAGTGCTCCCTCTTCCCCCTGTTCCTCCTCCAAGTACTGATAGTTGCCTATGTATTAGTCAAGCCTGAACGCGACGTGATTTCACTGTATCTTAGTCCTGGGGGAAGAATTTAATGCACCTGATTGGTCCTGTGTGTGGGCTATGTGTGTGTCCCTAACCCATCAGTTCTGGCTCATTTGTGTCAGCTCCATTCAGGAAATAGTCACACTTCTAATTTAGTGTTGCCAAAAACAGAAGAGCAAAAAGATGTGGAATGAGTGATGGGAATGAGACAAATAGAACCACAACCTAGAAGAGTGACAGTTGGAGTCTGAATCGCTGGCTCTGGTAGGACCTCGGACACAGTGTATTCCACAGTCTCAGGATCACTTAGATACCATTGTTCAAACGGAGCTCCCCGATCCTATCCTATCCCATTCCTCTTGAAATGGTACCTAGAATTTGCATTTTAATTTAGGCTCACCAGATGATGAATCTTATCCACACCAAATTTTGAGAATTGCTGCCTTCAAGACAGAGCTATTGGGCTATTTCAGCTACCTTTAGAATAAAGTGCTGTAATTCTGTAGATACACATGTTCTAATTTTAGAACATCTTAGGCCTTCACACGGCGCTGAGAGTTAGGGTTTTTTTTTTTTTTTTTCCTGTTCATTATGGGTTGCAACTACCGTTTTGAGCAAGGTGAGTTTTAAATAAATTTAGGGTTCTGTTTTTATTTCTCGTATGTCTGGAGTCTTTGGAGGATACATTCGTATTAACTGAGACTCTGTATGTGTGTTTATGCATGTGGTCTCAATTGTGTCTGACTCTTTGCCAGGCTCCTCTGTCCATGGGGTTTCCCGGACAAGAATACTGGAGTGGGTTGCCACTTCCTGCTCCAGGGGATGTCTCCTGTATTGGCAGGTGGATATTAACTGAAGACTTCCATTCATCGAAAAAAAAAAAAGACCTTTACGTATACTTGAAAGGTGTTTTACATACCTTCTCAGCCCATGGTATTAATATAAAAAATTATTCTATAGAATTAAAGAGTTGGGTAAGGGGATGGATTTAAAAGTGCTTGTAGAGTGTACATACCTTTGGAACGCATCTTGCCCAATTAACAGTTGTGAAGTGTCGACACAGTGTTGTATCTTTATTTTGTAGGAAAACCAAAAGTTTGTTTGCAGCAGTTGAGTTCTCACTGGCTGCTGTTAAAGTGTTTTTGAAAACTGGTATGGTGACCTTAACTTCTGGTAGATTCTAAACTCCTCTGGTTGTTAAGACAAGAAGAATGTATTGCCAGGGTCCTGTGCTTTGATTGAAATTGTTTAGATATGACTCATGTTTGTTTCCTTCAAGGGTGAAGAATGTACATTTCAGAACATCTCACTCTCTCCCCCCAAAATTTATGCTTAGAAAACATCGCAAAGTTATTGCTAGGAACGTGGTTGGAGTGGCCAGTGTAAACTGAGTTGTTGCTTAAGGCACTTTCTGTTCTCTTTCTGGGTGGAAGAGAAGGGCGGGGCAGGTGGGGAGCTGGGAGAAGTAGCTTCCCCTTACTTTTCCTGCCAAAGTCAGTTTAAAAAAAAGGTGCCGCACCTTTCCCCGCCCCCCCCCCACCCTTTTTCATCCTCTCAGCACAGTGGGATATGAATTGGGAGGAGATTTTGGCACCAATGAGAGTTTTAATAAGAAGTTATTTTTGTAGACGTGCTTTTTTTTTTTTTTTTTTTTTGACCACACTGTGTGGCAGTCAGGATCTTAGTTCCTGGATCAAGGATGGAATTTGTGCCTCCTGCAGTGGAAATGTGGGGTCCTAACCACTGGACTGCCAGGCGAAGATTCCTGCAGATGTCCTTTTAGATTTCCTCCCCTGAAAACTCAGGCCCTTTAAAAAATCATTCAGTTAGGACCTGTCTTGCCACAACACTGGCTGGTAGAAAGAAGAATGTGAGATGATAGGCATCCAGTGAGTGGATTTGGTTGTAGAACCATCCACTTGGTGTTTGTGTGTCTGCATCAATAGTTTCTCTACTGTGCGGGTGGGGAGTTGGGGAGGAAATTTTACAGGAGAGGGAAAAAGAAAAACTCTGCCTATAAATTCTGTGGAATCCTGCAGGACTCGAGACTTCATAAAAGTAAAGAAATAGAAGACAAGGTAGATTTGAGCACGTGGAGATCACATAAATGACCATCTCTGGGTATAGTGTTCTGAAATGCCCAAGTATACAAAGCAGGGAGTCGGGCTGTATATTTCACGTGTCCTCCGTTAACCTGCATAATCAGGCAGTCATAGAAAACACTGTGTGTAGAGGAGGCCTCTGTCCTCCTCCACACACATCCATTACCAGTGAAGCCCTTTCTGTGTGGGGTCCAACTTGTTGACCCATCCTGATACTTATGGCCTGGGATTATTACCTTTACCTCTTCAGAACTGGTAAATCATTTTTCTGCTAAATGACTGTGCTGGCGATAACCCTTGCAGTTAAGACAGCAAAAGAAAATGGATTGTCCCGAGAACACTGTGTAATTTATCCCCTTTTTTTTTCTAGCAAGATAGTGTCTTCTCCCTCTTCTGTCCTTCCTTCCTTTTTCGCTTTTCTTTCTTTCTTTCTTTTCCTGTGTTCATTCCTCTTTAGATTTTTTTTCCTTTGCCCCTCCTTCCCTCCCTCCCTCTCTTCTATTTGTCTTTCTCCTCTTTCTCCTTTTGATTGTCTCCCCACTCTTTCTGGCCACGTTGTTCCTCAAGCAGAGCACCCCTGTTCACAGTGGGGCGGACTGGAAACGTGTTGCTCTAAGTGCTTTTCCTGTTGAGGGTTCCAGTGTCTTCCCCTTGGCACACTAACGGTCCACAACTGTAGCTGAGTGGCTGGCGAGGCAGCTGCCTGAGCCAGTGGAGAAGCAGCAGGCCCTTCCCAGGTGACCTTGGTAAGTGATCTCTTCGTAAATCCCACCTCATCAGAGTTCAAGAAATGAATCCTAAGCCTCAGTTTGAACTGCTGTCTCCTGCTTTGCCTGAGCATTGCACTGAGCCCTGGGCTGGGAAGACATTCTGTTTATATATGTGTGTCCCTCCACAGAGGTGGAAATAGTGGTGCCAAAGAAGAAGGGTTTTACTCACGCCTGAACTCAAGAGTTAAACATAAGGAAGCGAAGGACAGGTTTCAGTGGTGCTGTGTAAATTGCACTGTAGGAAACTCTTGATCAAAAAGTTACAATCTGTTTTTATATGTTTGCTGGAGGGGGGGGAGGCAGGTCCTTTGGTGACATTTACAAAAGTAGGCTAAGTTATTAGCTCTGCTCTTTGTCCTTCTCCTTTCCTGCATGGTGGGCCTTTCTTGAGTGTTTTGACCCACCTTACACACATCCTGGAGTCACTTGGCCCTGGGTTCAAATCCCAGTCCTGCTAACATACTACAGCGCCTTTTAGCTGAATTGCTTCATCTTAGCTTTCCTGTTGTAAAACTGGAGTAATTGACACACATGCTTTGTTTGCTTGTCATGATAGTTGAGTGAGGTGATGTTTATAAAGGGCTTCTCTTAGTGTGTACAGTGTGTAATAGTAAGTACTGATTTCATGAGAAATTACCTCATAACTAACAACCTCCAGTCTGTCCGTTCCCTTTCAGATAGGGAGTTTGATGAAGTTTTTCAGAGGGCAGAAGAGACTTGGGCAAGATAATATCCACATGTGTTCTTTCTTTCAGTCTTAGATGTACTTTCAGTGTGAAGAGAATATTGTTTCAGCTAGTATGTGCTAGCATGAAGTATTGATGCATAATAACAGGCTCTAGTAAATTAAAAATGAAAACTGTAATTTGATTATTAAACTAAAAGCTGAAAGTCACTTCAGCCTACAGCTCAGATCATTAGGCCGAGAAGGAGGAGGACTCATTTTCAACTTATGGAGTCTGATGTTGGGAGGTTTGGTTTTTGGTTTCTTTCATATCAGTCACAGAAAAAAACCTGCATTCAAATCTAAGTTATGTCTTATAATTACACCTGGGACAAAGTCTTGCCTTATATGGTATTCTCTTTTAAAACCAGGAATGTTTCTTAGCTCAACCCTACTTGGTTACTCATTTCACAATCACCATTTGTTGGAGATACTTAGGACTGGAAGACTTTCTTAGAAAACAGCTTATAAAGAGAACTGTCTCATCTGTCTTTGGCACCTCAGCCTCCCACCTTCAGATCAAAATTTTCTTTTTAAATGCTGTAAAATTATCCATTCCTTTTTCTTTGGGGTAAGCAATCATAGATAGCACACATGCTTTTGTCTGTCTGCTTACCCTCTTCCTCTTTTTTTCTTAATCAGGTAGTCAACCCCCATATAATTTTGTTTGTCCAATTTAAGTGTTTCTTCAAATTGTACCCTTTCCATAAATCAGGGTAAATGAGTCTGAGTCACTAACTTCAAATTAATCTGTGACCTCTGTGTTCCCTGACAATATTGGAATGGAATGCCAGCGGTCCACATACTTCGATATTGTGAATAATTTTTGAGGACATTAGAAGGTCAAACATTATTTATGATTTCTCTGGGTTTGCTTGATGGCAATCACAGCTCTGTAGAAGTCAATCAAGTCTCTTGATAATTCTGTTTAGGCAGTATATAATTAGGCGTTTAAAATTAGTTAAGTGTCTGTTTTGCTATGCGTTTCACGTTCTCTTCAGGAAAGCATGTTTACCAGATGACTTTGGGGACATCTTTTACTTCAGCTTTTGCTTTTCCCTTGAGCAGAGAGTTTGAAAGTTAGGGAATTCTTTCTACTTGTATTACCTGTTTGTCAGCAATTTACTAGAGTTGTTTTTATTTAACACTGAACAAGTGCCGGGAGGTGTAAGCACAAACATGTTTTTATAAAGAGAACAAAAAAGAAACCACAACAGTGCCTACATTGTTGGGGATCTGCATTTTTAGGTGTGTGATAATTCTTTTAAAAAGCTATACACAAAGTCCTTTTGCTTTTTTCCCTGGCATCTCAATGTCCTGAAAACACCATGATCTTTCTCTTTGAATGACCCACACTTTGTATCATTTTGGCAGAAGTGCCATTGGCAAATTAAGAAAAGCTGGGACATTGAGCCAGTGAGGATGGCAAGCTATAATTTAAAAGGAAAGGAGTTCATTTGAAATCAAAGTGTAGGCAGTGCAGGATGAACTTGTTTAAAAGTCAGGATAATTTTTGAGTTTTAAACAGCAAGCTTCCCCTGGCATGCTATGATGGATTCTTTGTCAAAGGATGGACCTCACATACGCAACAGTGTATTTTTTCCCCCTGTTGTGTTTTCCACCTGTTGCATGGATTGTCCTCTTATTGAAAGAAACAAACAAACAAAAACCCAAACTTAATTGTGCTAGGGTAAGGCCTTTTTCTCCGTAACCTCAAAGAAAAGGAGCAGAGTGCCCTGGAAAGTGGTTACTCTCCACCACTTTCCTGTTATTCAGGCATGGCAATTGATGGGGTTGGACTTGAAGCCAGGTCTGTATAGAGCTTGAGCTCTTGTGCTTTGTTGATGGCTTTGAGCATAATCTCTGCTTTAGAGTGAGCTCATCTCGTTGAATCTCTAGCTTGGATGTGGACATTAAGGGTCTACACTGGTTAAGGATATAATGATGAGGGTCCCTTAGCTTGGGAGCAAATCATCAGAGCAGGATTCTTTCTGATCTGCTGGGTGAGAGTGAGCTTCTAGAAGGCAAAGACTGTCTTAATTTTCAACCAACTGGTCTTCCTGATGATCCTGGAGAGAATCATTAGCCGTTGTTAATTTAATACATCTTTGCTGGTGTAAAGTTGTCTAGTATCATAAATTGCCTGTTCTGTTCCAGTGGCTGCCCTGGTGTGAAACTGGGATTGTTGACTGTGTAAATGTGCCCAAGGGCTGAAAGCCTGCCTTTGCTCTTGTCAAGCCCTGGCCCCTGTCGACATCAGCCTGGAAAAAGAGGTGCCTTTAAAAAAATTGACCATATTGATCTGCTCATCAGGCTTGTAGGACTATCTCCCTCCAGAGATAGTGATCTACACAGATGCATGAGTGGGGTGGCTGAGACATAGTGGATGAGGCAGGATACTACCATGGTGTCACATTCAGGGTTTTAAAATAGATATTGGTTGGAATGTAAGACTCAAAAATGATTCATTTGCATCTTAGAGTCCTGTTTCTGCTTTGGATGGAATTCTCTTACTGTATTAATTTACCCTCAATTTTTATACCTTATAGGCCTCTATATGGCATGTCATTTGTATTTAGACTGTTAATAACTGCACATTTTAGCAAGGGTCATTTGTGTCTCTTGACCTAATTTTCAAGATTTCTTTGGCAGAGAGTGTCTACTTTGTCAGCGAAGGGACGGATTTGGGCCTAAACTCTGGATTTTTACTTTGTGTGCATTTTTATGGGTCCTGTTAGTGACCCGAAAGGAAAAGACTGGTCCTGTAGCTAACTCATCGTGTGTCATTATCACCCTAGGTTCAGTACTTGTGTTGACTGACATCAAATACTATCAGTTTTCTCACTGTTTAAAGTAATAGTCTCTTTTAGTACCTGACTTTTTTTTTTTTCAATATTGAGGCATAGTTAATTTACAATGTTGCATTAGTTTTGAATGTACAGCAGTGTGATTTATTTATACATATGTGTGTGTGTATGTATACACACACACACACACACATATGTTGTTGTTGTTGAGTCACTAAGTCATATCCAACTCTTGTGACCCCATGGACTGTAGCCCACTAGGCTCCTCTGTCCATAGGATTTTCCAGGCAAGAATAATGGAGTGGGTTGCCATTTATATATTTATATATTTATATTCCTTTTCAGATTCTTGCCAATTATAGGTTATTCCAAGATACTGAATATAGTTCCCTGTGCTATCATTAGGTCTTTGTTTATCTGTTTATCAGTAGTGTGTATTTATTAATCCCAGACTTCTCATTTATCTCTTCCCCTCTCATCCCCTTTGGTAATGATAAGTTTGTTTTTCACTTCTGTATTTCTGTTTTGTAAATAAGGTCCTTTGTATCCTTTTTTCCCGAGATTCCATGTATAATTGATGTCATATATTTTTCTTTGTCTGACTTAATATGATCATCTCTGGGTCCATTCATGTTGCTGTAAATGGCATTATTTCATTCTTTTTTATGGCTAAATAATATTTCATTGTGTGTGTATGTGTGTGTATGTATATATATGTATAAAATCCCATATTCTTTTTTTAAGTAAATCATTTTACATTGAAAAGAAGCTGCATTTATTATTGCAATGAGAAAATCATCACTTGCCACAAGTAGAAGGTGCTGATAGAAATAGAAGGGCCTCAGTGGCAGCCCACTCCAGTACTCTTGCCTGGAAAATCCCATGGATGGAGGAGCCTGGTAGGCTGCAGTCCATGGGTCTGCGAAGAGTCGGACGTGACTGAAGTGGCTTAGCAGCAGCAGCAGGATGAAGTGGTTGGAGATGGAAGGAGGATGATGGTGACACCCTCATGTCCCCATCGTTTTGTTAAGTGAGACTTTGTCCCGCTTATGTGCCAGGACTTTCCAAAGTGATGGTATGTGAGAATCATGTGGCAGTTTTATAGCAATATGATTTCCTGGGGCCACAGAATAAGGACCTGAAATCTTTAATGGTTTTACAGTTTTCTCTGTCACTGGAAGGTTTTTTTTCTTCCCTGACATTAACAAAAGTTAGGATTTTTCTTGAATAGGCCACCCCTGTTTCATACTAGTCGATATTTCCCATCACTGTTTCTCGCCATGGCAGGATAAGGTGTTTCATTGAACACTGAGGTTTCTTTTTATTCCTAAAGCTGTTTTTTTCCGCCCCAGTTTTGGCGAAATTATGTATCACTTGTGATAATTCATTTTAAAAATTCCTGAGCTGTGTGGCGTACTTTCATGAAAATTCATTTAGATAAAATTAGATATTATTGTTTAATGAGGTGGCATTTCAATTTAGACCTTGCATCAGGCATATACCAAGAGTTTTTTATGGAAGAGTTAGGTTCATTTGAGTAATAAAGGCTGAATCATGGGGGCTTTAATTCTTAATCGCTGTGAGGATTGTTATCCGTGGGATGTGAGCTGTCTTAGTGGTATTCAATCAAGTGTCCACTTAGCCATGACTGGAAGTAATTGCTCCCAAGTGGGCCGCATGGTGACCTGTTAATACTCGCTCTGACCCTGTGACCTTGTCTGCCCCATTGTTTAGGATTTTATAGCAGGCGAGTCTGCATTTCTGTGGGGTCAAGTAGATATCTCGAGGTCAAACATTTTCTGATTACTGCCTCGTCCACACTGTAAGTCAGCCAGAAGCTGTTGGCGTTGCTAATAGTCATTGCTTTGTAGCGGGACATGAACAGTTTGAAAATTGTCTTCCCAGTCTGCATGTAAACAGTTTAATATTTTACAGAAAGAAGTTCATCTTGTAAATTAGGTATGAATAATACATTTGTAATTACTCCTTGTGTCTTTAAACACTTGTGTCTTAATTGGCTTGCCTTTTTTTTTTTTTTAATGTATTTGCATTTGCTGGCAAGTTAAAATTAACTCTTGTTAGAGACCCAGTGAAGTTACGACAGTGTACACCAGGCCTTCTCTGGTCCAATCAAGACTTAAAACTTGAGGGCGTTTTTCATGCACCTGTAAGGCCATTCATTCTGTTCTTGAACCATTTGTTTTTGTTTGAACAGTCACTTGAAATTGCTTTTTCTCCCCCCTTTGTTGTTTTATGACACAGTGTTATTTTGTGCTGCTATTTGTTGATTGGCAACATAATTAAAATTTTCCCAGAAGTTACATGACACTTCTATGTCTATGATGAGTTAAGGAATCTAAGCTACCAGTCTCTCAGCTTTGTGGATGAATCTTGCTGTTATGCCTACCCTCCAGATTGGCAGAATCTTTAAATAGGGGTGAGAGAAGGAGTTAAGCTTGAAAGGTGATCTGGTCCAACTTTACTCACAATTCAATCACATCTGAGTCATTTCAGGGCCTGCTATTAGTGTTATCTTTACCTTATTTCTTTAGCTTGATGTTGAACCATTCATGTTCTAGAATTTCTACAAATTTAATGTGGAAAAGTAAAACTAGGAAAAACAGAGGAAAACATACAATCAGAAAAGTTGGCAGGTCATGAATTTAGAATGTCACCTAATATGACTCTGGATATCACCTCAAAATAAAATACTCACCTTAAGAAGGATTAAGTGACACTTCCTACTGTAGTGAATGTATGAAAGTGAAAGTGAAGTCACTCAGTCGTGTCTGACTCTTTGGGACCCCATGAATTGTAGTCTATCAGGCTCCTCCGTCCATGGGATTTTCCAGGCAATAGTACTGGAGTGGGTTGCCATTTCCTTCTCCAGGGTATCTTCCTGACCCAGGGATCAAACCCGGATCTCTCTCACTGTAGACAGATGCTTTACTGTCTGAGCCACCAGGGAAGTCCCAGTTGAATGTATAACTGAAAGTAATTTCTTAGCATTGTGGCTGCTGCTTATTAATCTGAAGTTAAGATACTTGATTATAGCTTGGGTTAAGAGAGCAGTCTTACATTGCAAAAAATTTCAGGACTATTGTTTCTCTTAGATGTATATAAATTACTTCTCTCGGCATTGCAGCTCTCTGTGCTGTTGTGTTTAAACTTTCTTTTTGGGCCAGTTTGTGAATTAAAGACATCGTCATTAAACAGCAGATGAAAAGGATGGCTCCTTTGTCCAAAAAATGTGTACCCTCCTTGGCTTAATATGAAAATATTTATTTTGCTAGTTTGGAAAAGGTTAGTAAAATCCCAAAGATACATGTATTCAGGACTGTGTGAATATACTGAGAAGCAGTTCCCCAAACTCTGTGCTTAAGTACCCTGGGCTGCAAACTTTCAGGGGCTGCTGAAGGGAAGCACAGGGAAGTGCAGCATCGTGGGACCCTGTACAGACCCCTTGGTTATTTCCAGTTTCATTGTTAGATTGTGTTATGTTCCCTTTGATAGTACGTATTTTTGCATAGCTGAGTTTTCGACACTTGCCATGATAAAAAGCAGTGAACCATTCGAAAACCCCACATGGAACAGCAAACGATGGTGGCAGCGTCCAATCTGGTTTCAAGGTTTGAGGAACTGTGCAGTGTGCAATGGGTGCGTGTATCCCATTAGTAAGTAATCGTATTGTTTAAGAACGAAATAAAAATACTTTTCTTTTTGATTTTTTTCCCCAAATAGGTACTAAGTTGTTAGGTCTAATAATAATTTCTTGGACGTAACTACTTAATAAATGGAACTGTTAGGTGTTTCCTTGCCCTGGGTTGGGGAGGTGGGGAGAAGAGGAATACCATGAAAAAACTTCTAAAACACTGAGTGCCATTAAGTCAGAACATTTGAGAATTCTGGCATTGACACAAGAAATATATCTGTATTAAAAATGAAAAAGTAGATGTGGAAGGCAGTTTGGAAAATGTAAATTAGCTAAACAGAGAAAATAAAGACTGGCCTTTATTTGCTGCCTAGAGATATACACGCAACTATTTTGGTGAAAAAATTTTTTTCTTGGCTTGCAAGTATCAGAACCCAGAACCAGTTAATTTAAGATAAAAGAACATTTTTTTTGAGTGGTAAAAAGGTATCCCATGCAACCCAAATGCACAAATGGTTGAGAACTAAGATCTAGAATGCTTGTCCACTATAGTTCCTCTAGCCGTATATTTTTTTCCTGCAAAAATTATTTTATTTTTTTAAATGAAACTTGGTTTTGGCAGGAAGTAGAATCCAGTTTGGAACAATCTCCTAAGTTCCTCTCTCACACCTACTCAATTTGAAGTGCCCAGATTTCAGCTATTTTGGGTCTCTCTTCCCTATTCCCCACACCACTCCAGCCGGGTGTTGGGTTAGTAGGAATACCTATGGTCGATACACTTGGTCTCCTTCACTGTCTGCTGCCTCTGGTCTTAATCACTCAAGGCAGAGAATGAAGAATGCTAGTCATTCTCCTTGTTACATCCCTTCCGTAGCTGGTGGGGAAAAGGAAGGGGTGTGGTCAACAGTGGAATCATCCCAAAGTGGCCTGCATAAGTAGGCATAGCTCTTGGTGTGGTGTGGTGGCCATTCTGAAGTCACTGCTCAAAAGATCACTCTTCTCCCGGCATTCTCGGTTTCCTTTCTCCTTCACAGTGGAACAGTGGAAATGTATTGTCTCACAGTCCTGGAGGCCCAAAGGGTGAGATGAAGGTGCTAGTTTCGTTGGTTCCTTCTGAGGACTGTGACTCTGCGGGAGACCTGGGTTCGATCCCTGGTTCGGGAAGATCCCCTGGAGAGGGAAATGGCACGCCACTCCAGTACCCTTGCCTGGAAAACCCCATGGACAGGGGAGCCCGGTAGGCTGCAGTCCATGGGGTCGCATAGAGTCGGGCGTGACTGAGCAACTGCTGTCTCGCGTGCAGCTTCTGGTGGTTTGCTGGCAGTGATTGCCATTGGTCGGCTTGTAGAAGCAGCGCCCTGGTGTCGTCCTCCATCTTCTCCTGGTGCTCTCACCATGTGTCTGTGTGTGCTCACATGTCCTCTTCTTAAAAGGGCACCAGTCCTATTGGATTAGGAGCCCCCGCCACTCTAGTATCACCTCATGTTGGCTAATTACATCTGCAGTGACCCTGCTGCCATGTAAGGTCACATTCTGAGCCACCTTCTCTTTCTGCATAGCTCATATAGTTGAAATAGGAAAATTAAATATTCAAGCACTGTGACTCTTCAGAATATTATGGAGAAGAATGTAAAACCCATGGGAATTTGAAAGGAAAACCGTGCCAGCATCTCTCTTGCTTTACTGAAGGCCTCATCCTGCGTGCCACCAGCGTATCCTCCCTTTGTGCAAATGTCAGATAGGAACGTGTACAGTGGATGAGCCGGAGTCATGGGTCATATTTTTTTCTTTCCATATGACATCAATGCACAGCATTTTGATGAATTTATACCAGGACATGGAATGATTGACAGGGGATGGTGCTAGCCCAGAAGGATTCTGGGTCATGATATCCATCTTGCTACTGCCACCTGCTATCTTTAAGACACTTGTATGTAACCTGTATTTAACCTTGACAACCAATCTGGGCCATGCCCAGTGCCTTTTCCATCTTGGGGATGAGGGTGCTGAGGATCAGGCCAGTTGTTTGCCTTGCTCAGGGTCATGTAGCAAATTTAGGATTGAAACTCAAGCCTTTCAGATCCAGAGTCTGTTTTCTGTCTCTTTGTCTCTGACTTATTAAGTACCCCAGTTTCTCAGCCTCTCCTGGAAAACACCATCACAGGAAAAGTAGTCTGGTGGTATTTCCTGTCTTTCAGGTCTGTCTGTCTTTCTTTATCAGAGTAGAGTTTACCCTGAGAAATATGAATATTCTGAAAAAAGAAGTTTCTCTGAATTGGATGGATGTGCCAGCATGGACAGACGAGCCTGGGCACCTTTGCCCCCCGTTGTTGGACAGCTGCCTGCTGGGAGCTCAGCGTTTCTGGTGCCAGTGTCTCTCTTGGATTTCTTGCCAGGCCCAAGGGTTTGCTTTTGCAATTGCTGGTGCATGGTGTTTGGGTTGTTTGTGGGTGGCTGTTTTTTATTTGGGTTTTGTTATCTGCCCTTTGTAGTAGTAGCTCTGGCATCATTTCTTGCTGCTCACATGTTCTGTGGCTTTCGAGCAGGGAGACTTGAAAAATGTACCACGTCAGAGGGCTTTATAAGAAGTTTGGAGTCTTGGAACCAAGGCCAAGCTTATTCGGGGCCATGAGTGACATGTTACCGTAGCCTCTGGGCCTGTGTGAGTGTAATTCTCTCTGCCTGGAAGGGGGTTAGAGATTCGGCAGTGGATGGGGCAAGCAGACAAGTGAAAGGGCTTTGTTGAGGTGTTCAACCTCTCACCACTTTGTTGCTGTAAGAGAAATGTTAGCTGGATTCATGTGGTCAGATTGCATTTCCTTGTATCTTCTAAAGAAACAACTTGAATAGACAGTGTTTAGTCTTGATTATTAAAAGTCGGAATAAAATAGAGCTGATCTAGTCTGCCCAAGGCAAGTACGTCTTTGGACCACCTTGGCCTCTCAGGCCATTGATTCACACTTTCAGGCCCCTGGCCCCTAACCACCGTTTTTGTTTGTTTCACATGGCAGTTTCAGGGAAGCAACTGTCTCTGATGTGGTCTGTCCATGTGCTTCCCATTTAAGTTAGGAGCCTTAGTATGCTGCTGCCCACCTCCACCCACCCTGACCTTGCATTTATTTCCCTATATTTCAGTTGCTTTTGTCCTTCTGTGTCATCCTCCTTGTCCCGTGACTCTTCCTTATGACGTCCACCATGTTGGCCTGGAAGTGGGCATGTGCATGGACACTGAGTGATCACTGGGGATCTTTGGTGCAAGTTGGGGGGATGCGGGCAGAGTGGGAAATGGTCCTCGTTTCTCCCCTGGCATGTTTCTCTCTCCGTTCTCATTTGCATGCATTCTGCTTGGTGTGGGTGGCAGAGTCAGGTCATCTCTTTGCTCTCAGATGGCAACTGTCATTGTTGATTATGCCTTGCAACTTTACCTGAGTTGCTTTAGAGAAAAAAATAATAAATGTCACAGAAATTTCAATTGACTTGTCAGTGCTAACCTGTTTTGATTCATGGAAGCTAAGTAGAGACACAAGACCGACAGGTTTCTGATACACACTGTTCTCAGCATTTGGGGGATGCCTGGCTTACTCATCCCTGTGCTAGAACATTTTAGATTTGAAGCCATTTTCTCAAGGGCAGTCTCACGCTGACATTTTTAGACCACATGGAATAGCATTTTGTTGCTGTACTGGGAAATGTGGGGGGAAGGCCCCTTTATATCCATGTAAAAATGTCCTCAAATCTAACCTTAGTGACAGACGGGGACGATTTTTAATGAGCCGCCAAGAGGTTTGCCTCTGATATAATCCTGCAAGGATTCCTGTGGAGTTACATAAGATGGGCTTTCCCTCCTATTTGGAATGAGAACATTTAAAGGGGTCAGCCAGTTTCATGCTGGGAAGTCAGTCTGCACATACGCTAAGAAATGGATATATATTTTTCAAAAATGTGAACTCTTTTCCGTCATTGAAAAGGAATGTAAAATGATCTATTTTTCAAAAAGGTGTAGAAATTGATGAGGCAAACAGAAGTCTATGAGTGGTTCCTTTATGGGTTAGCAGAGAATATGTTCTGTGTTTCAGACACTCGTAATAAGATGAAGAAATGTCCCAAGGTGACTGGGGAGGCGTATGGAGTTAATCGGGAATGGTGTGTGTGCTGGGGGAGGCGTGCACGTGTGCTTCTCCCCTTCTTTCTTCCTGTCTGTCTGTCTGCATTTTTCTCTTTCTGTTCTGTTTTGCTTTTCCTGTATTGGTTGGAGATGTTTATCTGGTTTTAATGTTACACTGGAAGGCTGTCTGGTTACCTACCTGGCTCTTAGAAAACTGAGTCTTAGGAATATTTTGACATGTGTTTGTTGCATCTGATACAGACTCCTTCATGGAAAACATTGTATTCAGCAGGGCCTGGCTACCACACTTGTGGGAAAGTATTTTGGACCCGAGAGAGAATAGAACATTTGCTTATATCTCACAGCAGAGCTGGTCAGCACCCTTTTTGGGATTTAGCAGCAAATGTACATTTTGTGATGTATTTATACCACTGTGTCATTCTTGATTTTATGAGTTGTGGAGGAATTGGGCTTTGGAGTGGTTTCTTTGAGGCATCCCAAAGACTGAGTCTTTAATTTTTTAAGCCAAAGACTAGAATTAAAGTTATCCCAAATTAGATAAATATAAGGATCTATTGCTTGAAATCAGAGAAACTGTGGGAAAATGATAATGAAGAACTCAAGAAGGAGGGCTGAATGAGTAGAGATGGGCTTCTGTTAAAACAAAGTTCACAGCTTCCCAGGAAAATTTGGATTCTAGTTGTCACAAAGTGAGGAGCCTCTCAGACCTGGCATCAGACATAGGAGGAGATTTAGAGAGAGAGGTTGTTGATCTGCATAGCTGAGAATAGGGCTGAAATGTGATAGGTAAAGCTGTAAGGCTTTTCTGTGATGCTGTACTGGAGGACACGTTTTATCTCTCTTAGTATCCATAGCCTTCTGCACATGCCCACATCTCTCTCTGTCACTCTTTTATCCTGTATCACATCACTACCTTCATATATGCAGAATCGCTGCCAATTCTTTCTCCCCAAGTTGTATCCCTCATTGCTTTCCATAGAGCTCAGTGTTTAGTGTAAGCTTGATAAATGTTGGTGGAACTGATTATGAGGTGCTATAGGAAAGGTGGGTGTATTAGCTAGTGATGCTAGCTGCTATAACAGATAACCCCACACATGGATAGTGGCTCAAATCCAAAACATATTCTTCTGTTCACTGACAGGACTTCTCTTCCAAACCCTGATTAGGTACCCTTTTCTCCTTCCATCTGTGACTCTGCCATCTTCTACCTGTGGTTTAAAAGTTTGGCAGCTTAAAAAAAAAAAAAAGGAAAAAGTGGAAAAAAAGCAAAGAGGATCACTTAAATGAAAATTTTATGCACTGGCCCTGAAAGTAATATACATTGAGCAAATATTCTATTGAGACAAATGAAAAACATTCAAGAAAGGGGAGAAAAGAGCCCGAGAGGAGTCCTTTATAAATCTGTGTTCTCTTATAGAGCTGGTCTATAATCACCTGGAAAGCAGGGATCCTGTTTTCTATACATTCTTTTCTTTCATGGCATTAGCATATTTCTGAACAAATAAAGGGAGGAGATATTTTTCTTGATGACCTTGAATTTGAGTTTTCCCATGTGTAGAAGAATTCTGTTTGCCTTGCAAGAGGAGAAATCTGGAGTTGGGGAATCACTGCTGCTGGGATCTGATGAGATCATTGAATCCAGCTGGCTGTTTGTATTAATTTCTTAGATGCATGTAGCAATATAAAATGTCCAGCAAGATTTGGTCTTACTTCCCCAAGTATGTGTTGGTTAAAAGAGAGTAAGTTGAGAGTTTTTCCGTGGGGAGAGTTGTTTATTCTAATGTGCCACTGTACCATTTTTAAAATTATGTAAGTTACTGGTGTGCAATGTAATATGATGATTTATAAGTAAATTTCAAAGTTTATACTCCATTTATAGTTACTGTAAAATATTGGCTATATTACCCTAGTTGTACAATAAGTGGTTGTAGCTTATTTTATACCTAACAGTTTGCACCTTTTAATCCCCTGCCTGTATTGCCTCTTCCCTCTCTCCACTGGCACCACTAGTTTGCTCTATAGATTTGTGAGTCTGCTTCTTTTTTGTTATATTCACTAGTTGCTGTATATTTTAGATTCCACGTGTATTATCCCCCAGTATTTGTCTTTAGTCTGTCTTATTTCACTTACTGTAATGCCCTCCAACTCCTTACATGTTGCTACAAATGGCAATATTTCATTCTTTTGGAAGACTGAGCAGTATTCCATTATATACTTGTATCATGTCTTCTTTATACATTTATCTGTTGATGGACAGTTAGCTTGCTTCCATATCTTGCCAATTGTAAATATTGCTGTTATGAACCCAGAGGCGAGTGTATCTTTTTGAATTAATGTTTTCTTTTTATTTATAACTGGGAATGGAATTGCTGGATCATGTGGTAGTTCTATAGGTACATGTGAAAGAATGAAATTAGAATATTCTCTAATATCATATACAAAAATGAACTCAAAGTGAGGTAAAGACTTAAATGTAAGGCCAAATACCATAAATCTTTTAGAGGAAAACCTAGGCAGAGAACACTCTTTGACATAAATCATAACAATTTTGTTTTGGATCCATCCCTTAAAGAAAGGAAAAGCAAAAATAAACAAGTAGAACCTACTTAAAAGGTTTTGCACAACAAAAGAAACCATCCACAAACCAAAAAGACAACCCACTGAATGGGAGAAAATATTTGCAAATGATACGACAGATAATGGGTTAATATAAAAATTATATAAACAGCTCATACAACTCAACATCAAAAAAACAAACAACCCAATTAAAACATGGACAGAATACCTGAATGTACCATTTCTTAAATAGCTAGCTATTGATTGGATTTGAAATTTTGAGGTACCATCCAGGGCACTTAATGTATTTCTAGGAAAAATATTAGAGAGCTAATATTGTCCCTTATATACCAGAAGATTGTGATAGAAGATGAAACAATCACTCAGTGTAGTTAATAGTAGCTTCCAACACTTTGCTTAATATCTCCTTTTTATATTTGCAATAACTCACTAAAACTCTCTGCCCATTTTACAGTTGAGGAAACTGAGTCCAAGAGTGGTTAGTTAGCTTATTCAACATAACTTAGCTAAGTAAGTGGACGATCTTAAAGTAGGAGCAGGCAGCCTGCTAATAAGCCAGTACTTTGTAAAAGAAAAAAAATCTTTTCATTTCTCTGATATGAGCAACATCAAACTTAAGAGAGAAGCAATATTATCAGCTCAATGTTTCTAGAATGCTGGCCATTCTCTGGGAATGATTGGATGAAAAGTCTTGATTCGGATTGGCCAGGTTGCTCTGGCGGTTGTAAAATAAACATTATTTCGCTGACAATTATTATAATAGACATTTCCCTGACAGTTAATAAAGTGGTGTAGATACTACTTGATAATATGATCCCAGTTGCCAGTTTGGCTGCTAAACTCAGGAAACCCCTGGGCAATGGCAGACAAATGCATTCTCGCGTTGTTACTTATTTAACTCATGTCACACATGGCTAGACAGCATTTCCATCATTTGAAAGCATTTGGTTATTGCCCTCTTGTTGATGCCGTGAGTCTATAAGGACTTGGACTTCAGATGGATTGTGATTGTCAGCTGTGTTTGCACAGCCAGGTCTATTTTTTTTGTACATCACCTTCAGGGTAGGCTAATATTTTTAGCCAAAGTAAGACACAATATTTTGATCCTCTTTTTCTGACCTTTTTTTTTTTTTTTTGACTTCTTCAAGCTCTGTATTGAAAATGGATTCTTTTCTAAGTACTAACTAGCATGGCTGACCTCATTTCCAAATTGGGAAGCCATTTTTTTTCTCATGCCAATACTGCAGCTATTTGAAATTCACAAGGGGTAAAACAGAAAGCACCTAGTCCATTCTGACATGCAAGCCACACTGGGCACTGGGTACATGCTTTGCAAATGTTTGTTGAATGACTAAATGAAACAAGTATGTGAACAGAAGAATGCATCTCATTCTGATTAATTTGTTCTGTAAAAAATAATATATTTCAGGAGTGAGATTAGGATGCAAGTATGAGTTCATTTTTCTTTTGATATAATTTCAAACTTCTAAGTTTGAATGAGGAATTGCCGTGTATTCTTTAGCTAGATCACCAGTTACTTACACTAGGCTCTATTTGTTTATCATTTTCTTCCCCCATCTCTCTCCTCTTTTTCTCAGACACTCACACACACACACACATACACTTTGTATGTTTGCACATAATTTTCCTAAATCATTTGAAAGCAAGCTCGAAACCTCAGACACTTTTGCCATAAAATACTTCAGTGAGTATTTGCTTACAAAGATGCTCTCTTACATAGCTATAGTATACTTGATCGTATCAGGAGGTTTAACATTGATACAAGACTGTTGTCTAGTTTTGTGAGTGTGGCAATAAAGTCTTTGATAATTATTTTGCCCAGTCCAGGATCCAGTCCAAGATCATACATTGCATTTAGTTGTCATGTCTCTTTTATAAATCTGTATTTAATGAAGATTTGATTAGACAAAACCTATGATATTAATAGAATCTCAAATGAGCTGTGTTGGTCATCCTTCTAATCCAGTCTTGGCTGCAGACAGAGTTACTTCTAAATATTGGAGACACAAGGTATTCTGATCCCTTGTTCCTTCCTTTCAAAGATGAGGGTTGTTTTTTTTTTTTTGTCATTGTTGTTTTGGCAACTTTCCTTTATAATATATCCATGGATCTTACTACCCTAGTAGGAGAAAATATTTTTCCTTATGTTGAATAGTACATTATATAGGAATTACATGAAACATGGTTCTCTTCACAGTGTTATGTCCTTGTGTTACTGTTTTTCTCTTCTGTAGCCTCCCAGCACAAAAGTCCCCCTTTCTCCACTTTCTTCCTCTTCCTCCTCCTCTCTAGACTTCTTTAATTTCACAGCGGAAAGTTGCAGTAATGTTACATTGGCTCTGGCAAAGGCATTTTGATGACCCCTGTCTCCAGTCATTATAGTAACTAATAAAAGCTTGCAAACGACTGTTACTCTGTAAGCGTGATTCCAGTGACTTGTGGCCAGTTCAGCTGTATAAATACGTAGAGTTTTTTTGCCATGTAACTTTTGATCACAGGGAAATGTATATACCATTCCGTTGAAAGTTTCTTTTAAATTTAATCACGTCTGAGTGTAAAATAACAAGCAGAAATAAAATGGCATTGTAAATGTGAGCTTAAGATTCAGAAAGAATGTACGAATTCGTCTGCATAAAAGCATCCCCTACCATGTCCTGCAGAGCATTCTGGGTGAATTCAGAAGGCAGGGGATGGGTGGCATGAAAAGCAATCCCTTGTTTAAGTATTCAACTGAAAGGCTGAGTCACAGGCCTGATATTCTAGAGGGACTAGAGATGCCAACTTGGACCAGAGAGAATGATGTTTTCCCTAACATTCATGAACTGAACTTACTGAGTTAACATTTGAACTTACATAGTATGATAATCTTTATGTTATTGAATTAAAATTTTGGCTTCTAGAAAAAAGTCATATATATATATATATTTTTCCCCCTAAGTTGCCTGCTATGGATCTAGTTAATTATCACTGAGTTATGGTTTTACATGTTTGAGCTGCATTTTTCCTGTCTTTGAGCTGGGCATCTCGTAAGCACTGGAGTGTGGCGCTTTGGAGGAAGGGTGGGAGATGGCTGGCTGTTAGTCTTTCCTGGAGGTGATGTAAGGGAGAGGAATTCCGAAGCTGTGACTGGGCCAGTGGCCAAAGGAGTCAAGCTGCTTACCTGGGTCTGCTCCGCATACAGGAGGCAGTGCTGTGATGTCTGTGCCAGGGCTTGCTGAGTGTGGCTGTGTCTACTTTTCCTCCTTGCCTCTGGGAGACAGAGACACCACACCCTTCCTTTCAGGAGAGCACATCTTCTCAGGGGGTCCCCGCCCCTGGATTCTTTCCCTATTCAGTTACTTGCACAACAAATACTTACTAAGTGCCTGTTTTGTATCTGGCAGTATTCTAGGAGTGTGGGAAAAATTAATGAACGAACAGATTCCCACCCCTGTGGATGCTCATATTCTGGAGGGAGACAGGGATGCAGCTGGGGTGGGGACACACGATGTAATAAGCATGTTATGTGGTACGTTAGAAGGTGCATGCAGGGGAAGGAAAAGTAGGGTGATGAGGACTGGCCGTGCTGGGGGGTGGGCGTGGGTTGTCCTTTTAGATAGACTGGTTGGGTAAGTCTCTTTAAAGGTTCTGTTTGAGCAAAGACTTGAAGGAGAGAAGGAAGTTAGTCCTGTAAAAGATTCCAGGCAGAGCCAGCAGTTAATGCAAAAGCCCTCTGGTGCAGGGCATACCCTGCATGATTGAGGGACATTCAGGAGGTGGACATGACTAGGGGAGCTGAACCAGGGGAAATGTGGTGGGAAATGGGCCCAGAGGGTTCCCTGGGTCTTCTCCGTGAAAGGATTTAGCTCATACTTGAGTAGCCTGATGCCACTGGAGGTATTGACTTGATTTAAATTTTAAAGGGTCCCTGTTGGTGCTGTGGTGAGAATAGACCGTGGGCGGCGTGGGGATAGGGGTAGAGGAGGAGCAAGCAGACGTGCTGGGAAGGTTCTGCAGGAGTCCAGGGGAGGTATGGTGGCCATGAGCAGGAAGTTGGTGGTGAGAGAGAGGAGCGGTGGTTAGATCTGAGATCTGCTTTGAAGGCAGCTTCCACAGAGTTGCCTAAGGGAATAGATTTGAGATTTGAGACAAATACATGAGTCAGGATTGACAAAAAGACCATTAATTAGCCTGAGTGGGACTGAAGGATGTAATGACCATAAATTGTGAGGGGGAGGGATGTGTGTGGAGCCTGTTTCAGAAAGAAGATTAAGTTCTACACTTTTTGAGTCTTGAGCTGTCTAGACATCCCAGAGGACATGCCATGAAGGCAGATAGGTACCCATGTCTGCAGTTGAGGACAGAGATGTGGGCTGGCCTGGGAGCCTGCGAGAGCTGGAAGTGCCTGGTAACTGTTGCCAGGGCTGATTATTTTTACATTGTCCTGAAGCTGACCTACTGATTATTCAGGGATTCTCCAGTGTACTGCTAATCCTATGAGCACATAGGAGATGTTTAGTTTAGCTCTTGAAGCTGATGCTTCCTTGGTGTTAGGTGTTACCTCTTGAGCTTTGCTGAGTTGGGGTACTGGTTGTCTTCTCTGGAAGGAAGCTCTGAGAATCGCAGAAAACCTGAGCTGAACACAGACTTGGAGATAGCCTTTCTCACCCCTCACTCTAGGAAGAGGGGATTGGTACCTGGTTGTGGGGCCGAGTGAAACTGGAATCCAAGTTCTCTTTCTGCTCCACCGAACAGTGACCAGCTCCTGTAAGAGGCATTCAGAAAACAGCTAATGCCAGGCTCTTGCTTCTTCCATTTGTTTGTTCACCTTTTATCTCCAGGAAAAGTTAGATTGTGTTCTGTAGAAAGGAGAAGACTGCCATTGCCCTTCTATCTTAACAGTGTGTTCCTTGAGTGTTTCTCAGGAGGGGCAAATGAGACTCTTCAGGAACATTCATGTGATGGTTTTGATAGCAAAGGAGTCAAGTAATAGTTGGGGAAGGTTAGGGATCCATTTCAGGTGGGGATTTCTTCCTCTCTGTCCCTCTGGGAAAGGATGGAACTCTTTGGGCTTCCTACCTTACCTGGAGTGGACACCTGCTCTTGGACTTTCTCCTGAGATTGGGCTTGAGCTTTGCTGCCTGTCCCTAGCCAATGTAAGACATCATTTAGGGCCAGATATGTGACCCTACCCTCAGCCAGGCCCCGTATCCTGTCTCTAAGGCACCACTGGGAGGCAATATAGCACAGTTTGAACTCGATTCAAATCCTGGTTCCTCTGCTTTATTGCTCTGGGACTTTGAGCAGTTTTAACATTTCTGAACCACCATTTCCTTTTTTGTAAAAGGAAAACATCCCACAATAAAATGTTGTCATGAGGAGACAAATAAGAAAAATGTATGTCAAGGGCTGGGCAGTGCACTTGGCACATGTAAATAGTGAATTCATGGCAGGTGTTAGCATCACCATCATCATCATTGCTGGCGTGTCCTGTGGTTCCTACCTGGCTTAGCTAGGCCAGTTTGGTTAAGCTCAATTTTGTTTCCAAAAAAGATGTACTAATTGGATTATTATATTTTCATGCTTTTATATTTATATATATGTGCATGGATTTGGAATCTACACATGTATATATTTATCCATTCAAGTTTCTCTTTTACAGATCTGTAAGAATTATATTTTTGTGTCATTGAACCATGAGGAAATTGTTTTTCAAAAGAAGATTTCATAAGGGATCATTATGTAGGCCATCAAAATGGAGACTAATGTAGAAATGAAAGTTAGAAGAAAACATAAAAGGAAGGAAGAAGCTTGGAGTATTAACAGGGCGCTAGTAGGAGCACATATTGTTATAACCTGGGTATTTTAACATCTCGGCACTTGCCTGTCTTGTCTCGGCGTTGGATGGCACAGACCAGGCTGTTTCAGGCTTGTGATAAATATTTCTTTTTATTTAATGCTACCACTTGTAGGCTTGTAATCAGGAGTGGCTTATCAGCAGCTTTTCACAATCTGACATTCCACATGGAATGCCCCGATGGAGGAAAGTTAGCACTCTGAATGCTTTTACAGTTGAATTCCACACACATGAATTATGACAAGTGAGGCGACTACTCTGTGGTTTGTTGTGTCTGGTCTGGTTCCTACTTTTAAAGTTGCAGTTGCGTTTGGTCATTTGAAGCTTATTTTCACAGTCTGGCCAAGCCAGCAGGGTCCCGGGGCTCTGTAGGGGACATAAACCGCCAGCCTTTAAGTTTGAGTGCTCAGTAGATAAGCATTTCAAGACTTCATTGCATCATACAAAAAGACTTATGGGCTTACTTAACATACACTATTTGACTTCATTTAGATATTTAATGGAAAGAAAAGCCTTTTATTATCACTGAAGGAAAGAACTGCCAAACGTTGGGAGGCTGAGTTGAAGTATTGTAACGGATATACAGAGCACAAATATATTTCACTGCCTTCCATAATGGGGTATTTAATAATAGTTGTTTCTTTAAATTTAGCACATGTATCTTAGATATTTGCACTTGGTAAATTGCAGGCTGTGGTTCAAGAAACTCCATTTTGTGTGTGTTTAAAAATTTGTTTGAATAAGCATGGACTGATTCTTAAAAATGACCCATCAGTGGTGATTTATGTTTATTTCACAAACTCAGATTAGAGCGTTCACGTGAGGAATGAGCACCTTCCCTCCCATCTTTGAACACAGGTAAACATGAGCAGTAGATGAGATTGCTGACCTGCTTGACTGCAGAGTTGTTGAGTGTTTTGTTTGATGGGCATTGATCTCCGGTGTATATCGGGGTCCCGGAAGGAGAGAGTGGGAACTATTACGCTGTGGGGAAGGCACGCTCCATTGTCTAGGAGGGAACCCTGCTATCTTGCTGTTCCTGTGGGCCTGTGAAATCCTCAGGAACTGTGCCTGCACAGATGACCAGGGCTCAAGGGCAACTGATTCTCAATTTGAGGTCTACTCCTGTTCTTCCAGAATGCTCCTTGCAGGAGCTGTTGGGAACTGAATTGTGTCCCCCTCAGATTCCTGTGTTTAAGTCCTAACCCCTAGCACCTCAGAATGTGCCTACATTTGCAGAGTCTTTAAGGAGGCAATTAAGTCAAAGTGGGATCATTAGCATGAGACCTAATCCAGTATGATCTGCCTCCTTAGAAGAAGCAATGAAGACACAGACATGCAGGCAAGAAGACAACCATCCACAAGCCGAGGAGAGAAACCTCAGAAGAAACCAGCCCTGATGACACCTTGATCTCGACTTTTAGCCTCCAGAACTATAAGAAAATTCTGTTGTTAAAGCCTCCTGATCTGGGATACTTAGTTGTGGCAGCCCGAGCTAATTAATAGAGAAGCAAATCGGAATCTACAAGAGGGCATGTCTCATTTGAACAAGTCTATTTCATATTATGGAATTTATATCATGGAATATTCATATTCATATGGAATTCATATTTTGGAATATTATGGTGACTCAGATGGTAAAAGAATCTGCCTGCAATGTGGGAGGCCTGGGTTCAATCTCTGGGTTGGGAAGAGCTGCTGGAGGGCATGGCAATCCACTCCAGTGTTCTTGCCTGGAGAATCCCCATGGACAGAGGAGCCTGGCCAGCTATAGTTGCAGGAGTCGGACATGACTGAGTGACTCAGCACATTTCATGTTACAGTACAGTGTTCAAATTTGGAAGATCATGGCAGAAAAACCTCTGAAGTTTGGCCACATCCAAGTAAAAAGCTCTAAAGCTTGGCCAAATCCACATGACAGGTAGCACTCTATTAATGCTTGCTGAAGGACAGGTGGTCAGCTATTTACACTGATTTGACTTAAGATTTTTCAACTTTATGATGGTGTAAAAGTAGTCCCCATTCAGTAGAAACCGTAGTTCGAATTTTGAATTTTGCCCTTTCTCTAGGCCAGCAGTAGGTGGTACAGTGCTCTTTGGTAGCGGTGGCTTCCTAGCAGCCATGTGATCACTAGGGCAGACAAGCAGCACACTTATAACCACTCTGTTTTTCTCTTTCAGTGCAGTCTTCATTATATGAGATACTCGCACTTGATTGTAGAACAGGCTTTGTGTTAGATGATTTTGCCCAGCCATAGACTATTGTAGGTGTGCTGAGCACCTTCATGGTAGCTAGGCTAAGCTGTGATGTTCCTTTTTTTTTTTGAAGTCAGTCGTGTCCGACTCTTTGCGACCCCATGGACAGTAGCCTGCGCCAGGCTTCTCCGTCCATGGGATTTTCTAGGCAAGAGGCATATTAAATACATTTTTACTTGTGAGGTTTTCAGTTAACAGTGGATTTATTGAGATGTGAGCCCATCGTAGGATGGGGGAAATCTGTGCTAACATGTAATACTTATTAAGCACTCATAGTGAGCTGGACCCAGGGAGAAGAGTCTCGCCTCCGTTACCTGTTTGAGTCTTCACCACAGTCCTGTGAGGAGGGAGCCATTATTCTCTCCATCTTGTAAATGGAGGAAACCGAGACGAAGCAAAGTGACGTCCGTGGGATTCAGCACCAGGCAGTCCTGCTACAGGCTTGTCCATGTTTTTGCTCCACCAGCCTTGGGAGTTCGAGGGAAGGGTAGTTATCTGATCCATTATCACTGTTGGTTAAGCGCTACTGAAGCTTGCTCTTTTACACCACCTCAAGAGAGCAGCTATCAAGTGGGTCTAGTGTGATGAAGATGTTGCTAGTCATAGTAATCACTCAGATTACAGAGCACTGAAGGGTGAGCCCAATCTGGGCTTTGACCCTCACGGCATCGTAAGCCGTTGTGCCAGAGTCTGCCAGTGGCCCACCCCCAGGTGATGGGACTCTGGCGCCTCTTCCCGGAGCAACGCTCGTCACGGAGCAACGCTCCCTCCCCTGCAAGAGCAGCAGCATCTGCATTTGTCAAGGCGAAGGGGAAAAAGGTGGCTGACAGGCACGTTTTAAAATGGAAGAAACCTTGTTCTTTTCTCCCTTATTACTGAAGCATTTTATGATAAATGTGAAAAAATGTTTAAAGCAGAGCAAAATAAGATAAGTCATCTATAGTTCCCCGCCCCCCCCCCCCCCCCCCAGAGAAAATGACTGCTGGTGTTTTTCTATCTGCTTTTCTAGTCTTTTTCCCATGGAGATATACTTACTCTAACTCTAAATGTACTAATATTTCTTGAGTAGCAGTGTTAGAAAAGAGCAAGGACTTGGACTGATACTTGCATTAATATCACAGCTTTCCCTTCCTAGCTACCTGTCTTTGGACACGTTATTTGATTTCTGTCTATATTTTCTGTTTTTAAAATGGGGATAATAAATAAAACTCACTTCGCTGGGGTTTGCAGTAGCCCAGGGTATGTACTGTGTTCTTTGGCAGCATCTGGCACACAGTAAATAAACCAGAACTTTAGGAAGACTCAGTTTTTGTAACATATCTCTGTTACTTAGCAATATAATGCTCAACATTTGGTGAGCAGGTATGATTTGGGGATCGTGTTTCCTTCTGTGTCTGTGTTTATTTTTCCAACCCTTTTAAGAGACTGCATAGTATTTCACCATCGGTATGATTCATAATATATTTAATTTTTATTGGTTATTTATTTTTCCCAGTTTCTATATATTATAGACAAGGCCGTGATATGTTTCTTCACAGCATTGTCGCTGATTTCTCCCCCAGTGGTTACTGTTTCATTAGAATCAATTCCAAAGAGTTAGGACTTAACAGGATGTGCATGCTTTAAAGGTTGCTGGAGCAGTGCTAAATCCTACCCACTCCCCACACCTAAAGGCTGTGCCAGCTTACCCTGAACCCAGCCATGGAGGAGAGTGCCCATTTCTGTTTGTAAAACTTTGCCATAATATTAAATTGATAAATTTAAAAGAGAGGCATGATTATGCTCTGTGGATGAGTAACTCAAATCTGTTATCATCAAGGATAAGCAATGACTCCGAACTGAGAAGGGAGAGAGACCAGTTGGATACTGACGTTCAGTTAATTGTGTGGTCCAAGCAAAGATGACGACAGCTGTCATATCAGACCCCCCGAGTGTCAGAATTTCTATAGAGAGTTCTCAACCCATAGTGAGATTTAATCTTCACAGCAACCTTTTGAGGTGGGAACTCTCTTTAGCCCCATTTTATGGATGCAGAAAGAGAGGTTTAGAGAAATCTCATACTTTGTCCAAAATCACAAATGCGGTTACTGCGTGGCCAACTGGGAAGCTGAATCCAGGCACTCTCTCAGGTTCTTGTTCTTGTCCTGAGGTATTAGAAGTGGAAACATGGATGCCGGAGCCAGCATGGAGACAAAGTGAGACCGAGCAGGGTGGCTGGCTAAGCCTGGGGTGGGGGCAGAGTGGAAGGGCGGCAGGGTTTCTAGCTTGTTGGAATAGAAGGCACAGCTTCAGTGGCAGACATAGGGGTGTGCAGAGAAGGGGCCCATGTAGACCAGGTGTGCAGATTCAGATGTATATACAGGGCTATGGAGTCTGGGACTGGAGGTCTGCCAGGAGATACAGTAACACCCGTTGCCCTGCTCTACAGCTTACATGCATCATCCTGCTTAATGCTCTTACCACCCCATGACATGTGGCCTGTGCTTACCTTCATTCTATAGTTGCAGAAACTGAGGCCCAGAGAGCTTGAATAACTCAGTCCACCAGCGTCACAGCCAGAATCAGCCCCCAGGCAGCCCGATCCTGATCTGAGCCAGAGAAGATGGGAAGGAGAACTTTGTGAGGAGTTTGCACCCTGGGATGTACTGTTGAAAGTGATTGCTCCCTTCTTTTGAACTTTGTAACAGTTATGGCCTGTAGAATTCATCTGGCAATTAATTACATATTCCCCATGACACAACTCTCCTTGTTGTCCTGAAATGTTATTTCAATCACATATGGTTATTTAGCTTCTTGTGCTGAGAAAACAGCTGAGCCTGGAGAGCCACCTGACCCAGCTCCCAAACGTGCGCCACAGTTCCTCAGAGGGGGGCTACATAAATGTGTGACTGAATTTCATTTGAGGGGTCTTGTTCTGGAGACTTTCGGACAGACAGCATTCGTGGAGAGGCAGGGAGAGGGAAAGGAAGCAGTGCAGACAACGCCTAGGAGAGTGATCAGGAGAACTTCGGAGAACAAAGAGGAGACTGCGGACTAGAAAACATCCTTCTGCAGAGGGAGTGAAAGGATGGTGCCTCGGCCACAGGCATGAGCCCCGCTCCTCCTGCCACCGTTCTCCATGAGGATGTCCCCTGTGACTTCTAGGTTGTGTTGCCAGGGCTCACTTGGTTCTGTACTTCCCTCCTGACCAAAATTTGCCCGAGTGCACGCGAGAAGCTGAGGGATTTCGACTGTGGGAGGTAGTGTGGTGCTCCCGATAGAGTTCTAACCCTGTATTTCCAGTGGGGCTTCATCTTGAGAACCTTTCCAGATTGCCCTTTTGAGCTTTTGGAAGAGGAGTAGTCTGTTGTATCGGGTAATGTGAAGGGAGGAGACTTGGATTTCAGATACAAGTGCTGATATCACCTACTAACCCTGGCCTTGGGTAGAAGACTTGGCTTCTCTGATCTTTCCTCATCTGTCAGATAGCCATATTTACTTGTGAAGATTATGAGACCTTGGATGGAAATGCTCCATCAGGACAGAGCGCCAGGTGTGGACAGGGCTCCATGCATGCTGACTGGTCTTAGAAGTGGTTGTCCTTAGGACAATATCCAGAGACCTCTCACTCTGTTGAATACCAAGGTGAAAGGTCAGTGTGTTCCTTTCTTTTCCTATATTTATGATATAGATATTTCACCACTTTGACCCACTGATAATTTTCCCTGATGATTTGGTCATAATCATCAGCTCTTCTCCTGCTCTCCCGAGGCATTTCCAAAGCACACCATTCCACCCCGTTTCTCAGAAGGAAATGTGGCAGGAAATGTGGCCATCAGTCATTGGACCACTCTGAGACTGGTCATCATCCTCATATCCATTTACCGGGCTGTATTGCTGTTGCTGCCGCCAAGTCGCTTCAGTCATGTCTGACTCTGTGCGATACCATAGACGGCAGCCCACCAGGCTCCGCCGACCCTGGGATTCTCCAGGCAAGAACACTGGAATGGGTTGCCATTTCCTTCTCCAATGCATGAAAGTGAAAAGTGAAAGTGAAGTCGCTCAGTCGTGTCTGACTCTTAGCGACCCCATGGACTGCAGCCTACCAGGCTCCTCTGTTCATGGGATATTCCAGGCAAGAGTACTGGAGTTGGTTGCCATTGCTTTCTCCACCAGGCTGTATTGGGTTATGTTTATTATTATTATTATTATTATTATTTTAACTTTGTAAGAATTGTCTGGATGTTCTTTCTTAGTCATTTTATTAGTCATTCAACTTTTTTGGCTTTTTTGAGATGGATGAAAAACAGATCACTTTGAGGCAGTGGGTCAGATGGAGGTGGCTGACTGGGTAACTGTATCCCCGCTGAGTCAGCTGTCTGCTCAAACAGCTAAGAGCTGAAGAATGCTGATGACCTGTCACCGGCCAGCGTCACATTAACTTGAAATTCCGTTTCTGCTCCTCAGTTGTGGGAACTTGGACGTCTTTGGTGGATTGTTGGAAACCACTCCAAGCATTGTATTGATTGGATTATGGAGCCTGGAATTGTCAGTTATCCCCTAAAGTGGCATTTTCCATTCAAGGCTGAGGCATAAAAATTGTGAAATGGGATGGTTCAAAAAGGTAGGATTCGATGCTGTTTTTTCTTAGAAAGGGAAAGCCAGGCTCTGACAGACTCTCTGATGCGCCGAGGCTCTCCAACAGTTGGCAAAACGGGGGCAAGGTTTGTACTTCCTACTCATTGGTCATGCAGCCTCCAACCCCCTGGGCCTTATTGCCTTTCTGCTAAAACTGTCTGGACAGCTGTTTGTTTTGTTGGTTCTTCTTCCTTGATTGGAGAGACAATCTCAGTATCAAGGGTGATGGCTGCCTCAAAATGCCCTTGGCCCCTCGTCTCTTCATCATATCTCTGAATCACATTATAACCTTGGGAAAGAAGTCTTGTAAGTATGTTTGTTCTCTGATATCTGTGTGTTCTGTACATTAGGTGTCTTGGGTGATGGATAAGGGGTTACTTTGCCTCCCTACAGTACCATACACAATGAAAGAATAATGCTTTGTAAATGAGGATGTTTATCTTATTGTGCTACCACAACTTCAACTTCAACTTCCTTTTTTTTTTTTTTTTTAACTTCTTTAAATTGGGCATAGTCTTAGAAGATGATTTGAAAGTAGGGGGCAGGGATGGGGGTGATATTTGCTTTAACAGAGTTTGGCCTCTTGTATTTTTTTAAGTAAGGAGTATAGGCCTTCCTCAAAGACCTGTGGTAAAAAGGCTTTTGTTGCTAGTTGGAATATTGGGACCCAGAGAATTCTCTGGAAGAGAGCTTTGACCTGCCTCTGGTGGGATTTCATGTTTCGTTCCACAGACCAATTATTTTAAACAGTACTTTTAAACCAGCGTTAAGACCATTGGTTTTTTCAAAACTTATTTCTCCCTTTTTACTCTTGCGTTTCCTTCCCTTTTCAATAATAGAGGACTTTTCTGTTTTACAGTTAAAGCTACTACCTTTTTCTTAATTTTAAAGCAGGCAGAAATCATCACTGACTAGGCATCTCAGAGAATTGCAGTTAATATTGTGACCTAGTTGGTTTCTTCATTTTTAGAAAATTTTGTTTCATTTTTTCCCCCATCAGCTCTGTATGCTGATTTTTGTAACCTTAATCTCTCACGGAAAATATGGACCCTATCCATTCACATGACGATGATGTCTGGTTTCACCATGTTGTCACTTTCCGTGGAATATCACCACTGGGAAACTGAGACTTGAGTTTGCTATTCTCCTTCATCTGCAGGACCCGCCATTGTCAAAAGTTATAGTGACAAGTTTCTTGTTAGTAGCCTCATCACTGTGAATGTGATTCTTGTTCTCATCCAGTAGAGAGCCTTGGTTACCCACAACCCACTTCCAGCTTTTGATCAGATACATAGGGATCACCTATCAAGTGTGAAGATGAAATAATATCATTTGTTTACCACCTTGAGTTGTTTACCACAGGCTGTGAAAAATATGTTTTGAATTTAAAAGTGCAAAAAACAAGTGTACCAGCTATCAAAAAGTTCTCCCTGCAAAGTAAACATGTTTATAGAGCAAGACTCAAAACAAAATACTTGATCACGATAAGCCCAGCCAATGGAAAGAAAGTAAACGTGTTTACCACGAAAACCTTATAAAGAGCCCAGATGGCAGCTAGCCCTCTGCTCGCTTGACTGTTCTTCACAGGAGCAGCTAGGCTCCCCTGGGCTTCAAGGATGCATGAAGCTCTTGCCCTGCCGGGAGGCGGCTCCCTTTTCAAGCCCTGCTCTCTTAGCGTAGCCCAACTTGCCAGCGAGGGTGGAAGGCTTGTTTTTTGTGCCACTAAGCTGAACCTCTATTGGAAGGTATTTGTGAAACTAAGCCTCGAGTTCCCATAAATCTTAAGTAGCAACTTACATAGATGACTGCCAAGTAGGCTTATGGGGAATCTTATCTTTTTGGCACATATAATAACCTTCTGTGTCCTGGGCACTGTAGTGAAGACATCTAGGATATAAACCATGAGTCACACCGAAGCCTGGCTTCACCCAGCTCATTCAGGTGAAGGAACCAAAGGGCTCAAGCAGGAAGTTGGTGGAAAAGACATAGTCATCCTGAGTGATAACAGGGATTTTGGGGGTTATGTGGAAAATGAGCCTTAGATGCTGTAAAAGAGAGAAAGCTTAGAAGGGAGATGATGAATTGTGCATGTGGTAAAGAGGTACGGATTTGAGTTATGGTGCCTTTTCTCATTGCAGTCAAGGAGCAAATTCGGGAGAAATGACCGTGTGAGTGTTGGCTCCATGCAGGGTCATTAGTGAATTTCAGAGTTCAAGGTCTTTGAAGTGGAACAGTTCTAAGGAATGGTGAAATCAAAGTTTTGGCCATGCCTTCTGATGTAGAGGAAATGGTAGTGGTTAATTAGAACTTAATGTACCCTTAACTCTCGGCAGATATTATCCCAATTTTCAGGTATGGAGGAACTTGCCCAAGGGTATAACTAGTAAGTGGCATGGTTAGGATGGGACATGAGCAGTTAGCCTGAGCTCTCAACTAATGCAGTATACTGCTTCTCAAATAGGCTGAAAGCTTTCAGGATAAGTTAAGATAACCCAGCGTGTATTCATTTACTTGAACAGTTGGCAGTTTTTGTGTTTGTTTGTTTGTTTGTTTGTTTTTGAGTGGTATCTTATCTGAACCAGGCCTGATGTAAGCCTTGGCCAGGATGTTGGAAGGGCCATCTTCATGGCTATTGGGGTTGATAAAAGTGGTCACACTGAAGGAATGTAGACCAAAACTGTTAACCAGATACTGAGACATCTGAGACAGGTGTCGAAGTGCATTTGACATTTAGAGTTAAAAGCTGTATGGGTGGGTTGGAAGCAGTGGTTCCCTCACATACGGTCATCAAGAGAAGGGTTCTGAAGAGTCAGGGAATCACAGTGGAGAGGAATGATAGTATTCTCCACGGGGGTAGATGGTAGGCAAGGGAGACTATTAGCAGAGCCATAACTTGGCTGTAAGAAAACAAAGAAAGGCCAACTCTTCCCTCTTTGCATGAAGTCAAGGGGTGTTGAGTGAATGCCTTCTGGGAAAGGTAAAAGGGATCTGTTTGAGTAAAAAGGAAAGTGTCCATATTGTTCATGATGTTGATCTTGGAAGGTGGTGGAAAGAAATGAGCACTGGGGCTTCCCTAGTGGCTCAGTGGTAAAGAATCTGCTTGCCAGTGCAGGGCCCTGGCTTTGACCCCTGCCCTGGGAACAGCGCACTTGCCATGGGGCAGCTAAGCCCGTGCACCGCAACTATTGAGCCTGTGCTCTAGAGCTCGGGATCTGCAGTTACCGAGCCTCCAAGCCTCACCCACTAAAGCCTGCGTGCCCTGGAGCCTGTGATCTACAGCAAGAGAGGCCGCTGCAGTGAGAAGGCCACACGTGCAACTAGAGAAAGTCCATGCAGCGGCAAAGACCCAGTGCAGCCATAAATACATATAATTATTTTTTTTAAAAAAAGAAATAATGTTAACTGGATAAATTTTTTTAAAAAAGTGAGCTTTGGAGCCAGGATACAGGATAAAATGGGGTTCTAGAATGCCTGGGAGGCAACAGGATGATGGTTGAATTCAAGGAATTCACACTCTTTGAATTGGGGGTGACAGTTAAGTCACTTGTTATCAATGTCAGGGTTCAGATGGAAGCTGGGTTCTTCTTGGGGAGATGGGGGGAAGCGGACAAATAGAACTGGAGGGCCAGCCTTCAAGTTTTAAATGGAATGTTTAGGGGATTTTCAGTGAAGAAGAGCGATAAACAAAAAAGGTTGCTGGATAAGCCTCAGTGAACTAGAAAAGTAATTACTTAGCAACTGTATTTCCCCATGTGTTCTAATTAATCTAATGGGTTTACTTAAAAACTTGTTTTTGAACATAGATACCAGCAAGTCCTCTGGTGAGTTGGAGTAAATCTTATTAGTGAAAGTTAAGTAAAAGTAACAGTGATTAGTTCTTGGGAACTTAGTTGAAATGAAGTCAAGTGGGCCCAGTGAAGCCACAGATGTTGATGGTGGTGGCTCATTTGGTTTAAACTTGGGTGGTGGTTTTGATTAGAACTTTAGAACTTAGCTGTTCAGATAGATGCTTATTTAGGGTGCATTTGAGGTTACAGTTTTTTAAAAACAGATGTATTATTTGTTCTTCTTCTCCAAGCCTTATTAATCAAGGCAGATTGGCATTTTATTTGTGAGCTGACAGCACGCACCTTTTTTTCCCGCAGCCTATTTGCTTTCTGAACTGGATTCAGCATTGTCAGAAAGTTATTCACGGGAGTTGGTGATGGAGTCTGCTCCACCCACTTCTGTTCCATTTCTATTTTGGTGGAATTTGCAACAAAGGAAACTAAGTTAGTAAATTAGAGAAGGATTGAAGCTCTCACAAATGCTGTCCTTCTTATCAGGTTGTATAACCGATTAGACAGAGTGGTCCCACTCTTCCTGTGGAACAGGGCCCTGAAGGAACACAGGTGCAAACCCCAGCAGGTGGCCTTGGCCGTGACCTCCCAGGTCTTCTGACCTATCTGATGGAGCTACATTAAGTAATCTATAAAGATATTTATATGTATATGTATGTATACTCATCCATCCATACATATTTGTGTGTATATGCGTGTGTATGTGCACATATACTTATTTATGTGAGTCTAAAAGTTTCACATACAGCATTCTAATGGATTTGAGTTTTGGATCAGTGTTCCTGCAGAAAGTCCCTCCTGGGTCTGAGAGGACAAGGGAAGGGGCACATAATGGAGCCTGGAGAGAGAAACTTCAGGGATAGGGCTGCCTGGCAGGAGCTGTGATCTTTCTATAGTCAACCTCCAGTGCCCTGGCGGGGAGAAATCTGGGCAATAAATGCCCCATCTTCTCTGTCTGCCTGAGATGAGACCTCCATTGGTTGTACCAGCTGGAAGCCAGAGGATAAGAGTACTTGTTGATGCATCACACACGGTAGCTTTCCAAGACACAGGGCAAGGTGAGGGATTGGGGCGGCGTGGCAGGTGGAGGATCTGAAGAAATAAATGGAAAATCGCCCATCCAGTACATTTTGTTCTGTGACCTCCTTTGGGTATGACTCTGCCAGACTTGCTTGGATAATGCGTGGGAGAGGTTGATGTCAGATGGGGTCCCAGATCTCCAGAACAGCAAGAAAGCACCTAGTTTGATACAGCTTTGCTTTCCAAAGCATGGTGTCTGGACCAGTAGTACCAGCCTCATGTGGGCACTCGCTGGAGATTTTCAGGCCCTGCCCTGTACCTACGGAATGAGACAACCGGGGGAGGGGCCCAGCAATCTGTCTTTTATCAGCTCTCCTGGAGATTCTGCTGCATTTCCAAGACTGAGAACCACAGCTGGATGTCTTGAGGTGTTGGATGACCAGCAAAACATGTCAGTTTACTAAGATGACCACGATTATCTTGCTTGGAAATGCCAGTGACAAGCATGTTGTCTGTTTGAGTCCCCTGCTTGGAAACTCTGCAGACTCCTAATCTTTTTTATTCTTAGGATAGGCTCTCTTCAAAACAAGTGGAATAATGGATAACACATAGGCCATGGGGGCTCATACCCCCAGCATTTCTCGCCTTTCATTTCCAAGTCCTCCTTTCAGCCATGCAAAGAAGTACCCAGCAGGCCTCAGACTTTGGAGGTTGTTTTTGAAAAACAGATGCAAATACTGCCTCTGCTGTTGTTGTTTTCCTGGTGCCTGGCAGTGTTTGGTAAACAACTTGATTGCTAGGTCTTGGCCTCAGGGAACCACAGCTGCTCTTTCCAGCTCCCTGCAGACTTTTGTACCGAGCAAGGATTGCTTCAGGGAAAAATAAACAGGGGAGAACAAAACAAGAAACAAGAAAACAGCACTGTTGTTCTGTGGCTGCCTCTACCTGTTTTCCTGGAGCTGTTTTGCAGCCACAGGCCCTGAGCTTTGATTCCTAACTTGAAAACACAAGGCAAAAACCCCACAGCACCACAGGCTCCTTTCTCTGTTGGTTAGAGGGCCGAGTGGCCGCCTCTGCTGAACTTGGAAAGCCTGTTGTAGAAGCCACTGGAAGGATCTGTGCATTTTGAAATATGTGAATTGAAAAAGGAGAAAGCTTCATTCTTTCTAATGACCCCCAAGATGGTAATCTGGCTTTTCAAATCTCCAAGAAAACAGATTGAATATGGCACAATTAATGGTTCAACACTTCTAGGCTTTTCTCAAAAATATCTTAATGGGCTTTTAATTTATTGCAGCTCCTGACTAGCAGGCTTGAGGCAGAGTTGCTGTTGACCCCTCGGGGCCAAGGTGCTGTCTGAGGTGTAAGTGAAATAGAAGAGAACAAAGGCCAACTGGAGAGTCTGCCTTGACCTCTCTGGGCTGAGCCCCTGGGACTTGCTGGGTTGCTGGCCCTGCAGAGGCGCAGTGCACTACAGAGTAGAGACCGGGGCGCATCTTCCTCAGAGTTCCCTGGAAGAGCTGGTCAAAATGCAGATTCCTTGGACTCCAGATTGAGACTCTGGAATCTGGGGGTAGGAATCTGCATTTCATGATAGTGTCCTGATTGTGTGTCACTGTTGTAGTCCAGGACGTTGGTGATTGACAGCCAGTGTGAACCAGTGAACCTAAGTGGGAAGCAAGCAATGGTTTTGCCAAACTTTTTAAAATTTCGAGACCTATATGTCATTATAATGTATTAACTTTTATTTACTCACAAGTTCTTGATTTTTTGGCTCCCTCTGCTTAAATCAGGCAAGCTTTTTTCTGCAGTCTTTCTCTTTGTGCCTAAAATGCATCTTTCTGAATGTCCTTGTAGAGAGATCGTAAACTTTTGATTGTCTGAAAAGATCTTTATTTTGAAAGAATTTTTCTGGACATGCATGCAGTTCCAGGTAGATGGTTTTTGCCTCTGGGTGGTGTTCTGGATAATTTAATTTGGAAACTGGTTTTCGGGAGGGTTTTCTCTTCTTTTCCTTTTAAATTTCAGTTGCTATATATTTCATTTCTAGAGGTCAGAGCTTTGGTTAGAGTTACAGAGCTTGATTTTATAGTATATGTGTATCGCATGTATATGTATACTGTATGTATTTTATAGTATATGTACTATATGCTGCTGCTGCTGTTAAGTCGCTTCAGTTGTGTCCGACTCTTTGTGACCCCATAGATGGCAGCCCACCAGGCTCTCCCTTCCCTGGGATTCTCCAGGCAAGAACACTGAAGTGGCTTGCCGTTTCCTTCTCCAATGCATGAAAGTGAAAAGTGAAAGTGGAGTCGCTCAGTCATGTCCGACTCTTAGCGACTCCATGGACTGCAGCCTACCAGGCTCCTCCGTCCATGGGATTTTCCAGGCAAAAGTGCTGGAGTGGGGTGCCATTGATACATATAAAACTATAGTATAGTTGATGTGGTGTTTTGGTTAGAGTTGCACAACTTGTATTTTGTAGTATATATGTATGTATATGTATGTATTGTTCAGTCGCTAATGCATCTCTTGCATTGCAGGTGGGTTCTTTACTGCTGAGCCACCAAGGAAATCCATATATGTATTATAGAATGTGTGTGTGTGTGTGTATATATATATATATATATATATATATATATATATATATATATATATATATATATATATATACATATGTGTATATGGACTTCCCTCGTGGCTCAGACGGTAAAGCGTCTGCCTACAACGTGGGAGACCTGGGTTCAATCCCTGGGTCAGGAAGATCTCCTGGAGAAGGAAGTGGTAACCCACTCCAGTATTCTTGCCTGGAAAATCCCATGGATGGAGAAGCCTGGTAGGCTACAGTCCATGGAGTCGCAAAGGGTCAGACACGACTGAGCGACTTCACTTCACTTCATATTTGTATATATGTGTGTGTGTGTACATGGGGCTTCCCTTATAGCTCAGGTAGGAAAGACTGCCTGTAATGCAGAAGACCTGTGTTCGGTTCCTGGGTCAGGAAGATGCCCTGGAGAAGGAAATGACAACTCACTCTAGTATTCTTGCCTGAAGAATCTCATGGATAGAGGAGCCTAGCGGGCTACAGTCCATGGGATCACAAGAGTCGGACACAATTTAGCGACTAAACCACCATCATATATATATACACACACACACATATATACACACACAGTGTTTATTTTATATGGTATATATTATACTATACATACAAAACCATATATATTATATAGTATTTTGATTAGAGTTGCAGAGCTTGTATTTTATAGTATATGTGTATATGTATATTGTTTGTGTATAGAGAGTATATTTATAGTGTATATGCACTGTACAAATAAATATAAATTGTAGTATATCATTTATATAGTATTTTGGTTAGAGTTATAGAACTGATGTTTTATAGTATATATATGTATTTGTGTATGTATATACTATATGTGCCTATACAAAGTGTGTAGTATATATAGTGTGCAAATACATATAAAAACTATATATAATGTACATAGATTATGTAGTATTTTGGTTAAAGAGCTTGTATTTATAGCATATAGTATATGCATGTGATTTATACATACTATATACAGAATATTTATAGTGTATTTCCTGTACATATGCAAACTGTAATATATCATTCATACAGCATTCTGGTTAGAATTATAGAACTCACTGTGTATATATGTGTCTATGTATATATGTACTATATGTGTCTGAAGAGAGTGTATCGTATATATAGTGTAAGTACATTTAAAACTTCGTATCTATCGTTCATACAGTATTTTGGTTCGAGTTGCACAGCTTGATGGAGATGAAATTTAGTCTTGAGTCGGTTGAATTCTTAACAGAGCACACAAAACGAAAAAATGTCCACACACCACAGTGATAGTTTGTCCTTTATTTTTTTAATATGCCTGGTGACACTAACGTTTTAGGAAGTCAAGCTGATGAACACTGATGATACTCTTAGGCTTTGTTTAACCACCTTCGTCTTAGCTAAAAGTCAGCCTCTGTGTGCATCCAGGGTGGAAGTCCTGCATGATCCGTCTCTTTTCATAGCCGTTCTTGCACTACTTGGTTCTTTAACCCACCTGTAAACCTTTGGCTGGGTTTCCCAGGTGACTCGGTGGTAAAGAATCCGCCTGCCAATGCAGCAGAAGTCAGTTTGACCCCTGGGTGGGGAAGATCCTGTGGAGAAGGAAATGGCAACCCACTCCAGTGTTCTTGTCTGGGAAATCCTATGGACAGAGGAGCCTGGTGAGACCGTCTGTGGGGTCACAGAGAGTTGGACATGACTTAGCAACTACACAACAACACAAAGCCTTTTACTACGATATTCCGTTTTGGAGGAATTCCTTTGCAGTCCTGCTTCCGTTTTCCTTCCAAAGCTTGAAAACCTCCAGATTCCTCTCAAAATCCCTTATCTGCCCAGATACCTAGCATCTTTTTATGTGCTCACTTATGTGGCTTCTCTGTGCTTCCAGATCCCTCTTGAATCACAGACCAGAGCTGTGTTCCCAGCCATCATTTGGTATAGGGGTTGCAAGGGTTCTTTTTCTTGCTTTTTTCCCTTTAAATTAAATGTGTACTATTAAAAGGTTAGCTGCTATCTTTTAAACATGAGGAAATTTTACAAAATAGTGATTTGGATTCTTGCCTTTGATTTTAGAATTGAAAGCTCTTACAGCCTGGGGTTTATGTTGTCACAGGGCAGTAATGGGCTTGTGGGGCCACTGGCTGCTCTCTTAGCTAAGAGAGCCTGCAGCCTGCAGCCTCCCTTACCACTCCCTGGATCTTTTACCTGGTTTGTCTTGCTCACTCATATTATCTGCCTGTTTATTGTAGATGCCTTAGCTTTCCCAATACGAGCAAGGAAGCTCAGGTTGGAAAGGTCTATCCTCTACAAAGCCTTATAGCCAAAACTCACTCAAGCAAGCCCCAGTCAGAAAAATGTCTAGTGCAAGGTAGGCAACTCAACATTTTGTGTTAATATATCGACGAGAAAAAGATGGATTTCTTCTGACTGCAAGTTTTGTCGAGTCAAGTTCCTAATAGCTGTGTGATATTGGACAAGTTACTAAAACTTTCTGTGCCTCGGTTTTCTTATCTGCATGTAAGAGTGTCTTTGTGGTAAGAATAGAGTTAAATGAAATGACTGTTGTAAAATACTGAAAAAAATATCCAATGCAGTGTGTATTTTCAGTGAATGGCAATTGTATGCTTAGAGGATCCTGAGAATTCGTTCTTTAAGTTGTTGGTTTGTTTACTGACTCGGTCTTCTTGCGTGGCTGCTATGAGCCAGGCATTTTTCTAAATTTTTGGAAGACAGTGAAGAATATAACAGCGAAGTTTCCTTATCATTTGGAGCTTATGGTCTAGTGAAGAGGACAAGTGAGGAAATGAGAAAAAAGTTTATAGGTGATGACAAGACCTCTGAGGACAGCAAATAGAATGATTTAATTGGGGGTGATAGGAAACCTAGCTTAAGTATGCAAGTGAGACTGCATGCTTGAAGAGGCCTTTGCCTAGAAGACCCTGTGATGAGAAGGAGCCATTTGTCTAAGGAGTAAGCTCATGGCATTCCAGGCACTTGGGAAAGCCAGTGCAGCAAGCGTGAGGTAGGAAAACCCTTGGCTTCTTGAAATGGATGTCCGCCCACTGCATCCACGTTGTAGCTGAGGATTGAGCTGATGGCTGGTGGTGGTGTCAGAGAAGTAGAAAGTGCCTGGATGATGCAGGGCCTTCTAGGCCAGAGAAAGAAAAAGATTTTGTCCTGAAGATGGTGGGCATTTTCAGCCCCTTTCTTTTTGCTACATGACATCAGCTTAGTAGGTTTGCAGAGCTTCCCTGAGTCTTGAAAATGCTTCTTGTATCTCAAGGCTCCTTGGAGTTTAGACACAGGGGCTTTATCATTTTGAGACAAACTGTCCTCTGTAATTGGCCCTATCCAATTACCTGGTAGTTCGGTAGAAATACAGAATCTCAGGCCCAATTCCAGAGACACTGAACCAGTGTCTCTGGGAATGGCCCAGGAATCTGTATTTAGACAGGTCTTCAAGTTATTCTTATGTATACTAAAGTTTGAGAAACACTCATCTGTAACACATGTGGGCACATTTCCGTAGGAGTTGGAGCTGTAGTTTTGGGAGAGGAATGGACGCCTTCCACGGTCACCCAGTGGGTGTTGTCAGCTGCCAAGGCTGCAGGTGTACCAAAGTGTGGCACTAGTGCCAAGGTGAGAACGCCTCTGTGCATGTGCAAAATCCTCTGCCCGCTGCTCAGTTTTGGTGTTGATGGAAGATTCATGGTAAAAACCTTCTTTTTTAATCTGGAAGCTTGGAGGAAAAGCTAATAGTTATAGGCTTTATCCAAAAACGCTAAGATGCTATGAAGTAGAAGGGACATGAAAAGCATCAATTAGTGACCTGACCTTGCTGATGAAAGGACTGGAATCCTGAGGTATTAAATGACTTTCCTGGAGCCACATGATTGATGACAATGCTGGGTCCAGAATTCAGCCTTCTCCACTTGGTCATCTACACATTACATGATGTGTTTTTTCTTGATGGAACTATCTCCAAGAAACATCTCTTGCCCCTTATATGTAATTCATAAATGTTTGTAGAATTATTTTGGAGGAAAATGATTATAGTTACTTCTCTTCCTAGTTTTGATGTTTATTATTATTTTTGAAGCAATTTTTATTTTTACATGTTTTTATCTTCTAGTAAAGAGAGTTACTTAATATGAATCAGTATGTTTATCCATGTCAGATTTGAGTTAAAACAGCTTATTGTTACTGAGCACTTTATAATTGGACAAAAATGCTATTTTTGTTATGCCAACATATGTGAAATATTTGGCACAAAGTCTGCAATAAACAACAACCTCTCAGTGTATGTGTTGAAGTAATTGGTATCTGTATCTTTCAAAACATTATTTCCGGTTTATATTTTACAGCATCACATTTGATATATCGACATACCTCATTTGAAAGGTGTTTTCCCCTACCTCTAGGTTCTATGTCTATAGCGCTGTTTTCAAGTTTAAGGAAGTGGTGGTTTTAGAAGTTACATCTTAGTTATGTGTAAAAAAATATTTTTGTATTGCAGTGTCCCAGGAGCTTTTGCTGACAATTCCAGTTTCCAAACGAAACATTTGGGCAATGGTGAAGGCTTCAATACCTTCTCACATTTGCTGTCAACAATGAATGGACGGATGTGATGCCTGCTGGTCGAAAGGGTGAGTGAACATTTAAGATTATCCGTCTGAAAATTCACAAGGCCAAATGTGGCCTGAAGGGGTCCTGCCCAATGCAGGAAACTGAAAAAAAAATCCCAAGTTCATCGGAACAGCTACACTGAAGATGAGAGACTGTCATTGAGAAAGAACAGACACGATCACTGCTTTCTGGTAGAACCTTTTGGGATAACTTGTACACTGATCTGAGAATTTATAAAAGGTGTAATAGGACACAGGAGAACTTTCTTTGTTTATGTGATTCTTTTAAGCATAATCTGAAGGACAGCCTACCTAAGTTACGAGCTACATGCACGGTATAGAGAGTAATTGCATTTCTTTTGTCTCATTACAGTTCGATGGTGAAATGAGCTACCATGAAATAAGGCCATGATGGCCTCATTTTGAGTGGTGGGAGGGGGAGTTAAGTCTGGTTTGTTCATTGAGAAGGTCCCATCCCAAGACTTCCGCATGACTGGGGTTCTTGAGAAAGCGAAAGGGTCGGGAATTGTGGACTGTTAACAGATTTGCAGATAGACTTATGAGCGCTTTTTCCTATCGTAGTTCTCCTCATCAGATTACTCATTGTAATTTTTAGGGGAGGGTGTCAGGAGAGGTTTGATGGTCTTTTTCTGTTACGCGTGTTTTCCATATTTGATGACATCTGCCATGTTCCTCAGAACTTGCTGGCCACCCTGCAGTAATGACTTGCCTTTATCAGAGACAAGAATTGGTTGAGGCTAGCTGTTCTGGGTAAAAACTCTGACATCATCCAATGGTAGCTTTGTCATAAAATGGGGTCAACTTTATGGGAAATCTTTTGGTTTCAGTTTTGTAGCGAGTGGCATTTAATAATAAGAACCATTGATATAAATTCACTTTGTTTGTCTTAGTGGAGCTATATTTGAAACAGATTCTATTTAATGGAGGTAAGTACAGTGAAGTAGAAAGAGTACTGTATTAAAAATTGGGAGACCTAATAGCTAGCTGACATGGGAAAGTTAGTCTCTGTTTTAATTTACTGTATTTAAAATAAAGCAGGTTGGTTAAAATGTCGTATTTGTCATTGCTAATGAGGCCCTGGAAGATGTCTGTTTAAGTCCCCTTATTTTACAGGTGGAGCGTCTGCAGCCCAGAAAGTCTAATTGAGTTGCCTATGTCCCTGGGCTTAGTCAGAGCCAGGTTTTTTTTTTTTTTTTTTCATCAGTGATTCTCTCTAGCTTATCTCAATTATCGAGTGTGACATCCAAGCTCTGCAGTTTTGTAAACCTTCTTTGCTGATATGTGTCTCTTTAAGCTTTTGTTTTACATTCAGCTGCTTTGGGCCATATTTGGCTTCCCTGGTGGCTCAGAGGTTAAAGCGTTTGCCTGGAATGAGGGAGACGTGGGTTTGATCCCTGGGTCGGGAAGATCCCCTGGAGAAGGAAATGGCAACCCACTCCAGTACTCTTGCCTGGAGAATCCCATGGAGGGAGGAGCCTGGTAGGTTACAGTCCATGGGGTCGCAGAGTCGGACATGACTGAGCGACTTCACTTTCACTTTTTAAAGATTTTACAGTTGGAGGTCGTTTTGGCAAATCCTTCCTGTTTCGTAGATTAAAAAAGCTGTGGTGAAGCAGCCAGCCCAAGTGTCAGAGACCAGATGATCCTCAAAGAGCCTGAGGGCTTTAAAACTCACTTCACCTAGGCTCCTTTGGTATCTGATTGCTTATCACATTTCATTCTGCTGGAGCTGGAGATAGAGGGAAAACAGAGTCATGTCTCTTCCTATTATAGTATTCTTTCACTGGCAAGTAATAAAGCAAGTAGAAATCAATAACACATAAGGCAAGGATGTACACCATGAAAAGAAATGGTTAATGGAGTCATGGAATTTTAGATCTGTTAGGGTGCTTCGATGATCTTGTGGGATGGTCCTGGGCAAGTCCTATGGTTCCTTCTGTGAAGCTCTTCTGAGGTTTTCCGTTGCTGTGATAGACTTTTATAAGTGGTCCGTAGACCAGTGAGCAACTAGCAGGCATTATAAAAAATTATATCTTTGGGGATTCAGGTAGAGTTGAGAACAGAGCCTGGGTCTGTCTTATGTAAACATGAGAATTCATAGAAGTGGTTGCACTTCTGAAGGTATTGAGTTAGCAATAAAACTCAGGTTTGTGGTTACCTGTCATCTCCGTCTTCAGTATTGAGAGGGTCCAACTCAATCTCACTATCATAAATTAATGTATGAAATTGAACAAAACTAAATGAATGGATTTATTGAGGAGTACGCTCATTTTGTTCATTAATTTCATTTGGGTAAGGCCTTCTATTTGAAAAACCAGGTTAAAGAACTATAATGAAAATGCTATCTCTTGTATTGATATTAGGCCCAGACACATACCAGTTTTTTTCCGAGGAAGGAATTTGCTTCATATTTATCAGATTGTGATCAATTTGCCTTCACTATATTTTTAGTAGGAAATGAAGATCCCTGAAATCTGATGAACTGGGGTATGTTTTGTGATTCTCTATCCTTTTTTAGCCTCAAAGCACACCTTTGAGATTTGTTTAAAGGACTAATTTTCTTCCTCCATGATGCAGTAATCTGGCCTGTGATGCACTGCACATCTGGCAGCTAGTTAATCCTTCTGTTGTCAAAAATGTATTCATAGTCATACATTCAAAAATGTATTCATTCTTATGGCTTTTAGAACTTTTAGAACAACTCATTGAGTAGCCAAAAGAAGCACCAGTTAATTGTTACAGCTGATAATTTGGAGTCTTTAGGCACGAAATCACCTCCAGTTCTGAGTGAAATGTTTCATGATAAGTGACCTCATGATAGAACAAGGTCCCAGTCACAGGAACAGGAAGCTGGAACAACAGATTCCTTACTCCAGTGCATGGAAGTGTTACCACATGAGAAGACGTTTGGACAACCACATGATTATGGCAGAATTTTTCGTTCAGAAAACAGGTAGTTGGGTAATGTAGTCAATTTGTATTGGTGATAACCATGTGTGTACCAAATGTGTGTACCAAATGCTTGTGTAATAAATCAGCTTAGGGTCAGGATCCAGAGAGAGAAAGGCTGAGCACTTGAGAGGTCTCTTGGTGATGTGATTCTTTAATGCCATCCCTTGCCAGCAGGGGATCAGAGGTGACTCCTGCTTCCCTGGTGTGAAGCTTTAGTTGTTATTGGTGCCTATCTGATGCACATCACGAGACTCCAAGAGTGAAGAGCAGGTAAGTCTGCTGCCTATTTAATAGGCAGTTAGCCACAGTGTTATTAATAAATGTGATAACAACAGTCTGGATTTTCATAGAGTTTTCCTGAGAAGAGTTGATGGTAGATGGCAAATATGCTGGCTGGCTGGCTGTCTCCTAGCATTGCATTCTCCCTACCAATAAACTGTCCCTCGCTGGTGGATCTGAGATAAGGGCATAAATACCATGCAGCATTATTTTGTCACCAGTTACTTTTGCTTACTTGTCCATAGTTTCTCTTTGGATTTCTCTTACCAAATTTGTAGCTTTTGACCTGCTGGAAACAGGGAAAATAATTGATGTAGTTTAAGGCTTGATAGTGGACTACTTTGTGGCTGGAAGTTTCTGGAGGTTTTTAAAACTCAAGAATGTGGATTTTTGTCATTGGTTCTGAGGTGGGGTGTGGTGGTGGTGCAGCTTCTAGGAAGAGGTGAGGACCGATAGGCATCTGGGGCCAGGAGAGCTGGTCAGTGGGCTCCCCCTCTGAGCTGCCTTGTGCAGGAAGCTGGTCAGTGGGCCAAGCTACTGGCTCTGCTGAAACTTCCAGTCCCTGAAATTTTGACTTTGAAAAGTAATTTTAACAATTGCATGAACTATGTAATATGTTTTATAAGCCGGGGCGAATGATCTTAAGTATTTTGGTCTCTTTCATAACACAGTGAACCTAATATTGGTAAAAATACAGATCTTCACTCACGCCATAAAGAGAGCCTAGATTTAATAAGCAGTTATGAGTGCTGGCAGCTGCCTATCAAACTGTATAACTTGGACTCCAGCATGTGAAGACGGTGTCAACTTAAATTTTATCTCGGAAGTGTTTTTTGAAGCGTTTATTTTGCCTTTCTCTCCAGTCTCTAACCTAATGCAAGTAATGTAATTGGCTGCATATTTTCCACATAGCTAATTGGCTAGGGGCCAGGGGGGAAACCATTGTCTGGCTTGATGAAGATCAGAAATTAACATGACATTTACATGGAGGTAATGGAATATATTAGTAACCCGGTAATGCAGGACGGTGAGAGGAAGAGTGTCCATCCTTTCCTGCCCATAAGCAGCAGGAGGAGTTCTGATGACGGTGAAAGAAGCCGCTGTACCCGCCACCCCAAACCCCCCAGTAGCTCACAGCATGGCCAGGCAGTCCTTGTGTCGATTTTTCTTTGAAATTCTTAAGACAGAACTGAAAGACAAACTAATGAATTATTCCATTTGTCAATTAAAAAAGAAAATCCACCAACTACTATTGTAAGATTAAATTCCAATTAGAAGGTTGCATTTAATTCAGAAGCTATAACATTGTTTTAATGAATTCTCTCTGCGGTGACAGTTTGTGTGAGATAAATTTATATGGTGTAGGTAGGTATAAATTCATTGGATAATGTTAAACATGTTACTTCATATATATTAGCTGTGAAATTTATTTCTTCTCTAGTTATGTCCCCAAGGAGGTAGAGTCAGAGGGAAAAACATATCTTCAAAGAAAGAACCCTTTCTGTCCTTTCAGATACTGGCTCTAACACAGCCTTTTTTCTCACTTTTATTAAAAAAAAAAACTGTTAAATTTCTGCATTAACTGAATTTATGAGTCTTGGTGTATGCTATTTATAAAATTGAATATAGGTTTTATGATATAGGAAATTAGTCTAGGAATGAGAATATGATCCAATTTTGTAATAAAGGTAATCTGCATTTATATTGCAGATATTTTCCATTTTTTCTCTAAGCCCCTTATGGGATTATACACACATTTCTCTGGACATACAGATTCACTGTAAACTTTTAATGTAGTGGGCAGGCTTTTGTTCTTCTGACGTCTGCACAAAGCATCAAATCCTTTGCCTAAATCAAAAGTGACAAACATTTTGGACAAACTTTTGATTTTATAATTCCTTCACCTCTGCTGGTTCCTGTGCTCCTGGCAGACATCACTAATTGATCACATTCTCTTCTCTGCTCTGTGTGGATGTGGCATGAGAAATTATTCCATTTAAATTCTTGGAGCTAAGCTTACAAATTCAGCATTTACATGAATGTGCTCACAATCATGTCAGGCAAGTGATTTGTCTTTGAATATAGATAGTATACTTACACCAATATCTGTCACACAAGGCAGTTTTGAGAAAATTTTACACGATCCTGGCAATTACCTGGTTGTGTGACAACTGAATTTTTATATGTGTGCACCATATGTATATGGTTTGGTAGGCAGTTTATTTTGTACCTTTTAACTGGTTTTGATGTTATGTGTCTAAAGCATTATAGTTTTGTAGTTTTTTTTTTTTTTTTCAATTTCTATAACTTTGGAAAAGATGCCCTCTTGTTACCTGGGCATTAACTCAGGCTCAGACACAGCACGGAAGTGGTGGGGTGGAAACTAAACCTAGACGTTCCCTCTTCGAGTGCAGTTTCTTTCTTAAAGGGGCATGTACACGTAGCAGGTGCTGACCAGGGCCGGGCAAGTATCTTGCAATTTCCTTTTGCATATTAACCTTGGTTTTTATTGATACACTGAAACCAGCTGTACCAGCGAGGAAGGCATTCAACTATTATATTTCAAATGATATCTTCTGTGATGTAAAATTCTAGGAACTTCAACTACATGGCATATTGTTTTTGAAAATAGTAGGTTTTCTCTTCACTTGGTTCAGGTTAACCCACAGAGGTTAAGAGAAGGAAATTTCCATTCAGCTTATGTTCAAGCTGCTGCCCTACCCTGTGGAGAACTGACATCCTTTTAACTCCTTAAAAATGAGCAGTTAGCATATCTATGTACCATTTAGTTAACTTACATTTCAATTTTGCTTCAACGTATTATTTGATTGTTTAGTCATGGTAACTAGAGTTCTGGAAAATGGCTGAGAGTTAACATGTGGATTGGTAACTTGTTGAGCCACATTTGTAGGATCACATGCTTGGCTTCTGTCTAGGATGCCAAAATCTGTGAGCCCCGTTACGGTCTGACCTGGTGGTGGCTCTTGGATTCTGTTACACACAGTTTGTTCTGTATAGCACCAACCAATTGATTGGAAGAGGCTCAGGAGATGAAATCTTTTTCATCCCTCCTCATATTCTGTGAGGTTTTGGTAATAATTGTACCAATAATTTGGTAATAATTTGTACCAAATAATTATAGCAGCCAGTCATTGAGCATTTATTTTGCCTGTAGTGGTTTGGATTTTACACAAAGTATCTCATATCATCCTAACAGTGTCTCTGTATACTTGATATTATTATTCTGGTTTTATCATTGAAAAGACAGAAGCTCAGGCTCTAAGTGACTATTCAAGATCACAGAGCAGGTTTTACAAGTGGGGTTTCCCTGAAGGTGGGCCACTTTCAAAGCCTGTGTCTTAACCAGGAGAAGGCATGTGACATCCTTACCTTTGATTCCATGGTTCTCTAACAGCCTTTTATTTGATTTAGGCAGGGAAGATTTCATAGCTTCTAGTTGTCTTTAGGAAGAAGTGGAATCCAACTCATTTAAATCCAACTCATGTAGCTTAATCTACACACAGGATTTTTATAGGACAGGGATAAAAAAGGGAATAACTTCTTCCAATTTTTTTTTCAAAAACATTCCTTACTTACTGGCCTTTTCCTCTATATCTAAAATCCCCCAGATACATGTAGTTGGGCTTAGTGTTGCATGCTTCTTTCAGGTCCTCCTGTGAAATAACGATGGTCCAGGTGATGATGGCTCATGGAATCCCTAACATCCAAGCAGATGAGTTTTCTCCTTTGATACAACATGAACAGACATAGGGCCAGCAGGCCTGCTGCTCCAGGAACATGTGAAGAAAGGGAAAACCTGGGCTTCTGGGCTTCTGTGTCCAGGGCCAGAGCCAGGCAGTGGCAAGGTCAGGCCTGCCACATTGTGACGTGCATTTAGACCCCGTGTTTGAGCTGCGGGGACTTCTGCCCATGCAGGCTGGACTTGCAGGCTGGAGGGCCAGGAGGCCAGCTTCAGGCATGCTCTCTGGAGTTCTTCTTACAACAGGAGCATTCAGGTGTTATTAAGAGGGTTTTTCTTTCCAGGTTTTAGTGTGGTATATTGGACTGTGTAAGGGTGAAATGTGATGTTATTTTGCCATTTCCTTTACACATTTTCAGAAAAGAAAAAATGCAGCAGAATCTTGATCTTCTGGAATCTGGGTGATGGGTGCATGGGAGTTCATGGTACTGTTTTCTCTACTTCTTTGTATATTCTACCACTTTATGATGAAACAAGGTGTGTGTGTTGGGAGGAGGGGCATCAGTGAGCCTGGTGTTGGTAAACCAGTCACTGGGTAGAACCAGGTTTCTACTCCTCTGTCCTCTGTACCACCTTGGGCAGCCTTCAGCTGCTGGTGTAATTGAATTGATATGGAGTCTTAGGGCAAAGAGATGCTAACCTAATCAGCCAAGAGTTGAAGTAATTTTCTGGACAATACAGATAAAATAACTTTACCTGACATACAAGCATTCCCTGACTAACCTCTAAGAAATGACAGTGGTTGAGTAGCTGTCATAACTGAGCGTATGTGACATGCCAGGGGCTATGATACACCAGTTACAGAGTTTCTCTCTAGCCCTTCAGTGGGCAGTGTTTGAAAAGGTACAGAGGGGGCTGCACCCGGGGCCCACTGGACCGTCCGTTCTACTTCCAAGTCCTTGGAGCCTGTTCTTCAGTATGTGATTCAGGGGCTACCTGAATTGTGTTTATATTAGATTTCCAGACCCATACCCAGGTATAGGACTAGGGGTTGGTCTCTGAATTAGCATAGATAAACTCAAGTCCTAGCCCCCAGGCTTCACTGAGAGGGTTACCTTGGCCACATCAAGGCTGCTCTCCAAGCTTGAGCTTCCTCCTCTGCAAAATGTGGACAGTGTTAGCATCTGCCTTGTTTTCTGTGAAAAGTCCTTAGTACGTGCTTGGCACCTGGTAAGCACTAGATATGAGTTCCCGAAACTGTATTTTTAACCTTTTTGAGACATTTACAAATACCCCGACATAACTGGGAGTATTAAGGATGTAGCAATTAATGCTCCAGGTGGCATTCTTTGGTGGATATAATTTAAACCTTATATATCCTAGAAGCGTTTTTTAGGGTAATTATTAAAAACACTTTAAAAATCAGTGTTACGAGTTTTTTATGTAGGTATCTGAAAAAGAATTCTGTCATCAAAGTGTATAAGAGTTGACAAGTGTAAATATGCAGTTAGACAGTTTCAAAAAACGTGTATTATTTACTGATCAATGTAGTGTCTCCTCTGGAGCCATTACACTCAGTCATTTCCTGTCAATCTCTCCAGGCTGTTGTAATCAGACTATGGATATGCATATTAAAATACAAGAAAGTTATTGTGCATGTGTGGTGGCAGCTTTTTAATTGTTAGTAATGTTGCTGCTTTAAAAAGATATCAGGATAGTTTTCTCTTATGATGGTTAATAGTCATCAGAATTGAAGGAGGGCTTAGGGGAGCTGAAACTCAGGGTGGGCGAGCATGAGGCCCGCAGGTGCTGATTGGTATCTGTGCTTCCAGGCAGTGCCTCGTGATAAAAAGGAAGAGCTTTTTTATCTGATTTTGGTGCTGAGTACATGTAGATTCCTTTTGCTCTTTTTTCTAATGTGTTTTTGGAAAAGCTTTATAATTAAAAAAAAAATATGCTTCTGTATGTGTGTGCTGGTAAAAGAGCCATCTAACTTCTCTGTTGATAACAGGGATCAACAAACTTTCTGATCCAGAGAGGAAATATTTTGGGCTTTGCAGGCTACCTGGTCTCTTGTAACTGCTTGCTGTGTTGTAAGCAAGCAGCCATAGGTGACTAGACAACAAAGGTCCGTGTAGTCAAGGCTATGGTTTTTCCAGTGGTCATTTACGGATGTGAGAGATGGACCATAAAGAAAGCTGAGTGCCCAAGAATTGATGCTTTTGAATTGTGGTGTTGGAGAAGACTCTTGAGAATCCCTTGGACTGCAAGGAGATCAAACCAAGTCAATCCTAAAGGAAATCAACCGTGAATATTCAATGGAAGAACTGATGCTGAAGCTGAAACTCCAGTACTTTGGCCACCTGATTTGAAGAGCTGACTCACTGGAAAAGACCCTGATGCTGGGAAAGATTGAGGGAAGGAGGAGAAGGGGACAAAAGAGGATGAGATGGTTGGATGGCATCACCGACTCCATGGACATGAGTTTGAGCAAGCTCAGGGAGTTGATGATGGACAGGGAAGCCTGGGGTGCTGCAGTCCATGGGGTTGCAAAGAGTTGGACGTGACTGAGAGACCGAACTGATACGTGATCCATATGTGAATGGTCATGGCTGTGTTTCCAATAAAATTTATTTACAGTCCTTTGAATTTCTTATAATTTCCACAGATCACTAAACAGTAGCAGTAGTTTAATTTTTTCCCAGCCCTTTAAGAATGTAAAAACTGTTCTTAGTTCATGAGTGTAGGGCTCCATTTGGCCCTGGGGCCTCTGGTTTTCTGCACCTTCTTGCAGCCTGAAGCGACGTTCACCATGCTTGGGCCTGATCATTTGCTCTAAAATTTCTGGTGAAATAATAATGTCATCATGTTTTTTTCACATCTCATCTTGAGATAGGCTTGTTCTGTGTGACTGGATTATTTATTGATTTAGAGTGAAATTTAGTGAGGGTTCCTCCTCCCTTTCCTTTATTTAAAACAAGAGAAAGGTGAGCCTGAAGTAAAAATGAGGCGGAGGGAAGAAGATGAAGTGAAAGGGAAAACGAGTCACAGAAAATAAATGGATTCTGAAACTGGTATGTAAGATCTATATTCTCTTCAATACAGTGTTTTCTGGTATGTGTTGTGTATCTCACCAGTGGAATTAAGATGAAATATTTTACAGTTACAAATGGACATTTTTTAAAACTTGAGTTAGGTATTATATATATATGTATATTTATACGCACACACACACACACACATATATATATATATAATATGAAAGTGAAGTCGCTCAGTCATGTCCAACTCTTTGCGACCCTATGGACTGTAGCCCGCCAGGCTCCTCCATCCACGGGATTTTCCAGGCAAGAATACTGTAGTGGGTTGCCGTTTCCTTCTCCAGGGGATCTTCTCAACCCAGGGATCGAACTCTGGTCTCACACATTGCAGGCAGACTCTTTACCATCTGAGCCACCAGGGAATCCATATATAATATGAAATAGGTAGCAAAATACTATTAGCCCATCATTTGGTTTCTCACTGTTGCTTAAATGCAGCATTTAATAAAATTGAGAGCTTTAAGGAAAAATATAAGAATTACTTAAAAATGGTTCTTGGGCACACCAACACTCTGAGTGATTAAAGCAGAAGTTTTTTCCCCTAAATATCCCTACTTTATCAAAGGAGGAATAGAGATCAGAAGGCTTATAATGTGTGTCATTTGATTTTCTCCAAAGAAATGTCTGGAGGATCAGAATGATAAAAAATGAGACAGAAGTAGACTCACAGACAGAAAACAAATGTAACAAAGGGAAAAGGTGGGGAGATAAATTAGGAGTTTGGGATTAAGATATAAATAGTGCTATTTAGAAAATAGATGACCAACAAGGACCTACTGTATAGCATAGGGAACTCTATCAATATCTTCTAATAACCTTTAATGAAAATGAATCTAAAGGAGAATACACACACACACACACACACACAGTTGTTTTTCAGTTGCTCAGTCATGTCTGACTGCGACCCCATGGACCACAGCACTTCAGGGTTCCCTGTCCTTCACCATCTCCTGGAGCTCGCTCAAACTCACATCCATCTAGTTGGTACCCTCCAACCGTCTCATCCTCTTTTGTCCCCTTCCCCTCCCCTCAGTCTTTCTCAGCATCAGGATCTTTTCCAGCGAGTCAGCTCTTTGCATTAGGTGGCCAAAGTACTGGAGCTTCAGCTTCAGCATCAGCCCTTCCAAAGAATATTCATGGTTGATTTCCTTTACGATTGACTTGGTTTGATCCCCTTGCAGTGCAAGGGACTCTCAAGAATCTTCTCCAGTTCGAAAGCATCAATTCTTCTTTGCTCAGCCTTCTTTATGGTCCAACTCTCACGTCCGTACATGACTACTGGAAAAACCAGTTGACTATACGAACTTTCATGGGCAACATGATGCCTCTGCTTTTGAATATGTTGTTGAGGTTTGTCAACTTTTCTTCCAAGGAGCAAGTGTCTTTTAATTTCATGGCTACAGTCACAGTACACTGTGATTTTTGGAGCTCAAGAAAATAAAGTTTGTTTACTGTTTCCATTGTTTCCTGATCTGTTTGCCATGAAGTGATGGGACTGGATGCCATGATCTTAGTTTTTGAATGTTCTGTTTTAAGCCAGCTTTTTCACTCTCCTCTTTTACCTTCATCAAGAGATTCCTTTTCACTTACTGCCATTAGGGTGATGTCATCTGCATATCTGAGGTTATTGATATTTCTCTTGACAGTCGTTTCCAGCTTGAGCTTTATGCAGCCTGGCATTTTGCATGATGTACTCTGCATATAAGTTAAATAAGCAGGGTGACAATACATAGCCTTGATATACTCCTTTCTCATACAAACACACATAAACATATGTTGCACACGCATGTGTGTGTGTGTGTATAATTGAATCACTTTGTTATACACCTGGAACTAACACAACTTTGTAAATCAGCTATATTTCATTAACATTAAAAAAAAAATTTTAAAAATGTGAGCGTTCTGGAGAGAAGTTACCTCATACTGAGTCCCCTCTCCCCTTTCTGTGAAAGATGTTAATCTTTTACCTTGTAGACAGGTTGGTGAGTCAAGGCTGGGCAAACTGTGAGGAAGAGTAGGTTCGTTTAGTGGGCCTTTTTCATAGCATGGAGGCCAGGGTATAACAAACACAGCATCAAGTCAGAGAAAATATAGGACCAGAGAAGAGAAATGAACATGGATATTTTTCAAGAAAGGCCTAGGAGAATAATTTAGAGGATTATTTCTTTCTCAAATATCATGATTCAACTTACTGGGATGTGAAAGGGAATGGGTTTCTGGTTTTTAGTCAGCCATCGCTTATGAACCAAAGTATTGTTTTAGTTGGAGAATAAACATCTGGAAAGGACGATGTACCTCTAAGAAGCAAATGTTTTTACCTAAATGTAATTCAAAAAAAAAATAAAGGGAGAAAGTGGGAGAGAGAATACAACAAAGTTAGAATTATGTTGAAAGCCTTGCAAATAGTGAAAAATAAACATATTCCAAGATCCAGAACCAAGACCTAGAACCTTTAATGTATAATAAAGAGCTGAACATGGCAATTAAGAACACTGGATATTAGCCAGATTTGAATCCTGGCTCTGTCACTTGTTATCAGTATATACATGGGTAAGTTACATTTCTCTGGGCCTCAGTTTCCTGATCTTTAAAATGTGAATATTAGTAGTATCTATCATAACTCATAAATTATTGTGGATTAGATGAGTTAATACACATAGGTTGTTCAAAGAGTTGGCATGTAGTGATTTTCAGGGAACAATTTGGTTAGCTATCAGCACTGAAGTATTTCCCAAATAAAATATGTGGCTTGAGATCATTATAGCAGATTTGCCATTGTCTTTCTGGAGTGTCTCTGCAGTGTGGATTTTTATGTGTATCTGTGCCCATCGGTGATATACATCATATACATTCAGAGACTCTTAGACTTTCAGTGTCCACAGGAATAGTAAAAAGCCCGTTGCTGTCCACATGCATGCCTCACATCTTCAAAGCCATATTGGTTCTGCATGAACATCCCGCTTATTTGAGTAACTCTGGGATGGTAAACTTCTCTCCTTCAGATAGCCCATTTTATTATTGACCAGTATTTAGGACTAGGAAGTTCTTTCTTCCACTGGACTAAAATCTACCACTCACAGACATCCCACTTAATCTTTCGGTGCTTTGAAATTCTGCGAAACCCATTTCTTCTACGTGACAATCCATCAAATATCTTCAAATAGTTAACAGATCCTTTCTTAGTCTTCTGGCTAAAATCCTTTGCTTCTTCTGCTATTCCTCGTTTGGTTTTAAGCGTCCTATTGCCATCTGGGTTGTTTCTCAAGGCAACGATAGCCACAGAGGTGTATTTTTTGTTAATGTGTCTACATTTATGTGAAATTCACCTAAAAGAGCCTCTTTTCCACAAAAATGTCTTCATCATTTGGAAAAATTTTGACTTTTCTTAATTTGCCTCTTAAATCCCAAACATGGGAAGCTGGCAGGTCAAGGAATTAATGCTCAAGAATCATAAGTCTTCCCTTGAGAGTCAGTATAGGCTTCCCTTTGTTCTGAGCCAGGTGGCTGTATAGGAGCAGTGGGAGTAATGATGGTTGTAGTGACTGCAGGAGCAGCTTATTGTGGGCCTACTATGTGCCAGCTACTCCACTCAGTCCTCTCGTTGCAGTAGATTATTTAATTCTCATGACTATGAGTCTGTTCAGTTTAATTCCTATTTGCAGACGACAAACGCAGTGTCAGGGTCAAGTTGGAAGCTCATAAAAAAAACCTCAAGGATTTTTTGGTTAGTGTGATAAGAATTATTCATCCATGTAGCCTTAATCCATATAGTTTTCTAACCTGCTTAAGTAATTGTGTCATTTTGGGTGTCTTTTGCTTTATCCATTTTAATGCATGGGAAGGATACAAGTAACATAAAAATTAGCTCCCTTTGTGGGGCGAGTCTACTTTTATTCTATCAAAACTGTCAAATTATTTTTAAAGATACTGCTGTTCTGAATGGGCTGGAGCCTACACACACACACACTGAGGATGGAATACTTCTTTTGCTCCCGGCTTTTCCCAAATGACTCTCTCCCCCTCCCCTTCTCCCCACAAGACTCCCAGAGAGGGAGCCAATCACAACGTTATCGGCAGTAGAAAGATTTCAAAATACACTCATGGGCATGGGTAACTTGGGGGATGGCTGGGTGCCTCCTACAAGACTTAACACATTTCCTGAACATGGAGCCTCACCATGGCAACAGCCGTGTCACATGACACATCGGTGACACATGTAAGGTGGTGCCACAGCGCGTCCCAGGTTGAGCGCCTGTGATTCATTGTTTCCACTGACACAGTGACTGCTGCAACTCGCAGTTGGAAGGTTCTCTGGCTTCCAGTGCCATTAATGCACACTGACGCCATGGCACACGGAGGGCTCAGGGAAGGGAAGCATCAATAAATGAGTGTGCGCTGTAAACATTGCCTTCATTAGCTCTTCAGAGAGATGCATGTTCGCCATTCAAGCCCCTTGCAACTCGAATTCTTCTTTTTCTAAGCATATTTTGTTGGTAACACCTTGGAAGCTTGAAAATGATTTTATTTTTATTCATAGTTGTACCCATTTCCACTTGGCAAACTTTAGAAGAGAGTTCACGATGGCCCCCTTTTAGTATTTATTTATATTCTTCGCATGTAGCAGATTTATTGATGAAGGAATGATTCTGGGAATATTATATGTTTTTTCTCATTGTGAAATTTGCTGAATACTTTGCATAAATCAGTTGATGTTATTAGGGGTCCCTGGCACTTGTGGAGGGACATGGAGATTGTACCATATCAGGAGATGTTTCTGAAGGTCCAAGATGAGTTGTATTTTTAACATATTTTAATTTCTGAGTAATTCAGTGAGTGATTTAAAAAAGTAGATGTGGAATCTGGAAGGCATTAAAGAGATGTCAAGGACAGACGGATTTTGATTTGTAGCCTAATGAAATGTTTTGCCAACTTTTAAAGATTTTTTTTTGAGAGCAGAACTTTAATCATTTGCTTGTGTTTCTGGCATGGTAAGGTTATTCCTGGTTCTGTTACATGAGGAATCCAAAGTGAAAATGGGATAATTTTTAATTAGCAAAATTATAAAACCATTTGCAGCCAAATGTTTCTTGTCTTGTATAAACTGTGAGGTTTCACATTCTACTTTAATCATTTGGGGAAATTTCATTCTGAAGATCTGTTTCAGTTAGTGCTTTATGTATGGATACAAATTTTCAATATTAGAAATTAGTTTTCTGATTTCACTTGAATAGTCTGACAGGATTTCAGTCATGTTTATTTCTTGTGCCGATTTTGGAGGTGTCATGGTTACCTGAATTGGCTTTTTCACTAATATTCAAATCAACATTATGCATGCAAGGCTAAATAAATACTACAAGAGAAATAGCATCAGGGTGTTAGTAATGTTTCTTTGTTTTTGGGTTGTATGATTTGTATATTTCCAAATAGTTTTTGTTGAGGTAATTATTTAAATCAAAAAAGTTATGTTTTTACTATAAATATATAAAGAGAGAGATATTTTAAAAGTGTGTTTTATTAAGTAAATGAGAATAATGAGCCAAGTCCTGACAGCTTACACACAATTCTCAGAGTTTTTATTTTATGATGGTTCAATTGCATTTGATTATGAGAGTTTTACAGTTTCCTGGAGCTTTTCAGAAACGAACTTGGAAGCAAAAATTTGGTGGAAATGAGAAGGGATTTAAGTGTTCAGAATTTGAGAATGTTACTGGACTAAGGACACTTCCAGCTCCTTGAACTTCAACGTACTTATTAGCTGGGGGAGAAATGCGCATCTTATGCTGTTTCTCTGGGGTCTCCTCGGGGGTGGGGGCGGGCGCTGTGTCGCAGCCTCACAGTGCCCCAGACTCAGCAGGAAGAAGGGTGGTGGAAACCACTGGGAAGAAAGTGGCCCTACGGCCCTGGCTCTGCGGTCTGGTGGTGCATCAGTGCCCTCATCTTTAGCCCTTTGTAGAAATCAGAGGTATCTCTTACCAAGAGCAAGAGGGGAAATGAGATGTGCCAATAATTTTCCTTTAGGCTGAATAATTCCTTAATGAAACATTCTTAAACCTATATGATACCCCAGGAATGTCATATACTTAATCACTTTTTATTGAACTGTGAAAAGACCAAAGGACAGGAACCTTGAGTTTAAAACAAACAGAATAGATTAATGAGTGCTGGTTCTGTATAGAATTTAGGCAGGCAATTATAATATTGGAGGTGAAATACATGTACTTGATATAGAAATTCCTTGGAACACCCATCTAGATTTGGTTAAGATTGTCTATGTCCATGTAAAAATATTGTCAATCTGGACAATATTGATAGTCGTTTAAAACAGAATCAGATAAGAATTTCTTTGGGAAATTGTTTTTTTTTTTTCTGGGGCATAGCAATATGGTTGTCTGGAATTGTACTTTCCAGCATTTAGCACTAGCCTCCTGTGACTGCTGGGCACATGAAGTATAGCTGTGGCTTATCTGAACTGAGATGGACTAAGTGACTATGCCAAAGCCTTTGACTGTGTGGATCACAATAAACTGTGGAAAATTCTGAAAGAGATGGGAATACCAGACCACCTGACCTGACTCTTGAGAAACTTGTATGCAGGTCAGGAAGCAACAGTTAGAACTGGACATGGAACAACAGACTGGTTCCAAATAGGTAAAGGAGTGCGTCAAGGCTGTATATTGTCACCCTGCTTATTTAACTTCTATGCAGAGTACATCTTGCAAAATGCTAGGCTGGATGAAGCACAAGCTGAAATCAAGATTGCTAGGAGAAATATCAATAACCTCAGATACGCAGATGACACCACCCTTATGGCAAAAATGAAGAGGAACTAAAAAGCCTCTTGATGAAAGAAGAGAGTGAAAAAGTTGGTTTAAAGCTCAACATTCAGAAAACTAAGATCATGGTATCTGGTCCCATCACTTCATGGGAAATAGATGGGGAAACAGTGGAAACAGTGTCCGACTTTACTTTTTTGGGCTCCAAAATCACTGCAGATGGTGACTGCAGCCATGAAATTAAAAGACGCTTACTCCTTTGAAGGAGGGTTTTGACCAACCTAGACAACATATTAAAAAGCAGAGACATTACTTTGCCAACAAAGGTCCGTCTAGTCAAGGCTATGGTTTTTCCAGTGGTCATGTATGGATGTGAGAGTTGGACTGTGAAGAGAGCTGAGCACCGAAGAATTGATGCTTTTGAACTGTGGTGTTGGAGAAGACTCTTGAGAGTCCCTTGGACTGCAAGGAGATCCAACCAGTCCATCCTAAAGGAGATCAGTCCTGGGTGTTCATTGGAAGGACTGATGCTAAAGCTGAAACTCCAGTACTCTGACCACCTCATGTGAAGAGTTGACTCATTGGAAAAGACCCTGATGCTGGGAGGGATTGGGGGCAGGAGGAGAAGGGGACGACAGAGGATGAGATGGCTGGATGGTATCACTAACTCGATGAATATGAGTTTGGGTAAACTCCGGGAGTTGGTGATGGACAGGGAGGCCTGGCTTGCTGCGATTCATGTGGTTGCAAAGAGTCGAACACGACTGAGTGACTGAACTGAACTGAACTGAAGTGTATAAAACACACTGAATTTCAAAGACACTGATGGCACGTTGAAGTGATAAAATAAGATTTTGGATATACTGGATTACATAAAATGTATCATTAAAATTAATATTATCTATTTCTTATTTTTTTAATATGGCTAACTGGAAAATTAGAGATTACATATGTGGTTCCCTATTGTTTTCCTCTAATTCTTTGCATTGATCTCTGAGGAAGGCTCTCTTATCTCTCCTTGCTATTCTCTGGAACTCTGCGTTCACACGGGCATATCTTTCCTTTTCTCCTTTCCCTTTCCCTTCTCTACTTTTCTCAGTTATTGGGAAGGCCTCCTCAGACAACCATTCTGCCTTTTTGCATTTTTTTTTCCTTGGGGATGGTCTTGATCACTGCCTCCTGTGCAATATCATGAACCTCCGTCCATAGTTCTTTAGGCACTCTGTCTATCAGATCTAATCCCTTGACCTGTTTGATCCCAGATCCTTGATCCTTTATCCCAGATCCTTCCACTATATAATTGTAAGGGATTTGATTTAGGTTATACCTGAATGGTCTAGTGGTTTTCCCTACTTTCTTCAATTTAAGTCTGAATTTGGCAATAAGGAGTTGATGAGCTGAGCTACAGTCAGCTCCCGGTCTTATTTTGCTGACTGTATAGAGCTTCTCCATCTTTGGCTACAAAAATATAATCAATCTGATTTCAATATTGGCCATCTGGTGATGTCGATGTGTGAAGTCTTCTCTTGTGTTGTTGGAAGAGGATATTTGCTATGACCAGTGTTCTCTTGGCAAAACTCTGTTAGTCTTTGGCCTGCTTCATTTTGTACTACAAGGCCAGATTTGCCTGTTACTCCAGGTATCTCTTGACTTCTGACTTTTGCATTCCAGTCCCCTATGATGAAAAGGACATCTTTTGGGGGTTTTAGTTCTACAAGGTCTTGTAGGTCTTTATAGAACTGTTCAACTTCAGCTTCTTCAGCAATACTGGTCAGGGCATAGATTTGGATTGCTGTGATATTGAATGATTGCCTCAGAAACGAACAGAGGCCATTGTGTCATTTTTGAGATTGCATCCAAGTACTGCATTTTGGACTCCATTTTGGACTCCAAAGAATAGTAAGGAAAGATGAGAAAGCTTTCCTCAGTGATCAATGCAAAGAGATAGAAGAAAACAATAGAATGGGAAAGACTAGAAATCTCTTCAAGAAAATTAGAGATACCAAGGGAACATTTCATGCAAAGATGGGTTCAGTAAAGGACAGAAATGGTATGGACCCACTCCAGTATTCTTGCCTGGAGAATCTTATGGATGGAGGAGCCTGGTGGGCTACAGTCCACGGGGTCGCAAAGAGTCGGACACGACTGAGCGACTTCATTTTCACCGTTCACTTTCACAGAAGCAGAAGATATTAAGAAGAGGTGTAGGAATACACAGAAGAACTATACAAAAAAGATCTTCATGCTCCAGATAACCATAGTGGTGTGATTGCTTACTTAGAGCCAGACATCCTGGAATGCAAAGTCAAGTGGGCCTTAGGAAACATCACTATGAACAAAGCTAGTGGAGGTGATGGAATTCCAATTGAGCTATTTCACATCCTAAAAGATGATGCTGTGAAAGTGCTGCAGTCAGTATGCCAGCAAATTTGGAAAACTCAGCAGTGGCCAGGGGACTGGAAAAGGTCAGTTTTCATTCCAGTCCCAAAGAAAGGCAATGCCAAAGAATGTTCAAACTACCACACAATTGCACTTACCTCACACGCCAGCAAAGTAATGCTCAAAATTCTCTAAGCCAGGCTTCAACAGTACGTGAACTGTGAACTTCTAGATGTTCAAGCTGGATTTAGAAAAGGCAGAAGAACCAGAGATCAAATCACCAGCATCTGTTGGACCAGTGAAAAAACAAGAGAGTTCCAGAAAAAGCACCAGAGTTCTTTATTGACTACACCAAAGCCTTTGACTGTGTTTCTCACAATAAACTGTGGAAAATTCTTCAAGAGATGGGAATACCAGGCCACCTGACCTGCCTCCTGAGAAATCTGTATGCAGGTCAAGAAGCAACAGTTAGAACTGGACATACAGACTGGTTCCAAATCGGGAAAGGAGTATGTCAAGGCTGTATATTGTCACCCTGCTTATTTAACTTCTATGCAGAGTACATCTTGCAAAATGCTAGGCTGGATGAAGCACAAGCTGAAATCAAGATTGCTGGGAGAAATATCAATAACCTCAGATACGCAGATGACACCACCCTTATGGCAGAAAGCGAAGAAGAACTAAAGAGCCTCTTGATGAAAGTGAAAGAGGAAAGTGGAAAAAGTTGGCTTAAAGCTCAACATTCAGAAAACTAAGATCATGGCATCTGATCCCATCACTTCATGGCAAATGGATGGGGAAACAATGGAAACAGTGAGAGAGTTTATTTTTGAGGGCTCCAGAATCACTGCAGATGGTGACTGCAGCCATGAAATTAAAAGATACTTGCTCCTTGGAAGAAAAGCTATGACCAACCTAGACAGCATATTAAAAAGCAGAGACGTTACTTTACCAACAAAAGTCCGTGGTGTTGGAGAAGACTTGAGAGTCCCTTGGACTGCAAGGAGATGCAGCCACTCATTCCTAAAGAAAATCAGTCCTGAATATTCATTGGAAGGACTGATGCTGAAGCTGAAACTCCGATACTTCGGCCATCTGATGCGAAGAACCAACTCATTGGAAAAGACCTTGATGCTGGGAAAGATTGAAGGTGGGTGGAAAAGGGGACAAGAGAGGATGAGATGGTTGGATGGCATCACTGACGTGATGGACGTGAGTTTGAGTAGGCTCTGGGAGTTGGCGATGGACAAGGAAGCCTGGCGTTCTGTAGTCCATGGGGTCACAGAGTCAGATATGACTCTGCGACTGAACTGAACTGATGTGGTTCACTTTATGTTTCCTTTGGATACCTCGGTTAGAGGACATGTATTTTGTAGAGTTTCTGGGTGGCGCTAGTGGTAAAGAACTTGGCCACCAAGGCAGGAGACATTAGAGACATGGATTCAGTCCCTGAGTCCGCAAGATCTCCTGGAGAAGGAAATGAAAATCCATGCCTCCGATATTCTTGCCTGGGGCACCCCATAGACAGAGGAACCCGTCTGACTACAGTCTGTAGGGTTGCACAGAGTTGGACACGACTAAAGCAGCTTAGCATGCCCATGCTATAGAACGTGTATGTTCTATAACATATAAGAACATAACATATTTCTAAAAGCATCAATCTTTGAGGAATTCCTTCCTCAAAAAGGGAGTAAAATGTTGTTTCAGATGTTTTTCAAGACTAAAAAAACCCACTATTTTCATCCATTTATTGTCTAAAAAGACAACTAATTGTTTTCACTAATTTATTTAATCAGAATAGTGAGACAGAATGCTTTTCAAATTAATCCATTCATTTCATCTGCTATAAATGCAGCACCACAATAAATATTCCCTCATGGATTATAATCTGATTGTCATAAAACCTCATTCCATCATTTTGATTCTAGGTGCACTGTGCTGACATTAGCTGAAGAATCAAATAGTTATCAAACTAGTGATGTTTGACATCAGATACTAGCAGATAATCTATTTTTAAAAGTTATCTTCTATTTTGTCATGGAGACCTGTAAATCTCAAACTAGGATGTATACACCATTAGGCTTACGTTACGGTAGTTGAGATCTTGCTAAATCGTAGAACAATTTACTCTGGCATACTGTGATGCACAGGCACTTTCCCCCTGAAGATGTCTATGGGAAAAGACATCATTTTAATATTTTAAATGGCCAAATTTATGTTGGCATATAGTGCAGGGTTTTGAATGTTCACAGTGACATTCCTCCATGCTTAAGTCCCCTTTGATTTGTGCTCCCCGATTCCCCACCTTTTTCATAAATGTACTTGAGCCATCTTCCCTCTTTCCCCCACTGCCATTAAGGTAGTTTTTGGTTGAAATGTTTGAGATCAAAGTTTCTGTACTGATCATTGCCTTAAAAAAATCATAGCTGCTACTTCTATTGAGAATTTTTCACTGTGTTTTGCTTATCTTAGCTTAATAAAAATATTGGGAGTTGCTTACACATAGTGGGAAACTGACTGCGCTTTGGGGAGGTAATGTAGGGAAACATGATGGCAGCTTTCAGGAAAGAGAGATCTTGAAATTGGTTGCTAATGTTGGGATCATGGCATCTGGCCCCATCACTTCATGGGAATTAGATGGGAAACAGTGTCAGACTTTATTTGGGGGGGCTCCAAAATCCCTGCAGATGGTGATTGTAGCCATTAAATTAAAAGATGCTTACTCCTTGGAAGGAAAGTTATGACCAACCTAGATAGCATATTCAAAAGCGGAGACATTACTTTGCCAACAAAGGTCCGTCTAGTCAAGGCTATGGTTTTTCCTGTGGTCATGTATGGATGTGAGAGTTGGGCTGTGAAGAAAGCTGAGCACCGAAGAATTGATGCTTTTGAACAGTGGTGTTGGAGAAGACTCTTGAGAGTCCCTTGGACTGCAAGGAGATCCAACCAGTCCATCCTAAAGATCAGTCCTGGGTGTTCATTGGACAGACTGATGTCGAAGCTGAAACTCCAGTACTTTGGCCACCTCATGTGAAGAGTTGACTCATTGGAAAAGACCCTGATGCTGGGAGGGATTGGGGGCAGGAGGAGAAGGGGAAGACAGAGGATGAGTTGGCTAGATGGTATCACCGACTCAATGGACATGAGTTTGGGTAAACTCTGGGAGTTGGTGATGGACAGTGAGGCCTGGCATGCTGCAATTCATGGGGTCACAAAGAGTCGAACACGACTGAGTGACTGAACTGAACTGAATGTTGGGAACAGAAGGGGTAGGGACAGATGGTATCGACGTTGGATCAAAGGCTAGAAAGATAAGGGGAATGTTGGGGATGGGAGGCATGAGGTGGAAAAGAAAAAACTGTCTTCAAACTTTGACCTTGCCTAACATTGGATAACAGTGTGTTTATCAGTGATGGGAAATTCAGTGAGGAAGATTTTGGTAGGCAAGGGTTGTAAACTTTTGACTTTAATTTGGAGTACTCTGAATTTGGAGGTGAAGGTGAAAAAAAATCTAGAAATACCCAGATGACAACCTTAATTTATCTTTCTTCAGAAACACTATCACACTCTGGGCTATATATTTATTTAGGGGTTATTGTGTTCTAGTATTGTTAATTCTAGGCATCTTTTGGCCAACTAAAAATGATTGAAGTTTTCTTTCTTTTTTTTTTTAAATCATAGAGTTTGTCCCACTTAAGGAATAGAGAGGAATATCACTAATTCTCTCACTGGTGTGAAAAAATAAAAATGAACATTTAAGCTTATCCTTCTGTTGGTTTAAGCATACTCTGATCAGTTTTTCACTGACCCGGTGAGACAAGGGAAGGGGGGCAAACCCTGAGGGGCTCTGGGGCTCTGGTTTCTACTAGGCGCGACCTGCTCCAGGGAGGGGATGGGGACAGTGACAGGTGGGGAGTTTGACTGGTGCGGTAATGTCGAAGTGAAGAAATTCAATGGAGTGGTAAACGGTGGGAATAACTATGACTCTCTTAAGGTAGCCAAATGCCTCATCATCCAATTAATGACACGCATGAATGAATGAACGAGATTCCCACTGTCCCTACCTACTGTCCTTCTAGTCTTGAATATTTTAATATATTGCCTTCTAGACTTTTCTGAATGCAGAATTTAAATGTATAGTTGCAGTCATCTTGTGCTTATAACTTTCTGTCTTGCTTTTTATTCATGGTAACTGTTACCATGCTGCCATATTATATTTATGATAATTATTCTTTATTGACTGTATTATATGACACTAGTCACTGCACAGATATTTTTTGAGGTGTCTTCTAGGGGTTGGAGCCTGTTCTATATCTTTGAATTGAGTAAAACCAGTTTCCTGCCTGTGTGGAGACCACTGTTAGAGACATAAAAGATTTTTGTGTGGCAACCTAAATGCTCCCACACAGTCCCAGATACCCCGCTCCCCAGCTCCCCAAATGATCACTGGTTTAAACCATAATTTGGTTAACAGCTTTCCTTCTGGACAGGATGGTAAGTTTTGGACATTTTAGGTTGGCATTTTTTTTTTTTTAATTAAAATATTTTTTTTGTTGTGGTTAAAGTTACATAACATGAAAACATACTATTTTAACCATATTTAACTATACCATTCAGTGGCACTAAGTACATTCACATTGTTGTGCAGCTCTCACCATCATCCATCTCTCGAATTTTTCACCTTTCCAAACTGAAACTCTGTGCCTATTAAACACTGACTTTTCAGTTCCCCTTCTCACCTCCACCCCCTGGCCCCTTGCATCTACCAGTGTACTTTCTGACTCTCTGAATTTGATTCGACTATTCTTGGTACCTTGTATAAGTGGAATCAAACAGCATTTGTGTGCACCTGATGTATATTGGAGTGCATTTTTAAGGTTGATTTAATATACATCCTATAAGCAGATTGTACCTCCCCCTTTTTTTTCCTTCTCTGTGCCATATTATCACATATATATGAAATCGAGGTTGGGTACTGTTTGTTGTTCTTTGTTTCATCGGTGGTAGACAGTTATACATGAGTTGTATCTATGAGTATCATTTTCTGGTAGAACAAGGCCTTGAGTGCTGGGGGAATTTCATGCTACTTTATGTCTTTAAAGTTTTGCTCCTTAAGATTTTACAACAACTTTTTGATGGTATTGGAGAAAGGGCATATGAGATAATCTTGGTTAAGATCTCAAGTGGAAACCCATTGTTTTTCTCTCCTAATGGCTGCTTTTTCTCCATGTCTATACCATTCTGAAGGTAAAGTCAAATACCTTTAAGGGCCTAGTATTAGAGATGGTTTAAAAGCTCGTAGTTCAGAAACCTAGTTCTGACACTTACTGACTGTGTGTCTTTGGGTAAGTGACTTAATCCAGTTCTGTCTATTCATCTTCCATGACAGAACAGTATATACTTCATCAAGATCTTGTGAGAAGCGATGAGCTTTGCTTACATGGTTAGTTTGTTAGCTGCAGTGGAGACCAACATGTGTATAGTAGTTGCAAGCATCAGCTCTGGTGCCAGGCACTGGATTTAAATCTTGATTCAACTACTTATTAGCCTCTGACCTTTTTGTAAGTTACTTTGTCAGTCTGGGTCTTGGTTTTCCTATCTGTGAAATAGAAATGGAAAAAAAGAATCTCCTTTTCCCCCACTGACGTGTACACTGCGCATGGTTGTGAGGTGGCGATGGTGATGCTTTGTGCTTCAGTGCAGGACCTGCATGTGATGAGAATCGGTAAATGGCACCTCTGGGCACAGTAGTAACCTAGGGAGTGTGAATAGGTTAGTCCCCTCTATTTTCACTTGTTTTGTTTTTGGTGGCAGTGGGGCTAATATGTCTGCCTATACGTTTTTCTGACATATATTGCGTTAAGTGTTAGCAGAACTAAAATTAATAAAAGACATTTTTATAGGTATAACAGTGAACTGCTGTACCCTTATTTCTTCTTTGGACTTGGGTTTCCTGTTAGGGTTTTGGGCTGATTTCAGAGTCATGAATGCTGGTTAAGGTAGAAAGACATTTCTGCCCCAGGTAGCTGTCATTACTGAGTCCAGATATCACATATTAAAATAAGTGGAACAAACACCCAAAATATTTGTTGGAGAATGTAATTTAAGATGAAGCATGGGGGGAAAAAGAAAAAAAGAAAGCATTTTCAAAGTTCTACTGAATTTCGTTGGACTTTTATTTATTCCGTTGGATATTTTTTATTTGGGGGGTCATATTTCATATACTTTGTATTGGGTATAAATTGAGTGTGAACAGTTCTGCATGTTGTATCTCAGAAGTCCAAATCTTTATTCTTTATCAAGCATAGTATACCATACTTTATTGGGGAAGTTCCAGTCCTCTGGTGTGAGATTGATCTCGTGGCCTTAAAAACTTTTAAACCCTGACAAAATAGTATGTCCTCTACAAAATAAGTATTCCATGCTTACCACTCCTCCCCCAAGAAAAATATGACCCTCAAGGCAATGAAGCACACAATGCATAATGAAAAACCATAAAACCTAAGTTCTAGCTTGTACTTTTAGTGACTCAACTGACTTCATAATAAAATGTGAATGCAATTACATTTGTGCATCCTCAACCATTAGGCAAACTGTAGGAAGAAATAAGGGAAAAGTCTACTAATAGGGTTGTAGAACAAATTCAGATAAATCTTTAAAGTCGGGAGTCACCTGGCGTCAAGCAGTGGAGTCTTTCTTGGCTTGGCCGGATGGAACCAGTGTGAGTCATCAGAATGCGGAGCCTTCGTTTTGTTCACCTGACTGCCCTGTAAGGCTGCATCTGTATGTATGCTGTGTTCTTTTGATCCTAGTGATTTTGATGATTCATTAAAAAAACACACACGGGAACAAGGCATGTTGAATCTTTGACAGGATGGCCTTAAGAGTGGACTGTTTCATTTTTACCTTTTTTTTTCTTTTCCCCTATCACTTGAGTTATTTCAGCTGGCATATCTGCTGTACACATAAACTTAGCCTGTTTTTCCTCTGGGTTCAAAAGAATGGAAACCTTGCTCTGGTTTTGGCTATAAGTAAAACCTGTAGGATATTGAGTCCTCTGTGGAAAAGACTAGAAGCTATGTTCTCAAAATTTCAATAGTAGCCTGAGAAATTGTTGGCAAAAAATAGAGCATTTTTGTGTTATTTGGGTTACAGAAGAAAAAAATCTTTACAATATGACACAATATTGCCATGGATAAGCCTGAGTCATCTTTCCCTTTCTTGCCTTCTATAACTTGTCAAGATTTGTGGTCATATAGTTATTTATTTGCTTCTTCAACATAGGTGTTCTCATTTGGGCTGTAAACTGAGGCCAGGCCATGTGACTTTTTTTTAGCCACTCACCCCCTGGCATGTGGTGGCATTGTCAGCAGCTGTTCAGTCAGTGGTTAGTGGGAACAGATAAATACAGTGATAACAACGGCTGCCTGTGTGCCTGGTCTCTCAGTCGTGTCCGACCCATGCAGCCCCATAGACGGCAGCCCTCCAGGCTCCTCTGTCCATGGGATTCTCCAGACAAGAATACTGGAGTGGGCTGCCATTTCCTTCTCTAGGGGATCTCCTGACCCAGGAGTTGAACCTGGGTCTCCTGCATTTCAGGCAGATTGTTGACTCACTGAGCTGCAAGGGAAGCCCTTCGTAGGCTGACGTATATTTACTGTTTGAAGATAACAGATTCTTTGTGAAATGCATACAGGCATTCTTCCACTTCAGCCTTGCCACATATCTTTGGTTATTCTAACTGCTCACACTGTTGGGGTATGCAACTGAGGCTTGTGGAGGTTTCTGAGAGAACTTGAGGTCACGTGGTGTAAGTGCCTTTCCAACCCACTTCTATCTGACTTGGAAACACATGGCATCTATGGCCAGCTGATATGCCAATTGGTTGTAGCTCGTGAGGTCTGGTGAAATTGTTCCAAAGATATTTGATGAGCAGTATTTGTCTTTGCAACACTGAGAGGTGTTATCCAAGGAAAGTGCATCAGAATTTGATTCTAGTCATTAAGAAACAGGATTCACTTATAAATAAGAGTAACAGTAGTAACACATGTTCTTTTTGTTGTGTGTTAGGTATTCTGCTAACCTCTTTTTATGGGTTAACTCCTTTTGTCTTTAGAACATGCCTATAAGGTAGATACTTTTATTCCCATTTTGCAGATGAGAAAACTTAAGACTCAGGAAGCTTAATGAAAGCTTAAATAACTTACCCAAGGTTACACAACTAGAACGTAGGAGAAAGGAAAATACTAAATGACTTTAAAACTTCTTTCTAAAATACAGTTAGAGCCAAGGAATTGAAATAACCCTGATTTTTCATCAGTTCATACTGATGCTTGTGAGCCACCCAGTGCTGTTTTTAAGTACCTCCCCTGGTGCCGGATGTATTCATTTTTACATTTTATGAATATTTTATTTTTATTAGTCTAGAGGGAGAGGGAGATAGGCCAACACTGTGAGTTCATGGAGTTCCCCGATGAGCCCCATTAGGCTGATACTGTCCTGGAGACAGGATGCTGCCTACAGAGGTTGCCTTGAGTTTTATCTTTAGGCACAAGACCTACAGGACTTGAAGGGATGCAGGTGAATGACTCCATGGCATCCATGTGTAAAATTCACTGGGGGAAACTGACATTGAAGAATGTTTCAGTGAAAAATTTGGCTTTTGACTGAAAAGATGGTCTGCAGCTTTTCTGATTGTGAGCTCTCTGGCTTCGAATTTTGGCTTTGCTTTTTATCCCCCCTCATTACATTCTCAGTGAGAGAATGGATACTCTAGTATGATGATCAAAGCTCACTTTAGATTTCATCATTACCAATCAGTAATTAATCTGCGTTTCAGTGTGTGCTAAGTCACCCAGGAAATGTTATTGTCTTCATCCCAGTCCCATCTGAATCTCAAGAATGACTCAAGAATTTTGCTTCTTTCCTCAATGAAGATGGAAACAATTTTGCATTTGTTATTTTTGCGGGAGCTCCAGCTTGACAAGAAGGTAACTTAGGCGGAGCTGGTTTCTGGGAAAGAGCTGAAACTATAGAATGGTCCTAAATGTGTGTTTTAAATAATGCTGACATATTTTGTTGATGCTGGCTATTTTATTTGATTGCTATCCGTTCCGAAGTCTCCCCCTCCTTTTTTCTTCTTTGAAATCTGTTGGTTACTATGGAAACAGTGTTGTTTTGGGTTTGGGTGGAGCTGTATCCACAAATGCAATATAAAGTCATTTATAAAATGGGTTAATATTTATTCTGGCTGGGCATGTATGGGACTTGATGTAATGATAATCACGATCACACATGCAGAATAAATTTGCACTTTTGTTGTTATTTTCTTAAGTCTGCCTAAATGTGTGCAATTTTGCTTGGAATGCACTGTCATTTCCTCTCTGATTTGGATATTGCCATTTAAAAGCCAACACCCTGCGCTGGTGAAATTGCTTTGAGTTGGAAGCACTCCGCAGGTCTCAAACATCCTTGTGATCATATTTTCATTCAGGAGAGTGACTTCTGGGATATCTTGTGAGACTTGCTCCAGGACCCAGCTTGCAGTTGGGGCCTGCTTCTCCACCTCCTCTTCAACAAGCAAGTCCTCTAGCTCTCATTTGTCTTCAGTAATGCAGAATTGTACAGTCCCTCCCTTTTCACACGGATGCTTGTGAGCCACCCAGCACTGTTGTTAAGTACCTCCCTTGGTCCACGATGCATTCATGAAAGTAGGTGAAAGATGAAAGGACTGGGTATTCTGGGCCAGCCTCAGGTGGAGTCCAAGAAAAGGGGTAGGGATTTTGGAACATTTTCCAGGGATGAATGAAGATGATGAAAGGCTGAGCAAGGAGGATATTGGGGAAAGGTTCAAGGAATCAGTACTATTTAACATGAGTTTGAGTAAACTCCAGGAGTTGGTAGTGGGCAGGGAGGCCTGGCGTGCTGCAGTCCATGGGGTCCCAAAGAGTCAGACACGACTGAGTGAGTGACCTGAACTGAACTATTTAACGTACGTAGGAGATGTGCTGGGGCATATGTGTTACGTGTAGGGGCATTTCATTAAGTCTTTGTAACCAGGAACATGTTTGTGAGAAAAGGAGTTCTCTTTAGATCTCTAAAGATCTACCATTAAGAAGACATGAACCCTGAAGAGCAGGTGAAATTGCTGTATGAAGTAGACAAATGGAGGGAGTCTTTTAAAGATGGCCACAAATAGCTGTATGATGTGGTCAGATGGCAGGAGTCTTAAGAGTTCGACATGACTGAGCGACTGAGCAAACAATATCACGACCAATCAAGTCTCAGGTCCACATAAGAAATATATTATGGCATTCTCCATTTAACAGGCAGGAAGAGAGTTAATGCATGATATTAAGAGAAATTTGTTTTAATTGAAAATATTAAAATTGTAATTATACTTTAGCTGTGCTTTAACTTTAGTACTTAAAATCTTTGTCTAAATAGTCATGATATTTACAGACAAATGAAAGATGCATGATGCTTGCTTTGAATTATAAACTGTTAATTTAACTATGGTAAAACTAATAAATAAGTATTATAATTTGAGATAACTCTACCAACATAAAAAGGAATAGAATAATATGACAAAGGAATGGAATGTCTTATTGCTAAGCTCCATTCTTAAAATTCTAACCTTCCATACTGTGACAAGCAGGGAAGACTCTCATATCCTAGTAAATAGGACTGCTTTTTCTTTTTAATAAAGAGATTAAAAAATTGTTACTTTGGTCAGTTTGATATGAAAAAGTAAAGAAAATCATTGGACTGGGAATAAAATAACTGGCTTTTCTATTATGTGATTGTATAATCTTAAGAAATCATTTTGCCTCTGTGGACTTTCTGCATCCACCAGTAGTGAGTAATGATTAAGATTGCTTATTCTTGGAAAGATTTGCCGAAGTGAAAATTGCAGTCCACCATGTATGTGCACTGCATATACATGAGAGCGAAACATGCACATGTGCAGTGCACATACATGAGAGTGAAAACGTTAGCTTAAAGTTCAACATTCAGAGAACCAAGATCATGGCATCTGGTCCCATCACTTCATGGCAAATAGATGGGGAAACAGTGGAAACAGTGTCAGACTTTATTTTGGGGGGCTCCAAAATCACTGCAGATGGTGATTGCAGCAATGAAATTAAAAGACACTTACTCCTTGGAAGAAAAGTTATGACCAACCTAGATGGCATATTCAAAAGCAGAGACGTTACTTTGCCAACAAAGGTTCGTCTAGTCAAGGCTATGGTTTTTCCTGTGGTCATGTATGGATGTGAGAGCTGGACTGTGAAGAAAGCTGAGCGCTGAAGAATTGATGCTTTTGAACTGTGGTGTTGGAGAAGACTCTTGAGAGTCCCTTGGACTGCAAGGAGATCCAACCAGTCCATCCTAAAGGAGATCAACCCTGGGTGTTCTTTGGAAGGAGTGATGCTAAAGATGAAACTCCAGTACTTTGGCCAACTCATCCGAAGAGTTGACTCGTTGGAAAAGACTCTGATGCTGGGAGGGATTGGGGGCAGGAGGAGAAGGGAATGACAGAGGATGAGATGGCTGGATGGCATCACTGACTCGATGGATGTGAGTCTGAGTGAACTCCGGGAGTTGGTGATGGACAGGGAGGCCTGGTGTGCTGTGATTCATGGGGTTGCAAAGAGTCGGACACGACTGAGCGACTGAATTGAACTGAAGTGAACTGATGTATGTGCACTATTGGGCAACATTTGTAATGTCTCTCTTTACTCAATTTCACAATGCAGACCACAGTATCAGTTCATTCGATTGTTGTGAAGATTAAGGGAGTAAATATATTTAAACCATTTAGGATAGTGCTCAACTCATTGTAAATTCTTAATAAATACTGGCTTTATTAAAAAAAAAAAAAAAAAGATGTCCAGACTCTGGAAGAGGACACCACTAGAAAGAAGTAGCAGAGCCCCTCCCCTTGATGGCACTTAGGCATACATTAGATACGCAATTTGTTGGCTGGTTTGCAAATCCTGTTGGAAGCCAAGCAGTGACTTAGATGACCTCACAGAATTCCCTCACAGGCCCCTGAGTTATTGTCTTATTGTGAGTGAATTTTCGAAACTCATTTTTCCGTACCTTTTGAAAGACCTTTTTAACTCTCTAGAAATGAATACGGGAATAGAAAAAATTGCTTTTATGAAGACCAAAATCCTACAGAGAGAGGACTGTTGGAATGATCAAGGATCCTGATCTTAAATTTTGCAATGCTGTGTACCTTTGTGATGGTTCTAATAATGTTGGGTGTATTTTTCACAGTCCTTTCAATCCAGAAGAATTTTGGTAAGTCATGAATGGACTTGTAGGATCATAGAGTTTGAGGAACCTTTGAGATTGAACAGGTCAGTGGTTCTCTTGCACCGCAGCATCACCTGGAAACCTCTTAGAAATGAGAATTCTTGGGTCCTATCCTGGACCTACTGAATCAGGAACTCTGAAGAAGACAGACAGCGGCCTTTGTTTTGGATGTCCTAGATGATCACCTTGGGTCTCCATCATCCATCATCCCTTGTTTTACTTAGAACATTAGCATGGTAAGGTCAAGTTTGGGGCTAATCGGTAGTCTGTGTCATTGTTGGCAAGGTAACCAATTAACCTGGCATAGGAAAAAGAAAGTGTTTTAGTCACTGGTTGCCCCCAGCCGTCTTGTAAAAGATACCCTTTGCTCTTTACTGGAAGAATGGCCATTCCATGGCTCAGGACATACCTTTAGCAGGAATGAGGAGGAAGTCCCTATGATGATGGGCCATGATAATGGGCTACCACCTTGGAGGATATTAATTCAAATAATTTTTATGAGTCATTTCCTTTTGGTGGGGGCCTATCCATCCATCCGTCTTATATCCCCACGTATCCTTCTACGTATCTTTCTTAATATTCCACTGTGTTCTGGGTACCATGAAGGGAATGGAGCAGAGGGAGAGGGTTAGCATCCTCTAAGTATGACTGGTCGGAGAAGGCAATGGCACCCCACTCCAGTACTCTTGCCTGGAAAATCCCATGGATGGAGGAGCCTGGTAGGCTGCAGTTCATGTAAGGGTCGGACACAACTGAGCAACTTCCCTTTCACTTTTCACTTTCACGCATTGGAGAGGGAAATGGCAACCCACTCCAGTGTTCTTGCCTGGAGAATCCCAGGGATGGGGGAGCCTGGTGGGCTGCCGTCTATGGGGTCGCACAGAGTCAGACACGACTGAAGTGACTTGGCATAACATAGCAAGTATGAATGGTATCTTTTGTTTTCTTTTCCTCAAATTCACACCCTGTGTGTTGCCCAAAGCCCAAATACCCAGTTACCACCCTAACATTTATTTCTCCCTTGATTTTTGGCCTTGGGCTTTCTAGGTCTACAACCCACTAAATTCTTCTTCAGTCGCATACGTTTTCTCATTGAAGCTAAGTGTTCATTAAATTGAAAAGACAAAATATATCCAAGAGTAAGTGTCATTGAGAAACACAGATGTGTTCCTTACATTGTGTATTATATTTGGGCCAAAACCTCTCCTCTGTAGAGTTACATGGTGAGGAAAAGGAAGACCCAGCCTCTCCTTGCAGCAGACCCTTTTATGACTATCCACATGGTAGGAGGTTTTTTTTTTTTTTAATTAGTTTTCTCCCCACTGACCTAAGGGTGGGGCTTAAGTACCCGCACTTACCACTGACTCAGCCTCACTCCACCTCGATTGTCTGGAGTTGCTTTTCTGCACCCACCCCTCAAGCTATTTTCTCTGTGGAAGAGGAAGGAAAAAATTCTGCTGAAAACAATCCAATCCTGATCAGTTTCCCGTAGCATAATAAATGCTTGTTTGGACATTGCTTGGACTGTCATTTTAGCAAGAATCTTCTGTTTGATTAAATAACTTCTCTGTTATGTATTGAACAAAATGAAATGTATGTCATAACAGATATAGCTAGATGATGACAACTTTTCTTGACTGTGAATTTCATTAAAGATATACGTTTGTGTTGTAGCCCTCTGAATGACAGAAGTTGACAAATAGCTGGGGAAAGTTGTTTTCTAGAGAAAAGTTAGCAGCTCCCCTCTGTTGAGATTTCCCCAGCCCTCAGACAAAAATCAGAAGGAATCAGAAAATCAGGAGAGATTGGGGGCTGGTGAGTGGGCTGGGAGGTGTGATCACTCATGAACGCTGTGGCGGTGCTTAGGAGCATCTGTGTGTTTCAGGTGACTGTGCAGATGTGACCGTTGTTGTCAGTGGGATGAGTGCCCAGTTTCCCCGGCCCAGCCTGCCGCCTTGACGGATGGACAGATGGATTTGTTCTTCTTCCCACTCTGAGCACCTGTGCTGAGCCTTTGACAGTGTGCATGAAACCAGGACCAGTGCCCTGGCTCTTGGAGTGTGCAGTGAACAAATGGAAGACTTCACTGCCGTCTTAGATGATACAGGGCAGCAGCGGGGGGCCCTGAATGGAGGAATGTGAATAATATTCAGGGTGTAGGCTTTGGAGTTATTTGGACCACTCAAGCTAGCTCTTCCATCTTGGGCAAATTCCTTAAGTACCTTGTGCCTAGTTTTTCCCATCTGCCAAGTGAAGATAATATTAGTATCCACTCTGTAGCATTGTTGTGGGGAAGATGAGATGATGCAATTCTGGATAGCCTTTTATCAAAAACACTGATGTATAATAACTTATTTGATACATTCATGATACCAAACCGTATGAGACAGTTGTTCCTGTTACAGATGGAGACTGAGGTGTAATGCCTCATAACTCCTGTTGGCTTCCCTGATGGCTCAGCAGTAAAGAATCCGTCTTCCAAAGCAGGAGATGCACATACAGTACTTGGGTCAAGAAGGTGCATTGGAGAAGGAAAGGCAACCCACTCCAGTATTCTCGTCTGGGAAATCCCATAGACGGAGAAGCCTGGCCAGCTGTGGTCCACGGGGTCGCAAAAGCGTAGGACACGACTTAGCAGTTAAACACAACGACAAACTCCTATTGATAATGTAAAGAGAAAGGGGTAGAATGGAGATTGGAACTAAGGCAGTCTGGCTTTCGGTGGCTCTGCTTGGTACAAAGTCAATCCTCTGTAAGTGCCACCGTTAGAAGACACCATCAGGGGTCAGGCTTACCCAAGAAAGTGATTGTGGCTTAGATCAGAGAAGCCCGCTTGCATCTCCCAGGAGTCGGAAGGGTAAAGCAGAAGCAAAGTGGATTCCTGGCATTGCCTATGAAGAAGTGCCATTTCGGAAAAGTCAGGTGGGGAGGGCGTAGGATTGTTTGGTATCTTGATTTTTTTAGTTCCCGGGAACCAAAGGCATCCTAGCCCCATTCAGTTCCCTGAAGAGACCAAGCGGGAATAGTAGTAACTCGGCCTGATTCACCATCTGCTGTCCCAAGAGAGCACGCTGACTGGGGAGGAGCCTGTCGGAGGCCTCCTCTTTAGAGGCTGCAAACTTTGGCATCCACCATGAGCACCCTGTCATGGGGTGAGCAGGGCATCCCGGAAATTCTGACCACCTGCTCCCGCCTCTTAGACCTGTGGGCAGTCAGCTTGTTTTCTTAAATAATATCCCCATTTATACATGAGTAAATGGACTCTCTAGCTTTTGTAAAAATGTGTGCTTGATGCCACTTGTGAGTACTGTTCAGGCGAGATCACTTTTTTCCAGTTCGTTCTTGGCATCATCTGTACTTCCGTTATTACAAAGTACATGCCTGCATAGGGCCTGTTCTTGGTTCCTAGATTTTCCCATATCAGGGGTAGCTAGAAGAAGCTTCAAGAAGATGCTTAATTGAACAGAGTTATGTTCAGGGGTCAAGACGCAATAACAAGTTACCTTCGTGACTGCTTCTGTGCTTTCATCCAACATTGCCTTTAATCCAGGCATCACAAAGCCTTTTACAGGCAGTAATTGAAATTGCAAAACCCTTGTGGGGTAGGGATTATTGTCCTCATTTCTTGTGGGGAGCGAACCCAGTCTGGAGGAACTTGGGGTCACCATTCCCACGGTGCCCCTGGGAGAACAGTCATATGTGGCCCCGAGCATGGGATGCTGTCTTGTGCCAATGTGTCCTGACCAGGGCGCTGAAATATCCTGAATCCACAGACACTGGTTAGGCATTAGTTTCTCTTTTTCAAAGGTGACCTGCTGGGAGATTCGCCCCTCCCCTGCCCAGCCCCCTGTCCTGCCCCAGGATGAGTTCTGAGGTCTGAGAGTAGCTAAGCCACAGAGAAAGGCTTAGTAGCAGATGCGCAGAAACCAGGAGAGGCAGCTTGGGGCTCCATAAGGTGCTGGATTTCGAGTCAGGCACCTCTCAGGTGAAAATGGATGATTAGTTGATTCATCAGAGAGACAAGAGTGGGTTTATCAATGGTGCTGGTGGGTACTGGAGTGTTGGCATTGGAGGGGTTATTTGTGGAGGTGGCCACCCTGCTGGGCCATTTTAAGCAGTGAACTCAAGTCACCAGGTTACATTTGGGAGTCCTTAATTTGGGCCAGATGAAGCTACATCACCTTCAGATTTAAAAACACATAGTCAGTGGTGACTGGTTTGAATTTTTCATCATTGGATGACTGGAATACAAGGGAACTAAATGGAGTTTATTCTTAGATCAGACTTCCAAGGCAGATGAAATGATTTCCCTCTCACATCTTTACGGATTTTTAAATCCTATGGAGGATTTGGCTGAAGACACTCTGTGAAATTTCAGCTGTACAGGAATGGGTTCTCACCTATTATATTCTGTCTCAGCTAGTGAAATGGTGACTGGAGCTCACCAGAAGGAGAGTGGTACCCAGGGAACTGGCCAGTCATGACTGCATCATCCTATGAGCTCTGTGCTCCTCTGAAAAGCATAGCACCCTCCTGAAGTCAAGTGAAGGGTGTTGTTTGAAATGAGCCATATTTTTTTTTTCCAGAAATTCTTAAGCTGATTGTGTGACATGAACATCTAAACAGAGTAACCAGATTCCAGTGGCACAACCGACATCAGTTTATACATTCTTTCTCTGCCCCTTATCCTTTCAACAGAATGGTAAATAATTTCACTTGCAGGCAGATATCATGGGCATTTTTTTGCCCTGGCAGTTCTTATTTTAAGGAGAAATTTGCTTTATCTGGTCATAAGTTAGCTGATTTTATATAGCAGGTGTTTATGAAGAATCCTGGAGGGTCTCCATCCTGATGACTTCCTCTCTCCAGTGGTGAGCTCGGAAGGTGGACACTGTTATGGGAGGTCCCCTTAGCCCTCAGGTCATCTCGATGCCTCCCTCTGTCTAAAGAAAGCATTGGCAATATGGAAGAGGGGTGAGAGCTTGTCTTCAGTCTCTTCCCCATGAGAGTACCAAGCCCTGCCAAGCTCCCGTGGGGAGAATTACTTTGACATTATGATACCACGGACCTGCGGTCTCTAATTTTGACTGATGCTGTAACCTTGCAGCACTCGCGATGCGGCTCTTGTGTTGCGTGTGGTGGACCAGAGCCCTTGTTTCTGTGTCATTTGTCAACTTGCGTTTTTAGACGTGACGGATGAGAATAAGATCATCAACCCACTTCATTCTAAGATGAAACAAAAGCCATTGTGACTGAAATAGAGAGTTTGGTGTGACTCACTCTACCATCAAATATGCTTTGTACACAGAGTTCCAAAGAGATTTCTAACTTTGAGGCACCATTTTATGGTCTCGAGACCTGATTAAACTCGAGAATGGACAGAGGTCTCCTTGGCTTTCCCCCTACCCCCCCCACGACACACACAAAATAGAAGTAACACCTCCCTCCCCGCCACAAAGCAGATTCCAAGCCTTTGGGCTTAAAGTAGCAAATTCCTCGATGATGCTGTTTTGTGCATCTCTTTGTAGTAATTGAACCAGCTGTTTCCCTCCCTTTCAGCCTGTCAGAGCTACTCCCAGCAGTCCAAGGCAGCACCATCGGACGACTGTAGGAAGGGAATTTGATTTAATTCTCCATATCGTGCTTTTAACTAGAGACGGCGTAAAATCAAATTTGGCTAAGCTTATAAGGGTGTCGTTTAGAATGATGGATTTTCCCAACTACCAGTGTACAGTGTAAAACTTTTATTTTCCCCTTTCTTTATTTTAGGTTAAACACATCTTTCAGAATGACTATATCGTTGACAGTATCTATTTCAAATAGACTAGCTATGCCCTCTGCTGTAATTGAGACTTCCATAAATGGGCTATACTTCGACTTTTAAAATATTATTTATGACCTTAAAACTCTCACTTCTCTAGACTATAGTTAAGTGGCTTACTAATATCAAGAATATTGGACCTGATTTATTAGGATACACTAGCATGTTACCTCACTTCTTAAATTTTAATGGCCAAGAATGCTGTAGAAAACTGAAGCAAAGCAGCTTTCCTTTTTGGTGAAAATTGAAATCAGCTTAACTCACAGATTAATTATCTGATTTCTCTGAAATCACGCGTGTTTCAGTGTGTCTTTCTTCAAAACATTGGAAGGCAAGCATTTCATTTTAAAAGTGCTTTAATTCAGGGGCTAAAATAACTTCTTTTTGAGTGGGGGTACTTATTTGCGATGATGAAATTTAAAAAATCTATCTATTACATGAGGAAGAGAAATAAAGAGAGAGAGATGGTCTGTTGGTGTTCTGTTCCTGACAATTATAAAAATCTTTATTTATTGGCAAAAGAAGAAAGACAGCTCTGTTGGGAGGAGAAATAGAGAGATCCCCTCATCCGTTCCCCTGTGGGGGTAACTTTTACACCTTGTCCGGTGTTTAAACACCTCTTACCTGCTAGATGTCCATCTGTATCCCCTTCCTGGGTCTTCAGAGTAGTGTATGAAGCATGACCTTGTAACTTGCTTTGTGTATACATCTGTCAGGACAATATGCTATCTTCCCTTAAAAATGCAAATGTGTTCCCCGCAATACAGAGCTCTTTAGTCAACAAATAAATTGAGGTAAAGACTTTACCTAATACCCATTTAATTTAAATTCATTTTATAAACATAAAGACGCCTTTTAAGAGAAGCTTTAATTCCTACTAGCACCTTGATTTGTGGTTGCCATGGAGAATCAAATCTGTCATTTGACAAGAAAAGTCACCCATTTATGACAGCACTTTATCTTGTCTCTCCAGGGGAAGAAAATGTCAAAAGTGAGAGCAGAAAAAAATAAAGCCTTGAAACACCAGAATTTCTTGATTTCATTTTTATTATTCAGCTATCATATCCTTTCTGATAATAGCAACTTGGTGAAAATAAATAATGTTCCTACAGTAAAATCAAATATTTCCTATTGGAATGGACAGGGTTCTTTGTGACTGTCAGCGCTGTGAAGTCTGGCAAGAAATAGTGTTATTAGATAAACCTGCGGTGCCCAAATCCCATTTTCTTTTCATTATAGTGTCAAAATAATTATACCTGTGTAATTTGGGTAAGGAATTGCGGAATAAGTAAAATGGCCCATTGCAAGAGATTGCTCCTTTATGCTTGTGTTCCTTTCAGGGTGGAGTTTCTAAAGGAATAATTGCCAGGGGTAAATAAAGTATTTTCGTTTGAATAAAGATATAGAATAAGTCCTCCATATTATATGCCAAATGGGTAGGTAAAAGCTATATTTTGTGTTTTTTTTGCCCAAATAACTGTTTTGCAAATCAGAATTAAAAAGAATATCTTACCTAGTCATGAACTGGGATATTACATTTTGCCAGAGACTTAAAAAAATATTTCATCCAATCTGATGTTTGTTTGGATTTTTGAAAATGGTGTGGCACTCCAAGAGACAAAAAATTTAAAGTTCTGATCCAGATCTGACCAGTGATTCTTTATAGTTTGCCTGTGCCCGAGTAATGTGTATGTCAGTATATATATATATATATGGATACATATTCACTGGAAGGATGTTTGCCTGCCTGCCACATTCATGGTTAAAATCTCTCTTCTGAGATTTGCATTAAACAAAAATGTTGGTGTTCTGCTCAGATAAGCACATGAAAATAATCTGGACTGCATCTTTCTTGAGGGGCAGTGTTTTTGATTGTGGGGGTATTACACATCTTGATGTGGTTCAGAAGTGAAGTAATCTTGTATCGATGAGATAGCATTGTAATAGCAAGCCCTTTAGTGAAGGTTTAGTGTAAATATCTGACTGGTAGGGGAGCTGGTTTCTGGAACAGTTGTGCTCTACAGGATTACGAAAATGGAGAGAAAAGAAAGGGCTGAACTCTCATTTTTCTGAAATTGGCACTCAGTGCCGGAATGGTAGCCAGTGCTGGTTGGAATCTGCTGTGTGGAAGCTTGCAGCTGCAGAGTGCCTGTCCTGTGCACCCCAGCCAGGGATGTGAGGCTAGGTGTGTTGCTAAAAAGGAAAAAGTGGGGAGAGGGAATGGCTATGACTTGTGACAAACAGACCTACCCATAAATATCAATAAAAATGTATTTTATGGCATATCTTTTGATTTCCTGGATTGTGCATGTTGGACAAACTGCCTGTTTTTACCCAGTGGTTGAGCCATTTCCCCTACTATTTGTGTGCCTGGGAGTTCTCAATTGCCTAAATGTGAGGCATCAGGCACTAAAGTGCACCTAAAGGGATAGGCATTAAATACAAATCTGTAGAGGCACTGTATTTCTGAATTAATGCTGCCATGTTATTTAACACTCAGGACTCCGTCTGGCCCTCGACTCTGATAAAATTGTCACTTGAATTTCGTGGAGGTGAGAATAGCAATGTGGATTGTCTCCACATCAGGCCTCAGATCGTTTTTGTGATTACTGAGGATATTGGATGTATGTACCCAGCAGAATGTGTTCACACCAATTGATAGTAAAATTGCAATATGGCATAATAATCGTCATTTACATAGGATTGTGTGTGTGCTAGGGTTGTGTGTGCAGCACCACTGTAGATTTTTTGGAATCCAGTGTGTGTAAATGTGTTGGGAAGACTTTGGTGGGGGTGGGGGGGGGCGCCTTATTTTATTGGATTTTGAACTTTTTTTTTGTATTCTGAACTTTTAAAAGTGCATTTTATTTTTTCTTAACGTAACTTTCTATGACTTCTGATTTGTATGAATTTGTGGATGCTTTTATCTTTTTTTTTTTCTTTTAAGTTTTATGGTGAGGATTAGCAAAGACATTTAAGAACATGGTAGGGATGTGTGAATGAGTAAACCCTGCCATCATAGCCTAGCATTCTGTCAGCACACTCTCACATACTCGTCTTTATATTCTAGTAGGAGAATTTGTCTTTGTGTGTCCTGCTTTATTTGAGGGGCAGTGATACATCTCTGAGATAAGTTGCCAGGGCAGTCTTTTTTATATGCGGTATTTTCTTTTGCAATAACCTGCAAACACTCTTTCTTTAAAAATAAAGCTGCTTATACTAGTCGACACAGATTTTTTTTTACAGAAAAAAAAAAAAACCAGAAGCAACCTGACTCTTTGATGTTGCATGAGCTTAAGATTATTGTTTTGTAGTTAATAATAAAAAATACTAGCCAAATATTTAGCACTTACTATTTTTCAGTCACTATATAGTTTTGGGCTATCACAGTATTTCTGTGAAGTAGAAATTGCTGTAATCTCTACCGTCCAGAGAAGAAACTGATGTGTTAAAGAAGATACACAGTCCTGAAACCCAAAGCTGGTTCCTGAAGGATATGGGATTTGAACAACCTGCTTCTGTGGTCTCCAGAGGATAGAAGAGAAGGCTGTGGGTCAAGAAACACTTAATATAAATTTCAGTCTCTATTGTGATGCTGTCAACTTGTAGATATAAAATATCAGCTCAGTATATCGTGCACTACCTGTCACGTCTGAAAAATTATTAGTTTACAGGAAAAACCAGCACCTTTCTTTGAATGCAGCTTCTTTGCCTCCTCAATAATGAAAGTAACAGAAAACCTTATTTACATCTCAGAAATCGTTTCCTCAAATTTCCTGTTTTGCCAGACTTTTGTGTGTCCCTTTCTCTTTCTCTTTCTCTGTCATGCCTTCTGCCCCCATGCTATGCTATAAAGCGAGACCCGCTAGTTTGTCGATTTCTTGAAGATGTCTGTCCATTGTCTCGCCACTGGGGAAGGGCTTCAATAATCACAGTTAGGGCCACTGTCCTTTCCATGGGACGTTCACTCCTCTCCCTCAGCAGGGCTTTATGGCTGTGCTTTTTGGAAGTCCTTTGTCCAAGTTACTTTACCGGAAAGCTTGCTGTATTCTTGTGTTAATGTAGTAAAATTATAGTTGTTTTTAATAACTTAATTGAATGAAAAAGAACACATGGAACTGAAAAGTAACATGGTACTATTTATTAAACTGTTCCTGCATAGCCCTGCAGATCTGCACTCCCCCTTGAAACTATTATTAATAGTTCTTTTCTGTTTTAGGTTGCCTGCATCAGGGAAACCAAAACGGTTGGAAGTGCAGCCCTTAAAAACAGTTTGACTCTTCCTATGAATGAAAATGGCACCCACTCCAGTCCTCTTGCCTGGAAGGTCCCAGGGACAGAGCAGCCTGGAGGGCTGCAGTCCATGGGGTCGCTAAGGGTCGGACACGACTTTCCCTTTTCACTTTCATGCATTGGAGAAGGAAATGGCAACCCACTCCAGTGTTCTTGCCTGGAGAATCCCAGGGTTCGGGGAGCCTGGTGGGCTGCCGTCTATGGGGTTGCACAGAGTCAGACACAACTGAAGTGTCTTAGCAGCATGAATGAAAAACATTTGGGCTTCTTCATTCTCTGGATTTAAAACTTGGGCCTTTAAAAGCACAAACTGAGAGAGGGACTCAGAAGCAAATGCCTGTTCTTTTTCACTTTGTAATCAGTTCTTTGAAATCCCATCCCATGCAATATTTGAGTTCTCTTCATTTTATCCCAGTTGTGGCAAAAGCAATGTTTTCTTAAACATTTAAGTGAGTTTTTATTTAGGACCCCTTTGAGAGCTAGTTTTCATGTTTTCTTTAATGAAAAGGGAAGGGTGTTTAATGACGAAAAGCTCACATATAATGGGTTATTTACTGCTCGTTTTTAAATCACTTGGCTTAGTCCTAGAAAAAGTGAATATTGGATTTAAGGAGTGCGCTTGCCTTCTGCGACTGGTCTGTTTTTGTTTGAAGGGGTCTCTACACAGGGATGCGCTCTGTTGTGTGCCTCGGTGTTTCAGACGGAGGGGGAATGTATGCTTCTGCAAACGTTTCCTCGTTTGCCTGTCATTTTCTATTTGACGAGTGTAGCACTAAAGGCATGTGTGTGCACATGTGTTTCTGCACACACTTTCTTTTAAGAAATTGACTATTTGTAAAGAGATGTGTATCATTCATAAGAATCCCAGAGCAGTGCCCCTGCCCCCATTCAGCCTGGGGCATATACAAAGCTATGATACGGTTTTTGAAGTTTCGTTAGGTTATACTGTTTCAGTGGGTTGGTAAGTTTAGCAGTGGATCAAAAGGAGCCCATAACAGCCCAGAAGTGGGTGTACACTTGAAGTTATACGACAGTACTGAAACAGTAGTAGACTGCAGGACTACATGAGTGTTGGTCATTCTGATTCAGAGAGTCTAGAATGGGAACCCAGGAATCTGTTTTTTTTTTTTTTTTTTTAAGCAAACTCCTCTGATGATTGGAATCCAGGTAGTCCATAGCCCAGATACCTGTGTTCTTGAAGTTGGGGAGCTCTCCTTATCATCCCACCATCTAGAACAGCTCCATCCAAATTCTTCTAGAGCAGTGTTCCTCATCCCTTGACGTGTATTGGGATCAGCTCTGGATTTTGTTAAAATGCTGGTTCTTATTCAGTAGATCTGGGAGGGGGTGCGCCTGGGCCCTGCTTCGTTAACTAGCTCCCAGGTGTTGTCCATGCTCCTGGTCCAGGGCACACTGAGAACATCACGGGTCGATGGTTTCTGTTGCGCAGTTTTTGGGGGGAAAAGGAAAAAAAAGCAACTTTTGGTGTGCTCTTTGTCTCTGTGGTTTTCTGTTGAACCTTCATCTCTCGTTCTCTCTCTCTCTCTCTGTCTTGCCTCCTGTTTCAGTGTGTCCCCACGTCTGTGAACATTAAGGAGCATTTTCACAGGTGAAACTACGGGTGATGCTCATCATGTATGCGTAGACACAGAGATTCTAAATTAGCCCCAGTGACCCCAGCTCTGATCACCCTGTAGGATTCCAGTTCTCTCTGCTGGATGGAGGGCATTTAAGATTCTTTGGAGACTTTCTCTCACCTCCTCTACCACTGCTGCTATGTAACAAAATAGAGGCAGCATAGTTCCAAACTCCAGGGTCACTGGAGAGGGGCATCTTGCAAAGGGGGGCAAGAGAAGTAACAGTTTTATCTCTGGATCTTCCTGCTAAGATACAAATATTTGCTTTATAAAGGCTTTGACAGAGAAGAGGTGATTTGCTGGAAATACTTGAAGTCACAGCAGCTCTGTTTCAGAGTTGTGGCCGCTTTCAAGCTTGGTCTGTTGATTGTCTTCAGCAGAGATGCCTGGTTCATAATGAGTTTGAGGACTTTATCTCTTTGCATGAAAAGAGATGAGGTGAGTCCTTGAAGACTTTATATCTTTGGCTGTAGAAGGCAGATGTAGAAGCTCTTAGGCTTTTGGTGTCTGAGCTGGGTACATATTCATGAATTCCCGTTCTACCTGGGCTTACAGAAAAGGGGTGTAATCAGTGGGCTCAGTTCTGAATTTCATCTGTAGTAGCACAGATGAAGGTGCTTCTTCAATGACAGTACAATTTTAGATCCTGAAGGTGGTGTTGATCATCTCAGTAACTTTCGACAAGATCTCAGGACTGGGGATGGGGGAGGTTGGTTTCATTTGTTCAAAAGCGGGAGTTATACTTAAATGAGCATTATGAGTCCATCAGCACCAGAAATAGTTTTCTCCTTGTGTCGAAATCCTTGATTCAGGCTACTGGGCTGCCTGGAACACATTGTGAATCTCTTGTAGCTAACAGCTAAAAAGGTTATCCCAACAGGATAGTCAAGGTAACCGATTCTGAAAATCAAGCCATTTGCCTGTGTCCTTCAGATTGAAGAATATGTCTGAGAATCCCTTACCTGGTAGACAGTGTGAAACTAGAGGTTGAGAGGGATGAGGTTGAAGGAGGGACCCTGCTTTATTCTTGTCTTTGTTTAGCTAGCAGGTCTTGGCATTATTTTATGAAGCTCTGTCCGTGCTTATTCCTCTCCTGATTCCTGTTAGGAAGGTAAGAAGTAGGCAGCGTGGGAACATTCAGTGATACTTACCCAAACACCACAGAATGTGTTAGAATTATAGAATTTCCACCCTAGAAGCAATGTGCCTCGAGAGTCTCACGCTCAAATGGGGCCACACAGGTACTTATGAGGAAGTCAGCAGGCTTAGTGGGGAGAGTGGAGAGCCAGACAACACTGCCGATCCAGTCTGTCCAGTCGTCGCCAGGACTTTGGGCTGTATTGCCAGGTTTTCTGAATTCTCTACAAATGCCAGAAAACAGAGTGGACTTTTAGGAGCCCTTTGGAGATGCGTCTGACTTATCCATTGGGACTCCACTGAGTGAAAGGGGAAGGGAGAAAAAGCCAGTATATGGAAGTCATTTCCATTTTCTGGGAACATCAGCTGATTTTCTCAGCGATTGAAAAGCTATCAAACGATAACATTTCACTGCAGTTTACATGGGAGGGAGACAGGTGCTCCTGCTCTGTGACCATCAGAGAATAACAGGTCCTGGACCAAAGCAGTGTCCACATTCAGAAATGTGTGCCTCATCCCTCCAAGTTCAGCCCTCTCAGATATTCAAATGTAACATGAGCCTGCTTTGGGTCAGTAAGCCTGAACCTCATCATTTATCCCAGAGAGAGTAAAATTATATCTAGCAGCTCATCTGCTATAGTGCCAACTCTGAATTTTCCTTCTCTTGCCTTGCTCTTTGGATCTACGCATGTTATTGAAAAATAAGGTATTGTTGCATAGGAATCACCTGGTTTTCTGAGGTGTTGACCATTAACCAAAGCTGCTGCAGAATAAAAACATTTGCCTCCTTGACTTGAGTAGGGGAGAGGTACAGGAAAAAAAAAGAATAACTAAACTTCTGAGTTATTTAGTCTTGAGACTAATTTCCATATTATGTAAGCTATTTCAGTATATGAGAGTTTTTCGTGTTCTTTAGAGTTCCCTTTGATGACATTATTTCAAAAGATACAGGATGGTAGGTATTAGAAATGGATATCAGTTCACTTTCTGGGGGCTCCAAGTGTGTTTAATTTTAGAGACCTAGCAGGTAACATTTTTGCAATTCCACACATATCTTTACCCTATGGGCACCGACTTTTGCCACAGAGAGGTGTGTGACCACCTACACAGGAGATGCACGCCTTCGTAAATGAGAGGAGCATAATTCTTTTTTCTTGGAAAGCTGCACCCCAGAAACCTGTTGTTTTACCTGTGGAATTACCAGCCTGGAGGTAGCACATACATTTTTATTTGGGATTTGGGCAATTCTTCTAGCTGGACCACTTTTTTCCCCCCATTTGTCTGTGCTTACACATGAGAGACCCAGTTTGTGTTCCTTTGTGGTTCCAATACGTTCTCCTCCTTTTTTGTTCGTTTTTAACATAGAGGCTGACCAGTGATATGTTTGTCCCAGTGACAGAAAGGCAGTGTACCCCTCATGCCTTCCTGACTCTGCCTTCAACTTATCCTGAGCATTTCCAGACGGTCGGTGTTTTAATTACTGTAGTGTTCTTCCAGTTCAGTTGTATTTAATTGGCTTCATGTTTTGTCTTTTTGTTTCCATGAAAGGATTATTGGGGGTATGAAAAAAAAAAGCCCATTTAAGTGAAGCCCCATCATTTAAAACACATAAAAATTCTTTAAGGTGCCTTTTTATTCAGGATCTCTCTATCTTCCTCCACAAGCTTCCTGAGAATAAGTAGTGCATGTTGAGGTTTATCTTTGCTTTTATGTGCTCCAGCCACATGCTTAACGTTGAGCACATTTGAGTCTCATTTCACCGGCTTTCACAATCCTTTTATAAAGGGACTGATCTGTTAACATCACCCTCTTTAGATCTAGCAGACAGAATGTCCTTCCATACAAAGAAGGGCTCCCCGTCTTTCTGGCCGGCCAGTAAGTGAATGATTTCAGGCCTGGTGGGCAATACTCGTGTCCATGCGTCCCACAGCCCGACCACAGTAGTAGGCAGCTGCATGTAATTTTGAACTCCACTCATTGAACTGTAATAAAACAATATAAGCACTGCTTGGGGGGAAGATTGGATGCAGTTATCCTTACACAAGGCTCGGGCATATGAAAGCAGTGCTGGCTGACAAGAGGATTTTGAGATTTGATTTTGATTGAATTGCAGAATTGAACAGGCCAGGAATGTCAGTGGAAGGCTAAATGCCTGTAGTGCCATAAAGTTTTATTCATGTGAGGCTTTCCAATATCAAGTAGATGGATTATTGGAAAAGGTGTCAAGGGACATGAAATGGAAGAGCCCCAAACATGAAATGTAGGCAGGAGGGAAAAATTACTTCTTGCTTAGTGCATAATTAGGTCTCAAAAAAAAAAAAAAAAGGAATATTCCATAAAATTGTTTATTCTTCCCTCTCTTCAAAGAAGAAAAAATGATTCTCTTGTTATATCACTTGTTATTTTTTCAAACGAAGTTGAATTTAGTATAAGATGAGATCTTATGTCACTCTTTTTCTTCCTTCCAGTTTTAATGAGATATAATTGACATATAGCACTGCATATGTTTAAGGTGTTCAGGTTAGTGATTTAACTTAAATACATCATGAAATGATTGCCTCTAAGTTCAGTAAACATCAATCATCCCAGGTAGATATAAATTAAAGAAGAAAAAATTTTTTGCCTTGTGATGAGAAACCAAGGATTTGAAAAATACCAGGGTGGTGATTGCCTACCATGGGAAATGGCAGGTGGAGCATTTTGTTTCGTGATAGAAAATGTTTTGTCTTAATACGGGTGTCACTTACACTGTTGTACACATTTGTCAAAATCACTTGATCTCTAGCACATAAGATATGTATATAAACTTTATGTAAACTACACCTCCATAAAAACTGTTAGCATACTACTAGCAGGAAATCTCATATATGTAGACATGTAAAATAATTCACAATGAAATACAGATTATTTGGAATTGACAGTGAAGCACTCCTTTTCGACTTAAGAAAAGTAGTCTTAATGCCATTCTTTTTGATTTTGTTCCAGATCAACATAGGGTGATAGTTTTTGTTGAAAGAGAGGGGAGGGTGAATCAAGAATATCACTGTGCACTAGACACCATGAGCTCTTCTTTTCAGAAATAAGAGAGAGGCTGGGCTTCACACCTCCTAACACACTGGCTTGTTTCATTGCTCGGCAGTTTGTATAGAATCACGCACGCATTTGCCTTGGGCAGCTGATGTGACCATTCATATGGAGTTGGAGAGCCGCGTTCATTGGCAATGAGCTGGTAGTTCTCTGGTGAGGTTATATAGAAGGTTGGGTGGGGAGGGCCATGGTTTTTTTTGCGTTTGGTGCCCTGATTCTTTACTGATGTGCAGTGTTTCTATTAAATTTGTGAATGAAGCGTTTCTAAAAATTGCCAGGGTGGAGGTAAAGAAATACCTGTAACTTTTTAGTTTTGAATTCATTGGTTTAGCATTTCTAACCAAAGTGGTTTTGGCTGAATGATCAAAATTAGGAATATATATATACACTTGGACTCCAGCCTGCAGGTGTGATTTTCCTTTGTCCTCCTCCTGCCCCTTGTTCTAATGTAGTCTGTATTTAGAAACATGTTTATTTGTAAATGAGGTTTTTGTGAGGTTAAGACAGAAAACCAGAAAGGACATTTCGAACCCTGAGGGGGTTTGTGTTTTTCAAGCTCCCCCTTTTCCTTTAATGCTGAACGTGAAAGAAAGGCCAGCTTTCAGGTTGATGTTACCTCCCTGAGATTTGTAAAACTTTTCGTTACCCCATGCTCTATAGATTTCTGTTAGAATGTATTTAGTTATACTTTATTATTGTTTTAGTTTTTCTAAAAATAAACTGCATGAATATTTATCTAATCAAACAATGATTCGTTTACAAGCAGCTTTTAGAAAGAAAAAGGGGTCCTCAATTGGAGTGGTCAGATTGCATGATGTTTAAGAGGCCCCTTTTAATTTCATATCTCACCCCCTCAGTCTGTAAGGTTGAGGCAAAGTTGATATCTGAGAGTGGAATTTTCTGCTGTTGCTGGAATTAATCCTAATTTGCATTGAGACAGGAGGGGAAAGAGTTGTTTAGGGCGGAAGAAAGGAAGTGCTCACAAAGTTGCAAAAAGCTGCCTTTGAACTTGGTAAGATTCAAGGAAATTTGCCTGGTCTGCTCCCAGCCATGTAGTTCTGATTTTCAAGAGAGAGAGAGAGATGTTATAGTGTTAGCCGTCAGTTTACCTTGTGATTCCTCCTTGGAAGTTACTGCCACACACAAAGGCGTGAAAATCGCATTTCACTCCCATGTCTCTTCAACACTGTACTAAAATGAAGCAAGCTAGGTGCCTGAAGTACAACATTTAAGGAGGAACACACGCTCAGGTGCTGAAACCTTGAACTTGGACGACTCAGAATGAGTGCCTCCTTACATTTTGAACTTGAGGCCCCTTGCTTGCTTTCTTGAGTTCTGGGCCCTGCTGTAACACTTTTAAAAGGTGTATTTGGGTTGCTTTTTTTTTTTTTTTTTTTTGACAGTAAAAAAAATACTCGTTCTAAGTGACGCATATCCACCTTTTTGCTATTGCTGTAACCTCCCCTATCTTTCTTACCAAAATTAAATAAATGAAGAGAGTGATTATACAATATCATTTGATTCCTGTTTCCATGCAGTTTCCCCGAATTGGCAAGCATGCTGTGTCTGAACTAAAATGCAATTTTGCATCAGGTCTGGTCCTGACATGTAGTTTTTCCTTTGATCCCAGTGGAGCTGGAGTTTGACATTCGTGAGCAGACTTACACACCACACACCTTATTAAGTGATACAGTTGCAAGTGCCCTCCGTTAAAAAGACGCGTGCCGGCACTGCCAGATTGAAGTTTGCTAAGCAGGTTTCAAAGGATTAATACTTGGCAATTATTTGGCTCTAAATTCATGGAAGTGGTAATTTCGTGTTCAAAGCAGAGACGTTAACTCGGGACATTAAAGCAGTTAACGAGAACATTCTTTGTTTCTGGCGCTACAGCCACCACCTACCTACTAGTCAGGGGATTCTCAGGAAGAACTCCCCTTGAATTCCTCCCATTTCATCCGCAGGAAAGCCTAGTTTGGCGGGTGTCATTATTACCTACTGGTTGACAGATGAGGGAATCACCGCTTGGAGAAATGAAATCATTTGCCCAAGCTCACAGCTCAGAAACAACAGAGCCTGGCCCTTGCACTCTTAATACCACTGCTCTTCACCACTGCATAACCCTTCTGTTGATTGTCCAGGGATATTATTACAGGTACAGTCTGCCTTTTGAAAGAGGTACCAGAATTTCCTTTGTACTATTGCTTATCCTTACAAGTTGAGCCTTCGTTTGCAGAACTGTTAAGGCGTTCAGTGGCCACACTAAGTTTTTGCAGACTTAATGGAGCAAGATTTTGCAGATTTTGTCCATTTGCAGAAGCCATCCACAGAGGAGTGTGCAAACAAGAGAAGCAGTGGGACTCCTTAAGTCTGGCCAGGGGAGAAGGCTCTGCTGGTAGAGCAGGAGGTAACTGTCAGTCACTAAGACTGAAGTCTTTAGAAGGAGCCTGATTCTACACTGGGGTTCCTGCCCCTTCCCCAAAGGCCAGCAGCATTTGCATTACTTAGCAGGAAAGCGCTCTTTGGATCCCTGAAACCATTAGGGGTTCCATGAGGTCTGGTTCTGTGAATGAATGAAGCCTCTTTCCTAAAAGCTGAAATCGATCAGAGAAAACTGGAAGAATGAGTCATTAGGTTCTCTTAGAACATGTCTATGCTTATTTCTGGCTTATTGCAAAGCATTGAAATTTCTCTGTGATCCTGAATAGGACAAAAGGGAGAGAAACGGATAGCCATCTCCCTCCCACCCTCACCCCCTTTCTGGTTAGTATGCAAGTTTAATAGAAACATGTTTAAAAAGGCTAGATTTTCTTAGAAGGAACCTGTTTACAAGTTATAACCTCCATCTTAACAGATAAAGCACTTGGAGCATGGCTGGCTTTCCTTTTAATAACCTTGCTGTTGGCATGAGGCCTTGTCCACACTTTTCTTTGGTAGTTCCTCTGAGTTTCTAAGGGGCAACTGGAACACAGACCTTGATGGTTTCAACTCTCCACAGATGAAATATATAATGGACAATGGAGCAAATCTCCTCTTTGGGCTACAGTGATTCCCATTTGGATCTGAGCCTAACCTCGTGGTATCTTCTTGCTAACCACGGCCAAGGTACTGTCCTGCCTCAGTTTGTTCATCTGCTAAATGGGCATTCTTCTCTGTATGCTCTTTGGGGAACCCTGGTAATATTTGATGCTGATAATAACTTGGTAATATTTGATGCTGAGGACCTGGTCCTCATATGGTCATGCTATATAAATAGCAATCATGGTTGACATATGTGTAGACACAGGTATTCAAGCCACAGATAAGTTTTGACATCTGTGGTGTTCTGTGTAAAATATTTGAATTGATCACTTCAGTTTAGTGAGGTTTCCTTTGCAAAACCCAGATTTCTGGCTTCTTTCCACAAATCAAAAGATGTGGAAGCACCAGCCTTTCTCCCAGGCTGGGACACGGGTGCCCATTTGGATGGGGCTTGTCAAGCTGTCCAGTTAGGGCTGCTTTCCCACACTCCCGGGTGTTTGATCCCCTGTGTGCTTCATTTGTTGATGCAATTGCCTGACCCCTGTGCATATCTGGCTTTGCAGCCTTGGTAGAGTGTGTCCTGAAGCGTGTGGAGCAGCACACGCGGGTGTAGACAGCATCAGTCTTGACAGTTGTTCCTGCTGAGGCGTGTGCAGTGAGGTTTCTGGCAAGTGTCCTTTTTTTTTAATCCCTTAAATGATTTAAACTTTCTGGAAGCTGTGGATCTCATATAAACAAGGGGACCCACAGAAAAACATACTCATTGGAGAATTACGAGGCATATAATTTTGTCTTTAAATTCTTACAAGTGAACTGTAAGAACATGACTTCATAGGAACCTCTGAGACATACAGCGTTTTAATTACACTCTGCTGCTCCATGGGATGCTTCATTTTTACTTTTATTAATTTAATTTTTTTTCCTGTGTGTGGCAGTGGGTGCCTTGTCTCCGGCTCCACCCCTGTGTGCCTCGGGGAAGCTGCCTGGTGCCTCCCTCTTTGGGGCAGCGGCTCCAGGGCCACGTCCTGTCTGCGAAGAGTTTATGAGGTTTCACCCACTCCTTCATTCCTGCTCATCACCCTCCCTGCTTCCTCTTGGGCTGCCAGCAGTGCATTATATTACCTCCATCTGCAACCAGAGCCACTAGCATCACTGTGCCAGTGCCTGTATTTCCCCAGTGACTTAAAGAAAACCATTAAGTGCCCATGAGTGGCAGCAGCTCATGGAAGCCAGTCTCCACAGCCCCCATTTCTCTGTGGGGCCCAGGCTTCTCAGAGAAGGGCAAGAGCTGTCCTCTGTTTCTCCCTGTGGCAACCACGTTGTCCACATTGAATACCTGAATTCATCCATGCATCAGTTCTTTTCGGTAGATATTGATTGAGTGCCTCTGATGTACCAGGCATGGGTGTTTTCAAGCCTGTGAAAACAGGCTTGTGGCCTGACCCCATGACAGATGCAGAGGAGAAATTAGAACCGTAGGGAATGAGACTAAGAGAGGCGCTTATGAAAGGAGGAACTGACTTTGTAAAATTCCATGGAGTTGAAACTTAGAATCTTAGAACTTTTTTTTTTTTCAACTTTTAATTTTGTATTGGAGTATAGCCGATTAACAATGCAGTTCAGGTGGACAGCAAAGGGATTCAGCCATATACATAGATGTATCCATTCTCTTGCAAACTCTCCTCTACTAGAATCTTAGAACATCTTGAGAAGCTTTCTGGATGGAGCTCATTTTTCTTTTTCAGAAACCTCAGGAAGCAGTCTGTTACCTGGATGAGATGTCTTCTTTATCAGCCATGTTCTGGTTCTGACCCTAAAACCAGGGACTGCTATTTGTTGCCAGTAGTATGCATGGCCCCTCTTGAGTTGGGCAGTGCACACTCTTCCCAGCCATCCACAGTGGCCTTGATTCAAACAGATGTGCATTTGAGTCTTGCTTTTATCATGTACTGTTTGTGAGCTAGCCTGTGTTTCTTTAGCTCTCCCAAATTTAGTTTCTTTGCCTGCAAAGTGGTGGTGGAGTTACAGTGCCTGCCTCTCAGGTGCCATAGTGAAGAAGTAGGGGAAGAGGCATATTAAAGCCCCTGAGTGCCTGCCACATGGTCTTTACTCAAGAAATTGTCACCACCGCTGTTAATGGGATGAGTGATGGCCTTTCATACATTGTCTCTCCCCTCCCTAGCCACATGATGCACTTTGAAAGGGATAGCCTTCAGATTCCTTTTCCAGAAAATTGAGATCACCGACTTTTTTCCTTCCTGACCCTGCTACCCTGCAGCCCCAGGCCATCTCCCCCTCCTCTGTCCCTCAGGCTGAGCTACAGCGGCAGCATGTACAGAGCATCCCTGGCGAATGCCCATGGCCTTTCTGTCTGCAGCAGGCCTGTGCGATTTTGGCTGCTTATCTAATCCAGGGAAGGAGCCACCACTCCTCTGCCTTGGGTAGGCCAGTTGTGGGCTAGCCCATAATAATACAATTATGAAGGTTAACAGGAAAAAGTGGGGTCCAGGAGCAGTTCCAGGCTGCTGGCAGCCCGGCTGAATTGGAAGCGCCCCACCAGTGAAAACTGCAGTGAGAAGCAGATTAAACCTCCTATCTGCCATCTCACGCTCTTCTCTCCCCTTTCCTGTTTGGACTTGAAAGACGATTGGAGCCAGGGCCCTGACAGTTGACGGAAGTGCTGCAAGGGGGGAGTATTTATTTACAGTGAGTCGTGGCATGCTTGTTCAGGATGCGGTTTCTTGCAGGAAGTTCTGTCCCCACCCCCGGGTTTGATCATTTCTCCAAAAAAAAAAAAAAAAAAAAGAAAAGAAATCCTTGAATGTTTGGGGCCTCCACACTGACATGGAGCAACACAGGTAACCTGTCTGTGCTTGGAGGGTGTGCCAATTGCACCATTGGAGGAGGGCCTAGAAAAGAGTGGCAGGCCACCAGTGGGCCCTGCTCCCCAGATGTGTTGAGGTGCTGTGATAATCATTAGGCATCTAAAATAGGGAAGTGGGCTGAGTGCACGTGCTATAAGCTGTGGTTGGCACGGGCCATTCCATTCGTTAACAGAAACCAGTGCCAACGGAGGATGTTGTACTGGGTGTTTCAGAGAGAAATCACTTTGAGGCAAATTCGGAGGCAGCAGTGCTTAGGAAGCAAAAGTATCTGAGTTACATCCAGTTGGCCTGAGGCTGCTGAAGCCGCTCTGAAGTGTGCTGAACTCTGGGTTCCAAGTTTGGGGTGCCTCCTGCTTTTTTGAGTCTTGTAGAATATTGAAAGAGAAGGGTGATGAAGGAAATGGGATTCCACTGTGGAGTTTACTTTGCTATTTTCTTAAGTCTTCAGAAGACCTTGTAATACTAGAGACTTTTCTCAAAACCCGCAAATACCCTTCATTTCTTACTTAAAAAATATATAGAAGATGAGGAAACATTACCAGAGGATATAAGATGGGAATGAAATCTCCCTCCACCAAGGGCTCAGCTCCCTTCTTATTACATCTTTTACGGCCTGAGGCACCAGCACCGTTAGCATCACCTGGGAACTAATAGAGATGCAGGTTCTGGAGTACTAGCGGAGACCTAGTCAGAGGGGACCATGTAGCATGGAAATCTATGTTTTAATGAGTCCTCTGTGTGATTCTAAATGGTCACTAATGCTTGTGAACTTCATACTTAACTGTGGTTTTTAGACTTCAGTGTACATCAGAATTTGCTCATTGGGTTTTAAATGACAGATCCTTGAGCTGGACACCCAGAGGCTCCAATTTGTATGTTGCTGGTGGCACCTGAGAATCTGCATTGTTTATTTTTCAAGGAGAGGGGCAAGCATCCCTTTCTACCATTTCCCTCCCCACAGCGGTTCTGATGGAGTGCTCCTGGATCTCTGATAAACCCTGACTTTGGGAGTGGCTCTTGATTCTTTAGGGAAAAAAAAAAAAGCAAAAATCATGGAATGGAGGAAGCAGCGCTTATTTGTTGAGGCCACAGCTAATTTAATTCATGAAGAGACTGACAATAAAGAGGACCTTGACACCCATGTACATTTCCCCAGCTGTCCCAGATGCCCAACTCATTGCAAGAGACTCTTGTGACTAATTTCTGCAACTAAGGAATTCATCCCTCTTTTTGAGAAACTGTTGTCAATCTGCCATATTTCTTGGACCTTGTCAATATTCAGAGGAAGCTGCAAATGTTCTGTAGGTGTCTCCCCCAGGCTTTTACTTATCTCTTCATCCATTATTTTTTGGATTCTAAAGGTGTTTAGCCATCTTTGAAAGGTGTAAGTGATTGGATGTGATTTTAAGCTGATGGACTTTATTTACAGAATATGGCAGACAGAGGTGACAGTCTTCATTTCCCACCCCTTTAAAGGTCTATTGACAACGTGTTTACAAAGATGTATGCAGTCCTTGTGTCAAGGAACTTATAGTTGAGTGGCTGATGGTTTATACAGAGAAACTATGTGTAGAATAGAAGCCCATTACAATGTGGAACTGGTGCAGAAGGAATGACAAACTGTGGGTCACATGGCATATACAGCGAGTTTCACAGAAGTGGTACACCATGCTTGAGCAGGGTTTTGAAGGATGAATAGGAGTTCTCCAGATGACTCAAGAGGAAAATATTATTATAGGCATAGACAGTCACTAGAGTTGTATCCATATCTGCCTCCTGAGATGTTTCACATTTGGGAATCCTTTGGAGTTGTTTAGGAGTGACTTCTGAGTTGGAAGATTTTGGGGAAGGTAGCACTTGGAACTTACCTAAGGTCATCTTGATGCAGATAACATTGGAGAATATGGAAGAATTTTGTCATGTATGAAGCACAGTAACCTTTATAAAATATAGAAAACAACTTTTTTTATTTGGGTGAAGTTTCCCCCTTAAATCCCAAAGTTCTTCCATAGTCTGGGTAGGGTTGACAGGCTGCCAAGATGCTTGGGGGACTTGGGTGGGAAAGGGAGTTGGCTGGTTTCATGGTTCCTGATGCCAGCCTCCTCCACAGTGTGTCTTGTTGAGCATTTGTCCATTGACATGCTTCTCACTGAGTCTGAAAACGTGAGGATTTAGGCAAGAGGAGTAAGAACACCCCTCCGGAGGTCTGCCGAACTTATTTAAAATTCCTCTAGGAACCGTGACTTTGGACATGTTCTTAACCTTTGCCTGGGGTCATAGTACTGTCACGCTTCTAAGAGTGAAGTAACGAATGATGTAATGAAGTAACACAGAGAGCATTTAGCGTGGCGTCTGGCCGTTCAGTAGCCACTTACTCTACTGTCTGCTTGAAAGCAGGCGTAACAGAAAGAACAAAACACACCACAGACTTGGTCTCTGAACTCCCAGGCCAATCGAAAGCAGTTTTTCAACCTAGGTGCTCTTGAAATTTGGGCCCAGAAAGTTCTTTGTTGTGGGGGCTGTGCATCATGGGATGTGCAGCAGCATCCCTGCCTCTATCCACTAGGTGCCAGTGGCATTCCCTCCTGCCCCCCACAGGGGGACCACCAGCACTGTCCTCAGATACGTCCCCTGGGAGGACAGAGTTGGTTCTGATCTTTAGTCTGTCTTGGAGGAGCAACATGATTCATGAAGGTATTTATTCTGACGGAAGCACTGCAAAGCTAAGTCTCTAATTTAGAAAATGGAAAAGAACACACAAGAAGCAGCTTAAAAATTGGTTTCATACTGTTTGCAACAGGGAACATGGCTTTAAGAAAGCCATCAACCAGTACTTATTAAAATCCTAGAGCATCTTACAGGGAACAATTCCTGACTTACATGCAGTCATTTTCTTGATTTTTTCATCTGATACTATTCCAGTTTAAAACATGATGGAGAGGGTCTTAGGGCTGTTTATTTATACAAGACTTTTTTTTCTTCTTTGTAAAAAGTTTTCATGGTGGTAAAACGCATGTGATAAGAAATGTCCTGTATTCACCAGTGTGAAGTTCAATAGTGTGAAGTATCAGTAAGGTCACATTGTTGTATCTCCAGAACTTTTTCATTTTGCAGAACTGAAACTGTGAACCTATTAAACAACAGCACCCATTGTTGCTTTGCTCCATCTCCTGGCGATCAGTTGGACTTTCAGTTCAGTTCAGTCGCTCAGTCGTGTCCGACTCTTTGCGACCCCATAAATCACAGTACGCCAGGCCTCCCTGTCCCTCACCAACTCTCGGAGTTTACTCAAACTCATGTCCATCAAGTCGGTGATACCATCCAGCCGTCTCATCCTCTGTCGTCCCCTTCTCCTCCTGCTCCCAATCCCTCCCAGCATCAGGGTCTTTTCCAATGAGTCAACTCTTCGCATGAGGTGGCCAAAGTATTGGAGTTTCAGCTTTAGCATCAGCCCTTCCAGTGAACACCCAGGACTGATCTCCTTTAGGATGGACTGGTTGGATCTCCTTGCAGTCCAAGGGACTCTCAAGAGTCTTCTCCAACACCACAGTTCAAAAGCATCAATTCTTCGGCCCTCAGCTTTCTTCACAGTCCAACTCTCACATCCATCCATGACTACTGGAAAAACCATAGCCTTGACTAGACGGACCTTTGTTGGCAAAGTAATGTCTCTGCTTTTCAGTATGCTATCTAGGTTGGTCATTGCACTCATCTCACACGCTAGTAAAGTAATGCTCAAAATTCTCCAAGCCAGGCTTCAGCAATACGTGAACCGTGAACTTCCAGATGTTCAAGCTGGTTTTAGAAAAGTAGAGGAACCAGAGATCAAATTGCCAACATCCGCTGGATCATCAAAAAAGCAAGAGAGTTCCAGAAAAACATCTATTTCTGCTTTCTTGACTATGCCAAAGCCTTTGACTGTGTGGATCACAATAAACTGTGGAAAATTCTGAAAGAGATGGGAATACCAGACCACCTGACCTGCCTCTTGAGAAACCTATATGCAGGTCAGGAAGCAACAGTTAGAACTGGACATGGAACAACAGACTGGTTCCAAATAGGAAAAGGAGTACGTCAAGGCTGCTTATTGTCACCCTGCTTATTTAACTTCTATGCACAGTACATCATGAGAAATGCTGGGCTGGAAGAAGCACAAGCTGGAATCAAGATTGCTGGGAGAAATGTCAATAACCTCAGATATGCATATGACACCACCCTCATGGCAGAAAGTGAAGAGGAGCTAAAAAGCCTCTTGATGAAAGTGAAAGAGGAGAGTGAAAAAGTTGGCTTAAAGCTCAACATTCAGAAAATGAAGATCATGGTATCTTTTAATTTCATGGCTGCAGTCACCATCTGCAGTGATTTTGGAGCCCCCCAAAATAAAGTCAACACTGTTTCTACTGTTTCCCCATCTATTTCCCATGAAGTGATGGGGCCAGATGCCATGATCTTAGTTTTCTGAATGTTGAGCCAACTTTTTCACTCTCTCTTTCACTTTCATCAAGAGGCTTTTTAGTTCCTCTTCACTTTCTGCATTAACGGTGGTGTCATCTGCATATCTGAGGTTATTGATATTTTTCCCAGCAATCTTGATTTCACCTTGTGCTTCTTCCAGCCTAGAGTTTCTCATGATGCATGTACTCTGCATATAAGTTAAATAAGCAGGGTGACAATATACAGCCTTGACGTGCTCCTTTTCCTATTTGGAACCAGTCTCTTGTTCCATGTCCAGTTCTAACTGTTGCTTCCTGACCTGCATATAGGTTTCTCAAGAGTCAGGTCAGGTGGTCTGGTATTCCCATCTCTCTCAGAATTTTCCACAGTTTATTGTGATCCACACAGTCAAAAGCTTTGGCATAGTCAATAAAGCAGATGTTTTTCTGGAACTCTCTTGCTTTTTTGATGATCCAGCAGATGTTGGCAATTTGAACTCTGGTTCCTCTGCCTTTTCTAAAACCAGCTTGAACATCTGGAAGTTCACGGTTCATGTATTGCTGAAGCCTGGCTTGGAGAATTTTGAGCATTACTTTACTAGCGTGTGAGATGAGTGCCACTGGACTGTGCATCTCTGTGAATCTGAGCACTCTTGGTGCCTCAGGTTAGTGCCGTCACGCAGTGTTTGTATTTTTCTGAATGGCTTGTGTCACTTAGCGTAATGTCTCTAGGTTCACCCATGTTGTAGCATGCATCACGATTTCCTTACTTTTTAAAGCTAAATTCTCTTTCAGCGTATGTATATACTGCTGCTGCTAAGTCACTTCAGTCATGTCCGATTCTGTGCGGCCCCATAGACGGCAGCCCACCAGGCTCCCCTGTCCCTGGGATTCTCCAGGCAAGAACACTGGAGTGGGTTGCCATTTCCTTCTCCAATGCATGAAACTGAAAAGTGAAAGTGAAGTCGCTCAGTTGTGTCCAACCCTCAGCGACCCCATGGACTGCAGCCTTCCAGGCTCCTCCGTCCATGGGATTTTCCAGGCAAGAGTACTGGAGTGGGGTGCCATTGCCTTCTCCGATGTATATACTACATTTTGTTTATTCATCTGTCAGTGGACACTTGGTTTGCTTCTACCTTTTGGTCTTATTAGTAACTCTGCTTTGAATAGGGTGTGTTGTACAAATATGCCTTTGACGCCCTGCTTTTCATTCTTTTAGATCTGTACTCAGAAGTGGAATTGCTGGATCAGATGGTAGTTTTTCCCCCCTCTTTTTAAATGTTCTTAGTTGAGGGAAATGGAATCCAGTGTCCTTTGGACCCACCCTTCACCCTTTCTTGAAGTTTTACCTTCCATTCCTGCTGACCTGATTCTTTGTCTCACCCCACCTTTGTGCCTATGGACACACATTGGTGTTACCAAGGACCAGTGTAGGGTCAGCATTCTCTCCACGAGCCCATGGTCCTGAGCAGCACCAGGTCGCTTTGACAGCTTCATCTCTGGAAGCTGTGCTGTTTCTTCAGCCTGTGCATCTGCTCATGCAGGAGACCTGGCTCCCACCTTGGCCTGTCTGCTGTCTGCTGACAGGCACATCCTTAGGCAATTTAGGGAAGTGGTGAAGAGGCGAATGAGTCGTGAGAAGGCGAGATGGTGTCTCCTTATACAGTGCCACTTGGGTAGCATTTTGTGGCTCCGACCTTAAGGCTCCATTCACTACTTGCCCCTGGACAGCTCTGTGTCCCGGCTACCTTCCACACTGCTCTGTGGTCTTTAGAATTCCCATCTGGGTGTCACCCATCAGGTTGCGGAAGGATGGGTGGAACGCGTAATTTACTTATAAAAATATTCCGGTTCTACATTGACAGTCTCAGAGTAAGAAAACAGGAGAGCAGAAAAGCAGTATGTTGAAAAGCTTGTATCTATGGAGACTGCTTTTTTCCGTCTATTCTCTTTTTTTTTTTTTCCTAATTAGTCTGAAACCTCCCTAAAACTATATAATTCTATTTGTGGGCTAGGCTTACCAAGTCTTGTGCCTGAGAAAGAGACCTTGACTGCTGGGACCTGGGGTGTGTAAGGGAGAACAGAAGGTCCAAGGGAGGGTCAGTCTCAATATTTGGAGGTCAAGATGATGTTAACAGCAGGGAGCCTGCAGAAGGTGGCACTAAGCTGCAGTCGCCATGTGTGTTGCTGTGCAGTCCTTCTGTGAGCCGGGGCCTCCTCTGCAGCTGGCCAGGAAGATGGACAGTCGGCCGGGATGGTGAGATGCAGGGGCATTCGTACAGCAGCAGGTGACTCTTAAAGGTATATGAATAGATGGAAATAGAACTAGTCTCGTCAGTTCACATTTTCAGAAGTAATTCCCAAACACCAGCTTTTTCAGACCAGGGTAGCTCATATGAAACTGGGTTGCCAGAAAATGAAGAATATGGGACATCGTTTTTTCATTCATCCAGATTTTAGAGCCAACAATCCAATGCTGAGCAAATCCAGACTTGCTGTCCTCCGAGCCTCCGTATTGGAGTATCTCCTCTAGTTTCTGTGCATAATTACACATGTGGGATGTGTGTGTTTTCCTAAACTTAATAAATTCTTATCTTTGTTTCGTTTGTTTTTATCCCATTATTTTTGTAGAACTATTAGAGAGAGCGCTGGATTTGCCCGGAAACACTTTTCTTCTGAAAACACACCAGTTCCTGTTTTAATTCATTTTCGTTTTCTACACCACCCTTCAGAAGATCATGGGAACTTTCCTTGGGTTCTCGTTGACTCAGTATCACATCCGGAGCTTTTCACTTCTTGGGACCAGGCCTTTCCTTTTGTCTGCAGGAAGATCCTATCCTCCAGGGCAGCTCCTCTTTGATCCTATCACCTCTTTGGTTTGGGTCTGCTGTTGCACTTCCAGAGGAATCAGTCCTGTCCTCAGTGTAGCAGGGTTTCTTTCTTTTTATCCCCAAGGGTCTCATGGGGATGTTTCTGTGAACAGATGATAATCCCAGGCTTGAAGCTCATGCTCTTGCACACACTGGCCTTGAGTTTTCTGCTTGAGGGAGAGGTTGTCGGGCTCTTGTGGAGTTGCGGGGTGCCCTGTCATCTGGAGATCACTGAGCGAGACCAGGGTGTTTGTGTGCTGAGTCTCTGCCCGGTTCCCCATCTGTACCCCATCCAGTGCCTCTGCCATACCATGTGAGCTGGGGGAGTCCGGTGGAGAATTTTTGGCTCCTGATATTCTTCAAATGTGGATGTGTCACGGCTTGCTTACCTACTGACAAATTCTTAGAGTAGAATTGTTGCATAGGAGGGAGGGCAGAGTTTTATTGCCAGCATTGTTTTTCAGAAGGGTAATATCAAGTGTGTTTCCTATCAGCATTGTAAATGAAGGCCTATTTACCTAAACATCACTAAATAGGATATTATGTATGCAAGTATTCCTGTCTTCATTGGCATTGACTTGATTGGTAGTGGGACTTCAGTTTTTATTTCCTGTGTTTTACATGGATATCACAGTTACATAAAATTATGTTATTAAAACAGACATTTTGCATTGTTTCTGCATATGAATCTCCACTCAGTGCTAGCAGAGACTCAAAAGCAGAATTTGGTTTCTAAGTATTTTGATGTATTCTTGTTATTACTCTTTGAGAACAGGGTCTAGACTTGGTTTATGACTGCTGTTGGTTTAACGCCCTTGGGGTGATAAAGTTAATTCTTGAAATTTTTCCCTTCTTCTCTTCTTCATATTATAAGAAGCTATGTGAGGCACTTCATAAGGGTTTTATGGAAATACATGGCATTGTAATAGGGACCATATTTTATGAGAATGAATCAGATTTATGGGGACAGTGGGTTGGGATATTTGAAATGTAGACTCTCATGTTAAATCCAGACGATCTTAACGCCATACCAGCCAGCATGGCCCACACTGAGTTCCTGAATGTAATAATTTGTTTCATGCAGAAACCACTCTCTGGTTAAAATAAGCTAGGAAACACTGACTTATACCAGACTGAATCTCTGTTTTATTTTGGTTATAGCTGTAGGACTTTTTAGACATTAGTATAGTAATGTGCACTGTTAATCTCAGAGGCAACTGTGAACATATGTAGTTTTTCAAATGAAACATTTTTGGTGGGGGTTGAGAGTGGGCCCAGGGAACAATACCTTTTTACATACTGAAGACCCCCACCCACCTACCCTACGGATACAGTTTGGGAAATGCCCTATTGGAATAACTGTACATTTCTGTATAGCATAAACCTGTAGGTTAAACCTATACGTTAGAAACCTGGAAATGGTTTTTCAGTGGTGGGAGAAGGGGATGCTAATGTATGTAGAGGGCTCTGTTCCTTCCTTGTCCTTTTTTTCGTTCTCTTTTGGCCTTAAACCTATTACTTTAAGCTCTTAAGAGAAAGACAATGACTTAACTTTAAAAAAATTGTTGTACATGTGTGTGCGTGTGTGTGCATGTACATTAAGGAAGTAACTCTTGCTATGGAAATGAGTGTTAACTGCTTTTGAGAATAGCTATTTTTCCTCCCAGAATGAAGTGAAATCAGTCTCATTGCTGCAACCATCTTATTGACTGTTTTGTGCAAAGCCGTGGGCTAAGGAAGAAGGACAGATAGAAGTTATGTTTCCTGACTTCAGAAAACTTAGACTTCAGTTGACGAAACTGAAAGTGGCTTAGTTGTGTCTGACTCTTTGCAACCCCATGGACTATACTGTCCATGGAATTCTGTAGGCCCGAATACTGGAGTGGGTAGCCTTTCCCTTCTCCAAGGGATCTTCCCAACCCAGGGATCGCACCCAGGTCTCCCACGTTGCAGGCAGATTCTTTACCAGCTGAGCTGCAAGGGAAGCCCTGTGGACTGGGTAGCCTGTCCCTTCTCCAGTGGACCTTCCCAACCCAGGCATTGAACCGGGATCTCCTGCATTACAGGTGGATTCTTTACCAACTGAGCTATCAGGGAAGCCCAGGAGAGAGAAAAGCAGTGGAAAAGTGAAGGGGAAAAGGTATTAGTAATATATAATTCCCAGTTGAGAAACTGAAGAAATGTCACAGAACTGAACATAATTTGTTGTGAATTGGTCATCAAATGTCTGCCTGTAGGAGATCAGAGGAGAGAGAGAGGCCCAGGGACCTGTAAGTCAAGGGTTATAAACAGTTACAGGGTCATGAGACCCTTTGTGAAACTGAAAAATCTCTGGATATGTATGAAACAAATGTCCACTGTTTTTTTTTTAACCATCCAGAATTAATAACTGTTTATATCTGGCCATATTCACCTCTACTCTATGATCTTTATGAGATATAATCTTCATGAAAAAAGAAGTCTTCTCTATCCAGATATTTCAAGACAAGCACCCCCCCCCCCCCGCCCCGCCCCACCATCCCAGTCCCATACATCCACACAAAGGTCTGTGCCTCTCATCAAGTTCATCCATAGCCACCTCTTGGGATGATTATTTTATTTTCATCAGTGTCCATAAAGGATCTCTAGTGCTTTTGTGTATTTCTTTAATTGGAATAAATTGTATCATACTGTGCACAGGCACAAACTTCTGTAAATGTCCAACCATAGGCACTTCCTGGACCCTGGAAGTCCATTTCTAAATTCCTGGTTTGGGGGAAATTTGTTGGTGAACCCAGGAAGCAGGTTTGAGAAGGTATGCGGCAGGGTGCAGCCAGCACGTGGACGGATAAGCGGGAAGGGAGGGGTCACCCAAGGCTGTCACCCTGCCTGGGGTGGGGGTACTGTCCCTGAGGCCTTGAGAAGCTCATTTGCAGCCACCACTCTTTCCAGTGTGTTTCATTTTGCATTTACCGCGTGCTTCCTCAGAGCTAGGTATTGTCTCTGATGCATATGTCCTGCTTCTTCACCTGAACTATAAACGTCTTCAAATCTTACTCTTAGGTCTTCATCTCTTTGCCTCTCCTGTTGGTGCCTTACCTAAGAAATGCTTGGTGGGTTGTTGTTGTCCCCCTGCCTTTTTTTTTTTTTTTTTAAGTTCTTTGCAGTAGAAACGTTTATTATGGTGTTAAGTCTTTAAATAATTCTCAGCAACTAAACTTGAGGCATGTGAAGATAAACGATGACAGTTTAAGCCAGCCAGGAAGCTGTAACGTGGGCTTGGACTATCGTTTGGCCCAGATCTGTGTCTGCTGACTGAGCTTCCCTCCTGCCATCGGGATGGCAGACAGTGCAGGTCACTGCAGGCACGCCTTTGCTCACCTACACATTGGAGCTGTCCGCACTCCTCCAGCCCGCCAGTCAAGGAAGCGAAAGCTCACATAGGGGCTTGGCAGCTGCTTTTTGGAGTCAAGGGAGGCAGGGCTAAACAGGGATCCAGGATGCACAGCCAGCAGGAGAGAGCTTATCTCACCAGAGAGGAAACTGTCGCCCCTGTGAACCTGTTTTATTTTCTTTTTGTATAGCATGAACATTCTTAATGTATGTTTTAGTTTACTTTGCAGGCCTTTCTCCCTGCACACGCAGAGATTATTCCAAGTTGCTTCTGCCTGCCCTCCCTCTGATGTGTGATGTCAGATGCCTAATGTGTCAGGCAGTCGGGACATTGTCATCACTCATGGCTGACCCCATAAAGTCTTTCCCAGGTTGACTGTGCATGCCTGAGAGTGACAAGCACGAGACATTGCTCTGTTCTGATGGACACGTGTGGAGCGTTTGTATATTTCAAGAAAAGATATATAAAAACTGGCATCTACTGCTTGGTTTTATAGCCTAAAAAACAATGTCTAAAGTGGGTAGACTACTTTAGGCTGACTTTGTTATCTTTAGGGTCTTTGAATAGCCATACTTTATGACTTGACTTTCCTTATTTGGTGGGTGAATTTTTTCCAAGAGATCTACCACTACTACTGATTTGGTTGTTATTTGTCAGAGAGTGGGGGATTGAGGATGAAACAAGTCACTCATGTCACCAGATTTTGTTTTGTTTTTTTAATACCTAAGGATCAAAAAAATCAATGTAGGTACAAGATGATCAGGGCGTTCTGACCACTGGAATCACTCAAACCTACTGTTCTTTTATCCATCTTAAAGCTCAGGCTTTGGTTCATCCTTGGAAACAGTGCAAAGAATAGCTCCTCAGCCAAATCATGTTTTCAGAAATGATTTTTTTTTTTACATGTTCACATTTCCTGTCAGAGTTGAGTGTTGAATTGCTTTGAAGGCTAGACTCAGGAGCTCCACACTTCAGCCTGAAAATGAATGTAAATGCTGAGATTTCCGGGGGTTTTTTTTGGTGGGGGAGGGGCTGGTGCTTGTGGAGGGGCTGAGGCTGTGATGAGTAGCTCTGTGCTGGAGGCACTCAGTGTGCCAGGCACAAACCATTCAAAACCAGAGCTGAGATGCCAGAGCCAGCTCAGGCTCGGCCTGTTAGGTGGAGTGTCAGCCCAGGGGGACCCAGTGGAGTAGGAGCAGATTATTAGACAGGGAGGGACAGGAAAAGGAAGCTTCCACAGGGAGGGAGAGAATGAGGGTCATTGGGCCAGGGCCTGGGAGGGGCACTCCGATTGTACTCTGAATGCAGGGAGGGGCGCAAGGTCAAAAGCCTGGCTCGGGTAGGGGGCGAGGCCCGGATGGGGAAAATGCTCTGGGTCGAGCTTGGGAGGAGATGGAAAAATCTAGACAGATGCAGGAAAGTCTCAGGGGGTGAGTGCAGGGCTGGACTGGCTTGTTGCTGGGCAGGGCCTTGCACACCGGGCTCCTGGGGGCTGACGCTCTGCGTGTCTCTGCGAGGCCTCCTCACTCTTCCACAGGGTCCCAAGTTCACTGAGGACAGGGCTACAGGTGTCAGCCCTTCTGAGATGTCCCTCTTACACAGTGGTTGGACCTGAAAAAATACTTGCTGCTTAGAAGCCCTGAGACTCTGCTGAAGTGTTTCACAGCTTCTCGGGGGATGCTACCCACATGCCAACAAGGGAGCAGGAATTGCAAAGTGGAGGGGTTCAAATTTAGTCTTTTCCTCTTCATGGCTTTCCCATGTCACGTCCATAGTGAAGTGAGAGGAAGCACGTGCAAAGAAAAATATGGTCAGGGAAATGTCAGAAGGTTTGGGTTCTGAATTTGACCCGAGGTCTTAGGATGGCTTTGTGGAAAAGTCAGTCTTCATTCCTATGAAATGACGACTTTGCTGTAAGGAGCTATTAAGTTGCTGTCAACTTTTGCATGTACCTTTGGAAAATGTGTTTGGTTGAAATAACCATCCAAACCAGAGCATGAGGCCATCTAGAACCACATGGGCCAGGGATCGAATCCCTAGTTTACTGCTGACGATCTTGGTGCCTATGGCAGTTAACCTTATTTCTCTGAATCTCAGTTTTTCCATCTATAAAATGTAAGGGGGTCATTATGAGCATGGAGTACATGAAGCCCGTGGCTTCGCCCCGTGCTTGCAGAGTGTGAGCATTAAATTGTGTCAGCTCTTACTAGCAAGCTGTACTCTGCCGGAGTGAAACCCGTATCACCAAGAGCATTAGCTACAACAGCACTTCCTGGGCAGGCATATCCGAGCAGTTTCTTATTCGTCATGGCCTTTCTTTTTCTTGAGACCTTCCCTGGTTTCTTCCTTACCAAACAGAGGAATGACCTGAGCTTTTTGCTCCCAGTTGTGTGACCTCAGGTCACTGGTTTCTCCCCATTCATGTTGTCTTGACCCAGCTCCTTTGCACATCCATCTTCTTCCCTAGATAACGGGAGCTCGCTGTGGGCAAGGGATGTGGCTCGTACATCCCCCTCTAGGGCTCACCTCCATGCCTGTGTCACAGTGTGTGGTTGAAATGAGACGCAAGTGTTGGGGGAGATGTTCCATGGACCTAGGAGGGGCACCTTGGCACAGGACCACTGTTTTCTGGTGCTTATGGCTGCTAGGTTGCTTCAGAAGCAGCTGGACCAGTCACCTGTAAGACACTGCCCTGTGGACATTCTCACCCAGAAACATGTGGTTACCTCCCCCGCAGCCCAGGAGCTTAGGTGGCAGACAGACACCATAAGGCTGGGTTCTGAGCCTCTCATTCAGAGTGGCAGAATGCAGTGCTTTCTCTGTATTTCCTTGGAATCTGAGCAGGTAGGTTCATCTTTTAGACATAAGCCTGAGATCTTCATGCATAGAGTACCCGGAGATGGAAAATTAAAAATGTAATGTTGTTTTTAATAAAAGCACATTAAATAAAGAACAAAATAATTTCTAGGGTAGCTGACAAAGGGTAGATTCTGCTATAAGTGAACTACTGTGCTGATAACTACTCTTGGTTTTTTTGGTTGTTGTTATTTTTTTTTCCCCTTGAACTTGGGATCCCTGCATATCACAGACAAGCATCAGAGCCCAAGATTCAAATCTGTTACTGAATCCATTCCAGGAAAGCAGAGAAAAGCTACCAATTTGTCATCTGTTGTAAAATTTTATAACCTTTCTCTCTCTCTCTTTTTTTTTAATATTTTTGTACTATTATTCACTCAGCTTGTGATACTGTGCCAGATTTGTGCCTGCTCATTTCACTGTGTGTGCATGGCTGTGGTCTTTATTTTCTAAGTAAGGACTGGTGGGTTGAGTAAGTAATGCTGAAATTGCACACGCTGCACTGTCCTCAAGTCAGGCTCTGCGCGGTTTGAGGCTGGCTATTTTGAGGTATGGTCAAGAGAGAGCTAGTTAAAAACCTGAATTGCCTCATTCCCAGGGTGGTCTTTCTCTGTTGAGATTGTGGTCAGTATAGCAGGAGAGCAATTTGCCCAACCTCTCGTATCACTTCCTGTCTGGATGGAGAAGAAAGAGGAATCTTCATTTCTCCCAGTTGCCAGTTTTTACAGCTTCCCAGTAGAGCAGAAGTAGCTTGGAAAGATTTTGAATTTTGTTTTTCACTGGATATGCAAATATGTGTTGAAGAATACTGGTAATGGGCTTATCTTGGGGTTGTGGAATGAGAAGTAGGCTACACATCATTTTGTACTCGACTTAATAAAGTGAGTGAGAAGGCCAGCAGCCAGGTGGGTGAGAGAGGGTATCTTGGAGCCACGTAGGTATCTTGAGATCAGATTGCTTTTCAGAGACACTGACTTCCTTAGAAAGTCTTATTTTGAGGGTTTCACCAAATTCAGCTCAATATTTAGTTAACACAGACGCATCATTATGGAACATGTTAATTCTGTTTTTCCATTTTTATACAATCAGTCGAACATTTCCTTTCGAAATACAATACTCTTTCAGGTTTTGCTCCGAAGCAGTTTTTTCTAACTTTCTATTTCTATTGCAATATTTTCTGCCGCCCAGACATCACCAGATGGACAGGGACATTTCAGTACCCCCTCCTCCCACCCCCACTCCCCAAGTTCTCACGAGCCACACACACAAGTGCTGAGTTCCGCCTGGCTGCCTGCCTTGGCACAGGCCTTTGATTCCTGAAATGCTAAGAGTAGACCAAAAAAAAAAAAAAAGTGGTTTTCAGGTGAGCCTGTCCAAGAATGCCTTTTCCCTTAAAAAAATGAAAAAACCCTTACTGCTCCCCCTAGGCCCCACCCACCCCAAAGCAGTGAAGGCAGATACAGTTCCTACTCCTTGATGGTTTTTCCTCAGTGTCCCCTTATAAATGACATCTCCTGTGTCTGGTGGCCCCACCTCGAGCAAGGTTACTGGGCGTCCGTGGGCCACATGGTGCGGGGGGACAGCTGGACTCCACATCCACCTTCCTGCTCAGCCCAGTCTGTGGTTTCCAAGTCTTCTCCTCATTTGCTGGCTATAATCACAGAAATAGCAAAATATGTCAGCCTCCTACTGTCTGCGAGTCGGCACTAGTCCAGGGAGCTTCATAGGGGTGTTTTATCAATTCTGTAGTGCACAGTAGAATGGACAAGCTGAGTGGAACCTCAGGGCCAGGAGAGCCCCTATTCCACCTGCAGCTCCCACCTGAGCCCGGGTCTCGATGGGGCTCAGAGCAGACACGGTTCAAGGTGCAGTGTGTACTTAACCCTTTCTCCAACACACCCCTCCAGGTTTCTTTTGTGTGCGCATGTGTCCAGGCCACATCTCTGCAGGAATTTCAAATGTCTGATTTCCTTTGCGTCCTGTTATTGTTTTATGGCTCTGCCTCTCAAAGGGCTGTTGTCAGACCTTGGGTGTGAAAGCCAGTTCACACGGGAGCCTCTTCAGAACAACGTGCTTTCAATAGGACCTTCTCATGAGATGAAAACCATAAAGCTCGCTTCTGAACAAGACTCGTTAAGATACAGTAGCCCGTTCTCTGCTAATAAGCTGATTGCTTTCCAGACCTGAAGGGGTGGACCAAGCTGTTTTGCCAAAACAATGGAAAATTAGCTCTGTAAACTTTCACTGCTGCCATATTTTGCACTGGCATTTGTATCTGCACGGTTCCATTGATTGGTTAGAGCTGGAAACAGTTGGAACCAGGGTACTTTTTAAAACCAAAAGGGAGTTGGGAGTCTCACTTGGAGGCGGGGTGGAGACACCTAACAATTTTCTAAATTGTTTCACAAGCTCTCCCTGGTTGCTGAAGACCTGTTGGGTGAAGTTGCTTGAGCTTTTGCTGCTGTCGTCATCTTCCAGGGGATGTGAGGACTCTGAATGTAGATGCCTGCACGTGTGCTCACGCATGTCCGAGTCCTGCGACCCCGTGGGCTGTTACCATTTCCTTCTCCAGGGTATCTTCCCGACCCGGGGATTGAACCCGTGTCTCCTGCATTGGCTGGCGGACTATTACCACTGCACCAGCTGGAAAGTTTGAATGTAGATGGGACAGTCTCAATCTCTTGCAGGAAGAAAAAACTATACCTCCATCACATAGTATTCAGCTTGGTTAAAAGCCGTGATACTGGTACACAGAGGTGGGACTTTTTCTCAAACTTAATGAACCCTCCAGGCCGCCTCCTTCTCTCTCTTGGTTCTGCTCTTCACCTCAATGTGGAAGGCTCCAGGATATCTCTATTTTGAGCTAATCTTTTTGTTTTTTTTTTTAGACTCCAGGCACTTATCCGGTTGCTGGAATTTATTTTCACAAAGACCACCGCCCCCACCAGCCCACCCCAAATCTCCGATCTCTGAGCAGATATTCGAGCATACAATTTGTCTCTTCTTCCCCTCTGTTTGCCCTCCTGCATTTCCTGTGTCTTCAAATTTCATCCCCAGTCTTCTTGTCTTACCTGAAACCCAGGGTGGTTCTCCTGCCCTTCAATCCTCGTGTTGCCTTAATCGCTAAGGTCTGTGACTTGTGTCGTTTCTACGTCATCCTTTCTGTCCATTCTCTTTGTTGAGTTTCTCTCTCATTCAGGCCTTCGATGTGTTTTGTCCTTATTATTTTGGCAGCTTGATACCTCTGCCTCTATTGGAGCAGCCTGAATTATATCACAACTGTTTTCTCAGAATCTTCAGCAGCCCCCTTGGTTGACAACAGACACCAATCTCCTTTGCCTGGCATTCTAGGCCTCCTGTGATCTCCCTGCAAACTCCCTCTGCCAACTGGTTTCTATTCTCCTTAATCTCCTTTACACACCCTCCTCTCTAGCCAGACCCTCTACGTAGCACCCTTGCAACATCACTGGCACTTTACAGACAACGTGTTGCCTCTCTCACTCTGTGTGAAATACTTTTCCTCCCTTCTCCATTTTCTCTTAATTTATTTGTTCACATATTCTGCAACCATTGATTGAGTTATATCTTTGTGCCAGGCTCTGGCTACATATTAGCTATATGGAGATGATGTACACAGCTCTGGTTCCTACCTTTATGGTCTTTTAAGGGGAGAGTCAGAGAATAAATAAACCAAGAAACACATATGAATAAATCAGGGTGATGATATGGAAAAAATATACCTGATACTTTAAAAGACAGTGAAGTAAAGGAGACTGTTTTAGTTTTTGTGTTCAGAGAAGGATTTTCCAAGATGATGATTAAGTGATGATGTGGAAGATAAGAACCACCAGGCACAGAGCTGGGAAGAAGCCTCCTTGGCCGATAGGACAGGGTGTACAAAGGCCTTGAGTAGAGTGAGCGGCAGTCTTAAATGAAGTGAGTCTCTGATCCTTCATTCATTGAAGTTTTGTGTGGCTACTGTATTCCTTCTCTTGCCAGGTACCATCAGTAGTTGGCTCAGCTAGACTCATGTCTGCCTTCCCTGAGCATCTAACATTTTGGTCTTAAAGCACTTCTCCATGTGAGCTCATACTGGATTCACTGAGTGAGTGTCCTTTGAATTCTTTGAGGATAATGACTATGTACCATACGTTCCCATTTTACTTCGTGCTCTCTGCCAAAGGAGAGGGACTTCCATCTAACAAAAATTTACAGATTACTTGATGGATTATTTGTTGATCTTGCAAATATAACTCAGAAATTAGCTTACTTTTAGCCAGTTGTGGAGCTTATCTTGTTGACTCCTTCTCCTGTTTGCCGACCCTTCTGGACTTGTAGCAGCTTTGCAGTCCTTGGACTTAACCTGCATTTCCACAGAGCGCCTTGTTTTCCAGCTCAAGAGGAGTCCGTGTTAACTAGTATCCTCTTTCACTTTCCCAGGGGGTCAGAGATCTGGCACGCTCTGAGGCTCATGCATTGAACTTGGAGTTTCTTCTAGGGTTTTTCCAGTTTTGGCCAGAAACTTGGGTGAGCCAGCGTGTTGGTCAGACCCAGCTGCCCTGCAGGCTCTGGTCTTGAACAGGCCACACTGTTGATTGATGTGGCTCAGCAATACGTGGATGGCTGAATGTGGTTGTGAGCCTGGAAATTTGTTAAAGAGTTTGAATCAGCCCAATTTACTGGCCCTTTATGTTGGATGAATGTCATGGTAGAACAAGAAATGAGGCCAAACGTAGAGATATTCATAAATCTCATCTTTTTTTTTTTTTGGTTCTTTATTTAAAAAGTGGTTTGGCTTTCTTGCCCAAATGAAATCTTACTTGGAACCCAGTCTCTCCCCTCCTTTCCCTCCCTCCCTCCCCGTCCCCCATTTAAAATAAACAAAAGTTGAGTTCTACCGGTTGACTAGGGGCACGAGTTCAAAGCTCCTTCTTTTTGTTTTTTGATTCTGCAGATACTTATTAAGCACTTATTTTGCCAGGGACTCGGCAAGGAGCTGAAAAGACGGTTATACACCAGGAAGTTGAGTGACTTCCAGCTCAGAGCAGCTGGTGTGTTCTTCCCACCTTCCACACCACAGGGGCCCCTTGGAACAGAGTTTGCAAACCACAGTCTGTAATAAGAACAGTAAAATGAGGACACCTTGTAGGTTATTATCTGACATTTACAAATTAGTGTATTCCCGGTATATTAATAAAAAGTCAAAACAGTGTTTTTAAATTTTTTTCTCGGTGAACGCTTGGAGTGGAGCAGCTGCCATATGCATTTCCCCCTGCCTGGAAAAACTTTCCCTTTTCTTTCAATCTCTCCTGGCCTATTACATATGACGTGTCCCTTCCTCCCACTCCCAGCCTAGGACTGTTTTGTTTCTCCAGGTGGACCTTGGTCTTTTGAAAGCAAAGTCTGTCTGAGATTTGAAAAATTTTCTAATTTTAGACTTCAGTTAAGATATCATTGGGGTTGCTTGGTGGCTCAGCAGTAAAGAACCTGCCTCCAGGTCAGAAGTTGTGGGTTTGATCCCTGGGCCAGGATGATCCCCTGGAGTAGGAAATGGCAACCCACCCCAGTATGCTTGCCTAGAAAATTACATGCACAGAGGAGCCTGGCATGCTCTAGTCCCTGGGGCTTCAAAGAGCCAGACATGGCTGAGCACTCATTCTGTCTCTGTACCATGTCACTGGGATTTGGCAGCCATTTTTAAAATTGGAATATAGTTGCTTTACAATGTTGTGTGAGTCTCTGCTGTTCAGCAGAGTGAATCAGCTATGCATATATGCGTATATTTCCTCTTTTTGGTTTCCTTCCCTTCTAGGTCACCGCAGAGCACTGGGTAGAGCTCCCTGTGCTACACAGTAGATTCTCATTAGTTACCTGTCTTATACATAGTATCATTGGTGCATGTATGTCAGTCCCAGCTCATCCCAGCCGCCTTCCCTCCTTGGTATCTTTTGTTCTCTACATCTGTGTCTCTACTTCTTAGCAGCCAAATTTGATTCTTAGGCTTGGTGGTCCTTGGTGCTATTAATTAAGCCCCCAGAACCCTGGAACAAATAATGGAAATATCATGAACTGAGTCAAGAGAACTAGACACTAAGTACTGACTGTTGTACTTGCCATGGGGTACCAGCCAAGTGGCTTGTCTCAGAGTCCTTCCTCATCGGCAACATGACAAGGTTATGGGGAGAATTATGAATAGGGCCAAGAATGCTTTGCATGCAGTATCTGAGACACAGCCAGAGCTTACAAAAAATGGACATTTTTCTTACTATGACTTGAGAGTCCAAATGAGGAAATTTAGAATCTCCCCAGTTACATGGCAGAGGAGATGATTCTTCTGTGTGCCTGGTTTCCAAGGTTATTGTCCCTTCTTTACTATCATTGGTCAGATTGTCATTGGAGTATCTCTCTGCCCTGTTCATAATTACTTGTTAAAAAAAGGTGTGTGTTCTGGCAGAGATGTTAACATCTGTTTTTTTCTGGTACATCTTTATAGACTTGTAGGTATGGTTAGGGCCACACATAAAATTCTGTGACCCAGGATAATTCAATTCAATGTATTAATAGCTGAAGACACCCCAGGCTCAATTAGATCTGGTGTAGAGCGGGGTGAGGGGGTGGTGTGGCATGTAATAGTACTTTCCGGCCAGGTTCCAGCAGGATTCTTTGAGGGAAGAGGGCACAGGGACGTGACTGTGAAATATGCACAGGCCAGGCTGGCATGCCTCTGGGATGGCCCCGTGGGCAGCTACCCCTCCAGTGCTGGTTCACGTCTTCTTTATACCATTTTAGCAACATGTCTGAGCATGCCAGTTGGCAGAAGAGGATCCTTGTGTTAGCAAAAGCTTGCAGAAATCGCAGATGCCCTGTAAGTGCAGCACTTGGTGAGGGGAGGCAGAGGGCATACCTTTAGGATTAATGAGTTTTTTCTTGGTGGAAATCCAGGGAGAGTCTCTGTCCTTGCCAAAGGAACATCACCTCCAGGCCTGTGACTTGGATGTTCTGAGCGGCTCGTTGGTCTTAGGGAGGGAGCCAGGAGCCTCCTCCTCATCGTTGGTTGCCTGCTTGGACTTGCCAAAACTCTTTGTGTCTCTCTACTTGCTCATCTGTAAAATGGGCTTTATTTTAATAACAGCCATGGAAGGGAGAACTCATCGGTTTCCTTGGATTCGAGAAGCACTTTGAGGGTGCGGAGCTGTCTCCGAAGGCTTGGTGGTGTTGTAAATGTGTGTGACGCGAGGTGTTGCCGCCTTGCATCTCTGGCTGGGCTGTGACCGCTGGGCCGTTGAAGGCTTCAGATTCAGGGGCGGAGTGTTGAGCCTCAGCTTGCACTTCCCTTGCTCTTGCTCATGTTTTCTTTCTCTCTGAGGAAGTCATGACTTGTCTTAGATTACACACCAAGACTTGTGGTGGAGCTCTGCTTTGCTGCTCTGTCCACCTGGTAGGAAGGAGTGTGTGTGCGTGTGTGCATGTGTGTAACTTCTGTTGGAGGTGAAATGAAACAATTTCAAGATTCACTTAGCCAAGAAAGGCCAATTGCCTTTTTTGTCTTTTGTCTTTTACTGTTAAGTTTGGCCGCTAGCTCCTTCCTTGAAGTGTGATAACTCCACAGTCATATCAATTAGCTGCTTTCTTGTGTCATTGGAAAGGCTTGTTGCAACTTGGGTGAGTTTTCTTTCTGGTTTTCTTTTCGATTATTTTCCCACACTTCAGTTCATACAAGACAGGTTTTCAGCCCAGGTCAGGTGGAAACCTGTTTTAAGTTTTGGGCTCTCCTGACCTCACTGGAAGGGTGAGAAGACAGGTGGCGATGAGGGGGAGGGGCTCTGTGCCCTTGCCTCTCAAAAGTGTGGTCCCCGGACCAGCAGCATCAGCATCAGTCAGGTGCTTGTTACAAATTCAGAATCTTGGGTCCTCCCGCCACCACCACCATCCCAGTTACTGAATCAGTCTGTTTTTACCAAGATCACCAGGTGATTCATATCTGTGTTAAGATTTGAGAAGCCCTAGAACGTTCTAAATAATTATATATATGTTTTCTAATAAGACTCAAACATGTTGTGAGGGAGAATGATTCTAGGTTGAGAAGTTCATGTTTATGCCGATGCGATTACATGCTCCTTTCTTCCGAAGCATCTGCATTATCACTCCCCTCGATTTCCGACTTCCTTTATGTGTTGTCCTTGACTTGTGTTAGAAAGCTGTGAAGTGTGACTGAAACTAGCAATGAGTTAATGTTTCCTGTTCCACATCACACCATTAAAATGTCGAAATGTCTCAAAGGAGAAGATGCTGAGGACCCAGATTGCTCAGTGACTGCAGGCTGCCTTAAGAGCTTGGGCTGGGTGGTTTGAAAAGTTCAAGAGGAAGCCGCACATGAAATGATGAAATAGAGAACTGAGGCCACGTCAGGAGGGGATCAGATTATGACTTGTGCTCCTGACTTGCTCAGATGGAGGTGCTCCATCAGCAGTGCGGGGGCAGCTAGGATGCTAATCACAGGCGGTGAACAGGGCTTTGGTTTTCTTTAAGAGAATTGTGGTAGGTGGGGACGGTTTTATGAGTAAGTCTGCCTTTCTGAGAGAGGGCTTTGGGTAAGTGGCTTGGTGACATCATACCACTTGGAAGAAAGAAGACTCAAGCCAGCCTTTCTTTGGGCAGGAGGTCCCGAGACCAGCAACTTCTCTGTTTCAAGGGTGAACCATTCCATTATGCAGGTGTCTCTGTCCTGTGTCTGGCTAGTGACCGATGTTTGCATGTTGCGGTTTTTCTAAAATAGGATGGACTGCAATTTATTGTCATGCATCGGGGAGATGGCCCTCAGACAATTCATGCATCTTTGGGGAAAAAAATGTCAAATTGTATAAATTCAAGATTATTTAGGAAACACATGCAATTTTAGTTGCCTTATTGAATAAAAAGATAACTAGATTGCCCTAGCACAGAGAAAATATTGAAACTATGTGTAGCGTTATTCTTTTTTTTTCTGAAATTATGAACAGGGCATAAATTTACCTCAGGGTAGAGGATGGCATTGCCTTGCTAAATTCACCTCTAATTAGTTTAATTTTTTTATCCTGATGTCAAATTTGAGGAAAATTATATTCACTCACTTTCTCCTACAGTTTCATTCTTCCTTTGCTTACTCTAAAGTGATTTTTTTCCCCAAAGAATACATTGCTCAGGGGTCTCCTTTAGGAAACACCTGACTTCGGGAGTGATAACAAGTTATCCTTTGGTGCGTTGGTCCCTTGCAAATTCATGGCATCCTTTGTGATGTGGGCATTTCTAGGCTTATCTCCAGGGACATCCTAGGATTAGGATTCATGGAATATTGACACTGCAGAGCTGAATGGGAGTAGAAAGCCCTTCTTAGTCCTATGATTTCACTTGGTAGGTTGGAGGCAACAGTTGGGATAGGAGGTAGAAACTTAGATGTATAGCATTAGTCAACTTGATTTGTACTCACCGTCTGCTTTCCTGACCAGCCTCCACCTTGGGTAGGATCTGGTTTTACAGACACGTATAGGTGTAACAGGTACAGTGTATGTATATGCACTTGACTCTTGAACAGTGTGAGTTTGAACTGTGCAGACGTGCTTATTTGTGGCTTCTTCTCGATAGTAAATGCACTAGTACTACACAATCTGAGTACAACTGATTGCATTCACAGTGTGGAGGATCCTCTAACGTGGAGGTGCTGATAGGATTAATAGGTGATACACAGACAAACCCCCTGGCTGTTCAAGGGTGAGCCGTATGTATTTATGTGTCTTTGAAAAGGTTTGTGTGTGTCTCTCTCTGGTTGGGTATAAATGTCTGTGACCTTGTACAGACATATACCTTTAGAGATATGTATGTATATGTCACTGTGTCTATAGGTATGTGTATTATATAAAGGCATTTTAGGGCATATCATGATAGAAACATTCAGGATCCATTTGTGTAATCCACTACACAGACAAGAACACCAGAACTTTGGGCAGGAAAGTAGCTACATGAAATCTTGGTAGCATTAGACAGTATGGCTGGACTTTCCTCCTGTTTGCTCTAAAAGAGTTTGTTACCTTCCCTGTCAGCTCTTTATGCAACTGCACATCAGACCCTACACCCTGAGTTTTGCCATATCTCTAATATTTGGAATATAATGTGCCTAATGTTTTCCCTCTAAATTGCCTTTAAAATGTTTACTTACATATTTTAGTTAATATTTTTCATAAAAGAACATTTCAGAATTTGTCCATTATTGGACAGCCAGTATGATGGTAAACCCTAAAAGAAAGAAAAATGTAAAAATAAACACCTGATTATTAAATGTGTGTGTGTGTGTGTGTGTGTGTGTGTGTGTGTGCAGGCATATTAAATCTCCATTTGCCACCTAAAGCCATCCCGTGTACCACCCAGGGCACTCACAGCACACTTGGGGAAGCACTGAGTTAGACCAGAAACCTCCAAATCAGTTTGCAAATGATGTGGCGAGTGGAGAGACCAGTCTGTAAAGGTCGCTGCCCTGAGAACCCTGCTGGTAGGAGGAACAGGGTCACTGGAAAGCCAGTTTCTCTCTTCCCTTTTGATAGCAGGTGTTAGCTACAACCTTGAGTGAGATCAGCCTGGTCTTACCCAGGACCTAAAACGTCTTAAACCTCCACTTTAGATTTTTTCCTTCATGGTTCTGCCACAAGGGTAGAAGCTGTAATTTGGGATATGGTTTTCCCTTTTCCCTGATGTATCTGTCATTGACTTCTGATTCTTCAGTTCTTAAATTAACCTTTTAAGCATATATAGAACTGATTTCATAGATTTTTTCTTCATCCTTCATTGAAATTAGCCTTGAGTGAATAACTGGAATAAAATAATAAGATTGTGGTTGCCCCAAATTAATCTTCTGGTTGAGAGTATTCATGCTATCCATGGATTTGGGATCCAAGGGAGGCATGAGAAAATGTGGTTCTGGCAGTTAATTTCTTTGGTATTTGGTCTTTTGAGTGGAGGACAGAATTGAACTCTTTTATCACTTCAAAATAATAATAAAAAAAGAAGCATCAAATTTGCATGTTGTATAAAACACAAGATGGAAACACATTGCTGTTTTCTGTCCTTGTCATTTGAACCCAGCTCCCTAAAATGAACGGTGCCTTTAAGTTATTGAGCCCAAGAAGGAAAATTCAAGAAAAAAATGCTGCTTACCCTTTGCTTTGCTGTGTTTCATTTTCCTGTGCAGGAGAATATGCAAATTGCCTTTCTATGGATGCTCTGTCCCATCCTTGTAAAGGTTCTGTGGGGATCCATGCATCTTGCTGAGTTGAGCCTTGTGCCAGCTTGGAGAGTTGGATTGTTTTTGCTAATAGAGACGGATTTCGTCATTAGAGACACTTGAGTGCAATGCTGCCTGCCTTCTTCCGAGTCTCTGGACACAGAAATCTCTTTGGCTTTAGGTGCAATTCAGTGGAAACACACACACACACACACACACACACACACAGGCACAGAGAATTTGACTGCGGAGTTGGCAAGAAATATGTGAGCCAAATTTGGCCTGTAGAAATTAACACTGGCAACTTCATGAGTAAAAATTACATGAAAAGCACTCATGAGGGAAGGAAGAAGGGGAAAAAAAAAATCCTGGGATAACAGTGCAACAGACCACATTTCCTATCCAGTCTGTCTTCTCGAGGCTGTTTGTCTAAACAGCATTGCCAGTTTTTCTAAACAGTACTGCTGGTGTCCTCGATCTGTAATATGAAGTGAATTGACTACACGGACCAAATGCTCGTTGAGTTGAGAGTTCCTTTATTTGGCCAAATTAAACCCAACAACCTCAGCTCTGTCCAAACTTGTGCTAGTACAGGGCCAGCTAAGGCGCCTGTCCCCATTTGTAGATGTGTGGAGAAAAATGAAGTGACACGTTAACTGTTTCCTGTCCCGTGGATGAAAAAAAAAAACGTAGCTCCACATAAAATTTCATGAATTTTTGCCTCCGAAAAGGTGGAAATTTAATTCTTTGAGATTGCTTCCCACGTGAAAAAATAATAAATCACAAAGTGCTTCATGTGGTTTTTAGAAAGGTAAGTGTTGGTGGTATAATCCTGTATGGATGGGCCACAATTTTCCTACATAGAAAAAAAGGGGGGGCACAATCCAGAAGCACGGTACTCATTTTTAGGAAGATGTTTGCAGTGGTTTATGGTTTTGGTTTTGGTGCTGAGTCTTACCCCTCTTAGTCCACAAGATCTGATACAGAGATAATTGGAAGTCTAGAATCAATAATGATGGAACACAGCCAGTCTGAAACAGATGCCAGGATAAACCATCTGTAAATTCCATAGTGGGTGGGCTTGGGACTCACAGTGTTGATTTGCATCCTGTGGACCACTGTACCAGCCCTCAGGATGTGTGTCTTTTACATGTATTTGAAGAATTGCTTTGGGCACTTTTTCGAACCTGCTCTAATTTTTGCATGTATTGTGAATCCAGTGAATAAGGTTGGACAGTTTTGTTATAGATGACCAGCATGCCTGCAGTCTGACCTCTGTTCAACAGTGTGACTGATCTTTTCAAAATGCAATTGTGGTTTTCTCCCACTGACCTGTTTACCAAACTGAAGCCCCTTCATTGGTCTCCCACCATGACCCTTATGATCAAGACACAATACTGTCACAAAATCTGTCCAGTCTTTCTAGTATGAATTCCCTCTCTTCTCATTTAGTGCTGCCCCACCGCCATCCCCTTTTCTGCTGCAACCACTCTGGTTATGTCTTTTCTCTGATCCTTGGTGCTGCAGAGTCTCTGCATATTCTGCTCCTTCTGCCTGTAGTGTGCCTCCCTCTCTTCTTCAGTTCAGTCGCTCAGTTGTGTCCAACTCTTTGCAACCCCATGGACTGCAGGACCCCAGGCCTCCCTGTCCATCACCAGCTCCCAGAGTTTACCCAAACTCATGTCCATCGAGTCGGTGATGCCATCCAGCCATCTCATCCTCTGTCTTCCCCTTCTCTTCCTGCCCTCAATTTTTCCCAGCATCATGGTCTTTTGAAATGAGTCAGTTCTTCATATCAGTTGGCCAAATTATTTTAGTTTCAGCTTCAACATCAGTCCTTCCAGTGAATACCCAGGACTGATCTCCTTTAGGATGGTCTGGTTGGATCTTCTTGCAGTCTAAGGGACTCTCAAGAGTCTTCTCCAACACCACCGTTCAAAAGCATCAATTCCTCGGCCCTCAGCTTTCTTTATAGTCCAACTCTACATCCATACATGACCACTGGAAAAACCATAGCCTTGACTAGACGGGCCTTTGTTGGCAAAGTAATGTCTCTGCTTTTGAATATACTGTCTAGGTTGGTCATAACTTTCCTTCCAAGGAGTAAACGTCTTTTAATTTCATGGCTGCAATCACCATCTGCAGTGATTTTGGAGCCCCCCAAAATAAAATCAGCCACTGTTTCCCCATCTATTTGCCATGAAGTGATGGGACTGGAAGCCATGATGTTAGTTTTCTGAATGTTGAGCTTTAAGCCTATTTTTTAACTCTCCTCTTTCACTGTCATCAAGAGGCTCTTTAGTTCCTCTTCACTTTCTGCCATAAGGGTGGTGTCATCTGCATATCTGAGGTTATTGATATTTCTCCCTGAAATCTTGATTCCAGTTTGTGCTTCATCCAGCCCAGTGTTTCTCATGATGTACTCTGCATAGAAGTTAAATAAGCAGGGTGACAATAAACAACCTTGACATACTCCTTTCCTGATTTGGAACCAGTCTGTTGTTCTGTGTCCAGTTCTAACTCTTGCTTCCTGACCTGCATACAGATTTCTCAGGAGGCAGGTCAGGTGGTCTGGTATTCCCATCTCTTTCAGAATTTTCCACAGTTGATTGTGATCCACACAGTCAAAGGCTTTGGCATAGTCAATAAAGCAAAAATAGATGTTTTTCTGGAACTCTCTTGCTTTTTCGATGATCCAGCGGATGTTGACAATTTGATCTCTGGTTCCTCTGCCTTTTCTAAATCCAGCTTGAACATCTGGAAGTTCACGGTTCACATATTGTTGAAGCCTGGCTTGGAGGAATTTGAACATTACTTTGCTAGCGTGTGAAATGAGTGCAATTGTGCAGTAGTTTAAGCATTTTTTGGCATTACCTTTCTTTGGGATTGGAATGAAAACTGACCTTTTCTAGTTCTGTAGCCAGTGCTGAGTTTTCCTAATTTGCTGGCATATTGAGTGCAGCACTTTCACAGCATCATCTTTTAGGATTTGAAATAGCTCAACTGGAATTGCATCACGTCCACTAGCTTTGTTTGTAGTGATGCTTTCTAAGGCCCACTTGACTTCACATTCCAGGATGTCTAGCTCTAGGTGAGTGATCACACCATCATGATTATCTGGGTCATGAAGCTCTTTTTTGTACAGTTCTTCTGTATGTTCTTGCCACCTCTTAATATCTTCTGCTTCTGTTAGATCCATACCATTTCTGTCCTTTACTGAACCCATCTTTGCATGAAATGTTCTCTTGGTATCTCTAATTTTATTGAAGAGATTTCTAGTCTTTACCATTGTATTGTTTTCCTCTATTTCTTTGCATTGATCGCTGAGGAAGGTTTTCTTATCTCTGCTTGCTATTCTTTGGAACTCTGCATTCAAATGGGTATATCTTTACTCTTCTCCTTTGCTTTTGACTTCTCTTCTTTTCACGGCTATTTGTAAGGCCTCCTCAGACAGCCATTTTGCTTTTTTGCGTTTCCCTTCCTTGGGGATGGTCTTGATCCCTGTCTCCTGTACAGTGTCATGAACCTCCATCCATAGTTCATCAGGCACTCTGTCTATCAGATCTAGCCCCTTAAATCTGTTTCTTACTTCCACTGTATAATCATAAAGGATTTGATTTAGGTCATACCTGAATGGTCTAGTGGTTTTCCCTACTTTCTTCACCTGTCCTTAAGCTGCCTGCTCAATTGTAAAACCCTGAAGGAATCATTCCTTGATTTCTCTGCCTTTGCCAAAGCCCCCCTTTAACTTTCTCCTGGCCCCATTTAACTTGCTTGTGGGGCATCCCAGTATAGTTTCTAATGTATCTTTGTTTCTATAGTGACTAATCCTAGTCTTCTTACCAGTTCCCACAGGCAAGAATATAACTTTCTGCGTACTATTTATTGTATTCTGCTCTCTAAACACAATGCCTAGCTTGAAGTAGATCCTTTGTAAATACTACTTGGGCAAATGGCTATAGTAGTTGGTCTGTTTTTTCTATTTTGAAACATGCTATAATCTAAAGTTTTGATTATTTTGAGCCCTTTTGAAGTCCTATTTTAAAACCAAACCAAATGGTTTACTATAAACTAAGTGGTTGCTCTTTAAGTGGTTTATGTTATCAGTTTTCTAAAGTTGTCTTTCTGTTACAGGGCTGAGGGTCTGTATTGTTGCGGGGGGTGTGATTCTATGTTTTGGGTTAAGGCTAGTTTGCGGTCATGATTATTTTATAGTCAAGACCTGAGCATTAGTTACTAATGCCCATAATGGGGGGAAAAACAAAAAGTAATATTTGAGTTTTTCTCTGATCATTGTTTTCCTATTAATGCCTGCCCCCCACCCTCTCCATCTCTCTGTCTTTCTCTCTAGCTCTTCACTTGGTGTTTTGGGATCACTTATGGCCCCACAATCATGCGTAAGCCACTTAACATGGCTCAGTGTCCTTATGTGTGAAATGAAAGAATTGAATTACATGATAACTAAGTTTCCTTCTGGCTCTGACATTCTAAGTTTTATTTGTATAAATACTGACTCTTACATCAAAGACTCAGGTTCAGAAAACTTTTTATGTATACATCCTACAAAGTTTCCTGGATGCTTGAAACATTCTTTGTTATCAGTAAGACTTAAAATTATACTCACAGTTTACAAATTGAAAAGGTATTATCCTGCTTAAGGATACTCACTTTTTAAAAGTTCATTGGAATCCTTATGATTTTTCATGAGATTTTATGAAATCAGATGATTGCTGAGTAAATAAAAATTGCTGTAGACAAACCAGTTAGGGCCATGCTTGACTTCTTTCTCAGAGCTTCTGAAATACACGTGTGCCTTATGAATGTCTGGGGGAGGAGGAGTGGTTTAGTATACTTATTTCTGATTACAAACCTACTTTTGTGGCCTGGAATGCTAATCTTTAGAATACATGTGTGTATATGTGTTTTGAGGGTAGGAGAAGAAGGTGCTGGTACGGATGACTTAAGATATGAATGAAAACTTAAAGCCGTATTTCCAAATACCTGGAATTCTCATAGTATGTGAACATAGTGTATTTTGGTAATACTTTTTATTTTATTTTTTAATGAGTAACAAGAACAGTGAGAAAGTACCAGTAGAACAGAGCATTCTGAAGTGAAACTTGACAGTAGATTATTAATGTGAAGCCAGATGCAGGATTTGAAGATTAACTTACGGTACTATTAGACTTTTCTGCTCCATCAGCCACTACTGTTTAACACTTAGAATGGCCGATCTCAGGCATCATTTTTATCTTGTGTGCTCTGTGGCTATTTTATTATCCCTTCTCCATGCTGTTGTCATAGGGACATCCAGTCTTTACAAGCAAGGCTCTAAAGAGGTGCCTTTGAAACCCAGGGCTTCAAATTCTCCTTTTGTTCTCCTGGGCCTTCTCGTGACCTCCCCTTTCAACCTTCATCAGAGGGCTAGAGTGTGTCTAGAAGGTTCTGTCTAAGAGCTGCTGGCAGAATAGTCTTTGGGGCAGAGGAAATGCCGTTCCATTTGTCCCACTCTTTCAATGAATGGAAATTAGACCTTAAATCTTATCCAGTGAGTCTTTAAATTGACAGACAAATGCATTGGTGGAAAGATGAAGGAGTGGGGACAACATAAAGTGGTGTCTGGGGTATAGGATGTGCTGTAGAGCTGGCCAGTCCTGTGTCTGGGATGTTCTTGGCTTTCCTGCCAAGGACCAGGCCCTGGGTGGATGCTGCCCAAGTGCGTCCTGATAAGAAAGTCCCCAGATGGTGTGGAGGCCAAAAATGGGAGTCTATTTAACTTCTGTGTTGGAAAACTGATGTAGTGGGTTGTTAATGACAGCAGGTGCCCACTAGAGCCTGGGATCAGGAAATGCCCATCACTTCCCACTGATAGTCTCAGGGAGGTGATTGGAAATTGTTCTAAAACTCTATCTGAAGAGTAGCTAGTCTGCTTATGAAAAGATTTGGATGATCATCCGGAATGGCAGTTGGGTTCCTTCTCTGTTGACTTTCTTTGGCCCTCTTGGTCAGCGTTTCCCCTTGGGAGTCAGGCACTTAGCTTTTCACAGAGCTGCCACTGTTGACGGAGGGATATGGTCATGACTTTGAGTATTTCCTCTCTGCCCTGCCTCCTTCCTAGCTGTTTGCCCTCTTCTCATCCTTGTTTCTTTACTCTCATTACATATCTATTTATTTCACAAGGAATAAATGTTGCTCAAAAACGTGGGGAGGGGAGAGGAAGAGAAGAGAACACAAATGTGTGCATGTGTGGTAGGCAGTGAGAAAAAAAGCAGATTGTTAATAGTAACATTTTGTGGTATTTCCTTCCATTGTGTTTTCTAGGCGTGTGAGGGCACACACCCATATATATTTTCAAAAGTGAGATAGTATTGTGCCTGTGCCTTGATAGTTGATCTTTTCCCTTTAGAATATATCATGGCGCTTACTCTGATATCTAAGATACAGTAGATGGCTAAAGATGTACGGTAAGCCAAGCTGAGGAAATTGTTAACATGTAGCATCTTGGAGTTGGTATATGACTGTTACATGAATTGTCTTTCTTAACTTTTCTGAAAAAGTTGAAGTTTCTTTTTTTTTTTCATTAAAAACTGTTGAGGGGGATAAAATCCATTGAGGGATGAGAAGACAAATTAAATAGTAAAGATTTAGTATATATAGAGTGGACCTCTTGCTGTATCCTTAATACAGATATATGACCTTACATTTTAGTGGCAGTCCCCAGCATTGTCTTATATGGGTGTATTGCCATTGTTTTTTAGCCAGTTCCTTATTGGTTGGATATTTAGGGTATGTGTTGGGGGGAGAGGGCCGGGGGGATGGGGGTGTTTTACCTAGCTGAATAGCTGGTTAACTTCTTCCCTCCTCTCTCCATTTCTCTGCGGTTTCAAAGGAAAGGAGCCCTGGCTATGAATTTGGACAGCCTTTCCTATCCATCAGGAGACAAAGCACCTATGGAAATTTCTGTCTTAAGTTTTCACTCTTACTAAATGTGTGGACAGGTGGCACATTAATTCTCCAGTCAGTGTGCCTATATTAAGCAGGACAGTATTTTTAATTAGTCAAACATATTTAACCTAAAATGTATTTGTTCTCCATTTTCTTTCTCTTTTCAAATTTGTGTGTGCTGTGAGTTGGTTGTCACGGTGTCCAGGTGCTGAATCGGAAGGCGGAGGAGGGGTGGGGTCGATGTACAGCGTCCACAAGATACAGAGGAGGGAGCCCAGTCTCACTTGGGTCACAGCCCCTGTGTGAGACCCGCCTTTTATTCCCGTGTCATTTCTTCTACTCTTTACTCAGAGAGAAGACTCGGTTGCATCATTTTGGAGTATTCGGAATGACGTCTGTCTTGGTTAACATTCACTTTTGGGGCAGCGGGGCTTTCTTGTGCTCCATCCGTGGTTACCTTTTGCCTTATCTTTCAGTCCTTGCTCTAGGCTCACTTTGACTCTAGCGGTGTCTTGTTTTACCCCCCCTGAACGTGGTCGTTGCATCAAGAACTCGACAGACACAGCATTGGTGTCCCTATGGCCAGAGTGGGAAGTATGACAGGCATTTTAGCCCTATAAATCTGCCTTTACCCCGCCTGTGTAGATGTTGTGACGTTGTTGCAAATGATAGTCTGGGAGGTAGTTGTTTAGAACCCTCATGGAATTTCAGGCAAGGCATTTGATACTTTGGGACATTAAATAAATTTCCTAAGGGTGCCCAGGTGCAAGGATCAAGTCTGGACAGCTCCATACCCTGCAAGCCACACTGCCTGCCTCTCTCCTCTCAAATCATTTTGAATTGATTGCCAAGCAGAACTAAGAACCATTAGTCCAGGCATCACAGGTTGTTTCAAAGATGATAGGAGGAGACAGGCGCCATCACGGCAATACTGACTGCTCTGTATTGAAGCACTTCCACTTTCTATAGGAATAAGAACATTCATGGTCAGTTTTGAGAGTTTGCAGCTTTATATATCAGTCACAGTGTTGGGCATTCTGATGAATGTGATCCTACTCTTAATCAATGAAATGGATATTTCGACCCCTGTTCTCCCCTCCCTCAGATTAACCATGACAAATCAAAAGAGATTGAGTGACTTGCCCTGGATCACAACTATGAGTGGCGAGGCAGAATCGGAACTGAGGTTCCCTTCACTCACAAGCTGGTGCTCGTTTGGTCGTCCTCAGGAGGAGACACGGATCCACGCTTTTTTCCCTGGGTCATCCTCTGGAAGAGGCTTTGCCTGCCACATGTCAACATCAGGCAGTCAGAAAATACAGTAAAAAGGTCATTCAGTCTCTCCTGTAATTCCTGGACAGATTTGTCTCCTCTGCAGGGGGACCCAGAGTAGATTCATAAAACTATAAGTGAATAGGGCAAGGAGTTACAAATTTGTAGAAATCCTGTACATTGTGTTGTGTCAAAGTGTAAGCACTTGTACTTAGTCTGTGTGAATTTAAAGAATTATTTTGTATCATGTGGTATCTGTCCAGTAACACAACACTTCTGTTACATCTTCTATGCATGAAACCATAGAGCCTCTAAGACATGCCCTCAGTCCTGCATCTCTTGGAGTAAAAGGCTGGTCACCCTGCCTGTTAATCATGTGAAGCTGCGCATGGTAAGGATTAGTATCCCTCAGTTGACTTTCAACATCTGCAGTGGGTGAGAAAAATAGACAAGGCACCAGCCTTTCTTGAGAAAAACCGTATTAAAGATGTTTGTTCTGAGAGAAATACATTTATTGCCTTTTTTTTTTTTTTTTTTTTTTGCAGAGGGCAGCGATGTGTAGTTCAGCTTTAGAAAAGTCAGGTTTCGAGGAATGAAGCAGACTCTAGTTGAAGTCCTGAATTTTTCCCATGATGCATTCCTCAAAGACTCAAGAAGCATAAATGTCTGCATTTGGAGAAATGTTTTAAAATGTGTTACAGCAGGTTTGGGCATTTATTTGATAATTCTTCCGGGCATATATGCAGAACATTGATTCAGTGTATGGGCAGTTTTATGAACACAAATTAACTTTGGGGTACACAACAACAAAGATGCATCTTTGGTTGAATGAAGAAGGCTGTGCCTCTAATGAATAAAGTAATATCAGGGGAAAAAAAGAAGTTACAGCAGGAAGCATATTGTAATTTCTTGAAATGGAAAAAAATTTTGAAATGTAAAAATAATAATCCACCCTAAAATTTATAAATGCTGTAAGTATCTCAGAGAAAGAAAATTTTCACTTTAAAAAAAAATTGTGGAAAGTGAAGTAGGAAAAAAGTATCAACAGTATCTCCAGATCTCCTTTCAAGACTCTAAATTATTTGAATTTTTGAAATGGAAAATCACTTACAGGAATAATTAGTGAGCATTATTATGTGCCTGACATGGTGCTTACTTTAAGTCCCTAATTGTATCGTCACTAAAACTCTTTGAGTGGTGAAGCCCTATTATTGACCATTTTTTATAGCCGTGGGAGCCGAGGCCTAGAGAGGTGAGATTTCTTACTGAAAATACATAGATTTTTACCAGAGAAACTGACCCTTGAACCCAGGCAGTTTGAGCCCAGAGTTATGGTACCTAACTGCTAGATCATAGTGTTTTTTCAAGGTTTTTGTTTTAGTTTTTCCTTACACTCGTTTATTAGCCTGAAATCCACCCCTGCCTTTTTTTTTTTTTTTTTTTTAAAGGAATTAGCTCAGACTCCAGAGAAGGCAATGGTAACCCACTCCAGTGCTCTTGCCTGGAAGATCCCATGGTGGAGGAGCCTGGTGGGCTGCAGTCCATGGGATCTCGAAGAGTCAGACACGACTGAGCGACTTCACTTTCACTTTTCACTTTCCTACATTGGAGAAGGAAATGGCAACCCACTGCAGTGTTCTTGCCTGGAGAATCCCAGGGACGGGGGAGCCTGGTGGGCTGCCGTCTATGGGGTCGCACAGAGTCGGACATGACTGAAGCGACTTAGCAGCATCAGCAGCTCAGACTCAGCCCCTTTTCATTGGAATGATGGATGAGCCTAAGTATAATTGTACTACTATAGATTGATGTACTTCTTGGCCTGGTGCCTGCTGAAGGCAACATTTAGGCCAGTGTATCAGCACATTCATTCATTCATTCGCTGTTCATTTGTTCCCTCAGTAAATCTATCAGTGCCAGTTACATTCCAGGTCCTGTCTCACATGTGGGGTATACAGCTGTGGACAGAACCATTCCCTGGTCTCAGGGTGTTTTTATCCTAGTAGAGAAGACAGAAACCATATTAAGTGTATGTTTCATGGTGGTAAGTGATAGAGAGAAAGTACTTCCGGGCCAGGAAATGGGGTGTGGGAGTGAAGGATGTATGTTTTTTTACATTAAGGAAGAAAAGGACAGTGAGACCTGAGGGGGCCTTGCAGAAGCTTAAAGGAAGGGCATTTCAGGAGCAGAGCAACAAGTGCAAAGGCCCTGTGATGAGAACCCACTCATTAGAAAAACCTCCTATTTATATTAATCTTACATATATAACAAGTTTATATAAATATGACGTATTTCTTCCTGATTGAACTAGCACCCATTTCTCTGGGGAATATCAATGTCAATCTGTATTAAATGAAAAGGTGCCAGATAATGTAAACGTGGCACTTCTGGTTCCAAAGAGTCAGTCAACATGGAATGGAGCCTGAAAGATTTGTTCAGTGATTCTGCCTCTAAGATACATCCTTTTGTAGCCAAATGTGTGGTTTATTTTTAGTGGACTGTAGTCTTATCACAGATATTAGAAACCGAGTTTCTGTGTGTTCTACTGTGCAGTGATTATGAGAGGATAAGAACTGGTCTCCCTGTCTTTGGTTACCCATTTAGATCAAATAAAAAGAATTGCCTTAATGATTTGAAAATGGGTAGCTGTTACATCATGGCAGAGTAAAACATCCTTGAACTGTTTTAAAGTCTTACCGAAAAGGTTCCTCGTTAGTCAATAATATATCAGATGCTCTATACTTCAAATTTACTTTGCAACACCATTGCCAGCTGTTGGTATCAATCCACAGGAAATTATATTTTCTTGAGGAAAAGTCTTCTGAAATCCACAATTTCTTGCTGGACATTCATAGCAAAATGTTTATGTAAAACCCTTGTGAATGCACATATGGTGACAGTTCTGTGAAAGCCTGATTAGCTGGTTTTCAACTTGCTGGATTATTACTTAAAAAAATATATATATGTGTATATATAAATAAACCATTCTTTTCAGTTAAGGGGGATATAAAGGCATCAGAAACCCTCTCACACCATTTCATTTCTGAGATCGCTCAACATGGGGTAAGCAGTTAAATTGATTAGAGTATGAATTGTCTGCAGAATACTTCCTTTCTGCTTGGCAGCCCTATGTAGAAATTTCTGCCTGTTGCAAATGAAAAGTCTTTAAGTCGCCAACCCCCCCTGAAGAAAGGTTTTGATAATCGAGCCGTTGTCAGACCCTGAGCTCTGCTGCATGGCATCGGGAGCCTCTGGAATCCGTTGATTGCAGCTGTCGGAAGAGGGTTGTTGGCAGCTGTGAGCACCCCTGCTTGAGTATTTCCTTTTCTAACCAGGAAGAAGAGGACAGTGATCAAGCAGAGGGGCTCAACAGAGGTCTTGAATCACCAGGTAACATGGGAATAGATGCATACAGGCTGCCAGGGAAGCGGGCTCAAAGCTCCAGAAGTATACAGAGACCAATAATTCTTGTATGAACACCTAGATGACTGGTGACCTACTCCTTATGGATTAGACAGGACCCAAGTTAATTGATGCTAATAGGACATACTGAAATGGAGGTATTTTTGGTCTCTTATTTTTTTTGCTATTTATGATCTGCTGGCAGGAATATTTCACGACATCAAAGACATGGCAGAAAGCAAGAAAATGTATATATATACATATATAATATATATATGTACACACACACACACACATCTTCCGTATCTCACAACCCTGCTATCACATATGGCCTTTGCGGACAGAGCATGGTGTGTTGTTTAGTCTTGGAAACTCTTTTAAAGATAGGATGTCATTTACAATCTTCAGGCCATATGTTTACTCAGACTTAAGAAACACGGGCTAATCTTTTTCTATTTTGAGGAGTAATAAATTGAAAAGATAATTACATAATATGGTGCATAATGTAACTCTGGCTTGAGCCATATGTGTTTAATTTTAGAGAAACATGCGTGATGACAGGTTATGAAAGGATGAAACTATTTTAGTCATTTTAAGGATTAGAAGCATGATTTCTTTCTTTCTTTCTTTCTTTTTTTTTTTTTAAGTAAGTGTCCCTTATTTCTCCCCACCTCCTCAACAAAACAACCCAATACACAAACCCAATGAAAAACACCCTCCTGAAAGCAGTTTGTTTCTGTGGTGACCACTGGCAAAGAAGATTCAAGTCTGAGGGCATATTATTCCCAGGTTCTTCTACTGTTTGATGCAGGCTTCCGTGTACTGAGAGTGGGTGCCATATAGTTTCTAGTGCAGGAGCAGAGTGGAGTGGCTGTATTTAGAATCCAGCAGAAATTGTTCATGTGAATATCCAATTAGAAACCATTCTGGTTATCTCTTTCCTTATTAAACTTGATAGGATATCTGATATAAAATGCTTTGGTGGGAGAAATGCGAGATCCTTTCTTTTCTTTCTTCCACAGATATCTCTCGAACACCTTTTGTGCTTCAGCCACTATATTGTTGTGGTTTAGCCACTAAGTTGTGTCCCTACTCTCTTGTGACCCCATGGACTGTGGCCCGCCAGGCTCCTCTGTCCATGGGATTTCCCAGGCAAGAATACCGGAGTGGGTTGCCATTTCTCTCTCTAGGGATTTTCCTGACCCAGGGATCAAACTCACGTCTCCTGCACCTCCTTTACCCCTGAACCACCAGGGAAGCCCCTGGACTGTTACTGTTGGTACCTAAGTCAAATAAGATATTCCCTGTAAAACTTTTAAGTGAGCAAGAGGCTGATATACCGAGACCACATTTCAGGTCACCTTTAGAATGTACTCTTTAACCATGATTCTGGCCCAGAGGTAGAATTTTCAGGTGTGGTAGGCAGTATAATGCCACCTGAAGATACCTGCTTTGGATCCCTAGAGCCTGGGAATACATTATATGGCAAAGGGAACTAGATTTATAGATGAGATTAAAATTGCTAATCACCTGACCTTGCATGTGGAAGATCATCCAGGATTATCGCAGTGGACCCAGGGTCACTGTCAGTTCAGTTCAGTCGCTCAGTTGTGTCCATCTCTTTGTGAGCCAGTGGACTGCAGCACGCCAAGCCTCCCTGTCCATCACCAACTCCTGGAGTTTACTCAAACTCATGTCCATAGAGTAGGTGATGCCATCCAACCATCTCATCGTCTGTCGTCCCCTTCTCCTCCTGCCTTCAATCTTTCCCAGCATCATGGTCTTTTCTAATTAGTCAGTTCTTCATATCAGTTGGCCAGAGTATTGGAGTTTCAGCTTCAGCATCAGTCCTTCCAATGAACACCCAGGACTGATCTCCCTTAGGATGGACTGGTTGGATCTCCTTGCAGTCCAAGAGACTCTCAAGAGTCTTCTCCAACACCACAGTTCAAAAGCATCAATTCTTTGGCCCTCAGCTTTCTTTATGGTCCAGCTTTCACATACATACATGACTACTGGAAAAAATATAGCTTTGACTAGATGAAATTTTGTCAGCAAAGTAATGTCTCTGCTTTTTAATATGCTGACTAGGTTGGTCATAGCTTTTCTTCCAAAGAGCAAGCCTCTTTTAATTTCATGGCTACAATCACCATCTGCAGTGATTTTGGAGCCCCCCCAAAATAAATTCGCTCACCTTTCTGTTGTTTCCCCATCTATTTGCCATGAAGTGATGGGACCGGGTGCCATGATCTTAATTTTCTGAATGTTGAGCTTTTAAGCCAACTTTTTCACTCTCCTGTTTCACTTTCATCAAGAGGCCCTTTAGTTCTTCTTTACTTTCTGCCATAACTGTGCTGTCATCTGCATATCTGAGGTTATTGATTTTTCTCCCAGGAATTTTGATTCCAGCTTGTGCTTCATCCAGCCCAGTGTTTCTCATGATGTACTCTTCATAGAAGTTAAATAAGCATGGTGACAATATGCAGCCTTGATGTACTCCTTTCCCAATTTGGAACCAGTCTGTTGTTCCATGTCCAATTCTAACTGTTGCTTCTTGACCTGCATACAGATTTCTCACGAAGCAGGTCAGGTGGTCTGGTATTGCCATCTTTTAAAGAATTTTCCACAGTTTGTTGTGATCCATACATCAAAGGCTTTGGTGTAGTCAATAAAGCAAGAATAGATGTTTTTCTGGCACTCTCTTGCTTTCTCAATGATCCAACAGATGTTGGCAATTTGATCTCTGGTTCCTCTGCCTTTTCTAAATCCAACTCGAATATCTGGAAGTTCATGGTTCACGTATTATTGAAGCCTAGCTTGGAGAATTTTGAGCACTACTTTGCTAGCGTGTGAGATGAGTGCCTTTGTACCGTACTTTGAACATTCTTTGGCATTGTCTTTCCTTGGGATTGGAATGAAAACTGACCTTTTCCAGTCCTCTGGCCACTGCTGAGTCTTCCAAATTAGCCAACACATTGAGTGCAGCACTTTAATACCATCATCTTAGTTAACTGGAATTCCATCACCACCACTAATTTTGTTCATAGTGATGCTTCGTAAGGCCCACTTGACTTTGCATTCCAGGATGTCTGGCTCTAGGTGGATGATCACACCATTGTGATTATCTGGGTCATGAAGATCTTTTTTGTATAGTTTTTCTCTGTATTCTTGTCACCTCTTCTTAATATCTTCTATTTCTGTTAAGTCCATTCTATTTCTGCCTTTTTTTTTTTTTTTTTGGCCCATCTTTGCATGAAATGTTCCCTTGGTATCTAATTTTCTTGAAGAGATCTCCAGTCTTTCCCATTCTATTGTTTTCTTCTATTTCTTTGCGTTGATCATTGAGGAAGGCTTTCTTGTATCTCTTTGCTATTCTTTGGAACTCTGCATTCAGACGCTTATATCTTTCCTTATCTTTTTTGCCTTTAACGACTCTTCTTTTCTCATTATAGTATCCTTAAAAGTTGAAGTGGGAGATTGAAGGTATAGAAAAAAGGAATGGTAGAGGGAGAAGGCCCTGCCCAGTGTACCTGACTTTGAAAATGAGAGATGGAACCACGTGCCCAGGAATGCAGGCAGCCTCTAGAAGCTCGAAAAGACAAGGAAGCAGATATTTTCCTGTGGCCTCTGGAAGAACACAGGCCTTCCAACATTCTTGGTTTTATCCTAGTGACTCATTTTGGACTTATGACCTGCAGAACTGTAAGGCTATCAATGTGTACATTGTTAATCCCTAATCGATGGTAATTTGCTATAGTAGCAGGAAGAAACTAACACATTGGAGAAGAACCACACTCCTGGTGTTAGATAGTGACTAGAACAGTTGTTCTTAAGCATGACTGTACCTGGAACTTTAGAAAAGCTAATACCTAGAGCCTAGATCCCAGAAATTGCAATTTAATAGGTCTGGAGGGTGGTCTAGGTGTGAGAATTTTGCAGGTTCTCCCAGTGACTCATATGCACAACCAGGGAGGTGAAACACTGGTTTAGGCGATAGCTTTGGCCTCAGGTAAACCTGGTTTCCTTTTTAGCATCAGCCTTGGACCAGCTGGGTGAGTGAGCAGGTCAGATTCCCCAGCTGTAATATGGGGCTGTGGGGATTTTCTACCTTGGGTTGTAGGATCCTGGCATGTGAAAGGGACATTTGTTTCTGGCATGGTGTTTACTCCATAAAGGGAAGCTGTTGCCATGGCTATGTGATCACGATTTGGACACACCCAGCTAGCTCCCTGATGAGTTAACAGTAGACACAGAGCCTGGCTGACTTATATGCCTTTTGCTCACAACTGCCTTCCGAGGTCAAGTTTGTTAGGAGACCCATTCCACGGAGTGTCGAGAGGATCAGTAAAGTTAGGTAGCTCTTCCATAGTGGCACAGGTGGTAAACCCTGGAGTCTGATCTTGAACCAGTATCCTGCTGTGAGTTGAAGGCTGTGTCTACTTGCACCTGGGCAGACACCCAGGTAAGGCTTGCTTTCTGGGCAGCAGTGGAGGATTTTGGAAGCTGGCAGCGTCAGACTCAGCCTTTGGAGGCATTTCACAAACCATTACCTGCATCAGCCCTCAGCCTGAGGGTGGCACTTTGTATCAGATTCCGTCTCTGCAGGATAAACCATACTGCCCTGTTGCCTGCCGTCACGGCGCAGGAGGTTGAAAGCCATGGGAATGATGATTCTTAATGGTTATAGGCTGTTTGCCTCTGTCTGCCATTTAATCTAATCTTGGGTTCAGTTGATACTATTGATTAGGTTCTTTTCAAAACCGTATGCCATGTATGGGGCTTCTCTGCATGGGGTAAAATGTTATTCTTCTCATATGTGAGTTGAGAAGAAAAGGTGAAAGTATACAATTAATTTGCCTGCACTTTCTCGCAAATTGTATGCTGGATTTCTGTGAAATGCCGTATGGAACAATAATCCAAGCAAATTATTGTTATTTACTGTGACTTTTGCCTGCATATTTAAAGTCAACAATTATGTTTCCTTTCTGTACTTAATGGCCTTTGTACAACATTTTTAGAAACCTGGTCAATTGTCAGTAAGAAAACCTGCACTTTGACCCCGTGATTCTTGGGGAACAGGTTAACAATATCAGGCCTAACAATCAGGTCTGGTTTCCGAAAGAATTTACCCAACTCATCGGGGCACCCTCAACCATCCTTTCCTTTGAGTAAATTAATCATAAGCCATTGTTCTAAGTCTTATTTTTTGGAAAACACAAGGTCTCTTGTCATGGGTATTATTGTTATTGAAAGCAAATAATGTCACTGACTTTGATCTTCTTAAACTTTTTTCCTTCACGTAGCTTCCATTTGGATGGACAGTTTGCTTGTCTTTGGAATTTTGTCATTCTTTGGGTACTTCTCATAAAGGTAGGACATATATATATCACATCAGTCACCGTTCTCTAATCCCAGTCCAGACCTTGATGATGGCCTTGATTTTGTGTGGCCCTCCCTTCCTTATATTTCCATTTAGCTGCCATCAACCTGCAGACATTGGGTGGGAAGCACAGACCTTTTTTTTTTTTGAAAGCTGTCTCCAGTTTGGAGGTTCAGGCAAGTTTTTGTTTTATTGAAGACTCTTCATCCTCACTGTGAATGGACCCAAGAAGAGCAGCTGATGGTCAGCCACGTGTGAACAAGCTAAGGTTCTGTGAATTTGAAGAGGTCCAGCTTCTTTATTCCCAATCTCCAGATACTTTGAGTTATGATATTTCCAACAAAACAAGCAAACAAACCCAGTAAATCCCCCAAACTAGACTTTCTCTTTTGAGAAATGAATCTGGCTTTGCTTGTAAAATCTCTTCATCTAATGAAGAGTAGGCTTGGCCAAGTGTATGTAGAAAGACACACTAACTGATGGAATGATTTTCAAACCATTTTCGGAATTATGTTTGACAGGTGGCTGGAGGAGGAGCCCAGGCTATGTAAAAGTTAGAGGAAAGCGCAAAGATGAGCAGTCACCTGCATCCTCTCTGACTTGGATGACAGATGTTAACATTTTGCCCTATTTGCTTGTGTGTGCTCAGTTGTGTCTGACTCTGCTACACTCATGGACTGTGGCCCATCACACTCCTCTGTCCATGAGATTTTCAGGGAAGAATACGGGAGTGAGTTGCCATTTCCTCTTCTAGGGGATCTTCCTCACCCAGGGATTTGAACCCATGTCTCCTGCATTGGCAGGCAGATTCTTTACCACTGGGCCACCTGGGAAGGTGCCCCTGTTTGCTTGTAGATCTATTTAAAAGGAATGAAAGGTTTCAGCTCTAGCAGGATCCCCTTTAACTGTTCTTCTCATTCCTTAGAAACGCTTTTCATTAGGCGTTTGGAGTTCCTTATTCCATTCCATTTTTATATGTGTATTTACATAGTTAGCCTTTCTGGAGAGTGTTTAGTTTATAAGTTTAGCATCAAGATGTATTTGTCTCCTAACTCCTTCATGCTTTCTTGATTTTGAGAATGATGCAGTGTTAATATGTATAGATCTAGCTTATTCTGCCTTCTCTGGTGTCTCAGACAGTAAAGAATCCGCCTGCAATGCAGAAGACCTGGGTTCGACCCTTGGGTTGGGGAGATCCCCTGGAGAAGGGAATGGCTACCCACTCCAGTATTCTTGCCTAGGAAATCCCATAGTCAGGGGAGCTTGGTGGGTTATAGTCCATGGGGTCGCAAAGAGTCAGACACAGATGAGCAATTTTACGTCACTTCAGCTTACCCTGCTGAAATTGTCCACTGTATTCATCCATTGATGATGAGTTGTGCTTATTCATTCCAACATTGATGGATGTTTATAATGTATTTTTTTTTCACTGCCATAAACATTTTGGCATTTTGTTTCTTTAGAGTCAATACAGAGAAGTAGAATTGCTGGGGCAATTAATTATACTTACTTAACGTATACTGCTCCCCCATTTGGAACTTGCCATCGTGGAATTTAGGAAGGTGTTCATGTGTTATTCCTTTCCTCAAGGACTCTCTAGTCTGGAGAAAAAGTGGAGGAGAATAGTTCTGTCTTCAGAATAACTGTTTATTTCAGCTGGATTCTATTCCTCCTCTTGAGGATAGCAAATCCTCAAGAGCAGGCAATGATCTGCTCAGGTCCCAGATATTTTATGTAACAGATGATTTGCGTTGTATTGTGTCCACTGATTTCAGTCCCACTCCATTGATTGACTAGCAATCAGCTTCATCTTCTGTTACAAGTAGGAACATGGTTTATAGAAGGAAGGCATCAACCAATTAATCCAGCGAGAGAGAGTTTCAGAGAGGTTGAACCATCACAGGCCTGTTTCTAAAGCTTTCTCAACCATCTCTTTCAAGAGGCTAATGGAACTTTCCAGAGGATTGTTCGAAACAACAGCACACAAAAATAGAATAAAAGAAAAGAAAGTGTTAGTCGCTCAGTCATGTCCAACTCTTTGCGAGCCCATGGACTAGCCCACCAGGCTCCTCTGTCCATAGAATTCTCCAGGCAAAATAACTGGAGTGGGTTGCCAGAAAAGAACAATTTAAGAATAAACAGGAGGAAGAATTTTGATGTGAAGGAGGCTTTCCACTATTCCTTCTCATCCTGAGATGTGGTAGGTAGATCAGTCCTGTGCTGAGGCCTGACAGCTTGTGGGGACAAGATGAATTTTTCAGGCAGTATGAGAAATGCCATCCACACCAACTGATACCTTCCCCTGGCAACCGCCTCACTCTCTATCTTTTATCATTCCTCTTGATCCATCATCTAGAGAATGCTAGAAGGCAGGAGAATGTAAGTTCCAAATAGGCATTGGTGCCTGTCTTCTATCTTGGTTTATTTTAAAAAACCTTTTTGAACTTTTGAACTGGTAGTACCCACGGGGCAGTGTGCAGGGGAGTTGATAAATAAAGATAATGTGGATGTGAGTGCAGTTTCTTTCATATGTAACCAAAGAAGCATGTGAGCTCCAGATAAGCTTTTCTTAGGGGAAAAAAAAAAATCTAAATGTCAGAGTTTTTTGAGTAGGGGTAGGGAGGACTCGAGCATTGAAAGACATCCTGAGACCTTAGACCGATGAAGAAAAAATCAAGCCGATAGCTTGTAGGGAAATTTGGCTGAAGGCTCTTTGGTTTTCCTTAGGTTTAGACTTCTTTCTCCTTTATGTATTCTCTTATAGCCTCTGTTTACTATTGTAATTTTACTCTGTTTTTGTCTGTAATGGTCACTCTCTTATTCCTCCTCCAGTAGATTGAAAAATGAGGGTGTCTGCAACTTACGCAATTTGTCGGGTGGATATGGGACTTTGTTCTTTTCCTAACAGAACGTCTGAGGAAAAAAAGAAATTAGCTTTTGTTATTTCTGAAGCATCTTTTGAAAACCTGAGGTTTTTATATTCAGGTGAAAGTAAACATGAAGCAATAATTATAAGTTAATTATCAAAACAGAAAAGACTGTACTTTATAAAGACCCAGTGCAATTAAATACCTGGTTTTTAGATTGTTTATTACCATTTTGGAATCAGTGGCTTCATTGCATTTCTGACAATCCTGAGTTGAATCAGCCAGCTGATGATATTGACAAGATTTATCCCAGTATTAGAGATATAAGCCTAATATTTCACTTATTTGCCAAAAGTTATTGCTTTTTTTTTTTTTTTAAGGAAAAGAGAGTTCAGCCTCCAACTTCCCAGAAAAACATACACTGCCAAGTGCAAGGGGAAAATTGAGAGCTTATTATTATTAAAAGAAAAAAAATCCCCATCTCTGCAAATCATGGTAGTAATTGTTAATATTAGATTAGGTAGATTTGGCATCAGTGTCAAATTCCAACTTTTTGCCCCCGTATCTACGTCTTAATTATCCTTGGATTAACAGATCAGTGTGGAACACAGTAGACATTTTCTAGATAGTTGTTGAATTAGCAAACAGGGAAATTTCTAAATGACTTGATTCAAAGCCTGTCTCATGTAGAGATTTGACAGTGAAATGAAGTTTTGTAAGAAGTGCAGAGGTTCAAGTGGCTGACTGAGATTTTGTATAAAATAACTTTGCTCTTGCTAAAGTCTGACCATGTGGACTTCTGATACATTTGACATATATCTCAGGTAGATGCGTTTTAAGTGTTTGGTCTCAGTAGGCTGCAGGGTATTGAAGCTTTTACCCCAAAGCCCTCATCTGCCCCCTCATCTCTGTCCCTTTTTACTAGTGCTTCAGCCTTGGTGGATGGTAGAACTCTGTTCTGTGCAGGATCAGGCATCATCTGATATTCTACTGATATTGGAGAAACATATAGGGTTTTAGAACTTTACGGATACCCAAATAATTGCTTATTTTAAAACCTGCTGGGATGCCTTCCTTCTAAATGTCACAATGAGAGAGATGGTGGGAATCACAGTAAATGCCACATTTTCTTAAATCTCTATTTAGTCCCTTTTTCCTTCATGATTTGGGGGTGCTTAGAGAATGTATCACATGGAGAAGTTGATTGAGTCCTGTATGAGTGTGTGTATGTGTGCACATGTACACATATTTAGATGTAATGTATTTGTACTCATGCACAATACATACATATATAAGGTATATGTGTGTGTGTGTGTGCACAATACATAATATGTGCCCACGCATGTATACCAAAGTGTATACACATGCACCCATATGTATGCTTGTTACATTTTCTCAACCCAAATAACTCAAGTTTCTTACCTCACAGAAAAAGTCACTTCTATGAAAAGTTAAAAAATAAATATTATAATCAGCGAGGCATCACAAATAACTTTTAATGTCTCGATCAAGCTATTAAATGCTTTTTTATTTTTAAGTAGATAGGGGGATAAAATTGCTACATAGTTCATAAAGTGGTATGCCATTACTGCCTGCTGTGCCCAAGAATTACGCCAGCTTTTTACACTCATGAAGTAAAAGCGGACTGTGATCAATGTATTATCCTGTATTTCTTATTGTGCATTCTCTTTCCTCTCTGAGCACCTTTGTAGACTAAATGGCTACTAATGACATAATTACAATTGTTTGTCACCACCATAATGCGCGATTTCCGATCTCATCATGAAGATGTAAGTTAGATAAAGGAGGAGTTTTGGCAGGAAGACAAAGTGCAGTGATTTATTAAAGGCCAGATGTGGTTGTTAAAAGCTTTTCTGCAGAAGGCTCAATTGAGTGATGGGAAATAGGAAAGAAAGCGCTCTGTGCACCCAGCCTGTGGTTCTTGGTGTGAGTGACACAGTTGCTCATGGAAGCATGACAAATGAGCCACATATTTTATTGTTGTGTACAAGTTTTATGCTGGAATTTAAACAGGGTGAGAAAGGTTCACGTTAGCTTACATCCGCCAAGTAGGTGTTTAAAGGAAACTAATGAGACTTGAAGTGCTGGCGATATTTTCAATTCGCTTTAGCGCCTCATAGCAAGAACTGAGATATCTTACGTTTCTGTCAAGTTTCAAAGAGGGAAAATCCCAGCACTGTTAAAATAGAGACAGAGAGCACGAGAGAGGTTAATATGAGAATTCAAAGACATCAGAAGCAAGCGGAGACAAGATGTTAGCTAAGCACTGTTGCCGTACATACCGTACACAGAGACTACCTATATACAATCAGATTGGAGAGATGCTTCTAGGGAAGGGGCACAGTTTCTGGTTTTAGTAGTATTTGTGCGCACAAAGCTCTGTGAAAATCACGTTAAGACCCTGTAGTGATGTAGGCTATGAGTGGTTCAAAGAGGGTGTTTGAGCTTTTTGAAGGAGGAAAGAGGGACGAGAAGAAATGGTTCTATTTTAAAGCCATTCTCTGGTCTCAAGGGAGTGATCTGCTTCTCTTTTCCTCCTGTCCTTCCTTCCCCTCTGCCCTGCCTCCCCCACTTGCTCTTTCCCATGTATGGAGAGTGACGCCGTAGGACTGGGTCTGCCTGGTGTGGAGCCTGGAACTCTCTTGGTCTCTCTTCCAGGGTGGTTGGTGAAATCATTTAAAATGGTCTGAGTTGCAGACCTCAAGTATTTCTGATCATTCTGAGTCCAGCGAGAGCTGCCGTGCAGTGTTCATAATGCTGTGCCCTGCCCTGCCCTGTCCTGTCAGTGGCAACCCTAAGGTCATGTTTTCTTCTCTCATGGTTCCGCAGACTTGATAGGTCTTACCGTACCTTGTGATACCATGTGTCTTTGTGTATTACCTGACATTTATTCCCAGTTTTTGGCCCGTTAGTTCCACAGAGGCAGGCAGGCATGTCCCTGGGCCTGTCACGTGACTTGGCACTTGATGTACATTAGAAAAGTGTTTCTAGAATGACTTAAAAGAACCACATGGACAATGGCTGACAATTCAAGATGTCACTAGGAGAACACTAGCGACTCTTATTTAGATGAAACTTTCTCAAACTACCAACCCATGTCCATCTAATTAATGGAGTAGTTGAGATGCCTTGCTTGGCGTCCCCTTTAAGGTTTCTAGCCTTAGGGCCTAGTTAGATCTGCTCCTTTCCAAACTGATTTTTGTCTCCAAGTCCAGGGACTGCCACTTGGTGTCTCACACCCAACCCTTGGATAATTTAGAGTAAAGTCAGAAGAACGCACGTGCTTTCTCCACCCCTTGATTCTCTCTTCCCCTTTAAATATTATATTTGTCCTTTGTGACTCATGTATTGTTCTTTATAAAGAGATGAATACAGTTGAAACCCAAGGAGTAACGTTTCAAAGAAATGAGACATGTAGAACTGGGCTGCCTGCAGGGGCGGGTGTATCGCCTGTACAGGCGAGGAGCTGTTCTCAGAAGGGCCCTGTGGTCGCTTTTATCGTCTGCTGCCGCCATCTTGAAGTTCTTACAGTTCTGAACAAGGGGTCCCCTGTCTTCATTTTGCACGGGCTCCCTCAAATTATGTGGCTGCTTGTACCCATTGGTATGTGTTCCTTCTCTCATTGTCGTCACCTGTGACTCTTCAGGTTCCTAACCTTCCTTCACTGACCAGAGTTTGTGTTATCTGGAGGTAGGTTACCTCAAGCCTGATCTTACCTGACCATATGGCTTCTAAAGGCTTCCTTGAGTATTTGGGAGGAAGTTGGTCCTCATAAGACGCAAACAAATGGAATATGAGTTTTGGCTTTGACTCACACCCGTGGCTTCAAATCCTGGCTCTGCCGTGGGCTGGTTACTTAAGCTTTCCAGGTTCAGCTTCCTCATTTACGAAAAGAAGATGATGGTAACGTGCCTACATCCTTGGCTTGAGGTGAGGATTGAGGCAGAACGAACTTGCTAGATGCCTGACTCAGGCGGTAGCACTCAGTGCTAGGTACTAGAGTGATCACTGGACACCACATTTCTGGTTACACCTGACACTTAGTGAGCTTCGTACTCTCTGTGGTTGTCGCTGCATTGAAATTGGAGGATTCTCCCTGGGCCTTGATGCTGTGACATGCCGGCAGTCAAGGTTCTGTGTGGCCGGGTACTAGAGTCCAAGGGAAGACTTGGCTCAGCTCTGCTGACTCCCTTTTCCTGCCTGAAGCCCAGGCCACTCCCTCTCCTCTATGCTTCCTGGCTTTAGTCAAGTGATTGATTGACATGGAAAGGATTTGTATAACTGGGCTTTCCCAGTGGCTACTCAGTTTATCATTAAAGGAACCACCCTCTCCTCTGCAGAACATTTAGAACACATTTTGAAGCAGCTAAGTAATTCATAAGTAACCTCACCCTCCCCATCCAGGAAATGTGTAAAACAGTGCCCATGTCATCGGGACTTGAGTTCTTAGGGAGAGAGCCCATGTTATTGGGGACTGTAATGATGTGTTACATGATCCATTTGCTTATTGAACAAATACTATTAAAGACTGTGTGCCGACAGTGGAGTGCAGCTATTTACAGCGCCATCACGAAGCTTGCTGTTGTGTGGCTGATGCTGTGTGTTAGTCGCTCAGTCATGTCCAGCACTTGGCGACCCCGTGGACTGTAGCTTTCCAGGCTCCTCTGTTCATGGAATTCTCAAGAAAACTGGAAGGAGTTGCTGTTCCCTTCTCCAGAGGATCTTCCCAACCCAGGGATTGAACCCAGGTCTACACTGCAGGCAGATTCTTTACTGTCTGAGCCACCAGAGAAGCCTGCCTAATACTCTAGGTGGGTGAAGTATTAGACTGTGTAAGGAACCATATCAGATAAAAATGCTGTGCAGAAGAAGAGTGCCTCTGAGCTACTTTGGAGGAGACAGAGGAAAAGCCAATCAGAGGAAGTGACATTTGAGCTGAATTTCGAATGGCAGCAGGGAGGCAGCCAGGGGAAGGTTGGAAGATGCACGTTGTAGATTGAGGAGCAGCCAGTGCTCAGACCCTAAGGTTCCGTGAGTTCGGTGGATTTGAGGAAGAGAAAGAAGACTAGTGTGGCTGGAGTGAGGTGTGTAAGAGGGAGAGAAGAAATTGGTTGGTCAGGAGAATTATCTGGGGCCTGATCTTGGCCCCTGTAAGAGAGAGTCATGTGATCCCCGAGCTGTAGTGCTCTGGCTGTTATTTTCAGGCTATGTGGGAACAGGTTTGGGTGGATTTACCTGGGTTTATCCACTTCAGTTCTCTAACTAGGAGGCATAACACTTAAAGGAACACAAGAATTAGAGTCCCAAGGCAAGTCTTAGCTCTATGGGGACAAACTGTCTCATTTCCCTAATGAGTCATTTGATCCATAAGACACTAGCTTGGTATAATAAATTAATTACTTAGGGCTTGTGACAACTACTTGACAAATGTGAAATCATATTTTAATATTAGATAGCTATTATTATTGATAACCTTTCATTTGATAACCTTACCTATGGAAAGTACCTATTTTTCTTAATTGCAAAAATGCATTTTTTCTGTCCATTAAAAAGATTTTGTATTACTTATTAAGAAACCTAGTAGATACATTCTTGCTGGGTATTTATTCCTTAAATGGTTCACAGGTGCTGGTTCATACTCATTGGTAACTTTTTGACCTTCTTTTTGAAGGCCTGAGATGTTAGAACAAATGGCTACCACCTATGGAATTCTGTCTCCTGGATTCCATGTCTCTTAACTGAACTGACTTTGAAATATGGGAAAGCTTAAAAAGAAGGGTTAACTGGTGATTCCAAGGACTTGCCTTTAAAGGGAACTCTCCAGAGTTATTATAAGACAAAAATCCCATATCTCCAAAAATAACTGTTGATTGCCTTGGAATTGGGCTTGTGGATATAAGCAGTCTATATGCTGGTCTATGGGAGTGGTAATTCTTGATGAAATTCTTGTTGAAATGCAGTCTATGTAGTTGACATTTTGGTGAAGGAGTTGACTTTTGTCTGTCTGCTTCTCAGAAACTCTTGCTGTGCTCATCAGGACTTTTGCGTCCGTCAGAGAATCAGAGAGAACAGGTTCTGTCCGTCCAGTTCTCCAAGGTTAGTTCTCACGAGCCATGTAAATGGCCCCAGAGAATTTGAGCTTTAAAATCAACATTTGTTTGATTTAATAGACATCCCTTGGAAAGATTATCTCAGATTACTGGAAGACTTTATTGTTAAGTTTTAGAGAATTTTGCATTCTGCTTTGGAGTCATTTTCAAGTTTTATTAGAACATTTACTAGCAATGGCACTAATTATTTTAAATATGACCCTGGAAATGGGCTATGTCAGCTTGAAAAGACTATTTTTAACAGAATTTGGTTTTAAAGGCAGGTTTTATAGACGTTGTAGTAATACCATTGTTATCTAATTAGCATCCACTGTGCAAATGTACGTGATATTAGAGAGGCAAGTATACATAAAATTATAAATTGTGACATTTTATGAGTTTTTTTATCATGAGTCTTACACAGTCATCATTACTTAAGAGTGTGAAATGTGGCCTTAGACATTACATCATGTAAAGACCAGGAGACAGAAAAACTGAGGATCAATTTTTGATTATAATAAAGTTTTAGTATGAGGCACTTCTGAATATGTGTCATGAATGTGAGTCATGAATTTCACACCAAACCTGACCTAGTATGATTATGTTTCGACTTCAAGGGGTTTTCAGTATTTCAAGTCTAAGCCTAATTCTAAGGTTTCAAAATGATTCACATTCAAATCTACTTTTATGTTTTATAATTAAATAAGAAAATATTGCTTATACCTACATTTTTACTATTCTTGGACATATTATAATTATTTCTTTAATTTCACCAATAAAATAGCCCATTTCTTCATTAGTAAATTACAAGGCTATCTCAGTTAAAAAAAAAATTAGTTTGAATGTGGCTTGCCATCTCAGATAGTCATTTCAGCTTGGAATTTTCTCACTTCTTTCATTAGTTCTTTTTGTAAAATGTGAAGATACTTTCTAGGTAAATTAATCCCTTCCAAGCAGTAAAATAACTTCCTTTTTGGAAAGAGTTATTAGAGTCTTATTCTTTATAATCTTAAATACCACTTATGTTCAAGTGAACAATACATGAAAAAATTACACTAGTTAAAAAAAGAATGATTACGACCTAGGCCAAGTACATTGCAATTATATGTTCATGGAAAAGTGAGCTTTCTACTGGGAAAAGCATGATATAGATGCCCAGGAAATTTCCAAAGTTTTAAGTATTTTTGTAAATTAGGTTGTTCCTAGTTAAACAGGTGGCTTTAAAGGCTGGTTTCACTGTTGTTTTAATCATAGTTTAGTTACCATGGAGAAATATGCAAGTTAGCATTTATACACAGAAGTGAAATTTATGCTGCATAGATAATAGCCTAAATTTAGCTTGACTTAAGTTTACCACTTCCTTTTTTTCAACCCAAAAGAATAATAATATATCCCATAAATCCATTAACAAGTTAATTTCTTTATTTTTAGAGATTTTATTTCTTAAGCTTCCACGGACACTTCTATCAATGTGACTTCTTTGTTACGTTTGATTTGCTCTGTGTCACTCTTGGGTTTAATATAAGGCTCTGCTAAGTTTAAAATCAGTCATGTGATGAACAACTAATGTTTGGACACATTGTATCTCGTGGGGTTTTGCAAAGGACTTTGGTTTTATTCCGAAAATCTTCAGAAAATATACAGTGGTGTTGGGATCGACCTGATTTCAGAGTCCAGCAATAGTTTTGATGACCATTCAGCTATATTTTCTGAGACAGGTCTTCATAATGCACTGTTTGGATCTCAGTGTCCTCTTAGCTGGGTGATAGATTTTTTTTCACCCTGAATTATGAGATTCATTTGTGCGGAATACGGCAACTGGAAGCTGCCTTTGCTGCCATTTGCTCTACCCAGTACCTCAGAGCGAAGGCTAAGTTTTCAAGGACAAATGTAGTAAAAGTGTCCTCATCCAACATGAGGTCCCCCAGCACAGGGAGAGAGCAGCAGATCCCTTTCAACACCAGCTGTTCTCACAGATATAGATTGCTGCAGTGAAATTTTCTTAATATAATTCAGGAAGCTCTAGAGAATTCTCCAAAACAACTGTGCCAACAAGGAAAATGTTGAATTTTTCATCAGCTGCCCAATGCTGAGAGTTACTAGGCAATCCGTTCATTCATGACCAGATGTTCAGTGTGGTAACGCTCTGCAGTTAACTTGAACCCTGTGGCCTGTTTACCATTGGCTACAAGGACATTGGCAGCAACCTGGCATTGGAGAATTGAGGCCCGTACAAGCAAAAGACCGAACTGTGTGTGTCTGTGGCTTCCTGGTTTTCACCAGCGACCAGACAAGGTAGGGAGTGATGAAAGAAAGGAACGCCATCACATCAATCATTCTGGAGGCAAGGAGTATTTGCTGTAGGATTGTGTCCTGGGGGAACAGTTGGCAAATTCTTATAGTCCTTTTTATTTGGGAAGAAAGGCGGTCTTTGTTTAGTTGGACAGTTTTTTTTGTCAACCTGTGTCTAAACCATCAAACTTTTTGTGGTGGGGGCAGTAGGCGTGGGTGGTTAAGACAGTAAGAAAAAGGTTTCTAATTTTAAACTAGAGGAAGTCAATAAAAGTTGACTCTTAATATTGAAACCTTACAAGGTCCAATCTGGAATTGGAAATATGTGATATTTTTGCCCTGGGTAAACTTTATTTTTATATGTGGGGAATATTTAGATCTTCCATTCATACAGAGTCACCATTTCCTTTATATACATGTTTTGAGCCCATGACATTTTTGTGAACTGTTTTAAGTCATAGTGTTTGGGGGAAGAGGGGACTTAGATAAAGGAGGAGTTTTGGAAAAAACAATATAATTTTCCACCTTGAAAAGAAGTCTTCCTTAAAATGATGAACTGTGTTTGATTCTGAATGTGAGCATGCCAAGCACAGGGAGGCAGAATTTCATAACATATAGTTTCGTCTCAGATAGAGGACTTTTCTTCCCGCCTCCATGGCACTGCACGGTGATTTGTTATAGTAATATACGCAGGACATGAAATTGACCATTTTAAGGGACTGCACTCTAGTTTAAAGTGTTAGTTCAAAGCTGTGTGGGGAAAGAAAAGCAGTTTTCTTATTTAGCCATTTTTACTTTGGGAGTCAAACAGTGCCATCCCAACAAGAAGATGGCCTTTGTTTCCATGAAGAGAAAGTCATCAAGAAATAAACCTTTTGCCTTTTGGAGACTTGCGCTGTTTTCTCTTCCTGTAGAATTCCTGATCGCCTGGTACATCCTTAGTGACACCAGTCGGTCAGGACACAGAGGGAACTTGGAGGGTCTTTGGAACAGCAGAACCCTTGCAGTATCGATGTTTGTTTTGGCAGAGCCTTCTGCCTTTGGTTTATAGGGCTATAGTCAACACTTCCTTTGCATTTCCTGCTTGCAGAGAAAGCTGGTTACATGTTGCGCCGAGATATGGAAATTTCTCAGTACTCCGTTTAAACCTGCATCTCACTAGCCTTTCGAATCACACCGAGTGAGTGAGTCTGTGTTTCATTTGTCTGGCCGATTTTTTCCCCCTCTTCTTTCTGAAAAGTCCCTTGGCTTGTTGACTTGGAAAAACCAGGTTTTGAATTACAGCAGGTATTGACGTCGGGCTGCCGGGCTGCGCTGTTTTCTGGGATGCTAAGTTGCTGGTAGAAAAGCGAGAACCAGTTTACAGTAGCTCTGACACCACTGTTACCTTTCTTCAGTCCTCCCCAGCTGCTCTCAGCCCTTCGGATGCCTTTGCCGTGCACACAGTTTGTTCTTGGGTGTGAAAGCAAACAGTATTTGAGTTGGCAGCAACTTCTCTTTCAGTGGAGTTTGCTGCCTCGGCAAGAAACCGCAGCGTGAGCTTTCTGCTGCTGAAGGTTTCCACTGGCAGGATGGCCTTTTCCCACATTTCCTTGGTTTAAGGAAACAGATTTCTGAACTTTTTTTTTTTTAAAGACAAAATGCCAACATTTAACAGCTGGAGTTAGTATATAGTTTATGGTTTTCACTTTATGTTCTTGTGGATGTATCAAAATTAAAAATCTGCAATTATTGTTAAATTATGCAAGGTTTTGCAAAAAGAGTGATTAAAAATAGACTCTCTGTTACGAGGAATTCAAGAAAGTCATTGTTACCCAAACAGGTATTCTCAATTATTCTATCTTTAATGGTTTTTAATTGTTATAATTTACTCATATTCTATTACATTTCTCACAGATGTTTCTAAAAGCTCTTTGTTTTTCCTTTGAGGAACAAGTTTGTTCATTTGAACCTCTTCACTTTTTTCCCCCTCCAAATTTTATTTTTGTTTTTTTTTTTTTTTTTTACATGTCAGTGTTAATCCTCACTTTAAGTAACCCTTCTTGTCATAGTGGTTTTGCCTGGAGAATCTTAACTGCGAGAGCAAAGCAGACAGACCTGCTGCGTGTCAAGGTGATAGGCTTTGTCACCGAGTACTCGTGTGCCACTCAAGGAAGTTATCCAGGTCTTTGTTACACCAGAGAATCTACCTTTTAGGCCAGTGTCGGTGTGGGTTTTGTATATTCCTTTTAGGAACAATTTATAGCCACACCTTACAGACTTAATATATATATATTCCTCATTGACTGGAGGCCTTGCTACATTGGTAAAATGTCAGAATCAGGAAACGAATGCAGTCCACCAATTAAAAAAAAAAAACAGTGACTGAATGTTGCCTCCAGATAGGTAGTATTTTCATCCTGTCGGTATCTAGAGACTGGTGGTTTTGTTATTTCTTTTTCTGTGGATAGAGGCGGAGATTCTGAGAAGCTTTATTAAATCTCCAAAAGCCACGCCTTTAATGAAAAAGTGGCACTAACATATGTGTTTTCCTGATTTCTCAGAAAATAAAATAGGAAGTGAGAAGGCCATTGTCCTTGGTGCACTGTGAAACTCTAAAGACCATTCGATCTACATGTTAGATTTAAGATCAGAACATTAGCTGTGATAAATAACAGGGGACAAAATTTTTCTTTCCTTTCAAGGATGGTGGCAGTTAATCATTTTTATCTGCCCGCTTTGTAGACTTGATTAGATTTATTATGTATGCCGCATGTTTATGGCATTTTTATTATATGTTGTTAATTTGTTGTAACTGCCACCACATTTTTTTTCTCTTCCTCCGTTTTCTCCCTGGAGGACCCTTGAGAGCATCTGAAGTGTCAACTGTTACCTTGTAGTTTAAGAAACTTTAATTTTTAATTTTAAAAAAGGCATAATAGTCTACCAGTTATTAAAAAAAAATGCCAGTGTTATAAAGAATTGTCATATAAAGGGAAAATTTGCAGTTGTGTTCTGCGAAACACTTAAGTTTTTTATTGCTTATGCAGTGCTACACATTTGGGGTGGATTTGGAGAATGCACGTTTTTAAAAACATTTCACCTGAAACCCAGAAGGGAGAGCCGTCAAACACACACTCAACTGTGATTTTCTTTATTACTGGAAAGTCATACATGTAGTTTGCAAATCGCTAGTAGGTAAGACAATCGCGATGTGCATCACTTCATCAACAGCCAAACACTAAGGCTGCTTCAAAAGTCAGGCAGTCGAAAGATGCATTTTAGAACAACACACTCTTTTTTAGCTTACTGGCACTCAGAATGGATATGAAATCTGTTAAATATAGAGGCAATTCTTTAAATAAGGCCGACAGTTAAAATTGGGAAGTAGGAGAATTAGATTGGAAATGATTTACGATGAGTCTACAGGACATTCAAAAAATAAAGTTAGCAAAGGAAATCCACTGGCTGTATTGGCTACATGACAGCAAAGGATTTTTACTTTTCCTCCCTTTTGAATTGGCCGGGTGTGTAGGCAATGCAGAGAAACAGACTTTCAGGCGGAAAAATTGACAGCATTTTTCTTTTTACTGTATGTTCTGGCATTGGTTTGGTATTGGCATTATAAGTCTCTGACTATAACTAAGTCAGTTTCTTGTTTTGACAGTTACAAACTTTCTAACAACAGAGAACCACCCATTCTCCTAAGAGTATTCGATGTTGAAATAAACAGAAGCTGGATTGAACAGCAGCTTTGTTTTTTGTCATGCATCATGAACATGTGGGTCCTTAAAAAAAAAGACCATTTGAAGATGTCGTGGGTGTGGTTATTGAGCTTGTAATGTATAATAATCACAGATGCATAGGTCACTTTTAAAAATTGGTATTTATTCATACCCCTCTAGAAGAAGTTTATACATTTCTGTGGAACAAACTATGAATTCAGAGAAGACAGATTAGAGGCAGTGTTAAATCCTTTAAGTATGAAACGGTTCCACTGACAGCTAAAATTTGTTCTTACGGTGGCTTATTAAAGCTTTTTAAATTCTTATTTATAATGGGAGGAGAAAAAAGAAAATTTTAGGAATTTTAGATATAAAATCGCCAATTATTCCGATTATAGCAGTATTAAATGAACCAAGAAAAGGTTGTATGCATACTAACTAGTAGTAGAGAAGTTCAAGGGGCTGAAGTTATTAAGCCGACTTTTGACTTCAGTGTTGTAAGAGACGCAAGATGTCTTATATGTGTGAGATGATCATTTGATGCCTTTCTCCTCTATTCTAGTCACTCCTTAGCTCAGTAAGTGTTTTAAATTGCTATAGGAAATTTTGCAAACACCAAAAGTTCATACTCAAACACTGTGTTTAGGAATAAAGTGCTGAGAGAAATGAGATATTTCTTTGTCCCTCTGGAGAATTTAAGTTGCAGCTTGCTAAAGATATGAACGTTAGATATTTGGGTTAAGGGAAGAGAGATGGTTTCCTGATGGATGGAAACCAGAGTGAGTAAAGAACAAAGACCAGAAAGCTTAGTGCTTGAGGAGAACACCAAATAATTCCCTTTGGCTGGGACATTAGCGTTCGTAAAGGGCGAGAAAGAAAAGAAGTTGGTAGTTGGTAGTTAGCTGACACATGACCACTGAGGACTTCACATTTATGTGAAGAAGCAAGGAATGTATTCCATAACATTAATTAATGTTAATAATAGCAGGCAACACTTGCTGTAGCATCAGGCATACTGATTTGCGGTTCGTTATGATTCACTTCTTACAAGCATCTAAGGAACAGGGGGGCCTGGGGTACTATTCTTTTCCACAGTTTACTGTACAGATGAGATTGGTCTTGGAAAGAATAAGCCTTCTTACCATGGGCACATAGTCGTGAGATGGAGCCAGGATTTCAAGTTGGTTCTGTTACTCAGGACCAACCTTTTGAAGATTCTGATGACACAGCCAATAGGCATGACCAGGGTTTTTATGAGCACAGACATCGCTCAGTCAGAGCTAGGCTCCAGAACAGTTCGTCTTTCTTTGTTTTATAGAATATAGTGAGGGGCCCAAATTAGAGAAAGTGGCCATATTTCTGAAGAGCCACAGTCAGAGTCTTCAGTAGGGTCATTGAAGGGATTGGGAAGGAGATGACAGGGGGATAAAAACCCCCTTGACATTTAATTGGATGAACTTGGTGTGAAAGACGGAGAAGGCAATGGCACCCCACTCCAGTACTCTTGCCTGGAAAATCCCGTGGACGGAGGAGCCTGGAAGGCTGCAGTCCATGGGGTCGCTGAGGGTCGGGCACGACTGAGCGACTTCACTTTCACTTTTCACTTTCCTGCATTGGAGAAGGAAATGGCAACCCAGTCCAGTGTTCTTGCTTGGAGAATCCCAGGGATGGGGGAGCCTGGTGGGCTGCCCTCTGGGGTCTCACAGAGTCAGACATGACTGAAGTGACTTAGCAGAGGTGTGAGAGAGATGGACAGTTGGAGAATTGGGTGGGTATTCCCAATAGTTGATTCTAGAAGAAGAGAGGAGGCAGACTGGACAGTGATGAGGTGAGGTTTGGATGGCATTTTAGGTCCAGGTGCCAATCTCAGACGGAATTTTTCTGAAGATGATGAACAGCTGGGAAGGTAGCAGAGCTGGAGATGGAAATCTGATGCCAAAAAAGTATATACAGAGAGGCAGACTGGCTGCATTCAGTGAGGGGGGTGCGGGGAGAGAAGAAAGAGTGGCTGGAGAAGGCAACCAGGAAATAAATCAGCCTCATGAGATAAAGAAAAATCCTTCTGCACATTGAACATGACAGATTTGTAGGCCATGCTTCAGACACATACCTATACATATTCATTTTTGTATACATATTCATGTACATATTTATATACGTATCCTTATATACATTCATATGTATCACTGTGTGTATTTGTGTATGTATTGTGAGCATGCGCCGTGCCCTCAAGCACACAGATGCAATACTTGGGAGCGTTTCCCACCTCCGGGTAGGCTGGGTACCCGTCTCTCCCTGGAGCTGCCCACTGGGGATGATTCAGCTCCGTGGGGCTGCGACCTGAGAGCTGGAGTTTACTTCTAGCAGGTGTGAGGTTCAGACCAACACACAGGATTTTATACGCCCCTCCCCCCAGTGCGTTCCAACCCAGAAGCCTGGCTGCTTTAAATGCTGTGGCAAATGCTAAGTGATCTATAATAGGACTTTACAGAATTCAGCAAGATTACCATTATGCTGTGAAATATGGGCTAAGAGTGTGGTCAGTAAATGTGTTAGCTTTTCATGAGGGGTGATACTTTTTCTCCTTTGAAAATCCATTCATCTGCTGAAATGCGTTTGGGAAGCTCAGGACTTACATTACTATGGCCAATGCAGGATGGCAGTTCAGAATTTTTTTTGCTTCCTTTCCTTGGGCATCTTCTTAATTTCTAACAGGGACGACTTTCAGTTCTTTCTTTCTTTATTCCCCAACAGTCAACAAAATACTGTGTTACTGCTTAAGTCTGTTTGTGTTATCGATTGAAGAGTGAAGCTATGCCCTTTTTTCAAGATGCCACTTAAGTGATTCCTTTTCAGGATTCTCTAAAATGTCACCCTGATGAAAATTGCCCTCCCACTTTAGTAAACTCAAGCTTCTCCTTCTTCATTCCTTACGTGGACGTTGACTCAACAAACACCTTAAATTCCTAAAAGTTTGTGTGCCACCTGCTCCACACACTGTGAACTTCATAAGAACCCTTTACAGATGGTGATACTCATTTTAAGAAAATAGATTTAGCAAATTCATGCCAGTCTCCACACAACTGTCACTTGGGATATTATCCATGTTCCTCCCAGAGGCCCCTAGCTGGCCGTGTGGCTGAGGGCTTTGTTGTGATGGTTTGAGAAGTCATTTATCAACAGAGGTCACCCTGACTTTTGAGATTCTGATAAAATTGGCTTGAGCTTTTATCTTATTCCCTGTGAGACTTCCAATGAGAAGTTTTGGAGGCTTCATTTTCATGATTGATGTTGGTTTAAGAGCTCTTGATAGTGTCTCTTCTCATTGCTGTGTCCTTTTCTCCTCCCAGGACTGGAAATTAGCTCCTCTCCATAATTTCGTTCCAACCTAACGCACATAGGGCATTGAACTTGAGGGACTTCTCAAAAGTTTGCATCAGAGAAATTCAGAATCAGATGTTCAGTATGCTTGTTCTTAAAACATATGTTTTCCTGCTCTGAACCTGTCCTTGGGTAGCTTTCTGTATCGATCATGACCTCCAAATTTGTCCTTTCTTCTCGCCTCCCATTTGTTTCGCTTTCTGCTACTGACTCATACTTCTTAAAAACAGCGACTTACTTTTCACTTTCTGTTCACCATCTCCTTCCAAGTTGGGTAATTTGGAACCTTGTTTTCTGCATTTCAAGTAGCGTATCAAGAAGGACTGCTGACCGCATGGATGGACCTAGAGATTGTCATACTGAAAGAAATAGACGAGACAAATATCATGTGGTACTGCTTACATGTGAAATCTAAAACAGGGCTACAAAGGAACTTATCTATAAAGCAGAATAGAGGTATGGATGTAAGAAACAAACTCATGTTCACCATGGGGATAAATTGGCATATATTTACTACTGTATATAAACTAGATCACTAATAAAATGACCTACTGTATAGCACAGGGAACTCTATTCAATACTCTGTAATGGCCTATATATATATATATACAAGGATGGGCAAGATAAAGAACAGAAACTGTATGGACCTAACAGAAGCAGAAGAGATTAAGAAGAGGTGACAAGAATACACAGAACTTTACAAAAAAGGTCTTAATGACCCAGATAACCATGATGGTGTGGTCACTCACCTAGAGCTAGACATCCTGGAATGTGAAGTCAAGTGGGCCTTAGGAAGCGTTACTGTGAACAAAGATAGTGGCCGTGATGGAATTCCATCTGAGCTACTTAAAATCCTAAAAGATGATGCTGTGAAAGTGCTGCACTCAATATGCCAGCAAATTTGGGAAACTCAGCAGTGGCCACAGAACTGGAAAAGGTCAGTTTTCATTCCAATCCCAAAGAAAGGCAATGCCAAAGACTACCATATAGTCATGCTTATTTCACATGCTACTAAGGTTATGCTCAAAATCCTTCAAGCTAGGCTTCAACAGTATGTCAACCGAGAACTTCCATATATGCAAGCTGGGTTTAGAAAAGGCAGAGGAACCAGAGATCAAATTGCCAGCATTTGTTGGATCATGGAGAAAGCAAGGGAATTCGAGAAAAAACATCTACTTCTGCTTCATTGACTACACTAAAGCCTTTGTGTGAATCACGTCAAAGTGTGGAAAATTCTTATAGAAGTGGGAAGAAAGAACAGAAACTTCATGGACCACCTTACCTGTCTCCTAAGAAACTTACGCATCAAGAAGCAACAGGTAGAACTAGACATGAAACATCGGACTGGTTCAAAATTGGGAAAGGAGTACATCAAGGCTGTATATTGTCCCCCTGCTTATTTAACTTATATGCAGAGTACATCATGAGAAATGCTGGACTGGATGAAGCACAAGCTGGAATCAAGATTGCTGGAAAAAATATCAATAACCTCAGATATGCAGATGACACTACCTTAATGGCAGAAAGTGAGGAGGAGCTAAAGAGCTTCTTGTTGAGAGTGAAAGAGGAGAGTGAAAAAACTGACCTAAAACTTAACATTCAGAAAACTAAGATCATGGCATCCAGTCCCATCACTTTATGGCAAATAGAAGGGGAAAATGTGACAGATTTTCTTTTCTCGGTCTCCAAAGTTACTGCAGACAGTGACTGCAGGCATGAAATTAAAAGATGCTTGCTTCTTGTAAGGAAATTTGTGATAAACCTAGACAGTGTGCTAAACATCACTTGCTGACAAAGGTCCCTCTAGTCAAAGCTATGGTTTTTCCAGTAGTCATGTACGAACGTGAGAGTGGGACCTTAAAGAAGGCTGAGGGCTGAAGAATTGATGTTTTTGAATTGTGGTGCTTAGGAAGACTCTTAAGAGTCCCTTGGACCGCAAGATGAAACTAATCAATCATAAAGGAAATCAACACTGAATATTCATTGGAAAGACTGAAGCTGAAGCTGCAATACTTTGGCCACCTGATGCAAAGAGCTGACTCATTGGAAAAGACCGTTACTGGGAAAGATTGAAGGTAAAAGGATAAGGGGACGGTAGAGGATGAAATGGTTAGATAGTATCACAGAATGAATGGACATGAATTTGAGCAAACTCCAGGAGACAGTGGATGACAGGGCAGACGGGTGTGCTGTGGTCCATGGGTTCACAAAGAGTTGGACACAACTTAGTGAATAAACAACAACAATGGCCTATATGGGAGAAGATTCTAAAAAAGAGTGGATTTATGTGTATGTATAATAGATTCACTTTGCTATACCCCTGAAACTAACACAACATTTGAAATCGGCTATACTCCTATAATAATTTTATAAAAAAGAAAAAGAATACCTAGATGAGGGAAGAAAAGACTGCTGTGTTGGTTGACTGGTAAAAGGGTCATCTTTTCACTTCTACATGTGCATAGACAGAACTCCCTTTTCTCCCTCCTCCCTCTCCTTCACATGTAGCATCACTGAGACTACTTTGCATAGAGAGAGACATATTAGACGTTTATTCCAATTCTGGTCCAACCCATCCAACACTAGTCTTTTCAGTTTCTCCCCTTTACTAAGCCAAAGAAACAGGTTACATCTTGAATTGCATAGAGGCCTTCAAAGTGTAGGCCCTAAATACTAGTATCTTCTCATTGATAATTTTTTTCTTAAACTAGATCAGCCGTCTGTCTCTCAATCCTAGGGCAGTAAAACAAAATCTCAGCCATACAAACACCTAGTTTATAGGCATACTTAATAGCATTTTATTTGTTCCTGTGATCATTTCATCTTATTTGTAATGTCTGCCACCCATCTGCCATTCTTAAAATGCATCTTCTGAGACAATGAATTTCCTCTTTTCCCCTGCAAGTGAAGGCTGTTAGTGAAATGGGTAAGTGATGCCTTCTGGTGCAGAGCTAGCTGGAAGCGTTTGCGGTCACTGAGCCACCTCTCCTCCTGTCACTTCACCCTAATTGTGTCACCAGCATGGCCATCTTTCAGTTAGATGGGAAACGTCAGGCAGTTTCCCCGTGTTGGTATCTTTTGTAGTGCTCATGGCAGTGTGCCCGACCTGGGGTTACAAAAACTCTGAAAAACATCCACCACCCTTAAAAAGCACAATTACTGACTATTTTACACTTAAATCTTATCACTGGAACAGTAGTTCCCAATGCCTGGTATCTTAGAATTCCAGGGCTTTAGGAAATCTGAATGTGAAGTGTTTCAGGATTTAAGCTAGTAGGATTTTGGTCGTAAGCAACAGAAAGTCCAGTTTGGGCAGCTTCAGCAGTGTCATTGGCAAGTCCTTGGTGGACTGCAGGAAGGGTTTGATCCAGCTCGTTGCTCTGTTTTCCTCTGTGGAGCTAGTTTATCTTCAGACTCATCCTATGTGTAGTCATAGGACAGTTCCTAACAACTGCTGGGCTGTAGATTTTCTTGACCAAGCCAAGCAGGAGAGCGCAAAGGGGAGTCTTAAGCTTTTTGAAAAGATTCTTGAACTCTTAATTGGATGAATTTCCAGCACATTCTGCTTTCTTGATGGCCAGGGATATGGGATGTGTTAATATCCTAGGTAATATTTTTCCATCACTGGAGCTGGGTGTTGTCAACCTCCCCAGAAACCTATGACTCCTCACTGTCCCTTGGTCCTGTGTGAGAGGGGTTTGAAGAAAAGGATGCTGGGCCCACAGCTTCAAATGTAAACCTCAGTGAGCTGTTTTTTATGTTTCAAAAGGCCTAAAGTTGATTCAGTACTTTTCATGAGAAAGCACTTCAGGCGTTAAGCAAAATGTCAAGTTCCTTTGGCTTTTGGCCATGCATATTGTAATCAGTGAGCTCTGATTGGCGCTTTGGTAGATACTCTGTCTTAACTCTTAACAAATAAATATTAGTTGGTAAGATTTTCGGAAACTTTGTGGAGGTGAAAGTGCTTTAGAACTTGATAAAATAGTTCGTTGTGGTTAAAAAAGAATTTGTAAACTTCACCCTTCTGAGTCGATAGATAATAGATTGAACGAGTTTGTAATCCACCTAAGAAGTGATGACCAGTTGGAATACTATGCAGATATGGAAAAAAAAAAAAAGTGACCTCTAGTTGTACTAGTTTTATTTCTACAATTTAAAATTTAGCCTTTCAAGTTTTTCTTTCCAGATATAGAAAGTTCTGTGTTTTACTAGCATGTTTTTTAAAAACATTAATCATATGGAAGGAAAGAGATGATGAATTTTAACACTGCTGTGACAGAGTCCATGACTCAGCAACAGAAATCATTGTTGGTGGAATCACCAAAAAACATTTCTCTCTTGGGGGAAGGTAGTTTAGTTGAAAGTCTTCAGAAGAGATGCATATTCGGTAAGAGTAATGAGAGGCAAATGCAATAATGCAAGATTGTTTTACAAAAAGAAATCTCTAAAATAAGTTGAATAAGTTGTTGAATAAAGTTGTTGAATAAACTTCATTGCTAAAGAGTAAGCGTCGAGTTTATACAGCATTGAAGAGTGTCAAGTGTGTTGATGGTAATGTGAACTTACTCTAAGGTGCAGGAGGTCCTCCATGCTCCATGCATCTTGGAAGCGTTTCCATAAGAGTGAAGAAAGCTATGGGAACCTTCTAATATCATACTGGATATTTCATCTATGCAGACTGATCTTCTCTGTGAAGCATTTGGCCTAGCTCCTGCTGAGCTGCTTGGCCTTAGCATTGCTATTGTTTTACCTGACTTACTCAGCATTGGTTGTTTTGGACTGACTGTCTCACCCATTGCCAGATGAGGAATTCTTGGCCAGTGTGTCAGGGTCTTGTGAATGTAGAACAAGACCCTGCTGCTCCTGATGGGGATGCTGGCCGCCTCAGTGTTCTTGGGTAGCCTGCCTGACCTCCTGTCGACTAGGGGTCCACAGCTCAGACTCCACTCTGACCTTAGAAAACAGATTGCTACATCTGAATATCTTATTTACATAGTCTCTAGTTTTGTATCCCAACCCTCCTGACTGCACCGATCTTCTTGGTTTATTATTTTTCAAACTTCTTTGCTTTTCACAGGCATTTTTCATGACTTGGCTTATGGTTTCCCTGATTTTGATCTAAATACCACCTATACTTTATGAGCTTTAACTTCTTTCATTTACTGGAATATAGATGAGTCTGTTTAAAAAGGAGATTTTACATCATCCCTTTAAACAAAAGGTGGTGCCAGTCGCCAGAGTTCTATGAAGGTAAATAACTACTATGAAGGTAAAATGGTAGTATACACAGGAGTTGGCAAACCTTTTCTGTAAGGGACCAAGGAGTAAATATTTTCAGCTTCACAGACCTTATGGTCTTTTTTGCACCTGCTTACCTCCATTGTAACCCCAGATCAGCAAGGAAACAACACATAAATGAGTGGGCATAACTATGTTCCAATAAAATTTTATTTTTGGACATCGAAATTTGATTGTCATAATTTTTTCATTTTATGGAATAGCATTCTTCTTTTGATTTTTTTCCCCACCAAAGCCTTTAAAATATAAAATGTCTTCTTATCTCATGTGCTTTACAAAAATCGGCAACAGGCCAGGTTTACCCACAGACCATCATTTGCTGATCCCTGATATTAGGTTGGTGCAAATGTAATTGCAGTTTCAGACTGAATTTTAAATCGTCATAACTAGGCTCAAACACATCTTTTTTAAAATAGGAACCATTATAGTCAACACATTTTGCCAACGAGAAATAAGTATTTATTGCTGTGGTGTAATAATCCATTCTTCGAGACCAGAGAAACTCTTGGAAAGCATTTTCTGCCTCCTGCTGGTTGTAGAAGCATTTTGCTGCAAAATGTTGAGGTGCTTGAAGAAGTGGTCTTTGGTTGGCAAGAGGTCAGGTGAATATGGCAGATGAGGGGAAACTTTGTAGCCCAATTTGTTCAACTTTTGATGCACGAATTGTAGCCCAATTCGTTCAACTTTTGTGACATGCAGTTGGACATTGTGGTGGAGAAGAATTAGGCCCATTCTGTTGACCAATACTGGCCACAGGCATTGCAGTTTCCAGTGCCCCTCATCAATTTGCTGAGCATACTTCTCAGCTCTAATGGTTTCACTGGAATTCAGAAAGCTGTAGTGGATCAGGCAGGCAACAGACCACCAGTGACCATGATCTCTTTTCAGTACGAGTTTGGCTTTGGGAAGTGCTTTGGAGCTTTTTCTCATTCCATCTAATGAACTGGTTGTTGCCAGTTTTCGTATAAAATCTACTTTTCGTCACTTGTCACAATCCAGTCAAGAAATGTTTCATTGTTGTTGTGTAGAATAAAAGAAGACTACACTTCAAAACAGTGATTATTTTTGGTTTGTGGTCAGCTTATGAGACACCCTCTTATTGAGCTGTCTCACCTTTCCAGTTTGCTTCAAATGCTGAATGACCATAGAATGTTTGACGTTGAGTTCTTCGGCAACTTTTCGTATAGTTTTAAGAGGATCAGCTAATGTAAGATGATAGCTCTCAGTTAGTGGTTGCCAACTTCTGATGGCCATCCACTGCGCTCCTCATCTTCAAGGCTCTTGTCTCCTTGGTGAAACTTTTGAACCACCACTGCTCTGTATGTTCATTGACAGTTCCTGGGCCAAATGTGTTGTTGATGTTGGGAGTTGTCTCTGCTACTTGACCCATTTTGAACTTGAAAAAGAAAATTGCTCGAATTTACATTTTGTCTAACGTCATTTCCATAGTCTAAAATAAATATAAAATAAACAAGTAATAAATCATTAGCAAAAAAAGCAAGAAATGCCCATTAAAATGATGTATAATATAATTACATTTATTTAAGAATGTATTCCAATATCAAACAGCAAAGTTCAACAGTGCAAAACTGCAATTATTTCTTCTCATCATATCCTGTTGCCTACTTCTTCCTAAGGTCCTGAGCTGGAGGGGTTGTCTCTTTTTAAAAAAATGGACTTCAGCATTTGTGAAGTGTCTGCGTGCGTGTGCGCTCAGTTGCTTCAGTCACGTCGGACGCTCTGTGACCTCACGTACCGTTGCCCGCCAGGTTCCTCTCTCCATGGGATTATCCCGGCATGAATACTGAGCTGGGTTGCCGTTTATGTTTGAGGTTTCAGTTCAGTTCAGTTGCTCAGTCGTGTCCTACTATTTGCGACCCCATGGACTGCAGCATGCCAGGCCTTCCTGTCCATCACCAATTCCCGGAGTTTACTTAAACTCATGTCCATTGAGTTGGTGATGTCATCCAACCATCTCATCCTCTGTCGTCCCCCTCTCCTCCTGCCTTCAGTCTTTCCCAGCATCAAGGTCTTTTCAAATGCATCAGTTCTTTGCATCAAGTGGCCAAAGTGTCAAAGTTTCAGCTTCAATATCAGTCCTTCCAGTGAGCACCCAGGACTGACCTCCTATAGGATGGACTGGTTGAATCTCCTTGCAGTCCACTGGACTCTCAAGAGTCTTCTCCAACACCAGCACCCAAATGATCCTGACATGATTAGAAGGGTTGAAATGGAATTGGAAGAGAATAACTCTGTAGTTCAGTGTCATTTGTTGTAATGTCTGTACTACCCACAATCATCAGAGTGGTTTAAGTCCCGAACTTCAGGGTTGCCTTGTGTCTTGGTTCTACCCAGTTCTTCTAATCATCACGCAGATGACATCAAGGGAAAGATACAGATAGCACCAGAGTGAAATGAAAGGCGGGGAAAGGGAGAGAGTTCAATAGTATAGCTGGAAACAGTCAAAATTCATGATGAGAGAGGAGGGAATGAGAGAATGCCTTTTTGGATAAGGGGTCAAATATCTGAAAGAGGAAAAGAGGAACTTCTTAGACCAGAAGTTGATAAGAATTTGAATATTTTTCAAGCCAATCCATTACCCTCTCTCATCTTGCTAGTAGTGTCGCATGATGGAATGGTACGGGATTTTGTGTATTAACCATTCATCTCCCAGGAGGAGCATCTTTGGTGTTTGTGTATCATGTTGTTCTATTCCAGAAGTTTCTGATGTTAGCATTTCATCTGCCTTGCAAAAAGGAACAAGGGAAATTGGTGACCCAGGATAATATTTCTTTGTTCAACACTTTCTATTCCTTTGGGGTGGCTCATTGAGTGATAACCTTTAAATACAAGTTTTTTGTTTTCTTGGCCTGTATTGATTCTGTTTTGAATATGACTTGCACAGGAATCCTTGACGTATTTCTTGACAAAATTCTGTATTTAAAAAACTAGAACTAGTGTGACTTCAGCTCATAACTTGTGATAAACATCTCAAAGGTACAAGAATTTAGGTGGTAACCGTATTGGACTATTTTGCCTTCTATTGTGATAGATAAACCCACCAAATTCTGGGGAAGCATTTTTATATAGCATTCATAGAGTGATGATCATTACTACTATAACCTGAAACATAATCAGTGTTAATGTTACCAGCAAAAGAATGATTTCTATTTCAAAACAAACTTCTTAAAACACAGTTGTTTTTTCAAGTTGCTTTACTTTCCAGGATCAACATGAACCAGGAAACCTTATACAGGGGTATTAGCTGATACGTTCTTAAGTGTGGTAGTAGAGCTGTTTGTTAAGTAATTACTCAAGTTGGGAAAAGAGATCTGGTTTCAGATTCAGGCTAAGCTACTTTGTGACCTTCAAAAAGTTTTTTTAAGCCTCAATTTTCTCATTTGAAAATGCAGGTGAAAAGTCACCTACCTCACTTCAGGAATTGAACATATTCTAGTTTATCAGATGCTTTGGGGTTGAATGGGCTTATGCAAAAACAGTTTTGCATAAAACTGTTGCAAAAAATGGCAGTGTATAGTATGTAAGAATAATATTTCCTTGATGTGATATTTATTTGCCTAATTAGGTAAAAGTAGTTCTGATTATTGTTCTGTTTGGATGCCTCAGCTGAAGTTAAATAGTAGAAGATATTTAAATCTAGGAGTCAGAAGTGCTTTAAATATCCATCTCACCTTTCTGCATTTTTGATGTCTAGTTTAAAATTATTTTCTCTTCTCTAAAAGGACAGTAGGTGTGAAGTCCATATGGGTCAGAATTTGGGTTCCTTCACATCAGTGATTGTGGCCCACTGAAATCTTGTTGCATAAATCCAGAAAGTGTTGACTCACACATTTTAACACCTTAATATCAGTTCCGTTGTTCCTGCTTACCCATTCACCATTTCGTTTTTAACTCCAGTTTTTATTAATTTTGAGAATGAAAAAGGATGAAGCATCTATCCTGCGTTTCACTCAGTTTCAAGTTTCTGTAGGTTAAAGATGAATAAATACAACAGATAACATTAGGTCCTTCTCTGTCTTCCCTTCTTTTGCTAGCTGTCATCTTTTTTCAGTTTTTTGCTTCAGCTTCTACATCTGGAGGGATGTATGTGACCTGGAAAAGTCTTCCTCCAGCCCCATGGTTCTCAGCTTCTGTCTGGGCAGTGAAAGAGGCTCATAGCACAATGCCATTGAAGGATGCTAAGTATTCATTTATATAAAGTTGGAAGTTGAAGATGGTGGTATGATTTTTCTTGGGTTCTATTTCGGAATAAAGCAAATTCTAGACGTAACCATTTAATGCCATTTTGGGTTCAGAGGATCCCAAGCTCCAGGTTGTTGTTGTTTTTCCAAGTGGCTAAGCCAACAAATCAAATCAAAGCTTTATTCCTAACTCGGACCATTACACGATACCTCATACCATTAATTGGGAATATGTTAACCACAATGCCTGGTAATTTTTAAGATACCAGTCACAACTGTAAGTACAAAGACAAATGTCTTATTCAAATACTGTATGTGAATTGATTAGGTGGAGCCCAGGAACATATTTATCCCAATGAGAACAAATCGTTCTAGCACTGTAGCTTTTGGGAACTCAGCCATACCAGTTAGCTACCTCCAGGCCTCACCTTACTTGTCCATCAGTTCAGTTCAGTTCAGTCGCTCATTCGTGTCTGACTCTTTGCAACCCCATGGACTGCAGCACGCCAGGCCTCCCTGTCCATCATCAACTCCCGAAGTTTACTCAAACTTGTGTCCATTGAGTCGGTGATGCCATCCAACCATCTCATCTTCTTATCGTCCCCTTCTCCTCCTGACTTCAATCTTAACCCAGCATCAGGGTGTTTTCCAGTGAGTCAGTTCTTTGTACCAGTTGGCCAAAGTATTGGAGTACCAGCTTCAACATCAGCCCTTCCAATGAACACTCAGACTGATTTCCTTTAGGATGGACTGTTTGTATCTTCTTGCAGTCCAAGGGACTCTCAGGAGTCTTCTCCAACACCACAGTTCAAAAGCATCAATTCTTCAATGCTCAGCTTTCTTTATAGTCCAACTCTCACATCCGTACATACTGGAAAAACCATAGCCTTGACTAGATGGACCTTTGTTGACAAAGTAATGTCTCTTCTTTTTAACTTGCTGTCTAGGTTGGTCATAATTTTTCTTCCAAGGAGTAAGCGTCTTTTTATTTCATGGCTGCAGTCACCATCTCCAGTGATTTTGGAGCCCACGAAAATAAAGTCTGACACAGTTTCCACTCTTTCTCCATCTATTTGCCATAAAGTGATGGGATCAGATGCCATAATCTTGGTTTTCTGAATGTTGAGCTTTAAGCCAACTTTTTCACTCTCCTCTTTCACTTTCATCAAGAGGCTTTTTAGTTCTTTACTTTCTGCCATAAGGGTGGTGTCATCTGCATATCAGAGGTTATTGATATTTCTCCCAGCAATCTTGATTCCAGCTTGTGCTTCCTCCAGCCCAGCGTTTCTCATGATGTGCTCTGCATAGAAGTTAAATAAGCAGGGTGACAATATACAGCTTTGACGTACTCCTTTTCCTATTTGGAACCAGTCTGTTGTTCCATGTTGAGTTCTAACTGTTGCTTCCTGACCTGCATACAGGTTTCTCAAGAGGCAGGTCAGGTGCCATCTCTCTCAGAATTTTCCACAGTTTATTGTGATCCACACAGTCAAAGGCTTTGGCATAGTCAATAAAGCAGAAATAGATGTTTTTCTGGAACTCTCTTGCTTTTTCGATGATCCAGCGGATGTTTGCAATTTGATTCCTGATTCCTCTGCCTTTTTCTAAAACTAGCTTGAATATCTGGAAGTTTACAGTTCACATACTGTTAAAGCCTGGCGTGGAGAATTTCGAGCATTACTTTACTAGCATTTAAGATGAGTGTAGTTGTGTGGTAGTTTGAGCATTATTTGGCATTGCGTTTCTTTGGGAATTTTGTAACAAGGCGTATGTTTTGACCACTTTCATCCTTTTCCCCCTTCCCCTACCTACTAGCCACCTTCTCACCTCTGCTGACCACAAATCTCATATTTTTATCTATGAATTTTGTTTTTGAGTTGTAATTGATGAACAACACTACACATTACTTACTGATGCACAGCATAGTAATTGGATAATTCTATATATACCTTACAAAATGATCACCATGATAAATCTAGTTACCATCTGTCACCATACAGAGATATTACATTATTATTGACTATATTTGGCACACTGTACATGCATTTCTGTGACTCATTTGTTTTGTAACTGGAAGTTTGTACCTCTTTATCTCCCTCACCCATTTCACTCTTCCTTTCAACCTCTCTGTTCGAAAATAGAAAAAATAAGTTCATTTTGAAAGTTAATATTCCAGTGCCCACCAGGTAATGTAAATTTTAAGGATAATTTTACAAAGTGTACTTCACTACCGCCACCTTCCAGCTTTGTTTTTATCAGCAGCTAAAGCGAGTGATTTCTTCATCTTTGTCCTTTTAATATCATTTTATTATTTCCACGTGTTAAATCAGAGTATTTTAGTTGGATAAACCATTTCATTTCCTCATCATGCTTCTGTCTAGAATGTCTCCTTGTACTTTTCATTCTTTACTTGGGGAGATATCCAAGTTCTCAGATATAGAACATTTAGGACCTAATTTTAATGTGATAAGCTGAGAATTCACTCGAAGGTGGCTTGTAGTTACTTCTGTCTAGATTTTCCTATCTCCCAAGGTGAGATATGCTATACAAAAATGTGAAAACGAGACCAAAAGCAAGTGTACACATCATCGCGTGACACTGAAATCGCCTACCGTTTTTTCCCCATATCACACTGTTTAGTCTTGTCTGGATTCCAGCTGTTTCTTTACTTAGGCCAACTTGTTGTGGCTTCCTTTGCATTTATCTGAGAAGAAGAACTGAGAGGAACCCTTACAATTCTCTTCTCAGAAAGGACCCCTGACTTGTTTCCACTTATCTGCAGATATCGGTGAGCTCTTTTTTTCTGTGTGTGAACACATTTAGAGGTAATGGGTTTTGCCTTGATCTGATAACTGATGGAATGTTCTCTCCTCCTCAAGGCAGTTCTGGTTTAGCTTCTGTGGGGATTCAACTGTTGACATGGCTTGGGATATTCTCAATCTGATTAGCAGGGATGTCAGCTTTCCTTCGAGTGCAGGACCAGGTTTATTGTTCAACATTTTAACCTTTGGGTATGAACAGAAACAGACTCACAGACATAGAACGGAAATTTATGGTTCCAAACAGAAAAATGAATGAGGGGATAAATTAGGATCTTGAGATGAGCAGATACAAGTGCTGCATCCTAAATAAATAAACAATAACATCCGACTATATAGCACAGGGAACTTAATTCACTATCCTGTAATAAACCATAGTAGAAGAGAATATGAAAATATATACTTTCTAATATGTGTGTGTGTGTGTGTGTGTGTGTGTGTGTGTGTGTGTGTAATCCCTGGATCACTTTGCTGACACCAAAAACTAACACATTATAAGTCAACTATACATCAAAAAAAAAAAAAAAAAAGTCTGGTAGTCGCAGGGAGAAATCAGAGTAAAAATCAATGAAGCCAGCTTTGATACAGTTGCCTCTCTGTTCAGGAAGTGCAGGGAGCTTGCTATTTTATCTGTCCAGGATGTTTAGTGTCTCTTGCTTTTGAATATAGGCAAGTAAATAATTGCGTCAGGTTATGATCCTTGAGGACAGTGCTGTTCCTTGAGTCATTGCACAATAATAACTTCTCAGCTTTTTGCTCCTTGTTGTCCTTTGAGGGTTCAGATCCTCCTGAAGTTCATTTTATGACTTGTGTATGTGGCATAGAATGAGCATACTCAATCAAATACTTTCACAAGAGGCTCTTAATAGTATATGTACAAACTACTTCTGTGTTTTAGTGGAAGTTACTCCATTATGACCCTTTATGCATGCTCCCTGCTGAGAAAACATTCTAGAAACGGATGTCAACCCAGGGAGATTCATTCATTCCATACGTTTTCTAATTTCCAAAAATGTACACCGTCAATATTTTTTCTTAATTGAACAGTTTGTTGAACAGACGGGTGCTTTAATTATGGTGGTCTAAATTTACACACATTGCAGTGGTATTTTGCTACATTAATTACCTTACTTGTCAAGAGTAACAGGTAATTACTACATCAACTCACCCTCCTGCAGTACATGGAAACATAACTTTATTTGAACAGATACAATACACCAGATTATAGCCACCCCACACCCTGGGTTGTGATAAGAGATAGCCGTGCTCACAGTATTTGTTTTACCATGAGGAAAGGAGAGAGGTGAGCTGACCCTTTTCCTTGTGTCTGTCCACCTAAGATGGAAGTCCAGAAACTATATCACGGATTCAAAGAATCTGGACTGGAAGGAACCTTTGGAATAATTGAATTCATTAAATCTTCTCCTTGCAATGAGTTTCAGATAGTGACTTTTCTAAGTATGGACAAGAAATAAAATTAATGTCCAGTCCAGAATTGGCACTGATTTCTCCCCACCAGGCTGCTAGAAAGCTTAGAAATGTGAACGACTTTTAAAAAATAATTCTAGAAAAGTCATTTGGTATGAGACATTTTGAATATTTGTTCGCTCACCTCCCTCGTCTGAACTTCTCACCGTTGCTTTGGCTGCCTTGTGAAGAGTATCCATCCTGCATTCTGCTGAACTGCCGGGTCCTGCTCATGTCATTTGCTTTCCTCTTCAGTGTATGGGTGTCAGCTTCTATGACAAGTTGTGTTAAAATTCTAGTTTAACGTATTTTTTTTTGTAAAGGTGTGAACATTTTTGAGCATCTAGGATGCCCTTAGCAGAAATGCAGCATTACCTCTCCTGGTTGCCATGGCATAGAAAGAAACGATTGTGTTAGCTTTTAGGTGTGGCACGGAATATACTCAATGACATAATAGAGGCGGTCTGTCTTGAAAGGCTTTGTCCCCTTTTTAGTCAAACACCTGTGACAAAATTACGAACTGTGGTTAACATACACCACTTACAAGTGGTTTTTCAGCGTCAACCAGGGTAGAGGAGCTCAGCTTGCAAAGGACTTTCTTCCCCTTTGTGCCTGGCAGTGGGAGTGGGCTAGCATTAGGAGGAAGCTCAGGATGTCCAAGGGTTACGGACACAGCCTTGCAGAAGCGACAGGGGTGGTTTGTAGAGGATAGAGGTGGCCTCTTGGGGGATTTGAAATGTGCAACCAAGCATCGCCCCAGCCTTTGGCCCACTTCAGTTTCCCAGGCCTGAAATTGTGAAACAGACGCCTCATTCTTGAAACTGTAGTCTTTTCATGAGCCATTACACATCTCCCTGGGCTCTGGAACTGGTGATATTATAGACTACAGTTGTTGACTTTTTCCTTAGCTTTTTTTTTAAATTAAAAGATTGCATAGGCTAATTATTATACTTTAGTCATTCGTGCATCCGGCAAATCTCTCTTGAGTGTCTGCTGTGTGACAGTCATTGTGCTGCGTGTGGCGGGGTGGGGGGCACTTAGTGAGGAAGCAAGTAGGACAGATCCTTGCTCTCATGGAGTCTGCCTTCCAGTAGAGGAAGCAGAGCATCAGTAATGCAGTGCAGTGGAGGGGCAGTGTGTTCACATAGAATAAACATACGTGAAGCAAACAGTCTATACATCCTGTACCTTAACAGGGTCATTTAAGACAGTCTGATCAGAGCAGGCGGCATGAAAGAGATGGTATCTAATTTAAGTTATAAAGGTTAAAAGTGTTCTCTGTATACAAAGAGCTAAAGGAAGAACATTTTAGGCAGAGAGAAAGGTGAGGGCTAAGCCTCAAGAGTTACTAGTAAGAGCAGATATGGGAACAGAGAGCCGTTAGTAAGAATGGGGGTGAGGGATGGGGATGGGATGGGAGAAGTTGGAGGGGGACATTGGGCCCTGCATGACAGGGCAAAGGGCTGGGTCTTATTTGAGACTGATGGAAAGTCCTCCAAGACAGCCACTTCCAATTCAGGGTGCAGAACAGACTACACAGGTGACTCCCAGGGACAGGATTGCGGAGCTTCAGGTATTTTCCAGAGAATAGCCTTCTTTGGGAGAGGGGCTGTGGCCTTGGTCCCCAGAGATTGGGCATGGAACTCTGGAAAAGGCCCTACCTAAAACAGGCTCGGCTGGTCCTTGTTAGGAGAAGAGCATCTTCCTCCTGGGCTGGCATCCGGATGCAGGTGGACAAGGAAGTCCTCCAACTTCAGCTGTGGTGGCTGAACCTGCAGCAGCTTCACCTGGGGACAGAAATGTGAGTTTTCTGGCCTTACCACAGCCTTAGTGAATCAGAAACTGTGGGTTAGGACCCAGCAGTCCTGCTTTAATGAACTTTTTGGGTGACAGTGATGAGCATGCAAGTTTGAAAGCCCCTCTTTATAAGATATATTAGTGCCGCCGTAAGAACTTAACAGTTCTCCAGACTCACTGTTCTCAGTCTGCAGATGAGGGGACCCCGTCAAAGACAAGAACTTAGTGGTGATCCTGTGCTGATGAGAACCTGGCTCTCTTGATCTTATTCTAAGTGCTCTTTATTCTTGGGTTTATGGATTTAAAGAATAAACAAAGCCCACTTTGGTTTTCTTGAGGGATCATTGTGATATTTATAAAACGGAGGAGACAGATGGATATTTAAGAAGGAATAGTGCTGCGGTCTGTGAACTGAGGCTACCTCGTTTCTCCTAATATTATTTTCTCAGATAATTTAGAAAAGCAGTTTTAGTGTGAATAACCTGCTTCTTTCTCCCTGTCAGTGGTAGAAAAACAAGTGTTTTGTCTTAAGTTACAGCATTGAGACACTTAGCAAAGTGTAATTGCATTCTTTTATTTCTGTATTACTCAATGTACTTGGCCTTGTTTTTGGATTAGAAGTCCTGGTACTCCCAAGTTATATTTATAAAGTCATGGTAGAAGGCAGAAGGTGGATTATATTAAGGCCCGCTGTTTGTGCTTTCTCGTTTCTGTTTGTTTTTTTTTTTTTAAATTTTTTAAATTTTACTTTACAATAGTGCAAGAGAATCATAGGACTGCCCTCTTCCCTGGCTAAGGCCTGTTCACCTTTGATGTCTTAGGCTTCCAGATCATTTGTAACGTGCAGCCTTTTCTGACCTCCTGTGCTTAGGTCACATCTCTCGGTTGATATTTTCCACTTGCTTGAATTGTTTCCTGGTAGACTGTGGCCCTCATCAGGGCAGAAACCTCATTGGTCACAATTTGAAGCTATACTCAGCTTTGAACACAGTGTCTGGCCCAGGGTAATTACAGAAAAAGTTAACCGTCACATGAATGCTTGCCCTCTTAATTGATTGATCATTTGTTACTCTCTTACCAAAACCCGGTTCTTGGAAGACATGGTGATAGATTTTCTAAAAGGAGAATACACAGAATATTAAGACATGGTCCCATGGTGGAGACAAAGCCAAAAGTAAGTATGTATTCATGGAAATCCTAATGAGGGCTACAACAGAGCGTGAAGTACACTAGTCAGGATGTGGTGTGCTAGCTGCCATGACTGACAGCCCGCAGATTTTGGAAACTTACCGTAGTAAAGATGTATGTCATGGTCCCTCATGTCTGTGTGTGCCCATAGAACTGTCTCCATCCTCTGCTTGCCATGAGAACTTGGGCTCTCCATGCTCTTGGAGGAAGAACAGGGAACATGGTTGTTTTGGGTTTTTTTTTTTTTTCGAGGGGAGGTCAGGCTTAGAAGTGGTATGCCTTTCTTTTGCTCCATCCAATGGACAAGAAATCAGACACTTGATCCCAACATAAGAGTCAGGAAAACAGGGCAACATAATCTGCCTGTGTGCCCATGAAGAGGAAACTGAAATGGCACTGGTTATTATGGGCTAATGCCACACATTATGTTACTTTGGTTTTGGCCACTAATGTTTGATCACAGTAAAGCATAGCACCTCTTGTTTTTGTAGGCTGCTCATCAATAAACACCCTTGTTTTCCCGGAGATCAGGAAGAGCCATGCCCTTCAAAGGACCTTGATTGGTGTGTGTCACAAGGAAGATGTCTTTTATTTCATTCCCAAGTGAAATCCCATCTTCCTCTGGGGTGGGGCAGGGTGATTTGTTGATGATCCAGCTGTGGCTTGCCTTCATTCCACTGGAAGCTGGAGTATTCTATCCCAGGTGGGAGTGTGACTACACACAGGTTGGGTTTCCCCTGGCAAGACCTGTTTGTATTTGTTCTGCAGCTGGCTGGAGCCTTCTCCTCCTCGAGTTGACAGGTTTGGAGAAAAGAGCTTGCTGTGATGAGGATGCACAAAATTTTCCATACTGACCGTTGTTCTGGGCTTACAGAGGACCCATGGGCAAATGCTTATGTCTTAGGAAGAAAACTGAAGTTACTTTTAAGACTTAAGTGTTTTGTGTAGGTCTCCTCCATTGAAGGCAGATTCTTTACCAGCTAAGCCACAAGGAAAGCACAAGAATACTGGAGTGGTTAGTCTCTCTCTTCTCCAGAGGATCTTTCCGACCTAGGAATCGAACTGGGATCTCCTGCACTGCAGGTGGATTCTTTACCCACTGAGCTACCAGGGAAGCCCATTTGTATACTCATATCAGGTTATTTTAAAGAAGATATTATGGGGAATTTTTCATAATACATTAAGTGGAGGAAAATGTATAATAAAGTGTTTACAATGCCCTGTATTCTTCTGTTTTTTTAGAATGAGAGGCTTGGCAGGGCCAGTGGAGATATGTAGTTGAGCTAAAGGCTGGAGAGATGTCCAGTGGCCAGATCATGAGGGCCTTGTATGGGCGAAGGGCAAGTTTTGATCTCTTTTTCCCCAAGTACTGGGGAGTCCCTGAAAGTATGCAAGTGCAGGGTGAGTATGCCCTCATGCATGTGTGTGTCTGAGATGGAGAGCAACTGGCTGAGAGAGAGAGGACAGTGATGAGTGGTGACTGCCTTTGCCGTGTATTTTTTGACTGCTGGGGAAGGACCTCCACAGCTGAGAGTGAGTGTGGAGACAGCATGGAACCCTCTTCCATCTCCTCCCTCTTTCTGCTAAGTTACTTGTCAATCAGGAGCTCACCTTTCCCATTTCAAAGCAGGGTAAAACATTGGGGTAAGTATTTATGAAGTGCCAAGCTCCATGATCGATACATATGTTGTTTTAAAGGAGCCAATGACTTAGAATTGTTTTAAGTTATTAAAAGACTTAAGTTATTGAAAGACAAACTTACTGTGTGCCAGTGTGGAAAGAAGAGACAAAGTATAATTTTTGAATCAGGCAAATGATTTACAGCAATAATCCTCAAGGAATCAAGCTGTTTCTACTAAGTTGTTTTGTTCTTTGAAAGACTTAAAGTATAAAAAGTTCATTTACTTACAGAATTTCATGAAGAGGACTTTTTAAAAGTAAGGTGGATTGTTCAGTTGCTTTGAGGAATCTTAATTCAATGCATGAGATTCTGTAACACCGTGTTTGGGACATGAGAGATGTCATGAATCTCTGCTCTCAAGATTATTTCTGGTCTGAAAAAGAGGCAATCAAACCATTAATAAATGAGTGTCAATGAATGCACAACAAATGTCTTCCTCTTTTTGAAGTTAGCTTTTTCATATTCTATAACCAGTATTGGAGAAGTTGCTTTGCTTTAGAAAAGAAAAATATAAACAATTCTAAAGAAAAATAGCACCTAATCCCATTTCCTCCAAGGCAAACACTGTCCATTTTGTTTTTTCTGGTTTTTTTTTTTTGGATGCATATATTTAATGCTTATGCAACTGAGAGTCTACTTTAGCTATGATTTTTCTATCTTGCTTATTTCATGTCACATTATAACAGTCATCTGCACACGTTTCTCTATTCCCATAATTATTTTAATAACTACAAGATACTCCAGATTGGGCTATCATTGACTTGCTTTTTTTATTCTGTTGGGATTCACATTTTAGGTAAAATAGATTCATAAAGTTTATCTCTTTTATGTCTAGAACCATCTTGTATACTTCACTGTTGTCATAAAACATTAATGGGGAACTGAGATTTTTTTTTAAAGCATTTCTCTGTCTGTATATGTCTGTGAACTTTGCCATCCCCCCCCCCCCCAAAAAAAAACACACACAGTGAACTTTGTTATAACAACTTTACTCTCTTGGGAGAATAACAGAAGATATTTGAGTTTTTTTTCTGGCATATTCTATCATTGGATATGTAGCTCCTACTCTGAAGTTGGTTAATAAAGAAAATCCTCCAAACCCAAGAAAACTCTTTGGTTCTAATGTGGGAGAACTTTGTGCCTGATTTTGGAACTTCCAAAGGTTGCCATTTCTTGCTCCCAGCACACCCTTCTGCAGTGACATTTTAAATCTACAAATTATTTATTTTTCTTATTTTTTTTAAAAGTCCTTATTATAAGGTTATTTTAAAGTGACTGTTGTAACTTCTACCTTAAGACAGGGACTTGATTGTACTGGCTAAGAAAAACTATCAACTTTTTCTTTCTGTTACAGCGACACTATTTTCCATTACTTTACATAGGAGAAAGCATAGTGTGTTATGTGTCAGTATGTAAAATCTCCAGTCAGTTTCCTAAGGCAGAAGTTAGCCTTAGAAATGATGGTGATCATCATTTTGTAATACATAAAAATAGTGAATCAGTGTGTTTTACACCGGAAACTAATAGAATACATCAAATTACGCTTCGAACAAAAGGATGGAGATGGAAAAAAGAAAGAAAAAGCGGTTGGCAAATTATGGCCCTGGGCTCCCATCCAGCCCACTGCCTGCTTCTGTAAATAAAGTTTTATCAAAACATAGAACCCATTTGTCTACTTTTCCCCTTTGGTTGCTTTCCTATTGCAGTGGGAGAGTAGGGTAATTGTCAGAGGGAACTTGGAACAGCTGCAAAAGCTACAGAATCTAAATTATTCACTGCCTGGCCCTTTAGTGAAAAAGGTTGCTAACTCCTGTTCTCAAATATGACCAAAGTATAGTAAAATGCCTTATATATACTTCATAACCATCACATTAAGAATGTAAAAATGTTTAAAATATTGATTTGTTACCAATTAATATGGCCTCAACATGCGCTTGTTATTATTTTTTTTTAATATGGATTTTTATTTTAAATCACCAAGAATATCTGTGACACATACTTTTTTGTTGCTGGCTTTTCAAAACCTCTGTAGAAGTTTCTGACGTTCTTCTGATTATATTGGCACTGGGCACTTTCTCCTCACACTTTTAATTGAAAATATTGTATTATATTTTAAAGCATGTCATGAACTTTGTTCTTTTATAAGCAACAACCAAAAGTGCTTGAGTTAGAAATAAGTATATTCTGTAAATTTTGGATATTAAAAGCTAAGAGGCATTCAACTAAGAAAATGTCTGCTGAATCGACATTCCCTGACATCAGCTCATATTTCACTTCTTGGAGGCTCAGTGTTCTTATCCATAAATTGGGAATCGGATCTCTTCACAAGGCTATGTGAAGATGAAGTAAAGAAAGATACACGTGACACATTTGGGGACACATTAGCTGGCTGTCCCCTTTCTCTTTTCTACACTTAGCATAATTAGAGGAGCTGATAATCATAATTGTAACATACCTTTAGGGGTTTTTTTCAAATTTACAAATTCACATGCAATATTCCCAAGAAACAAGTATAATTTTGGAACCAGGTTCAAATTAGAAAAGGTCTGTGTATTTGGATGCGAGATACTGGCAATTGTTACAAACATTTCTGAGTCTCAGAGGCTTATCTTAATGCAGGTATTATTTGTGAGCCACCTGTCTCGTGGGGTGGGGAGTGGGATGTGGTGGTCTGCTCCATGTGGTGTTTCAGGGACCTTGACTCTTATCACCCAGTGACTCTACCATCTTGGAGGCCCTGGAGTTCTTCCCTGGACCCCTGGGCCCACAACCTAGGCTTCTGGGTCAGGAGAAGTAACACACCCACTTCCATCTGTTTGGCCAGAACTCAGCCGCAAGGACCCACCTAGCTGAAAGTACATCCCATCTGGGCACCCAACAAATGGGTGGAGATTTGATGAACATTTAGCCAGTCTCTGCCAGTCTGACAACATCTTCTTGAGTTATTTAGCAGGACACATACTTAAGGCCTAAACTGCACAGAGATAGATGCTAGTAACCCCAGAACCTGTCTTTCACAGGTACCCATGTAAATAACATTGGGAGACAGTCATGCTGGGTAGGGACAATCAATCTGTATACTTGTTTAAATAAAATTTTTAAATTATCCTGGTATCTGAATCTTCCCCCACATATTGTATGCCATTTACATAGTTTGGCATTCTGAAATTGCAGATCTATCATAGAGTCGGTTTAGAGATACATGCATAAAAAATGTTACATGCAGTGGCATTTTCATTCCCAAAGTGGTCTGTGTGGACTCGTATTTATTTTGCTGTACTGTAAAAGCAGAAGTCATACACAGTGTTGATTGGAATTTTTATCCATGCAAACAGATAGAACATTTGTTGAAATACTACCACTATCATTTACTTCAAAGCGCACATCTTACAACGAACCAGATCAGGACCATTTTTGATTTTTTAATACCTCTCGTGGATCTGTGCACACCTTTTTTAAGTTATTCATTTTAAATGATGATTATATGAATATTTTAGGATTATAATCACCATTAAATGAAGGACAAAATTTATCATACCAAAATAGAAATTTAATTTAAAGTAGAAAGAACTTGATTGCAAGGTTTAGTAGACTGGAAACAAGACACATGAGAGGATATTAAAGCACACTTTTTAAAAGACCCTTAAGAGTACAGATTTACAATAGATTTGGAAAAAACACAGTTGTATTTAGTGATGTTTGTGAAGCTCATATTTGAGACAGTCTCATCAAACTTTTGTAAGGTTGAAAAGAACACTAAAAGCAAACAAAATTTTTGGTCATTCCATGAAAAAAAAAAATAGCTTAAAAAAATCTTTATTCAGTACCATAAAGGTGGTGAAGTATATTTGAGATAGAAGTTGCTCTTAACCTTAAGGTGATTCTGTGGCTTTGGTGAAGAGTCAATCTTGTACATGGCCGTAGGTGATTAAAAATATTCCTTTCACTTTTCTTGGAACTCTTGACATTTCCTACTACCTGTCACTTTGTCCTTGACGAAATTTGAGGCCAAAAACCAGTTGACAAGGATGGTTTTCCAATCAGCTGTTCCTCATTTTTTCCTGGGCGATCCTTTGTTATATTCGAGTTCAGATTTACTATTCATGAACCACATTTTAATCAGTGACCATATCCACAAATGGAAGCTAAACGCTGGTTAGTATGTTGAAAATAAACACAAGACTCTCATTAATGTCTCTGTCTGAATAATTAGTTGAGCATGGTGTACCGAGCTGTGGTGAAAGCAAGCTGGCTCCTCACTGGAACGGCAGGCTGACAGCCACGTCCTGGAGTGTGGTCATTAGTGAGCCCCGCCATCGGTGTCGTGTTACTGTGTCAAATTAGTTAGTGTCCCCTTAGGAGAGAAGCTGGACCTACAAATTATCCTCCCACATCCCTGCAAACCGTGTTTGTGAAACCTGCGATCAAGTGCGGGCAAATTATTAACATAGCTCATAAATTAACTAGTTTACAGGCTTATAACATTTTACAAGTAGATAGTAAAGGGTAGAAAAGTTTTCCAATTGCTCTACCCTGATGTGAGGCTGTGATCTGCCGACGTTTCCCAGAGAAGCCCACAACTGCTGGGTTTTGAAGAGGAGCAAACCCATGCAGTGCCATCCCGAGTGTCTGGAAAATGTAGACCCTGAAAGGAAGCCAGTGTAAATCCATTGGAAACAATATAATTAACTTCGTTATCTCATTGCTCTGATGAGTCCATGACAACAGTCCTCTTTCTTGTGGTGGCAGTTGCTCATTAATGAGGTCACCAATTAAGTTTGAACTTTGCCAACTGAAATTATCTGGAAAAATATTTTTGATGCATTCTTATCATGCTCTTAAGCTGCCTTGTTGAAGGGGAATAATGCTAACACAGCATGTTAAACTCATGAGAATGATGACTCTGAAGCTGTACTGTATTTGAGAAACAGTTTATATTCACGTTGATAGCTGATACCGAGAACACAGAGTGTGGACCAGTCTGGCCTGAGTTTCTCTCTTATCAAGAAAAAGCCACTGGGAGCCCCACTGCTTACTCTCCTCTGAGCCCTGGTAGACAGACAGCCCACATAGTTTCCGGAGATACATGACTATTCAAATCATAAAACTTCATACATCTCCTTTTCGGTTTCAACTTCTCTGTCTGATTAGATTAGAAGACGCGTACGTCCACAGACTTTTGTCTGAGTTTACTGTCACGAGGAAGCAACGCACACGCAGGGAAGAGGTCGTGCTTTTTGCTCCTCCTGTGGCTCCATTGCCCCCTCCTGACAGCGGGACCCTCCTGTGGTCTTCAGGGCTGTACAGCCTGTCATTATCATCTCAGGGATCTAAGTAGAAACAGCCTGGCATGTAAAACCTTACTGCTGACTGCTATTCACAGAAACTTCCTGAACCCACTTGAGGATGAGTTAACTTGTCTGTTAGCAACTTCAACTTACTGGGCAATGGGTTTGGTAAATACTCCACTCGTAAATACCCACACCCCAGCCATGAAGACGCACAGCCTCAGCACACCTGAGCACTTGCACAGGCTGATGAAGTTGCCGTGTCACAGCTTTCTTCTGTAGTTCAAATGCAGTGGGAAAGAACTGTAACCTTTAGCAAGTAGGAATTGGTGTTTGGCTGCAAAGGAGATAGCTTGTCTTTTTTTTTTCTTTCTTTTTAAATGGGTACTTATGTACGTGTGTGTGTGCACATGAGCATGTTACACACATGTTTGGGTCTGTGTGTTCTCTGGTGCTTCTACTGGACGCACTGGGAGACACTAAAGCCCAAAGCCCAAAGGAAAATCTTCACTGGGACTTAGGGATCATCTTAGCCTTTTTTCTTATTGCTGAGAAGCTGTACCCCCAAGTAAGAAATGTTTGGAGTTAGAGGAACCAAACTTTCTAAGTGAATGAAAGTGCCTTCAAGAGTGGCAGTTTTACTTGGCTCTATAATATTTCACACTTTTCTGCTATAATTCTGTGCAGAGCTCAAATTAGGAGCTTATAGAGTGCTGATTCTAGAATGGAAAGGACCACATAGATGTTTATATACGCAGATACTCACTTATTTACTGAACGTAAAAGTCAAGCGTCAATAAGGAAGCCATAAGGCTTACACGAATGTGTTACTTTCGAAGCATTAAAGTTTGTCACTTCCTTTCCTTAATCTCTTCTGTTTTTTTTTTTTTTTTTTTTGCTTTCAGTGTCCCTCTGTATGTTGCAGTCCTGTGGCATTATGCATGCCCTCAACCAGTGACCTCCAGACTTTTTATGGCTGTGAGACACATTAAAAATTCAGGGTAAGTGACAAGCAACACATGTATTGTGTACTGATCAAAAATTGCCATCCACCCTTGCAGGTGACATGATATTGCAGGTAGTAATCCCTCAGATGATAATGGAATGCCCCATTGTCAATCATGAGCTCCAAAACCAGCAGGAATTGGTTTATTGCATTCCATGAAAGCTTTATGGCTTTGCAGTATAGGATTTGTAACTTGGATCATGTCTGTGAAAGTGTGATGTAGTGAAGGGTTGGCAAATTTTGTCTCTAAAGGGCCAGATAGTAAATATAGTCAACCTCATGGACTATAGTCAGCATAGAGAGTAGTATGTTGTAGAGTCTCTCTTGCAGCTAGAAGAGTCTCACGAAGAGTCTCTTTTGCAGCTAGTTACCTCTGCTGATGTAGCACAAAACTAGCCTTCAGTTCAGTTCAGTTGTTCAGTCATGTCCGACTCTGCAACCCCATGAATTGTAGCACGCCAGGCGTCCCTGTCCATCACCATCTCCCGGAGTTCACTCAAACTCACGTCCATCGATTTGGTGACGCCATCCAGCCATCTCATCCTCTGTTGTCCCCTTTTCTTCCTGCCCCCAATCCCTCCCAGCATCAGAGTCTTTTCCAGTGAGTCAGCTCTTCACATGAGGTGGCCAAAGTACTGGAGTTTCAGCTTTAGCATCATTCCTTCTAAAGAACACCCAGGGCTGATCTCCTTTAGAATGGACTGGTTGGATCTCCTTGCAGTCCAAGGGACTCTCAAGAGTCTTAGATAATAGATAAACAAATGGACATGACTGTGTTCCAATAAAACTTTACTTGCAAAACCAGGTCCAGGGCCATATTTGGCCTAAAGGTCATAGGTTGTGGACCTCTGATCTAATGGCAAATAGATGGGGAACAGTGGAAACAGTTGCTAACTTTATTTGGAGGGGGGGGCTAGAAAATCACTGCAGATGGTAATTGCAGCCATGAAATTAAAAGATGGTTGCTCCTTGGAAGGAAAGTCATGACCAACCTAGACAGCATAGTAAAAAGCAGAGACATTACTTTGTCAACAAAGGTCCGTTTAGTCAAGGCTATGGTTTTTCCATTAGTCATGTATGGATGTGAGAGCTGGACTATAAAGAAAGCTGAGCGCCGAAGAATTGATGCTTTTGAACTGTGGTGTTGGAGAAGACTCTTGAGAGTCCCTTGGACTGCAAGGAGATCCAAGCAGTCCATCCTAAAGGAGATCAGTCCTGGGTGTTCATTGGAAGGACTGATGTTGAAGCTGAAACTCCAATACTTTGGCCACCTGATGTGAAGAGCTGACTCATTTGAAAAGACCCTGATGCTGAGAAAGATTGAGGGCAGGAGGAGAAGGGGATGACAGAGGATGAGATGATTGGATGGCATCACCGACTCAATGGACATGAGTTTGGGTAAACTCCGGGAGTTGGTGATGGACAGGGAGGCCTGGCGTGCTGAGGTTCATGGGGTCGCAAAGAGTCAGACATGACTGAATGACTGACCTGAACTGATCTAATGCATCAAAGGAGATAAATGACCTAGAATCAAAATACCTCACTGGGTAGCAGTCTCTCTGATCTTGAGCAAACAATTTATCAGAATGAAATGGGAATTAAAAAAACACCTGCATTTACTACTGAGGTAAGAGTAGGATGTCGTTGTAAGGATGAAACATCATATTATGTACATGAAAGCACTTTGAAAAGTTTGAAATTCCTAACAAATGTAATGGATGCTCTAGACCATCATTCTGCTTCACCTAGTGAAGTCTGCCTGCTTCACCCTTTTAATCACCTTGGGCTTTCATGAGCTGGATTAGTGTGAGGGAAAGCTCTTTTATTCTCTGAGTCATGTGGTTTGTCTGTACGTTCCTTCTATTTTGAAATGTCGCTTTAGTAGCAAATAGGAACGAAGAGCTATATGGATAGATTATGGCAGGCTAAAGATCAAATGCCAATGAGGAACTATTACATTTCCTTTAATCATCAGATTTGGAGAGTGTTTTCAGATCTTCCACCTTTAAAATAGCTTTGGATGTCTACAAGTGTGTTTGAATTTCACAAGTCTTGCATGTCAAAACATAGAGACAGGTTCAGCAAATATGCTTCCCTGGACTAGTGGTACTGATTAAGAGGGAAAGTCATACTTAAACAAACAGTTTGATGAATAGAGGGCTAATCAGAATCTCAATTCATGAATTTTCTAGTTTTTTTTTAAAGTAGGATAATCTTTAGCTATGTTTTTATGTCTTTATATCAGATAAGAATGATTTTCTAGTAACAGATGCAAGTATGTAAGTTTTAAAAGATTAGTAGTGTTTTCTTTCTCATAAAATATATCAAGGGGAGAGCAATCTGTGTTTCCTATCTTTGTGCTCTCTCTGCTTGCCTGTTCAAGTGTTGTTTATTTTCAAGGTCACATTATGGCTGCTGGCTCTCTAGCCATTGCGTCTACATCCTGAAAGAGGCAACATTACAAGAAATAAAAAAGAGTAGTCTTCCCAGCTGAGGAAGCCCTCTTTAAATAACTTTCCATGAAGTCTTACTCGATGGCTTCTACTTACATCGTTTTAGTCACCGTTCACATAAGTGCATCTGATAATTACATCCTTAGACTTGAGGAATTTGATGTCCTAGATCAGTTCCAGGTTCTAGTAGTAATGAAGAAAAGGTGTATGGTTAGTGAGCAACAATTGTGGTTACTTGCATGAAATCATGCTATCAGTTTTTCTTCCATGTCTAATTTTTATTTATTTTGATGAATGCCTTCTTTCTTCTGTTGATTTGGTGTGTATTACATCTTACTTGAACTTTATGTGTTTGAGTTTCAGCTTATTCAATTGTCAGCAGAGATACATATCTCAGTAAATATTTTAGGACTATAATATTTTTACTGCAAGTGCCATGGCAAATTCTAAGAAAGAAATTTCTGTCTCAAGAGAGCTATCAACCAAAATTTAAACTGCCAAATTTGTGAATGGATTTTCTTTCCTCTGGATGGAAGGTTTTGTTAAAGTCTGAGTGCTAGTGTGAAATCAGAGCTGAATATTCGATGGAACAACTGATGCTGAAGCTGAAACTCCAATACTTTGGCCACCTGATGTGAAGAGCTGACTCATTTGAAAAGACCCTGATGCTGGGAAAGATTGAAGGTGGGAGGAGAAGGGGATGATAGAGGATGAGATGGTTGGATGGCATCACCGACCCAATGGATATAAGTTTGAGTGAACTCCGGGAGTTGGTGACGGACAGGGAGGCCTGGCGTGCTGCCTTCCATGGGATTGCAAAGAGTCAGACACGACTGAAGGACTGAACTGAACTGAGTGCTAGTGTGAGGTCCTAGGACATACTGGCCCTCACTTAATTGTGTTCTTCCCAGTGTGTGTGTGGGCTGTCACTGATGGCTTTATACTGTCTCTCAGAGTCTGGACTCTGCTTCTCTGATTTTACTGTTTTGCTGTATATGTGGTGAAAGCCTCCCTTGGGGGATGGGAGAGACATGTGAATCTTTCCCATTTCTCTGTTCCAGGTTGGTCTGGACTTTATTCTTGGGAAAATCACTGTCTCACTGAATGAGACTTCCCTTTACTTCCTCATGTAGTCTCTGCCTGTGCTGGTCTGTGATAGATGCTCATAGAACATGGTAGCTGATTCACTCCTAGACATTTACTGAATGCCTGCTGTAGATATAGGATAGCAATATGGGCAAGAGTGTCTGCATTGCAATTAAATCAGCTGAGATTCAGATTCCACCTTTTCCATTTACTGGCTGAGTGAACCTGGAGAGTAAGTTACTTAACCTTTCAGGCCCTTGGCCTCCTCATCTGGGAAATGGGGATACAGATAGGAGATAGATTTCTATAGCAAATTACTGAGATGATATGTGTAAAGAGCTTAGTACAGTTTCTGGTTGATAAAAAATGCCAGTATTGTGCCACACACCCTAGATTCGATGGTGGAAATCCCTGTCTTTGAGGAATTTTTACAATCCTCTGGTTAGTTCATTGGTTCTTATTTTACTGGCAGACAATGTATATTTCACAGTCATCGCTTCTTGCCTAGCATACGCTTGGAAGTTCAAGTAAAGCCCCAAGAGGTGACTTTGATGCCCATTGTCAAGGACACTGCAACCATGTATGGAGCAGGACAGCCTGGCTAACAGGACTTAGATCTCTGGGTCCTGTTTTGACAGTTTCCCCTGAGAGGCATGCAGTGGTTTTTTTATTCCATTTTTTACTTATTCAGACAATGGACCTGCCTAGCAAGCAAAATTCACTAACTGCTTTCAAGGTGGTATTGATGATGATAATCTGAAACTCAAGGTTTCACTCATGCAGGCTGACACTACACGAGGCTGGTCTGGCCTAGCCTCATCCCCGGCCCTGTCTCTGTGCTGAGTCTACAGAGCAGCCCCTGGTCCCTCACACATCTTCTTGGGACTGGCCCTTGGAGGATAGTGGTGTCTGCACACAGAAGCTGCTGCATGAGTGTGACGGAGACTGTCAGCAGTGCTCATAGACGGCTCAGTTGGCAGTATGTCCCAAAGACTTGACCGTGGCTGTCTAGTGAGTAGGCTTTCCAGGTGGAGCTAGTGGCTCCTTTCCTGCCGGAGCGAGGAACCTAAGAGATGCAGGTTCGACCCCTGAGGTGGGAAGATCCTCTGGAGGAAGAAACTCTCCAGTGTTCTTACCTGGAGAATCCCATGGATAGAGGAGCCTGGCAGACTGTAGTCCGTAAGATTGCAAAGAGTCAGACACAACTGCAGCGACTTAGCAAGCATGCCTGAAAGAGGTGACTTGAAGATCTTGCTTTTTCAAGAGACTCTTGGAAACTACATTTTTGCTGTGTGGTTTCAAATATTTTATTTAGACACTGTTACCATGTTCAGATGTCATAAAATCTCTCTTGCCTCTGGACCATGGATTCTTTCCCTGGAACAACTTTTGTGTTTCACAAGGCTAACCCCTCTTATCTTTTTTTGTTCTGTTCAACTATCAACTTCTTGAAGTGACCTTCCCTGACTGCCCGCATTACAGTTGATTTCCACCCCCCACCCCACTCTGAGGCATCCAAGATCCTTGTGTGTTTCGTTTACTACACCTTCTGACACTTTCTGAATACACCTCTTTACCAGGTAGTAAGCAAGGGGCAGGTCTGATTCAGTTTGGCTTCCTTGTGGCTAACAGTGCCCAGTCAATAGTAGGCAGGCTGGCAGTCAGCATTCATTGAATCAGTCAGAGGATATTTGGGACGTCCCTGTGGATTTCTGTAATTCATAGTACCTAAGAGGTCTGCATCTGAGTGAGAGAATAAGAAAACAAAGAAAACCATCCACGTCACCTTTATTATAGGAATGGAATCCTACCCCTGGGTTTTCTCTTGGTAGCTTCCTCTCTACGTCGTACGAGGTTTTGGTAATCTGTATGTCCCATCCAGAAAGGGTTATACATTATCTTCCTCATGAAGACAGAATCATTCGCTGTCTGGTCCTAAAGCTTATGGTGGGTGGTACAAGTTAATTAAGGACATTGAATTGCAAGCTCAAATCCCAGCACTCTCATTCCCTGGTTCTTTGTTCTTGGACAAATGTCTCTCCCCACTCCCTACTCCGTATACTTACCTGAGGCTGGGGAACTAGCATGCTTCAGCTCATAGTGTTCATACAAGGATTAAGTGAAATCGTATGTGTACAGTGCTTTGTATAGGGACTGGAGCACAATCATGATGACTTAGAAAGATTATCAAAAGAGTACTGGGAACCTCACTGGCAAAACTCATGTTGCACTCTCTTGTGATCATTTTATTTTTTTCTTTTTCTTTTTTTTTTTTTTATTAAATTTTAAAATCTTTAATTCTTACATGTGTTCCCAAACATGAAACCCCCTCCCACCTCCCTCCCCATAACATCTCTGTGGGTGATCCCCATGCACCAGCCCCAAGCATGCTATATCCTGCGTCAGACATAGACTGGCGATTCAATTCTTACATGATAGTATACATGATAGAATGCCATTCTCCCAAATCATCCCGCCCTCTCCCTCTCTCTCTGAGTCCAAAAGTCCATTATACACAGCTGTGTCTTTTTTCCTGTCTTGCATACAGGGTCGTCATTGCCATCTTTCTAAATTCCATATATATGTGTTAGTATACTGTATTGGTGTTTTTCTTTCTGGCTTACTTCACTCTGTATAATCGGCTCCAGTTTCATCCATCTCATCAGAACTGATTCAAATGAATTCTTTTTAACGGCTGAGTAATACTCCATTGTGTACATGTACCAAAGCTTTCTTATCCATTCATCTGCTGATGGACATCTAGGTTGTTTCCATGTCCTGGCTATTATAAACAGTGCTGCGATGAACATTGGGGTACATGTGTCTCTTTCAATTCTGGTTTCCTCGGTGTGTATACCCAGCAGTGGGATTGCTGGGTCATAAGGTAGTTCTATTTGCAATTTTTTAAGGAATCTCCACACTGTTCTCCATAGTGGCTGTACTAGTTTGCATTCCCACCAACAGTGTAGGAGGGTTCCCTTTTCTCCACACCCTCTCCAGCATTTATTGCTTGCAGATTTTTGGATCGCAGCCATTCTGACTGGTGTGAAGTGGTACCTCATTGTGGTTTTGATTTGCATTTCTCTGATAATGAGTGATGTTGAGCATCTTTTCATGTGTTTGTTAGCCATCCGTATGTCTTCTTTGGAGAAATGTCTATTTAGTTCTTTGGCCCATTTTTTGATTGGGTCGTTTATTTTTCTGGAATTGAGCTGCATAAGTTGCTTGTATATTTTTGAGATTAGTTGTTTGTCAGTTGCTTCATTTGCTATTATTTTCTCCCATTCAGAAGGCTGTCTTTTCACCTTGCGTATATTTTCCTTTGTTGTGCAGAAGCTTTTAATTTTAATTAGATCCCATTTGTTTATTTTTGCTTTTATTTCCAGAATTCTGGGAGGTGGGTCATAGAGGATCCTGCTGTGATTTATGTCTGAGAGTGTTTTGCCTATATTCTCCTCTAGGAGTTTTATAGTTTCTGGTCTTACATTTAGATCTTTAATCCATTTTGAGTTTATTTTTGTGTGCGGTGTTAAAAAGTGATCTAGTTTCATTCTTTTACAAGTGGTTGACCAGTTTTCCCAGCACCACTTGTTAAAGAGATTGTCTTTACTCCATTGTATATTTTTGCCTCCTTTGTCAAAGATAAGGTGTCCATATGTGTGTGGATTTATCTCTGGGCTTTCTATTTTGTTCCATTGATCTATATGTCTGTCTTTGTGCCAGTACCATACTGTTTTGATGACTGTGGCTTTGTAGTAGAGCCTGAAGTCAGGCAAGTTGATTCCTCCAGTTCCATTCTTCTTTCTCAAGATTGCTTTGGCTATTTGAGGTTTTTTGTATTTCCATACAAATCTTGAAATTATTTGTTCTAGTTCTGTGAAAAATATGGCTGGTAGCTTGATAGGGATTGCGTTGAATTTGTAAATTGCTTTGGGTAGTATACTCATTTTCACTATATTGATTCTTCCAACCCATGAACATGGTATATTTCTCCATCTATTAGTGTCCTCTTTGATTTCTTTCATCAGTGTTTTATAGTTTTCTATATATAGGTCTTTAGTTTCTTTGGGTAGATATATTCCTAAGTATTTTATTCTTTTTGTTGCAATGGTGAATGGAATTGTTTCCTTAATTTCTTTTTCTACTTTCTCATTATTAGTGTATAGGAATGCAAGGGATTTCTGTGTGTTGATTTTATATCCTGCAACTTTACTATATTCATTGATGAGCTCTAGTAATTTTCTGGTGGAGTCTTTAGGGTTTTCCATGTAGAGGATCATGTCATCTGCAAACAGTGAGAGTTTTACTTCTTCTTTTCCAATTTGGATTCCTTTTATTTCTTTTTCTGCTCTGATTGCTGTGGCCAAAACTTCCAGAACTATGTTGAATAGTAGCGGTGAAAGTGGACACCCTTGTCTTGTTCCTGACTTTAGGGGAAATGCTTTCAATTTTTCACCATTAAGGATAATGTTTGCTGTGGGTTTGTCATATATAGCTTTTATTATGTTGAGGTATGTTCCTTCTATTCCTGCTTTCTGGAGAGTTTTTATCATAAATGGATGTTGAATTTTGTCAAAGGCCTTCTCTGCATCTATTGAGATAATCATAATGAAGAGCCTTGATTCCCTACTAGAGTTACTCATTTCATGCACTGAGTGAACTTTAAAAAGTGCAAAATGAGCAAGGAGTGGGATGAACTGTCTTACACTTGTTGACGTGTTGACTCTTGGATGTTAGGGATCTGTTTCAGATAAGGCCAGTTATAAACCTCAGATGCTGGGACGGCTCAGTTTTGGCAGCCTGATCCACATCCAGAATCCACTGTGAATTTGCGGAGTTCAGGGTCCTGCAGTATCCCTACACGGCCTGCCTGGGGAGATGTTTCATCCTGAAGTTAATCAGAGCTTGTTTGATCCCCTGCCTTGTTATAGACCATGTCTTAAGTTGCCTGTAAATTCTAATTTAAAAAGAAATTACACTCTTGATGGATTGGTCCTGAAAATTTACATACCTCTTTTTTGATAGAAAATTCAAGTCTGTATGGATTGAAAGGATGTAGAAATGTATGTCTTTCATTGAGCTCTGACTTCTTTCACTTGCTTAAGGCAGAGGGTCTGTTACCATTGTTGTGTTGTTCATTTGGGCCAGATTGAACTGTGCTGTTCATTGTGCATTTGCTGTGTGGAAGCCTAAGCACAGAGAGGGACTTGTCTCTCTCTGTATCCCACAGCTTTTAGTGGTAAAAGATGGCATTCATGAAATCATATACTCTCTTCTTGATTTGTGAAAAGGTTATCAAATAAATTAAAAGCACCATGAATTTTTCTTGATTTATAATTTGTACCCTCTCAACTTGTTAAAAAAAAATAAAAAAAGCATGAGTGAAATGCAGTTTAGGGCATCAGATTTGGTTCCTAGTACCTTTTAGAAACAAAAAAGGTAAAGTTCAATAAACAGGAGTTAAGTGAAGCAAATGATTAAGGAAAAATTTTATTAGACTTGTAACAACCCTTGGAGTGGCAAAGACCCAGGATTTTTCCATCTTGAAAAACATGCAACATCCCTGTCTGCCAAATACCATTTCAGAAACTAAAACAGCAATCACAAAAGGGGGAACCAAGCCATGTAATTGGAGACTTCATTCGTGTTATTTACATGAGGATCCTGGTAACCTGGATCAGCCCTTATGCAGCCCTCTTCTCAATATCCTGATGCGTGAGCGTCAACGGGAAAGAGTAGGAATGTTCCAAGAGTTTTTCTCTGATATTTTGAAATGTTGCTACGTTTTCTGGGTCCAGTTCAGCGTACCTCTTGGGGCCTGGCGAGTATGATTATGATGCGCTGGGACTTGAATTTCTCTTTGCTTTCTCTTACGGTCATCATTCACCTTTTCCCTGAGTGTTCAAATTAGAAGAGATTGTACCTCGTCTTTACCCTTATCTGTCCCAGATCATTCATTACCGGTGACACCAATGCATTCCTCCACTTCTGACCCAGTTCTTAAACATGATAATGTAAAAAAAAAAATCTGAGTAATATTCCAGTATGTGAAAGTCCCACGTCGTCTTTATTCATTCATCTGTCAGTGGGTGTTTAGGTTGCTCTCATGTCCTAATTGTAAATAGTACTGCAGTGGCCCTTGGGATGCATATGTCTTCTCTTAATTATGATTTTTCTCAGGGTATGTGCCCAGTAGTGGGATTGTTGGGTCATATAGTAGTTCTGTTTTTAGTTTTCTAAGGAAGTTTCATACAGTGGAATATTACTCAGCCATAATCAGTAACAAAATTAGGTCATTTGTAGAGATGTAAATGGACCTAGAGTCTGTCATCCATAATGAAGTAAATCAGGAAAAAAAAGACCAAATATCATTTATTAATGCATATATGTGGAATCTAGAAAATGGTACAGATGGACTTACTTGCAGGGCAGGAATAGAAATGCAGATGTAAAGAATGGACACATGAACTCTGTGGGGGAGGGGTGGGATGAACTGGGAGATTAGAACTGACAGATACACACTACCACGTGGAAAGTAGATACCTGCAGTGTAGCCTAGGAGCTCAGCTGGGTGCTCTGTGGCAACCCAGATGGGTGGGTGGGGTGGGGGTTGTGGGAGGAGTGTCCAAGAGGAAGGGGGTATATATACACACGCATGGAGCCAAGTCACTTCATTCTACAGCAGAAGCCAACAAAATATTATAAAGCAACTATACCCCAAAACAAAAACACCCAAAAGAGCAAAAAAAAAAAAAAATCTAGAATAAAGCATGCTTAGACCTTCTTGGCTTTCTCTAGTTGTAAATGCCTGGAAGAAGGTTGCATTTTATGTTATCACCAATCCTTCTGTGTGTAGTTTCCCCATTCTCCCTTCTAAGTAATGAGAGAGAAAAGTAGAATTTTCGAGAATCATGGGAAACTTAATAGCAAGAAAGTCTAAAAACCAGCAGTGAGGAGAAACACCCTAATTTGTGAGAAGTCTCCCCTATAATAGCTGCCTTTACTGGGAGCTTATGTATAAACTGGCAAAAACTCTATGAGACGGGTACAGTTCTAAAAAGTCCGTTTTACAGTTGAGGAAACCGAGGTGTTCTGAGGTGAAATGACTCCCTCAGACTTCTCTGCTCATTAGAAATAGAACTGGGATTTGAACCCAGCTACTGTTTCTCTGTTGTCACGGCTCCTAACCACTACACCATATTGTCTTCACCTTGTAGGCATCTTCCCAGGGTATTAATTTTGCAAGCATGGTTTTTGTGTTAACATACATTTTTCACTCGGGACTGCTTGTACACTGCATGTTGAGACTTTATACTTCATTGTCATCTAACTGGATCTGTTTAATCTTGGTAGACTTTTTCAAATGCTTTAATTCTTTTTGCTAGTACAAGAGCTATGGGAAATAAAAGCATGTCCTGGTGGGATTCGGAACAAGGACAGCCACTTAATTGGCGTTCTCTGGTCTCTAACTGGGCATGCCTGTTAAGACATTTTCTCTAGATCTTTGAGTCATTTTTCTCTGGTACATTATTTTAATTAACCTCAGCTCTGCGGCCGTCATTTTATTTCGTGTTAGCCTCGACCACTCAATGATTGATTTATTCCGCTCAATCACCTGTGTGGGAAAGTGTGGCAATTGAGAGGGTCGCCTTCCCAAAGCAGCAGTCCTGTACCTGCGACTTTTTCCCAGCAAGCAGATTCAGAATTTGTTGTGTTTTGTTTTCATTTATTGAGATACATTCACTTTGAAGGCTGTTAATTTACCAGGGTGAAGATTTGGGTACTTAGAGGTAACACTGGCCAACAATTAGGAAGTCTTTGGTTACTTGGTCAATAGAATTCCAGAGGCAGAAGCTGTATGCCAAGGACTTTGATGTTCAAAAATAGAATAGGTTTTAAAAAGTAAAATATTAGGCTTGAAAATGTATATAAAAGCCGGCTGCAAAAGACCAACAATTATGCTGCTTTTACCTAAGGGGTTTGAAGTATCTGTAATCTCTCTGTTCACACAAACAGCAGACCATTTTTAATACCTGTGCCTTAAAATACTGAGCCTACCACTTGTTAGATCTCTTGGGCGAAACTTGTGACCAGCTCAGGCATAAAGAGGAATTAATTGGCTCATGATTCTGAAAAGTTGGCTAGTAGAGTGAGCTTCAGGGGCATCTGAAGTAGGGGATTCAGATCCTGCTGTTGAGTCTCGGTCTCAGAATCTTGGCTGTGCAATATTCTGTGTTGCTTTCATCCCTGGAAGTGTTGACCAGACTGGCAGATAATCCTTCATCAGTCTGCTTTTGTACAAACTCCAGCAGAAAGGCATCTTTTCCGACAAGTTCTAGCAGCCCTCGTAAAATTTGGATTTTGCTGGTTCTGTGGTTGATCCCTTGTGTACCATGTGCCTGTCACAGAAATACTGTCTCTGGTTGGAGCAGGGCTAGATGAGGGGAGCTGTGAAGGGGGCTGTAGCATGGAGTGGGTCATGTGCTTGTCTCAAGAGTGGTAAATGACCTTTTACCTGCACAAAAGATGGAAAGTGGCGGAAAGGGATGCTGATCTCAGGAGAGGGGACAGTATTCTAGGAAGATAGAGTGCATGTTGTACTTTTTTTTTTTTTTAACAGAGGCCTGTTTTTGTTTTGTAATAATTTCAGACTTACAGAGAAGTTGCACGAGTAGTCAAGGAACTTTCCAAAAGAAATCCTTTGCCTGGATTCAACATTTTGCTCCTTGGCTTTATCATTTCTTATCCATCTGCCTGTAGAATACACATGCACATATTTATACTTATATATAACTTATTTTCAGAACCATTTAAAAAATTGATTTCAGATGTTATACCCTTTTATTCCTAAATAAATCACTGGAGTTTTCCTAAGAACAGGGACATTCTTTCTCATAACAACAATACAGTGATCAAAAGTGACTCTTTGTGGCCCCATGGACTGTAGCCTACTAAGCTCCTCCATCCATGGAATTTTCCAAGCAAGAGTACTGGAGTGGGTTGCCATTTCCTTCTCCAGGGGATCTTCCCAACCCAGGGATCAGACCTAGGTCTCCCGCACTGTGGGCAGATGCTTTACCATCTGAGCTACCAGGGAATGATCGAAATTAAGAAGTAATATTGATACAAATTTAATAAATTATAGTCTAACGTCAATCCCTATTCATATTTAGTCCCACTGTGCCAATCATGTCTTTTATAACTTTTTTTTTTCCTGGTCCAGAATTGCTCAGAAAGGCACTGTACTTGATGCATAGTAAAGACACAGAATTACAGAGTTGGAAGGTACCTTTAAATATCTTATAGCCCAGCTACCCATGAGTGTCATCCGAGATGTTCCTCATGAAAGTGTCTGTCTAATACTTGGGCATCTCCAGTGACATTCACTATGAGGAGGTGTGTTTTACCTCAAAAATACTACCATGCCTCTGTCCTCAAGGAGCCTGGGCATCATTCATTGCTTTACTACTATCTGCCCGTCTGTCCAACCATCCGTCTACCGTCTGTCACTGTTGTAGGTCGTAAAGCAAGGTCTTTGATTTCAACATACTTATATCTACAAAGTGGACAGGAAGGTCAGTGAAAATACAGTGATAGGGAAGGCGCAGGAATGCTGATGGATTGTGTATATGAGGTTGAGGGGGTGCTAGAAGAGGGAGGTGTGACTGGGACCCTGAAGAATGCGTAGGAGTTGCCAACTAGTCAAGGAAGAAATGATCAGATTGGTGGACTTACTACCTCCTCTAGGACTAATTTGTATTGATTGTATTGGCATTACTTTGGGAAAATTGCTTATAAAATATCTTAGCCCATGACTATATTAAAATTTATTCAGTACATGTCTTTTAGGCCATATCAGTGATGTTAGTGATGGGAAATGGCTGTAAATGAAAAATCGTTGTACAGACTAGCCATATGGCATCTTTCAGGTTATCCCAGGTTTCCTTTTTTTCTAATAAATTATGTGAGAAATATGAATCAATAAAGTTTCCATGGGTAAAATTTTGGTGAGTTAAAGTAATAGAATTTTTAATTATACTTCTCTAAGAATTTTGAAAGGATTAGATATTATTATTAATTAGACATATTTATATATTTTATAATATGATAGTTATTAATTAGATATATTATTCATATATTCCCATCACTTCATAGCAAATAGATGGGAAACAGTGGACACAGTGGCTGACTATTTTTCTGGGCTCCAAAATCACTGCAGATGGTGACTGCAGCCATGAAATTAAAAGACGCTTGCTCCTTGGAAGGAAAGTTATGACCAACCTAGATAACATATTAAAAAGCAGAGACATTACTTTGACAACAAAGGTCCGTCTAGTCGAGGCTATGGTTTTTCCAGTGGTCATGTATGGATGTAAGAGTTGGACTGTGAAGAAAGCTGAGTGCCGAAGAATTGATGCTTTTGAACTGTGGTGTTGGAGAAGACTCTTGAGAGTCCCTTGGACTGCAAGGAGATCCAACCAACAAGTCTATCCTAAAGGAGATCAGTCCTGGGTGTTCTTTGGAAAGACTGATGTTGAAGCTGAAACTCTGATACTTTGGCCACCTGATGAGAAGAGCTGAATCATTTGAAAAGACCCTGATGCTGAGAAAGATTGAGGGCAGGAGGAGAGGGGGATGACAGAGGATGAGATGGTTGGATGGCATCACCAACTTGATGGACATAGATTTGGGTAATCTCCGGGAGGTGTTGATGGACAGGGAGGCCTGGTGTGCTGTGATTCATGGGGTCGCAAAGAGTCAGACATGACTGAGCAACTAAACTGAGCTGAATTCTTTTGCACAAAAAAAATAAATATTCTAAATTTCAACTTTCAGGTCTGTTACCTGAAGATAAAAATAGTACCTTCTCAAGCATTAGGTCATGTGGAGAATAAACATATTGATCAGTGTGAAATACTGAGCATGATGCCAGCACCTAGTAAGCACATAATGGATATTACTTATTTTCAGGGCTTGTCTGTGATTTTTACCCCTTAGGTTGTCAAAGGCTTATAAAAGTAATTTATTGTATTAGTGACTAATAACTAGTTGATCTGAAAATGTTTTTTGATATACTCTGGATATATTTTTTATTTTTACATATTACTTCTATTATAAAAATTAAGGATGTTAAAGATGGTAAGATTTAGCAAAGAACTTTTAACTCCACATGCTTTTAATGCTTTCCTGAATTAATAATTTTCATGTCCATCATATTTTCTCCTTGGCCCACAATTCATCCCATATTTGGATCTTGGCAAATGATGACTTGGTTAATTAGGCAGTCTGTTAACTCTGATTACTAAGTTATGGCAGATCAGCATAGAAGCATCACTGTGCAATTTGGATTAAAAGGCTCTTCATTTTATCAAAACAGATTTACATTTAGGGATAAGTATATAGAAATGCATTAAGTTAAAATGATGCATTTAATAAGGAAAATTTTTAAAGGATAAAGAATTATTTCCTCCAACAAAGTTATTTTTTATTATGACATTCGTCACATTATCTTTTGCTAGAAATAGACTTAAAAGCTTGAAATTTTCTTTTAAAGCTTGAAAATTATAACTGATTTAATCCCTTTATTATACAAATATGATGGATGCATTGCATTTTTATTTAAGCATAATTTAGTGTAGCGATACATGGTTATATTTCCAGTTCTGACCCCATTGGCCTCTGATACTGGACTTGCTTGTGGAAATGAATCTTGACTGTGTTGGGGGGAGGAATTAGTGGGTTACATTAAGGCTCGCCGTCTTTCATGGCTGAAGGCACTGACAGTTATTAAATAAGATTGGGCCTTCGAAGTCCTTCCTCTCTCTTATTTAATGGTTCATCATCACTTAAGGGCAGCTGGAGTATCAGAACCTTGCTAGCTTATTCCAGCTCTACCTGTACCTGCCTTCTTTCCTTTCTTAGCGCATTAACACTGAGCCTTGTGCAAAATGAAAACAAAAGTAAACCTGAGAATAATTTTCCAGATGCAATAAACCCTGGTATTTATGTTAATTTCTCTTCAGGATTCTGTGACATGTCAGTAATAGTCAGAAGATAGCCTCTTACCCTTCAGTCTCTCCTGCTCTACACACATACCCACATGTGCATGCGCCCATGTGCATGAGCGATGCACAGACACACACACATACACACACACATACACACACACGCACACACACATACATACATACATACATACATACATACAAACATACAAACTCTGAACTCATCACAGGCATCTAGGAGGTGTTGAATAGATATTTGTTGGAGTCTGATTGGTGGAAAAGTCAAAACAGTGACAGCCTCTCGCCTCCAGGCTGCTCTTAGAGCTAGTTCAACAGCTGGGACCCTGTCCGGTATTGCAACCATGAGAATAAATGGAGCTGATGATCTTAACATTTATTTTTTTAATAAGTGTACTAAATTCTGATCTTTATGAGTTGCTGTGTTCTAGTTTCATGGGAAATAAAGCCAGAGAGAAAATATATATTTTTATATTCAGTGAACTTAATATCTTGTTGATGGGCTGTGTTGAGGTGACCATAGGTCAGAAATAGGAAACCTTAGTTCTTTGATTCAGTGAAAGCAACCAGTTTATTCAAAACTGGCTTTTATAAGGCTAGAAGACCCTCTGACTTTGTAGATAGAGCAGAACTTTGCTCAACTCCAAAGGAAAATTGGGTTTTTAGAATTTGATTATTTTCTTTTAATTGGGAATATTTAGTAATAATTATAGGTGACACTTATTTTGGAGGAGCTTGTGGCTGGTTGTTCAAAGGTAAAGTGATGTTTTGAGCTCCAATTTGACAGATTTGAATGACGGTTTGAATAATTCAGTTTCCCTACCTCCCCATTCCTTCCCAAAGAACGAACCAAATAAGGAATTTTTTAAAACTCAAACTGTTCTAGAGTATAGGAATTCTTAGTCATTTTCAAAAGAGGTAGTTTGACAGAGAGGTCTTCTGGGGCGTTTATGTGTGAGGTAAACTCATTGGAATGTTAATTTTTTCTAATAGGACTTTAGTTACTTAAATAATGCATGTATTATAATAATAAATTGCCAATAGAGTAAAAGAACCTTCTGAAAAACAGTTGCCTAAGGAATGAGATAAGAAGCAAAGTCCAGTTATATTTTCAAGTAGCTCTTGAGACGGAACATTCTTGCCCCACATCAGTGGGTCTCCACAGAGTATTAATGGCAACGTCAGAGAACTTTCTCAATTAAGTACTTCTTTAATAAATAGGTCTGCGGGCAGACGCAAGCAGCCTTATTGGAAGGTTGGGTACTGTGACTCTGGTTTTATTAATTACATTTATTCCTTTAAAATGACCTTGGATGAAAACAACCACCCCTTCTGTGGTCATGGTTAGCAGATGTTTACCGTAATTCTTTGCTTGGTGAAAAAAAAAAAAAAAGCCTCTTCCACCCAACAAAAACAGCCACGTTTGCCTGGCTCAATCAGAACTTTGGCGCTTGGGTCTTACTTTATATATCATGGCTCCAGTCACACAACCTTTCCAAGTGTGAGGCTTAGGTCACTCCCTCCAACATCTGCAGGAGCGCATTGCTCACGGTGATCTATTATGTGAGCGCTTAATTCTTACACTGTTTTTGGCGTTCCTTCCTCATTGAAACCAATATCCTATATGCAAGGCTCTCTTTGTTTTTCTTGTAGAAGCATGCAGGCCCCTCCTTAGTTTCTAAAGCTTTCACCTAGGCCTGATGGCCATTTTTTTGAGGATTTTGAGCATGCAAATAAAGGCAAGGTTTGCTTTCTCCATCTGAGAGTTTGGATTTTCCTGGGTTCTCTCTGAAATGAAAGGCATCTCCGTGTCTCATATTTTTTGTTTGAAAAGCATCTTTTCTTATTGCATGTTGTGCCTATTTAACCGCCTCACTCCTCGTATTTTTTTCTTGCCAATTCTTGTTTTTTAAGAGCATTTAGTGATTGTGAACCTTCAGATGGTCCTTGCCTACACCTGCCATTCGTGGTTCTAGTGAGTATTTCAAAAGCAGCCCCCCTACTTTTGTCCTGAATTTCCCTACTGAAGAATGCCTCTTGCTCTTAGGCAGCACTGAAAGGAAATACAACAGCGCAACTTTGCTTTTCTTGGGAAGCTCCTCCCTTTGGAATGAAGAACTCTGGGTGGCTCTTCTTATTTTGTCTGTATCGCCAAAATAAGCAGGGATCTTGCATAACACCAGGGTAGGAAAAAAGAAGTAATTTTAAGGGAAGCATATGTTCATGTCGAGAAAAAGGGAGTTAGAACTGGACAGAGGATAGTGGCCCACAAAGCTAAAGACATCATCTTTTTAATTCAGGTAGGAAACCAGGTTTGATCGTTTTGGTATATTTTATAATATAAAAAGTTGCTTCCACATATTGCCAGGTCTTTTCTTTGATCCAGTTAAAAAGAAACCTTAAAATTAAGAAACCAAGGATTATGGGTTAGTTAGTTGATGTATGGAGTTAGAGCAAGTCTTTTATTTGTGGAATTATTTTCCTGTGATCCTATAATAATTAACAGTAAGGGATTTTCTTGGAGATCACTTGGTTAGAGATGCTTGCTCTAATCTGAAACCAGTGCCAGAACTAGCCAGATAGGATTTTTATTTGGTCTGACTTTAGAAGCAAGGAGGAGACATCTGAGTATTAAAATGAACCAAAGATGCCTACTCTAGCTGTTTGGCTGATTAGTGGACATATTATTTTGTCATTTTAAGTGATTCCAAATAATGTCTGTTGATAGAAACAGAGCCGACACTTCAGTATTTCAGACTGTTTGTGGGTGGCAGGTTTTGAAAATGCAGCTAATTTGCAAAAAGAAAAAAGAAAGAAAAAGAATCTTTAACGTTTCTGTTTCATCCATTCTCAAGGTTTGAAAACTTCAAAGGTGTGGGGAAAATCCAGTGAAGTTCTTCTTTCCTCATTATTAACTAAACACTTGGGTCCTTAAAATATAGCTATGAAGGAGGTAGGGCCCCAGAGCATTGTGGGTGCTGGCGTATGTCTGCAGTGCCAAAGCCAGAAGGATCTTGGATGGGCTCACACAGGCGGTTGACAGGAGTGTGGATAGCCCCCAGATTGGAGAGCCTTGAATGTGCCTGGAACTGGCTGTTTATATGTGAACCTTTTTCTCACGTACACAAAAAAATGATCCAGACAGAGGCCTAGTCATGACCTATTAAAGAGCTCTCTTCTTAAAGAGCCTTATATCCCTTGAGTGTTCATACAAGTAGTCTTGGAAACTGTGGTGTGGTGGACCCAGGCTGGTGTTCAATCTGTGTGATTTTTTTAAAATGTCTCAGTAAGATTTAAAAACATATATTAGAAAAAAATTCCAAACTTACCCATCACCCCCATGAATAGGGAAGCAAAGCCATATAAAGTAGATTATTCTTAAATAATGGTTTAAGCTTCAGCTATTTTAATTCATTTGTCGACTCCCTCTCCCCCCAGAGGCTTCAAAAAGCATTCTCAGTAGTACTTGAGTCATTCCACTGTTGGAAAAATGAAGTTTCTAAAAATCCAGTTATCTGCACACCGAAAGGAATTTTGAGTTAGAGTTCCTTTCAAGCCTTAGAGTAGGATATATCCTGTTATTTTTCTAGTGTTTTGTCCTTTGGGTTTAGTCAAACTATAAATGGTGGCAGACGCCATCTCTTTATTAGTTGTAGGAAAGGCCTCGAGGAATATGTCAGAAAAGAACTAGAAATCCCAAAAGTCTTGTTTAATATTTATAGTACGAACATTTATCAGGCTTCTATTGTGTGTCAGGTACTGCTGTAAGTAGTGTACCAGCACTAACCTACTGAATGCATAGGAATACCTTGAAGTAGCTACTCTTACTACTGTTGTGTTATAGATAAGTAAACTGAGGATCAAAGAGTTTAGCTACATTAAACTTCCTGGAGTTATGGGAAAAAAAGTGAATGAAACTGAATAAAGTCGAGAGTCTGGTTAATAGCAATGTACCAGGGCATTTTCCTGTTCTGATATTGTACTTCAGCTATAGAAAATGTCATCATTAGGGGAGGCTTGGTAAAGGGTATATAAGACTCTTACTGTTTTTGAAATTTTCTTGAAGTCTGTAATTAATTCAAGATAATTTTTTGTTTTCAAAATGGTAGATTTTACATTTGAGTCAGCTCGGAGAAGGCAATGGCACCCCACTCCAGTACTCTTGCCTGGAAAATCCCATGGACGGAGGAGCCTGGTGGGCTGCAGTCCATGGGGTCGCTAAGAGTTGGACACAACTGAGCGACTTCACTTTCACTTTTCACTTTCATGCATTGGAGAAGGACAACCCACTCCAGTGTTCTTGCCTGGAGAATCCCAGGGACAGGGGAGCCTGGTGGGCTGCCATCTACGGGGTTGCACAGAGTCCGACACGACTGAAGTGACTTGGCAGCAGCAGCAGCAGCTCTCCTTGCTTTAGAAATGCAAAGTATTCACTATTATGCCTTTTTAGATCATCTGACCAGCAAGGAGGTGGCCTTTGCTCCAGTATCTTTCTAGGTTAAAAATTTCAGGTTACCTAGGCCATCTCGTGTGGTCTCCCATAACTCAGTGAAGATTTGGGAACTAGAATTTATCCTTGCTTCTCTTACTTTCTGTCTTTACCTCATTCCTCCTTTCTCTCCCCCAACTCTGAATTCATCTATTATGATTTGTTTGGCAGGGACAGTAGAGGTCTTTTGTCTTGTCGTTGGAATATCTCAGTTGAGGAGAGATGGGCTGATGTCTTTGATGAGTTTCAGAGTAGATTTTTAATTCCTTGTATGTACATGGAAATGCATGTGGTCATCTGGGAAGGAGAATGGCAGTAGTATAAGCCAAAGGTTTGCCTGATTACAGCATGTTGATATCATAAGCCATTACAAACTTACCTTCACAAGGCTAGTTATTTGTGTAGCTGAAAAACTACTAGACTCAAATTCAGAAAACTGATGTTTTAAAGCTGTATTGTTGTTCAGTTGCAAGTCGTGTTTGACTCTTGGTGACTCCATGGACTATAGCTCGCCAAGCTCCTCTGTCCATGGGATTCTCCAGGCAAGAATGCTGGAGTGGGTTGCCATTTCCTTCTCCAGGGGATCTTCCTAACCCAGTGATCAAACCCACGTCTCTTTCAGTGGCAGGCATATTGTTTACCATTGAGCCATCAGGGAAACTGTTTATTCTATTAACTTGGTGTATTACCTCAGTTTCTTCATTTAGGACATTATTAAGGAGAAAATCATGTTCTACCGAAAGCTTCAACATATAAGTAACTTTCTGCTTGATAGAACTTCAAACCTATATTTTTATAGTTAAAAATGCCTGCCGTGAAATTTGCTTAGTCTTACAATGGGAGAATCAAACTCTAGAATATATTGGTGGATTTAATCAGTTGATAAACTCCTGTCTTTATTTGAGATCTTCCCAACCCAGGGATTGAACCCCAGTCTCCTGCATTACAGGCGATTCTTTACCTTCTGAGCCACCAGGGGATTACTGGTTTTTAATCCATCTCATTTTAGTTGGAGCTTGCACTTTATTTCAGTCTTTTGAAATTTATTGTGGTCCATTTTATGGCCTAGCTTATGATCCTTCCTGGAGAATGTCCCATGTGCAGTTGAGAAGAGCGTGTATTCTATTGTTGTTGATGGGTGGGACTTTCTATATCTATCTGCTAGGTCTGTTTGGTTCTTAGTGTTCATGTCTTCTGTTTTCTTGTTAATCTTCTGCCTAGTTTTGTCCATTATTGTCAATAGGGTGTTGGAGTCTCCAACTACTAGTGCTGAATTGTCTGTTTCTCTCTTAAGTTCTGTTAGTTTTTGTTTCACGTATTTCAGGACTCTGTTTTTAGGTGAAGACTTTCTTGAAAAGTGAACACTTGTTATGTCACCTCTTTTCAGAACTTCACTGAGCTCTAGGGTTTAAAAATTACACACACTGACAAAAAGGCTTAATTTGATAATGGGATGACTTTCTGACATTGATGGAGACATTTAAGCCACATTTATGTTGGTAAAGAAAAATGAAGGATGGATGGCTTACTTGTCCCATGCATTTTATTACTGTAGGCAAGCAGTAGAGTCTAGTTGAGGCCAAACCAACATTGTCTTTAGTAGCAGGTTGACTGGGGCTTTGACTTATGCAGATGTAAATCAGTATTGCATTTCTATTCTTCATACTCTGTGTAGACATGAACTAACTCAATACAAACATGTTCCTTGACAAAAAAAATACGCTCTTTTAGCAAATAAGAATAAAATGCAATTTTCTCGTTGTTGCTAAACTTATGACTCTGTAGCCTTTCTGTGTGTAGGTCACGTGGCAAACTCCAGGTGCATCTGTCATACAGAAATTGCTTTTCCCCCCAAATACAGAAATGTGAAATAAACCAATTTGGGCACAAGTAGTGTATGCTAGATTTACTTAGTATCTATCAAACAGCTCGCTACACTCACTGTATTAGGACTAATCAAAGAGTTAGAACTGCCTAGTTTCTGCAGAAATGCACATGTAACTTCTACTTAGACAGTGATGCTACTGAGTGATTGTTTTTGCTAACAATATTATGGCCCAATATTTAATTTTTTTCTTTTCAATCGTACTATAAATTTGTTTTAGATATATGTCAGTGGGAGAGCAGGGGTGGGGTAATACACAAACATATACACACACCCATATGCTTAGATATAAATAGGTTGTTTCATGGCATAAAAGATTTAAAAGTCATTGCTGTTTCTTTATTTCTTTAGTCATTTTATTATCCTTATCCACATTTTGTTGTTTATCCACGAGCGATGAAGTAGTTTAGCCATGATTTTAAATTCCCCATAAATGAATATGGTTTTTCAGAAGGGATTTCGCATTTCAGTTAAAAAGCTATTTTCTTATCCTGTCATCTCCGTGAATAGTCCATAGAGTTGATTGTTAGTGGAGAAAACCATGTGGTTCTGTATCTGAACTTTCTCTGAGAAAGGAATTATTGTCTTTGTCATTTTGTTTCTACGTGTGACCTCCTTACCTGCTGAGTTTCCCAACAGCTGTCAGCTAACTATTCTAGCACCATACTGCTGTCTACCTTCCTGGTTCACAAATAGGAAATAAACAGAAAATCTTGCTAATTTGAGCCCAGTAGGAACCTTAACACTGTAATGAGGGACTAATTTTGAAAGCAGACAGACATAGCTCACAAGATTAGAGCCAAATTTTTAAATGATCTTAAATAACTAATTGAAAGTAAGAACGGTACTTAAGAAAGAGTGAGATGCTGACACATGGAGGGATTAACAAATGGGAGAGTTGAATCCTCATGGAGTCTTAGTAATTATGCAGGCTTCCTTGGGTTGCCACTGATGCTAATCTAAGTGTGGGAATGTTAATGTACCTTAGAGGACAGGTTTGTGGTTGAAAGGCTCTTGATAGATTTTGACAAATTAAACAGTGGTAAAGATGTTTGGAAGTTATCCAGGTCCTTACCATTATTTATGTCAGTGAACTTGAAATCAGTGGTTAATTTGCAGTTTTTATAATTTTTATGGTACTCCTGTTGTTGTAAATTTAGCTGTGTGAGGCATCAACTCAGCGGGGTACGTTTTATGTTGTCAGCTACCTTTTGACATCATAATAGATTTCAGTTGCCAAATCTTTCTCGATAGAATAAAATGTAAAAGAGAGCTGTACAGAATATTTGGATTATATCCAGATAGAAGTAAACATGTGATGGACCTTCTGAGATGAAAAGTCTCCAGTTGGAATGGAGTGAGGAGGAATGAGATCCTCTGTTTTCCTTTTTCTCATTTGCTCTTAACCCCATTCTAGATCATTTTCCAGATTTAGGCAGCTTTTATCATGACTCAGAGCTAGCCTGCTCTTTGGTGTGTGGCCCCTAGTATGACGACCAAAGTGTAATTTGAAGATACTGATTTTCCGCATCTTTTGACTGTTAATGCACCTTTATGCTCTTTTTACTGCACTGGATCACAGGTTCCATAGTCTTATATTTCTCCTCATTATGTTTTAGCATCTTTTACATGATTTTAAAGAAAATATGTATATTCTCTCTGGATAATTATAGACTTGACTGGAATGGTATTTTGTAGTTGGAATGTTTCTTTCCTCCCTTCCTTTTCTCTGGTTCATTCAGAATGCCTGTTTATAATTATCCCGTCTATAGCATGCCCCTTGAGCTGCTGACAGCTAGAGAGGATTAGTGGACACCTCTGCCTTTTTAAACCTTCATTCTCTGAGACTCTATGTTGTGACCTTGAAACTATTTATTTTTCGTCTCTCTGCTCTATTATGTCACATATTTTTGTGGATGTCACTTTGATCTGTAGGAATGTCTAGCCTCCCATTTTTCTGATGTCATTTGCTCTACTTGAAAACACGTGAGGACTCCATTGGCCTGGCTTTCGTTTTATGCTTCCCATCTCTTCAGAGGAACTTCCTCCCTCATCCTTACTGTGAGCTCAGCAGTAGTGCAGAGGTAGACGGCTTTGACCTGAGGATCTCCAGCCCTGTGGGAGGAGCACTGTCTTCTCCTCCTCCTATGTAATTGAGTTATGTATCTTAAGTGCCTTGTTTGAAGTGTCCATTTGGCAAGAATTCTGCTACTGTGTTTGGCCATAGTCTTGCCTGCTCCTGCTGTCTAGTAAATGTTTAATGATAATTGAAATGATCAGTTATCAATCCATCCATCATGAAGAAGAGCTTATTAACCTTTTCTAGGCACAACTACCTTGTCCTTAGATGAAAGTTTCTTTTGTCTGAAAGTTTCTTTGTATTTCTTGTATCAGCAATTTCAGATCCTTTTACAAGGATCTGAACCTTCAAACCTTTTACAAGGTTTCTGCTCTTTAATGTCATAAAATGATTTCACATTATTCATCGCTCTAATGGAAGATGTATACACACTTGACTTTTGCTTCAAAACATAACCAATATTAGTATATTCTAAGTAAGTTTAAGTAAATTCAATTGTGTAATATATTTTGGGGGCATGCACTTTGAACTTTTCATTATAAAGTAAAAAAAAAAACAATTATAGAAAATTACAAACACACATTTGCACATGCAAACTGATTCTATACAATGTGTTCTATTCTCTGCACTGTCTAAAAGGAAGCCATTGTCAACTGAGTACCTAAAATTTGACTAGGATGACTGAGAAACTAAATTTTAAAGTTATTTAATTAGCTTATATTGTAATAGCCACATGTGACCAGTGGCTGCTGTGTTGGACAATGTTCATATAAATGTATATATTTATATGTCAGTTTTATAGTAGATGACTTTGTAACAGCCATTAAGTAAAAATATCGAACTTTGCCAGTCACGCAGAAGCCACTCAGATACCTGATCCCACTCATAGCTGCTTCCAAAAGTAACTGGTACTTGTGTAGTGACCATAACCCTTTGTCTCTTTATTAGTTTATTACCCACGTGCACATCCTTAGATGTCATAGTTTAGTGTTGCCCACTAAAAAGAACAGATAGGGCTTTTCAGTTTCTTACTTGACAAGTTTCCCCTCTATTCCTTTTTCTTCACACTTTGTCTTTTGGAGAGCCCCCGGCCACACGAGCTGTAGTTTCCAAGAGTCTGGATTTGGCTGTTTGCATCCAAGGCTCACACGTTCCTTTGCCCTCTCTATTTCCTACAAATTGGCAGCTGGGTCCAGGGGCTCTTTTTGATCCCTTTGGCAAGACTCTACGTGGTATTGTGTGCTTTCATTCAAGAGGAACATAATATCTTATTGTCTTCCTTTTTGTGATGTTAATAACCATTGATGCTCACTGCCTAGGTCCATTAATTCAGTAGGAGTTGCAAAATGTTGATGTTCTAATTCTACTGTTTATTAGCTGGAATGCTTTTGTAATTTTACTCTTTATCCACTCCTTGGTTACCCAGTGGAACTGTTTCTCTCATAGATACAGGGGAAAAAATGCCTGTTTTTTCCGCTTTATTTTCCAGTTTTGAAAATAACGTTCAGTTCAGTTGCTCAGTCTTGTCTGACTCTTTGCGACCCCGTGGACTGCAGCATGCCAGACCTCCCTGTCCATCACCAACTCCCAGAGTTTACTCAAACTCATGTCCATTGAGTTGCTGATGCCATCCAACCATCTCATCCTCTGTCGTCCCCTTCTCCTCCCACCTTCGATCTTTCCCAGCATCAGGGTCTTTTCCAATGAGTCTGTTCTTCGTGTCAGGTGGCCAAAGTATTGAAGTTTCAGCTTCAGCATCAGTCCTTCCAATCAATATTCAGGACTGATTTCCTTTAATATCCTCCTCTGAAAGCATCCAGTATTTTAACGTATTTCTGAACCATGAATTTAAATATTAGTTTCAATCCACTTTCTTTCTTTTTTAAATTGAAGATCAAATTGTCCATCTTTAATGGTGGAACTTCTTTACCTCTCTCCTGCTGAGATATTCCTGTTGGTCTTTGATCACTTCTTGGCTTACTGCTACTATGAGATGCTTCACATTCACGTTGTATGCTTGGTGCCTGAGAACTGAAATAGGATATTTGTCCACAAAAGCTTAATTTCTCTCAGTGGAAATTTGTGTTTCAAGACAGTTATCTTAGTGTTAATGCTCATTGTTCCTAGGTTGATCATTATATGTAGGCCCCATGAATTCAATGGATATTTCCATCTCATATTCACTATTAGAGGGCTTTTCAGTTCAGTTCAGTTGCTCAATCGTGTCTCACTCTTTGCGACCCCGTGAACTGCAGCACGCCAGGCCTCCCTGTCCATCACCAACCCCCGGAGTTCACTCAAACTCATGTCCATTGAGTCAGTGATGCCATCCAGCCATCTCATCCTCTGTCTTCCCCTTCTCCTCCTGCCCTCAATCCTTCCCGGCATCATGGTCTTTTCAAATGAGTCAGCTTTTCACATCAGGTTGCCAAAGGATTGGAGTTTCAGCTTCAACATCAGTCCTTCCAATGAACACCCAGGACTGATTTCCTTTAGAATGGACTGGTTGGATCTCCTTGCAGTCCAAGGGATTCTCAAGAGTATTCTCCAACACCACAGTTCAAAAGCATCAATTCTTTGGCACTCAGCTTTCTTTATAGTCCAGCTCTCACATCCATACATGACCACTGGAAAAACCATAGCCTTGACGAGACCGACCTTAGTTGACAAAGTAATATCTCTGCTGTCTAGGTTGGTCATAACTTTTCTTCCAAGGAGTAAGAGTCTTTTAATTTCATGGCTGCAATCACCATCTGCAGTGATTCTGGAGCCCCCCAAAATAAAGTCAGCCACTGTTTCCCCATCTATTTGCCATGAAGTGATGAGACTGGATGCCATGATCTTTGTTTTCTGAATGTTGAGCTTTAAGCCAACTTTTTCACTCTCCTCTTTTACTTTCATCAAGAGACTCTTTAGTTCTTCTTTACTTTCTGCCATAAGGGTGGTATCATCTACATATCTGAGATTATTGATATTTCTTCTGGCAATCTTGATTCCAGCTTGTGCTTCCTCCAGCCCAGCGTTTCTCATGATGTACTCTGCATAGAAGTTAAATAAGCAGGGTGACAATATACAGCCTTGCTGTACTCCTTTTCCTATTTGGAACCAGTCTCTTGTTCCATGTCCACTTCTAACTGTTGCTTCCTGACCTGCATACGGGTTTCTTAAGAGGCAGGTCCGGTGGTCTGGTATTCCCATCTCTTTCAGAATTTTCCACAGTTGATTGTGATCCACACAGTCAAAGGCTTTGGCATAGTCAATTAAGCAGAAATAGATGTTTTTCTGGAACTCTCTTGCTTTTTCGATGATCCAGCGGATGTTTATCTGAAAGTTTGCGATTCATGTATTGCTGAAGCTTGGCTTGGAGAATTTTGAGCATTACTTTACTAGCATGTGAGATGAGTGCAGTTGTGTGGTAGTTTGAGCATTCTTCGGCATTGCCTTTTTATGTGATTGGAATGAAAACTGACCTTTTCTAGTCCTGTGGCCACTGCTGAGTTTTCCAAATTTGATGACATATTAAGTGCTTTTAGTTAGCTTCTTATCTGTTACACATGTATATCCCCTTCTTTCTGCTGAAAACTCCAGTTCTCAAGAATATGAGAGCTGATAGAATTTAAATATTAAATTTTTCCATAATTACTAACTTACCTATGTATCCACCTCATACATATATCAGTTTCAGAATAACAATACTAATGCTACAGTCTCCAGTTATGATTACCAAGAAGTTAAGCATTTTATTATTAATCTGTACTATTTTTAATGGCTTATTCTGTCTAGCTTTTCAGAGCTTATAGCCATTTATACATTACTTTCCTCTTTTAATACATTTTAGTTTTAGTTTTATAAGTATTCAGATCTCAACACAAGTCCTTATGTTACCATCTCTGGTCATTTTCAAAAGCTCATTTTCTATTAGATTTCTAAGAAAGGGCTCCTGAATTTGTGCATTTTAGTGATAGTTTTTCCCTCTATTTAAACTTAAAAGCACGTTTTGCTGGTTGGAGAATTGATACATATTTTTTCTCTAAGTATCTTTGTTATGTTACTCCATTTTCTTCTGGCTTAAGTCTCATGTCCAGAAATTTTATAGACTGTGTCTTGCTGTTGACAATTTTGGTACAATATGCTCAATTATCTAGTGACCTCTTTGAGCACCTAGTCTCAGATTGATTTTGTTTTTTTTAATTTCATGGAAGTTTCTTTGAACATAGTTTTAGGTCTCTGGACATGTCTCTTTCATTTTTAGGGTTTCTATTCTCCATATGTTGAATCTTCTTTACCTAACTTCAATATTGGACATACTCCCTTAAATTCTTTGTATTTTTATCTGTATTTCTTCTTGATTTTTAAATTTTTACTCCTTTTTTTTTAAGGACTTTTAAGGCATTATTTGTCATATTTATTAACTCTTGTATCCTGTTAGTATATTCTTTATTGTGAAAATGACTTCTTTTCCCTCAGGTCCATTCTTCCTTCATTACTCCATTTTTTTATTCTGATTATGTTGTCCTTTTTTGCTTATTACTATATTCTTAATGTCCTTTAGCTCAGTTTCAAATAATAGGTTACAGTTTCGGTTTGCTATATGGTATATCTTTCTGGTATGTGGTTTCGTTTTCTGTAGGATGTTATTTTCCCGCTAATTAGCTCTTATAATTTTGTGTAGTGTCTGATCAGAAAATTTTTCCTATTGCTTATTTTTCTGTGTAAGTTGTTTTTGTGACTTTTCAATATAAAGGTTTGCTTTTGATAGCTCTTCCAATTTCACTGAGCTCACTCTTCTTGTCTCCTCTCTACTGCTGGGCTTCTGGCTTCCTTTCTAGAATATCTTCACTCTCTTCTCCTCTCCCAGTTTTTTTTATCCTTCTCTTTTTTCCTCTTGATTTTCTCTGTTCTTTTCGTTTTTTATTCTTCTGTTTCCAGCAGTTTCTCCTCAGTGTGTGTCCTGTCCTGGGACAGAGTCCTAGAAAATCAGATTTGAGAGAGTAACTGCTTGTATAGACGCCTCAGAGTTTCTTCATGTGAGCCTTGGTACTGTGTCTTTCTTAGAATGGGAACAATTCCTCCTAGGTTCAACTGCTGTTTTAAATTGGTTCATCACACTTGCCATTTGATTCTTTCTGAAATTTGAGGAGTTTCTTTCTCAGGTCCTTCAGTTACCCTGTTGTTTCCCCCTGCTTTGTTCTGTGCAGAAGTTGTTGGTTCTCATAATCACTTACGGAGTCTTTAAGGGTTTCTATGTGTGGTGTCACTGAGCCGTGGTGGCTCAGGGTAAAGCGCCTGCCTGAAACGCAGGAGATCCAGGTTCGATCCCTGGGTCGGGAAGATCCCCTGGAGAAGGAAGTGGCAGCCCACTCCAGTACTCTTGCCTGGAAATTCCCATGGGCGGAGGAGCCTGGTAGGCTGCAGTCCATGGGGTCGCACAGAGTCGGACACGACTGAGCGACTTCATTTGTTTCATTCATGTGTAGTGTCAGGTATCTGCAAATAGTGACAGTTTTACTTTGTCCTTTCCAATTTGGATGCCTTGTATTTATTTCTCTTACCCAGTTTTTGTGCTTAATAGGACTTCTAATACTGTGTTGAATAAAATTGGTGAGAATGGGCTTCCTTGCCTTGGTCCTGATCTTAGAGGAAAAGCTCTTAGCTTTCAATCATCGAATATGCTATCAACTGTGGTCTTGTCATATATGGCCTATATTATGTTGACTTATATTCCCTTTAAACCCACTTTGTTGAGAGATTTTATCATGAATAGATATTGAATTTTGTCAAATACATTTTTTTGCATCTGTTGAGATGGTAATATGATTTTTGTTCTTCATTTTATAATTTATCACCTTGACTTGTGGACCTTGAACCATCCTTGCATCCTCTGAATAAATCCCATGTGATAATGAGGGGAATTCCTTTAATGTATTGTTGAATTTTAATTTGGTTTGTTAACAATGTATGAGGATTTTCGTTTATCAGCCGTATTAACCCGTAATTTTTTTTGGTCATCCTTGTGTTTTCAGTATCTGGGTAATGATGGCCTCATATCATGAGTTTAGAAGGATTCTCTCTTCTTTTTTTGGAAGAATTTAAGGATTGTATTACTTCTTCCTTGAGTGTTTGGTAGAATTCATTAGTGAAGCCATCTTGGACTTTTATTTGCTGGAAGGTACTTGGTTTCTGCTTCAGTCTCCTAACTAGTAACTAGTCAGTTCAGAATATCTGCTTCTTCATTATTTAGTGTTGATAGATTGTGTGTTTCTAGGATTTTATCTCTTTCTTCTAGGTGTTCTAATTTGTGTTTAATTGTCTCAGAATTCTTTGTAGTTCTGTGGTATGATTTGTAACTTTTTTTTTTTTTTATGATTTTGAGTCCTCTCTCTCTCTCTCTGTCTCTCTTTTGGTGAGCCTAGCTGAAAATTTGACATTAAAAAATTATATCTTTTCAAATATCTAGCTCTTAGTTTCATTGACCTTTAGTATTTTCTTTCAAGTCGGTGTTTTATTTATCTCTGCTCTGTTTTTAAAAAGCTCCTTCTTGCTAACAAACTTTGGGCTTTAATTGTTCTTTTTTTCAGTTCTTTGAGGTGTATAGTTAAGCTATTTATGCAAGACGTTTTTGTTTGAGGTGGGCATTTATTGCTATGAGCTTTCCTCTTAGAACTGCTTTTGCTGCATTTCATAAATTTCATTTCATAAAATTGTATATTGCATTTTCATTTGTATCCTGATTCCTTCTTTGATCCATTGGTTGTTCAGTGGCATGTTGTCTAATCTCCACATATTTAGGGGATTTTCAAGTTTATTTTATATAGTTAATTTCTAGTTTCAACTGTTATAGTTGGAAAAGATGTTTGATGTCATTTAAATTAGTTGGAAAAGATGTTTGATATAATTTAAATCCCTTTAAATTTATTAGTCCTTATTTTGTGGCTTAATGTATGACCTATCTTTGGAAGATGTTCCATGTACACTTGTACAACAGTGTGTTTTGTGTTGTTTTGGGAAGGAATGTTCTGTAAATATCTGTTCATCTAGTCTGATGTATCACTAAGGTCAATGTTTCCTAATTGATTTTCTGTTTAAATAACCTATCCCTTGATGAAAGTGAAACATTAAGTCCCCTGCTGATACTGTATTGCTGCCTATTCTATTGCTATCTATTAATGTCACCTTCATATGCTCAGGTGCTCCTATATTGGGTGCATAAAAATGTCCAAATTTTATATCCCCTTGTTGCGTCGACTCCTTTATCCTTATGCAGTACCCTTCTTTGTCTCTTACTTCATTCTTTGTTTTAAAGTCTGGTTTTTTTGGATATAAGTCTAGTTTTCCAAGCTCTCTTTTGGGATGCATTCCATGGAATATCTTTTTCCATCCTGTCGCCTCCTTGTGTGTCTTACATCTAAAGTGAGTCTCTTGCAGGCAGCTTATTGACGGATTTTGGTTTTTTTATTCATTTAGCTAGTCTGTGTCTTTTGATTGAAGACTTTATTTCTTTTACATTTAAAATAATTATATCTGTATGCTTATTGTCATTCTGTAATGGATTTTCTGGCTGCTTTTGTAATCCCAATATTTGATACTGTGGGGCAGCTTAGTGTTGTGATGTTTGAAAGGTCTAGACTTTGTTAGAGGAGGTTGCAGTGTTTGGTTAGATTGACCATTCCAACTGTTTCTACCATTGTAACCAAGTAGATCAGTAAGTCATGTTCCAGCTGATCAGAGATTCTTAGGCTGATGCTCAGATCAAAGAAACCCAGACAGCAACAGGTGGAGGTTGTTGTTGTTCAGTTGCTCAGTCATGTCGGACTCTCTGTGACGCCATGGACTTCACACCGGGCTTTCCTGTCCTTCACCATCTCCTAAAGTTTGCTCAAACTAATATCCATTGAGTTGATTCGATCCAATCTTCTGATCTCTGTCATCCCCTTCTCCTCATGACCTCAATCTTTCCTACCATCTTTTCCAGTGAGTTGGTTCTTCATATCAGCTGGTCAGAGTATTGGAGCTTGAGCTTTAGCATCAGTCCTTTCAGTGAATGTTCTGGTTTGATTTCCTTTAGGATTGGCTGGTTTGATCTCCTTGCAGTACAAGGGGCTCTCAAGTCTTCTGCAGCACCACAGTTTGAAAGCATCAGTTCTTTGGTGCTCAGCCTTATTTATAGTCCAACTCTCACATCCATACATGACTTCTGGAAAAACCATAGCTTTGACAATACGGACCTTTGTCGTCAAAGTAATGTCTCTCTGTATCTTGACAATAAAAATATAGACATATATATGCACCTGATTTTGAAAGAGCTGAATATAATTATCAAAAGAGTGATATAGATTAGGTGTATTTTGAGATTTTCAGATACAGTTTGTCTTCAGTATGTTGTATGACATTATGTATGTTTAAATGCATGCATGCATGTGTGCATACTTATATGTGGTAGAATTGAACTTCCCTTTATAGTAGGCCATCTGTTTATAACTTTGAGAAATAGATGGTTAGATGTCATGATTTATGAGTGCATATTTAAACATAGTCCAATTCTCTTGCAGTTGGCCAGCTGAGAAGGAAAGCAGGTGACCTTCAGGTTGCAGCTGGGAAACCTGCTTCAGTACATGAGTCTGCCTCAGCTCTTTCCTTGGAGTGACAGCAGGGCTGTCCCTTCTTCCCATTCAATTCCTCCTCCTTTAAGAGGACTCAATCTTTACAAGAATTTCTAAAGACGTCCTTTTTCTCTTCTCACTTCCCTTTTGATCCTTACCTGCTTTTGTTCAGTACTGGCCTGTGGCCTCCAACTTTGGGAGGCAGCAAAGCATGGTGGTTGAGATCTTGCATTCTAGAAAGGACAGTGGGCTTCAAATCTGTGCCACACTATTCATTAGCTGTGTGACTGGGGCCTTGTTACCCTGCAGGTTCTTAGCGTCCGTATCTGTTAAATGGGAATAAGAACAGCGTCATGCTGGGACACGTAAAGTGTCGCTTTACTGACCCCTTTCCTTCTGGCTTCCGCTGCTACTGGAGTGGCTTTATCAGCTCTTTCTGTCTTTCCTGGGAGTCAGCCCAGATTTAAAATCCATTCCCTTCCTGTACCAGACAGCCTCATACAACCCAACTTCCTAAACTTCTTCATCCTCTGATTTCCCCTTTTCTCTCAATTGCTCATGGGGTTTAGAAATTTGCTTAAAATTTATCTCAATATTTACCCACCTAAGACATATGCCTAGAGCACGTGACAAGAAAGGCTTTCTCAAAGCAGATAATTTAAAGAGGAAGCCTTTGTTACTTTTTACTTAGACAAACTGAAATCATGTGCTATAATCCCTCACTCCACATTCTCATTTACTCTTTTCCACCTTTAAAAATACATTCCTCCCCCTGTGTATAACTGTTACACATTTTGTGTTACAAGCCGGAGTGCCATCACCTTACTATAGCCATCACAGCCATCATAGGGTGAACTCAAAACCCATGTTGCTACTGGCTGTTTGGGGGCATCATTGAAAGCCTGATTACAGTTATCACTGGATTGTTATTTTCCATGAAGTCTTCTTTTTATGCTTTTGCTCATGAATTTCTCCCCCCTTGAATCCACTGGATAGTGCAAGGCAGCCTTCCTGAATATAGACTCCTTATTAGCGGTGCTTCTCCTTTGCACTGTAGCACTGGTTTTAAGGTGATATCTGGTAGTAGAAGATCACATTTCATTATGCTTTGAAGATGAGGATAGTGATATATTCCGTGTACGATTGGCCTCTTCCTGCTGATGTGTGCCAAATTGCTTATTATTAACATTAAAACAAACAAACAAACAAACAGTATAATAGAAAGAGAAGGGTTTTTCCCCTGTTTGAAAGCAAGAAATAGTGCAGTATTGCTGCTAAATAAAGTATTTTTCTGTTTTGAATACACTCAGGGCTATTGGCCATTGTCAGCAGAATAAAAATCATCACATTCTTATCCTGAAATGTTAAAGTCCACCTGATATTTGGTGCGCAAAGAATTCATTTACCAGGGGTGATCTTCCAATCCCTTCACAGACATTTCATAACAATTAATGTATTTCATAGGAAATTTTATTACAGGCACTCCGAGTAAAGGAAGCTGCAAGTCCCAGGCTGGTGGTGGTGGTCTGACTTGCTTACACTACACCCAGTGGTCTGCACTGTCCTGAGGCCTTCTTTCTGGCTCATGCGTGCTCTATGTTTTCAGGTTGAAAAGTCACAGAAGATGGCAGCCCTTCGGGCAGGGTGCAGTCTGACAGCCTCAGAACAGTTGAGTTGGTGTTGGTTTCCAGTGTTTAAAGATCAGTAGATTATACCTGCAACAGTCTGGGTTTCTGGGTTTTGTGAAAAAAGGAGAACAACACTGGGTCCACAGTGGAGTGGCTGCTCCTTTTAGCTGGGGCCTGGGCTAGAACTTGTCATCCTACCCTGGGCTGCTTTACTCATTAATGTGAGCCTCTGTCCCTGTAGGCACTGGAATTACTTCAGCATTGGAAAAGGAAAAAAAAAACAGATATTCAGGACTTAAACAATATGTTGAATATGTCTTTTCAATTAACAAATTTAACAAAAGAAAATACGTGTATATAACTTTTTTGAAATCTGTCTAATTTATGAATTGTATGTATCTAATCTCAGGAATAGATAGCATTTCTGGAATATAAATGAAAATGTTATACAAATTAGTGCATATATAACTGCTAAAAGTTGTAAATTATATGTACACTTTCTGCTCTTCAGGATGTGATGTATTCATAGACTCTTCAAACTGGAAGGACCCCTTAGAAACGTCTAGCTCTAGTTCAGCTCTATCCTTTGAGTGTTAAGAAACTGAAGCCCAGATCCTGAGTCCATTGATTTATTCAAGGCCACGCAACCAGTAAGTGGTGCTGGAACAGTTTGCCTGTGACCTATTGGTGATGCCAGGTCAATGGGGGCATTGGTGTACAGTGTGAAATAGATAGGGATAGAGCTGAATTTTAAAAGTTACCTCTCATTACACTATAAACCACACAGTTTTTATTTTTGTTATCTCTATCAGTATTTACTTGCATTTTTCTTCCACATTTATTGAGATATAGTTGACATACAGCACTGTGTACATTTAAGGTGTACAAGCTTAATGATTTGACTTACATGCATCATAAGATGATTATCAGAAGAAATATAGTGAACATCTATCATCTCATATAGATAAAAACTAAAGAAGTAGAAAAAAAGTTTCTGTGATGAGAATTCATAGATTTACTTCTTGACAGCTTTCATATATAATATATTATGCTGCTGCTGCTGCTAAGACGCTTCAGTCGTGTCCGACTCTGTGTGACCCCATAGACTGCAGCCCACCAGGCTCCCCCGTCCCTGGGATTCTCCAGGTAAGAACACTGGAGTGGGTTGCCATTTCCTTCTCCAGTGCATGAAAGTGAGAAGTGAAAGTGAAGTCGCTCAGTCATGTCCGACCCTCAGCGACCCCATGGACTGCAGCCCTCCAGGCTGCTCCGTCCATGGGATTTGCCAGGCAGGAGTACTGGAGTGGGTTGCCATTGCCTTCTCCATAATATATTATAGTCTTAGCTATATCTATCATGTTGTCCTTTACATTTCTTGGTAGCTGTCTGTCTTATAATTGGGAATTTATATCTTTGGATCACCTTCATCCAGTTCCTCCTATGTGACACTTCTTTCTCTGGCGTTTTTATTTCTGGGTCTCCGAAAACATCAATCCCAGAGAGAATGTTCTGTTGCCTCATTTGTTGTTAATAGCCCATCTGGTCATTTCTCATTTCCAGAGGTTGGCTTTTATCCTTTCATCACTTAAGTGATGCCATTTCTTGAGTCTGAGGCTGTTGTTGACTGGTGCCAGGATTCTTGTTTTAACACCATTACCAAATCTGCAGTTCTCAGTTTTGGCTGTTCCTTTACCAGTGTTGTGAAGATTGACTGTAAAGTTTGCGCTGCTGGAGGTGGGATAGGTGATGATATAATTAAAGCTGAAGTTTAGCAGATGACAGATCCGGAAGAGTGAATGGCATTGAGGTTCATCTAAGACCTTAATGTAAAACTGTCTTATAACCTAAAAGCTTTTTTTGTGCAGAGTCTAAATTAGGACATTGTCAGTAGGGGGAGGGTAATTGCATTTTGGTGGATAGTGAATCTCAATTCTTATTTATAAGAAGTCTATTTGATTAAATCCTTATAGCTTCCCTGCTCATCCTGTTTCTTTTGCAGTGTGTTATGAATAGTAAGGTGATGTTACTTCAACAGAACATAGGATTTTTTGTCCAGATTATATCTCAGCCATTCACATAATTATCATCCATGATAACATTTCTAGTATCTTCAGTGTTGTGAACAAATATTACACAGATGTGATCTGCTTGATGTCACCTTGCTGAACAATTTTAGTGTGGAGAGGAATTAAAGAGAAGAGGTGATTTTATGAAGGAACCATAGAATTGTTGTCATTGACTTTTGTTTGTAGAATTCATCAACTTTATTCATTCAAGTAGAGATTAGTTGTATACCTGAAACTAATATAATATATGCTGATTATGCCTCAATAAAAATTTTTTAAAGGAGATATATGAAGTAGTTTTAAATAGAATGATCATCCAGGTTGCCAGGCAAAACTATTGATTAGACAAAGCACTGTAATAAAGTGAAATCATTGCTATACTAGAACAAACAGTGTATTCAAATGGAACCAGTCACAGGGTCATAGATCTCAAGAGAGAACAGAGAATACTTCTTGAAAGAAGTGGCATTTGTTTATGCGTGAGTTGTTTGGGACAGGTGAGCCTTCTCTAGGAGAAGTAGGACAGAGTGATCGATGGTCTGTGCCAAGACTTCGGGTGGGAGACTGCAGAGTATGCATTGTTATATGTTATTACGGTGTCTGTTGATGGTAGAATAAAAGTCAGGGAGCAGAAAGAGGTGCAGTCAGGCAGGGCCACCAACGCGAAGGGTGTTCAAGTACCTTTGTACATTTCACCTTGACTTCCTGGCCTTCGGGACTCTAAGAACTTTTAAAGCAGAGGTGGGACATGCATCTGGGAAATTTGTGGCATTAAACTGGTCCATCAATTTTGACATCCCTCCCAGTGTCAAAATAGTAAGATGAGAATGAAGGAACTATCTAAGAATTGAAAAACTTGGCAGAGTTGCATTTTAGAAGATCAGGTGTCTTCCATATAGATTATTTTGAGGATACTAAATACAAAGGCAGGAAAAAAGACCCAGAAGGCCATTGTAGGAGTTGACATAAGGCTCTTTTGTATGGGCTAGTAAGTCTTGGCCGGGATGAAGAAAAGGAAAAATATAAATGAACAGATTTGGTTATTGGATATGGCAGAGGAGGCGTCATAGCTGCCTCGGTAATGTTTAGCCTCACTTACTGGGTGGATGGTGGGGCATTCCATGGGGTGTGGAAGGGGGACTTGGGAGCTGAAGAAGCTGGAGGGTAACGCATGGCCAGGGCCCAGGGAGGACCGTTGGAGAGCTGAAGGATTTGAGAACAGAGAGTTGTCCAACGGACCAAATCAGGAGAGACTTAAAACTCAGTAACCTTAGCAACAGAGCCGTGGTGAAGACCAAGGGAGGTACGGGAGCTGAACCCACGGAGAATGCCAGTGTAGCCAGTGCTTTCCAGAGATTTGTGTAAGGGAAGAGAGTAAAGGGGACTTGGGGACTGAGAAGTGACTCTCCTGATTTTGTTCTGTAAGAGAGATTTCAAGGTCTCACCAAAATCTCTTCCTTAAGTGTTATTTAAATTTTCTAAGTTTCAGAGTTTTTGATACCTTTTAAACTGGCAGCAAGTTGGATGTTTTGGGGAGCAAAGCAGAACAGGCATGTGGAGGCCCAGCAGGTTGGGAAGACCCACAAATGAAAATAACAGCGTTGTTATGGTGGTCTGAGGCGTTTGGTATAAATAGTTATCAGCTTCACACAAAAGCTCTGAGGACATGGTGGGTATTAAGCTTACAATGGTTATTGAAAGTATATGTGTCTGACAATGATTTCCATCAAAAGGTAAGGGCTAAACAAGTTGTGGTGCCAAAGTGGTCAAGTGGTTTTCTAGAAAATTCACTTAATGGCAGTATCACTGACCCCAATACAACTGTAAGGAATACAGTCACTTTAAAATGTCTCTGCCCTCTTTTTGGACACCATGTAATTCTATCCTTTTTACGAATGTCCTTCTCACCCCTAAATTTGTGTGTGTTTCCCTAATGGAACGCGTCTTTACACGCAGGAACCTTGTTAATTTATGGTGTATTTTGGGATTCTAAGAAGTGAAAAATGGGGCAGTAATACGACTTCTCTTTGTTTTACTCTGAAGAGGGTTTTACTACCGGGTTCTTGACATCTTCCACCTTAGTTTATCTTTAATTTATCTTTAACTGGAACCATTTTGTCCATTAGCTCTATTCTAATTACCTCTCAAAATGGTCAGATTTACAGGCAACACATGACAGAGAAAATGCAGAAGAAAATCAGCCAGCCTCTCCTGACATTCAACAGCAGCCCACGTCTAAATAGTGGAAAAGTTTATTTGCTTTTTCTGAGGATGTGCTAAGTGATTTTGCAATGTGAGTGGTATGGCCTTCTAGCTCTTAGGCCTGCATTTATTAAATAAATTTGTTCTCTAACTCAAGTGTTAAGTGTGTATTATGAAACCTCAAAGCCAATTTCGGTGATTGCAATGTGCAAATATTTTTTAAATTATGTAATTAAATAGGACTTGGCCTGTGAGGTCCACCGAAGTAATTTATTAATTGAACAGTCTGATTTAATTGTATGTTATTTTCGTTTATTCAGGGAAGGGCCTGAATCTCTTGCAGAGAGAGGAGCCTCTTGTGCGCCTTGTCACTGGAGGTGCAGAGGTCTCTCCAAGGAATCTTTAGCACCCAATTAAATATTAACTAAGAAGAAGTGACTTGTTCCTTCTGTCCCTGAAACTCCGTTTTGATGTCTGAGTATGGTGATTTTAAAGGAAAAAGAAAAAAAAAAGAATCTTACTGGGTAAAAATTATTTGTTATTCTCTTGATTTATCTTGACATTATTTAAAAGTGACTTTCTTTTTTCCTCTTAATTGTGCCAGTGTGTAGGGTTATATAAAGTAAGTGCATAAAAAGAGAAGCCCCTTGAATTCAGCATCAGCTTCATCCAGCTACGGCTGCAGCCTTGCTGTATCTGTTTCCTTAAAATGTCATTTTAAAGGTATTGTGGTTTTAGAGCAGCAGCTGTGACTGAAAAGTATGTAAACTAAGCTGTTCTTGCTCATATCATTTTTATATTCTTATGTCAGACCAGAAGGCTGCTTTAAATTTATTTTTCATTGTGTATTAGTTCTAGAGCCCGTTTTTTTTTCCCTTCCTTGGGAACATATGTTCTTTGGGACTTGTGATACTCAAACGCTTAAGAAAATAACAATTGTTGGTGGGGGGAGAAAAAAAAGCCTCAAAATCATTTTTTACTTGAGTATTGTATTTGGGAGAAGACAGTTCTAAAAAGTGGACTCTCACAAGGTAGAATTGGGGGGCCTAGCATCTGTGTTTTAGGAAATGGAAGAATTCAGTCACGTGGAAGGCAGTAACTTTTAGAAGCCCAAATTGCTTTCCCAAAAGGAAAATATTTTTTGTTACTATTAAATATAGTTTATAATGCTACTTCAGAACTTCTTTTTTTTTTTCCCGGTGAGGCCATTTACTCAAATTCTTAGTTAATATTTCTATATAGAAACGTCTTTGTCTCCAGAGCTCGCCTTTGCGAATTCCCATTTAATATGCGGTTATGGATAAGTATTTATTCATACCATGTGGTACCCCACACCTGATCAAGTGACAGCATGGCGTCATGTCAGCCAGCAAGATGTTGGAGTGACTTTTGAGTAATAGTGGCAAAGAAGGCACACAGGGTTGAAGGAAACGACAATAATGGGAATTTTTTTGCTTTCTTGTACATTTCACTGTGTTTAATGCCTCACCTCTGCTGTAGCAATTTGAAACACTGGATAGAGAAGTACTTCTCCTAAAGAGTTGTAAGAGCCGAGTAGAAAGTCTGAGCTATTAGAAATTTCCATGGTAAATATAATTTGATTACATGTTTGTAATTTCCCTCAGAGCTCAGGATTTTACTTTGAGAGCAGTTTCACAATGATAAGTTTCTTTCTAGGTTTTGAAATCTAATTTAGCCCTGAGATTTGCCTTACGATTCCACTGATTTGCCTCCAGACTGCAGGCCCACACCTCTGTGCTCCAAGTGGGGAAAGTAACTTGGAGAGGAAGGTGGGTCCATCGTAGGTGTATTGTTCTCCTTGTTCCAGGACTCCCATCTCTCACTGGGACCCAGGTAGTGTCTTCCTCCATCCATAAGCTGGTCTTCTTGGTCCTTACATCATCTCCATGGAAAAATACTTCTCGGAGCATCTGGGCTGTTGGTCAGTATGGCTAGCAGGCACGGCACAGACATTGGCCGCCCAGGAAGACACCAGCCATGGCGCTGGGGCACATGGCTAGGTCATTGCTTCTGGGCCTCTGAGGATCCTCAGGAGGGTAGTGGCCAAATGTGTCCTTGAAGGGATTGGGGGCAGAGAGCCAAAGGCTGTTTCCCAGCCTGTATACAGCTATTTCAGTATTTGAACAGCTCCATCAGGTGACCACTGAGTACCCGCTGAACATCATCCCTGAGTTAACACCCTTTTCCCAACAAGGAGACAGGTCTGGAGAAGGGAAGGGACTTACCAAATTCTAGCAGAGTCATTGGTGGATCCATGAGTAGAAACCACTCTCTTGTCTTCTAATGAAATGTTTTTTCCACTTCACTTTGACCGCTCTTATCTACGGAGGGGAAAAAAATCTTTTTCCACTTATTTTAAATCAGACTTGATTTAAGAGGTATTTTCTTAAGAATAAAACTAAAGGAGGAAAAAAACAAGATGCCTGGAGCACTGAAATGAATGACTTTCTAGAAGAAAGTTAGCTTGTTTAGATTCAAGTTCAGAAGCAACAAGATGGCACAGTTTACAGGACATTTGTGATTCCTGTGTTCATATTCTTGCACCCTTGCTATTCACAAGATTCTGCTCCAGAATCTCCTTTCAGCATGGTTGATGTTTCCAACAGCCATTGGAGCCGTTTGCTTTTCCACACTTGGTGGGAATCAAAGGCTCTTGTCTCTGCTTCCGGCCACACCACACACTTGATCTCAGTCACACACTGAGTCCACTTCCCAGAAGGGGATGTCTTGACTGGACCCCTCCCCTGCCCCCCTACAGGTGCCTTTTAGCTCTACAGTGTGTTTGCTCTTATCTCTCATCTGAGATTTTTCCCACCTAAGCCTTGTTTCTTCCACTGAAATGCCTGAGTCATACAATGGCTGTAGAAGAAACCTGAGTTTTGATCATGAAGATACAAGACATTTTATTTGGTCCCCAGTCAGTGTTTTGGGGAACATCCTTGTCTTTTGTCATTGGTGAATCTTGGTCAAGGAATTTCTCCTAAAATAAATTTGTCACTTTCTCTTCTGAGTGGGGTTTGTGCTTTATCATCATCATCATCCCTGGTAAAGCTCCTTGGTAGAGGGTCGCATGGCCTTTCCCCACCCACTGAAGAAGCTCATAGAAGATTGTGTGGTGTGGAAAGTGCCTTAGCAATTAAATAAAAGAAAGCCTGGTTCACATAAAGAGACTTGTTTCTATATGGAAAATATGAGCCTTTTTTTCTTTTTCTTTTTTTACATGGACCAGGTGTGGATTAGTTCACTGAACCTTTCACCCAGCCGTATTCCCGCTTGTAATTCTTCTGAGGCATAGTTCAGCCAAGTCAAAGAAACATGTTATTAAAGGTGAGCTGAAAGGCATTTAAAAAATAAACAAACTGTTTAAGATCCTAAATCAGTAACAGAATCTATATGCACAGACTTGAAAAGTACTAGAAAATGTGTTTCAGTATCTCTGGGTTTCAGGCCAGATTCTTCCCTTACCTTCTTTAAACATCACCGCAAAGTCCTTTTTGGTTGCTGGTGGGCTGAGCAGTTGCCTCTTGCTTGGATGGTAGCTCTCTTGTAGCTAATGATTTACCCTCCACCGGGGAAGGTGAGACCCCAATCTTTCTTTTCAGCTTTTTTTAAAAAATTTTATTTTACTTTACTGTATTGGTTTTGCCATACATCAACATGAATCCACCACAGGTGTACATGAGTTCCCAATCCTGAATCCCCCTCCCACCTCCCTTCCCATACCATCTCTCTGGGTCATCCCAGTGCACCAGCCCCAAGCATCCTGTATCCTGCATCAAACCTAGACTGGCGATTCATTTCTTACATGATATTATAAACCTGCAATTCTCCAGCTAATATTAAGAGGGAAGAATAAATACTTTGATTTTATTTTAGCACTGTGTCATCAAGTTTAAACTTGGATATACATTCTCTCCTTTCTTCTAGCTTGTAGCATGGCACAGAATCAGAAATTATTAACAGCTTGTAGAGATGGTAGAAATCAAGCATGGGAAGTTTTAGATTTAGTTACATTATCCCTGGTTAGAATAACAGTGGCTATCATTTCTTTATCACTCATTATGTGCCAGACACATTTTTTGAAGCACTTTTGTATGTTAATGCATTTATTCGTCAAAAGCACATTATGTACTGTCGTTCAGCCCATTTAGTGAATAAGGACACTGAGGGAGAGAGAACTGAAGTATTATAACTCGCCTGAATTCACAAGACCAGTAAGCAGCAGAGCTTAGTTTTGAACCCTTGGACTTGAATCTGTTCTTGTGAGGTCTGTGTTGTCTAAGACTAAATAGTACTGCGGAGCGGTATTCTGTGGAATACTGGGTTTTAACTGAAACAGCCCAAGGAAGCATTAAGAAATGAAGATTCATCTTGTACATCCTGGGCCTTGCCACCTTTGCCCTGACCCCCCCCACCACCATCACCAAGGTTTCCCCCGAGTCTAATTGTGGTGGTGGTGGTGGCGGCGGTGGTGGTGCTTTCTTTGGTTGTTTTAACAGTACAGCTTCTTCTTCGCTGAGTATCTTTTGCATCCTGTTGTGCTGCTTCTCCCTTGATTGTCTTCAACTCTCCTTGTGATTGTGGGGTTGTGGAAGGGCATTCTCTCCCTTTTAAAGTCATTGCAAAAACCCAGAACAAGGGAGGAGAGGCGTTTTAGGGGTATTCCAGGGGTCTCCCTGGCTCACCTTTTTCCTTTCCCAGGTAATGAGAATCCTCAGTTCCCCAGGGTGGACGTAGAGCTTCTTGCAGACACTTGGACGGAGGTGAGAAGACCCTACCCCCGCTCCACCACTGCTGCTTCCCATGACAGGCATGGGAGCCGGAGGGGTTCAGGCGGCAGCTTCAGCTAGCGCCCTTCTGAGTGGCTTTGCTTCGTTGAAGACCACATGCTGAGCTTGTCAAAGTCATCTGCCTGTTTCAGGCATTCTTGCTTTTGGAAAGTGAACTTGCTGTATTGGGGTAGGAGCATCACATGTAAGCAGCCGTGCCAAGCTCCTCCCAAATGTCCCTCCTCCTCTGTCAGGTTCTGGGGGCATTCAGCAGAGCTTCACTGAAAGGCTCCCTAGTGTCAGTATTGACATAGCATCCTATATGTGTCAGAATCCTCTCCAGCTAAGGAGCTGAGAGGGTGAGCCTCGTAGGGCTCTAAATTATACCAGCATTTCTGAGTCTATCCCTAGTGGGCGCAGATAGATGGTGAGCTTTGTAAAATGGGAAACTTCTATGTCAGTAACATTGCAGTGGTGATTACAAAACTGTATGCTTTTGTCAAGACTTATGAAATCGTACACATAAAATTGGTGAATTTTGTTATAGATAATTTAAGCCTTATACTGATTTTTAAAACACTTAAAAAAAAAAAAAAAGATGAGTCAAAGTTGAATATAGAAGGGATCTGGGACCTGCGAATGTCAGAGAATTCAGGAAGAGTGGCATGGGAAGGGAAATGGGATGGGAAAGAGCCAGGGAAAGTTGCCTCATCGTTTGGCATTTCTCTGATGGCCAAAAGGTAAGTTTCTGCTTTCGGGTCACTTGTAAGCACTGTGGGCACAGAGCTGCCAAGTTTTGTAGTTTAAGGGCTAATAAAGTCAGGGTGTGGGTAATACTGAGAGAGGGGTTATTTTCGAGGAAAGATCGCTGGGAGGTCTTCCCACCCTTAGTGACTGTGTGAGCAGGTTCACCCTTGAGTGTCTTTCTCCCCCGGTCAGTGTGCCTGCAGTAAAATGCAACTCCGGAGCCACTTTGAGGGTCTTTTCTACGTGCACCCAGAGTGTTTACCGCTATACATACAATAGAAGGATAGAGGTGCTGGATTGAAGTACAGGACTGTTTTCATGCAACTTACATGCTGATTCATAGTGTCGATTCCATATGTATTTATTGAACAATAACCATGTGTTACTCCTGTTTTCTACTAAAATACGACATGCAAGACAATTGAAGTCCTTGCCTTCATGGAGTTTATATTCTGATATTTTGTCCCAAACTGAAATGCATGCAGTCAGGATTAATCTGACTGATTTTATCTATTGCCTAAACTTTCCCAGAAAAACCAAACACAATGTTTCACCGCAGATGGAAGCCGCCAGGAGCCAGATGTGGCCACGAGAAGAATGTCTTCGAGAGCTTGTCATCTGGCTCCAGCTGTGCTAACCTAAGGCCTGGTAGGCAGCCACAAGCCGCCTCTGCCAACTGGTGGCCAGACGTGACTGCAGGTTTAAATAATTAGCGGAATCCCTCACCGGTGGCTGGCTTCGCTGTGTGTGTCCTAAGATTACCAGGGCTGTCCAGACCAGGAGCCTCTGTGGTCCCAGGCAGAACCCACAAGGGAACCGAAAATCAGTCCCTTGAGAAAATAGCCGAGGCCTTCTTATCCTGGAACGTGGAGAGGGACGCAGGGGAAAACCCATTGTCAGCAAGAAAGTAGAAATAAACCAGATGTGGCCCCCGCCATGCACGTCTTAATTCTGGCCAAGAGCTCCTTCCTGGCCCAGGATCCCTGCCTGGGGCCTGCCCCTGCGGAATAGCAGAGACGGGAGTTGGCCTGTGAGGCTGTCTCTTTCCTAATTATTGTGATTTTTAATTGTTGCCTGTTTGTGAGAATCATTTATGTTGGCCTGTATTGATTTTATCCAAAAGTGATTTGTTGAAAGTCTTAATTCCTTCCTTTGAAAGCAATTGGATACTTAGAGATGTGCCACAACTTCTCAAATCGAGTGTCTCTGCCTGCCCAGATAAGTGTGTACATAAATACAATGCTTCAGCCTACCTGGTGTGAAAGGTTTTTTATAAAATGTGGCATTCTTGGTTTCATGTAGCAGGCAGTCTCTATTATCATATGGAATAATGGCAATTTAAGTCACTCATTGTCCAGCCAGCTCCTGACACCACTGTAGTTGCTCAGTAAGTGTAGAATGAGCTGAAAGAATAAGGAAAGATTGCAATGGGCATGCTGACATTCAAGTACAGTGACTAAAAGCGAGTCTGGTTATCTCAAATAATCAATTAGGGAGACATCCTTCAATGTAGAGCAAAAAGAGAAAAAAAGTAAAGATTTAATTGTGATATTTTTAGGGTTCTTTTTTTCAGATGTCTATGTCTGGTATCTGATTATCATAGAAAACACAAAATAGTGGACATGAGGGTTTCTCTGGGTGATTCTTCTGAGCCTAAACCAGTGGATCCAGGTGTGGACATCTTTATCACAGTGAGGTTCTGCATGTTTTTTTGAAGAAGGCCTGCACTCAATAAGTAATAACAAAATCATTCAAGTGAGGAAAAATGTTAAGACACTAGTTTATGTGTAAAAACCAACTTTTGTATTCTGAGTGCATTGTGTAAATTTGCCATGCAGGAAACATAAGTGAAGCCATTTGGTTTTGTGGCATTGGTGTGGGCTGGCTAAGGGGGTGGGGGAGAAAGTTGAGGCATTGATAAAGTATGAGGCGAGCCAGATGGTTGCATTACACATCTTTTGTGTTCTTGTTTGCTTCTTAAAGCAGTTGCAGAATTTGGCCCTTGGCGATATTTTCTTCATGCTTGTATGTTCTGCTACGAATTTACTTTTGTCAGAGTCCTTTGAAAGAAAAGCCTTGCTCTTGAATTTTTTTTTTTTTTACTTAGATTATAAACTTGTGAAGTCAACAGTGTGTTCATAAAAATATTTTTAAGTGTTAAATATGTTAGTAAATAATGAGATTGACTCTTCTTTTTTCTTAGCAGAGTGACTTCAACCATATTTTAATTCCATTCAGAGATTTTTGCAAAATTAGGAAGGTAGAACTGATGGCAGATGGATGGATGCAGACAGTACAGCTACGCTGTTATTCCAGTAGGAATGAGGTTTATCTGATGAGAGATTTTAACTTTTTCTCTTGTCGCAGGTTGTCAGGTTGTGGTTTGCCTATTGTATTTTATTTGCGGGTCTGACTCGGTGATATTTAAGTTAAGTGGAAATGCTGTGGAGTTGGTTGGTGGGTTTTTGCCTTCGTGTTTGCTTGGCATTTATTGCAACTGTTTTTCACACCATCATTGAAATTTATATTTATTTCCTACTGAAAGCAAATTATATTTTGCAGTCACCAGTGGCAAGGAATATTTAAGATGTTCTAAATGTAAGTAAAGGATGATATTTTATCACTGAATGCTTTTAATAAGGAATTGCTTTGGAGCTCTTTTTTCCCATCGTGATGGAATGCTTCAGAATAATTTAATGTCCTTTTCACAGTCCCAGTTTGTCTCTCTCTCTTTTTTTCCTTTTCCTTCTGCTCAAACAAGAGAAGAGCACAAATGTGGGATCCTTGGGCGATGGTTTATTCTCCTGTTGTGCACAAATTTCCCATTTTTAGTTGGAACCTGCGGTCCCCGATGAGAAAACAGGAAACTTAGAGTCTTAACCTTATTGAAATCTCTGCCTGGTTTAGTCATAAGTCTGAGGCAACTCCTTCCAATAATGAAGCCATTGTACGCATCATATCTGATCAGTTCTTGAAATGTTTTAGTAAGTCTATCTTACAACATTATAAGAAGATAATCAGCAGCCTTAGAAGGTCCCCATCTGGACCGTAGAGTTCTTTTACTGAAAGATGTTTTGCCTTTTTGAGATAGCTCTCGCGTTTCATCATCTGTTCCGCTGAGATGAAGTGCATATGAAAAGTCAGTGACTCTGAATCCATCTGTTGTTATTATTTTCCACTGATAATTGGCTTGAACAATGAAATGTCTGTGTCTGCAGCCTTTGAAACTGTACACCCTGTTTATTTTCTGGAGGTCTGACTGCAACTCCTCCCCCGTCCCCCGTTTCCCCTCTTCTTTCTCTCTCAAGCTTCCAGCGAGTGGCACTGGGGTGAGGATGACATCTCTGACTCTGTGCATCAGTATGTGTCACTCAGCATCTGAAGCTTGCAGACGGATCTTTGTCACAGTCCCTACGTCTGTGTTGTTTGCTCGGGGATCCAGCACTGTGGTGGCAAAGAGCTTAGCTGGGGCCACAATGCATGGATCCCTTACCTGGACTGTCGTCTTTATTTCACTGTCCTCATTAAAACATTAATTTCGAGGACAGTATCTAATACCTATGGAATTAGATACTACCTATAATTGTATAATATATTCAGTTGCATCCAGGTTTGCACGATACAGAGCATTAATATTGGATTCCACTAACAGCATTTCCATTAGCTTGCTCAACCAGTATGAGATATAGATGAGCTGGGAAGCATAACTACCCGCCAGAACTGCCAAAACAGTCATTAGAAGCTCCATTGGGATGGACAAAGGCTTTTCTCACAGTGATATACTGATTAAATTTTGTTCTATGGTTTATTTGCATCAAGGTTAGATCACTATCGTCTATGAAAGTGGGTTATCTAACACCTGACTTGGAAGGTCATTTCAAGACAAAACAGGGAATGGAATAGCATCTTTAGTTTCCTTGGGACCCCCTCTTAAAGAACCTGGTTTATTTTGGGGGGCTTTGGGAATTTTCAGATTTTCTCTTTGTGTTATACTGTAATATATATGTTTAAGACTGGCTTTTTGGAGTGTGACACAATTTAAAAAAAATCTTTTCAGTAATGTACTCTTCCTTTTGGGGCAGAATGATATAGCTAGGAAACAGCATGGTGTTAGTAAAATAAAACTCACTTTGAAAATAGAAAGCCCTTTGTTGTTTCCCTCAACTGGCATAATTACGGTGCATCCTCTGAGGCTCTGAAAACTCTGTGGCCTACCCTCCTTTTGGTCCAGTAATAATATAGATACATTCTATAGAACAGCAGTGTTAGATTTGCCCCCAAAGTCATGTGTGGCATTAGAAGGAAGTAGGCGAACATAATCTTATTTATGTCTCAATCGAAATCATTTAATACTGCAAAAGTTATTAAAAAATAATTAAGTTACTAAGACCAACACGTAGCTGGAACATGCAGTCAGAGGTTAGAGGTGAGTGCGAGTTAACTCCATAAGCTGAGAAAATGCAGTAGTGAATTCCTAGCGCCCGCATGTTTTTCCTCATGTTTAAATTCCTCGGATCTAAGGACAAATTATGTTGAGGTATGGCATATTTTCTGCCGAAATGGAGAAAATTGTTGACTGTAATTATGTTATTTAATTGAAATTATAAGTGGTTGAGGCCATTCAGTTAAAAGCATTCTTTCTAATATATGGGTAATGTTTGTAAATGAGTGGTCATGGATTGATGACATTTGAAAGGCAGACGTTTGGGGTGTATTTTTGGAAGACTCAAATTATTTTTCTTAAATCATTAGTGAACTATAAACAGTGTAAAGGGATACTTTTTCTTTTTTGTTTTTTTCTCTTTAATTAGATATGAATGAGTATTATATGTGAGAGTATATATGTGTATATGCCTGTACATATTTGTGTATGTATGTATATATTTTATATATGAAAATATTTATACATAGATGAGACAGATTTTTCTGTAGGTACAGACTCACAAGGATTGGTTTATAATGGGGCAAATCAGAGAAACAAGAGGTGTATTTCTGACCTTAAACTGTGGCTGAAAAATATGTTGATTATTTAAACCTCTCGTTGAATATTAGAGACCTAAATGCAAGCAAGCTACAGTAAAACTCCACTGCTGTGTCTTAAGCCAAGTTCTTTTTGGAGTAGCTGGAGATAAAATAACCCTGCATTCCCCCCACCCCACCCCACCCCAGCCCCATACCCCCTCCCCCCCAACCGGGGTGAGTTCTTAATTACTAATGAATGCAATTCATTTTAATTGTTATTATAGCAACAGAACATTTAACTGTCTCCTGTTTAGTCCTTGTCCCCTTGGAACAGGCGGTGTCTCCTGTCAGAGAGAGGACAGGTAGAAGGCACAGCGGGCGTCTGATTGAGCCAGTTATTCATTTGCTGAGTGTTTGTGTTTATGCAAAGGGGCCTCTTCCTGCATATTTAATCTAGAGTAAGGCAGTGGCTTTTGTTGTGTTTAGCCCACATACCTTCAGTCCCTGCTCACACTGCCGCCAGCCCTGGAGCCCCGGGAGCCCGCAGGCTTCCCAGCGCCTGCACTTTCTCCCTCACCAACTCTCAACTTTCTTCCGTTGTGTGAAAATTGCCTCTCTGGCCCCTTAAAGCTTCCCTTCCTCACCATGAACGGGTAAGTGTGTGCGAAGCCAAGGCTCATACTTTTGTTTCGTTTTCCAAATGTTGAGAGGCTACTTTGCCGCTTCTCTGATCCTGGTTGCTGGGCCGTTTGTCAGTTGTTGGCGGCATTGAAATAGACAAGTACAGGTGCCTCCTAGGAAATGTGGCTGAAATGTTCGACTGGCAGAGAGAGGCTGTTGGGAACTAGGGGTTGGGGTGGGGGGAGAAAAAAGGGAGAGAGAGAGAAAGGAGAGAGAGAGAACAGCTTTATTATTCTTTGTCCTAATCCTGTTTTGTAACTATCCTGGAGATAATGCTGCCATTGTTTGCTAAAAGCTTTCAAACAGTGTGCAAGACCGAACTGTAAGAAGGCAGTGAAACTCTGCCGCTGTATTGTCTATACCCGGGCCAGGGTCCTCCCCGAAGGTCTGTGCCGGAATAGGAAGGGTTTTCTTCAGTGGAAATCGAATCGGCTCTTCATTGATATTAATAGCACACTGGAGATGTTGGCCGTGCTGCTCAGAGAGGCGGTTGGGAGGGAAGGAAATCTGATCTTGCTGGGGGGAAGATGACAGCCTCTTGGCCCCACAGTGGAGGAGACATCCATCCAGGCTTAGCCTGCATAATGGCATCCTGGCTTAACTGTTTGCTCTAGGAATTTTAATCTTGAGCTGTTTGTTTTACTATCTGGGGTCTTGCTAGTTTTTGTTCCTGTACTGTCTTTAGAAAGCACGATATTCCGAGTCTCATCCAGTCTTTTTAAAAGTGAATTAAGAAAAAAAAAAAAAAAGAGGCATACACTATGCCCTTTGATCATTCTGGGGAATGGTGGTGGAAATCGTGTGATAATTTCAAAAATAAATTGCCACAGTTAAGAAGGATGAGCAGTCCAAGGGAAGATACGTCCTATGTAAAGATATTTCAGAGACTAGGAATTGTGTCCAGGGTTAGAAAGGAGTCTTCATTGCCAGTTAACTGTTGCCTCTGTCTGAGTAACTCTTTTCAACAGAAGAGTGTGCTGTTCCCCCGCAGGTTGGAAACTGAGAATTTAAATAAAATTTCATCAACCTTATTAAAATATGTAGGGACTTGGATCTTCATAGGTACAAATCAGTCTCGAGACTTAGAAACATTTATTAACAGTGAGGCTGCTGAAGGTTTTTAATAATAAAATTACAAATACCTTATCTAATTGTAAGTATATGACTTTTATGCTCTGTTTTTAAGGGGAAAAATACTTTTTTAAATGGGGAAAAGTAACTCCGTCAGAGCACCTTCTGTGATTAGCGCTATTGTATTCTTAAATTTTGATTGATAGAGATAATAGTTTTCACTTAAAAATACAGACAGGTACTTTAACTTTCCATGACAATAGCTATTTGCATTTCTTTTATCTTTTTGTTTAACATTTGTGGGGGTTGGGACGGATTTGATTATTAACTCTTATTGCACACACTCAAGGTAAATCTAAAACAAAGGCTTTGTTAGAGCTTCAAAGAGAAAACAGCAAATATTGTTTTTAGGTTTCAACATTTAAAGCCTGCTAGAGGATACCTATAAAATATTTTCACATGACCATGACCAGGGTTTTACTTTCCTTGAAGGTAAGAGAGTGGTTTTTTTCTAAATGAGGTGGGCCAACGTGGAGTTGCTGGGGGGCTGCCAGCCTGAAGTCATTTCACGGGCAAGCCTCGCCAGGTTCGCCTGCGCCATGTGGCTTACTTCATATAGAGTATTTTAGATTTTTCTTATGAGGATGGACCCAAAAGTCAGTGCCTCTCATTTAGCTGAGGGTCCCAGATGGTGGGAAGAAAGGAAGCAGAACGTTCCTCGCAGCAACAGGAAGGGCCAGTGGGCAGTGATGGAGCCACAGTGGTAGATTTCTTGGACAGAGAGAAGAAGAAAGGACGTGGTCCTTGTGAACCAGCAAACCTGGCTGATGGCCAAGGTTGCCTCTGGTCCCGGAGATCTCTGCTGCACAGTAGTTTTCCTTTTCTTTCTTTTCCAATTTTCTTTCTTCCTTTTCCCCCTTGGTTTACTCTCCCTGTTTTTCTCCCTTCTTTTCTCCCTTCATTTCTCACTTTTTTTTTCCCTCTTTCTTTCCTCTTTCTTTCTGTAAATGTGACTCAGTATTTGAAATATTTAAAGCAGGAGGAGGGTGAAGAAACACTTTGAGGTTGTTTTCTAAGTGGATTTTCTTGTCTTGAATGCAAAAAAGTGAAGTGACCCTCGTGTTATCATTTTTCAGCTAGTCGAGTTTGTACTGAGATAGCTGTGTTATTCTAGGACATCTTTGAAAAGCAAGACAGAAAAGCCCACATGAGTTAAGATTTACGGGTTAAAGAGACCAGTAATCTCTTGGAAATAGGCCCCTTGAGACTTTCTGTTTTCTCAAATGAAGTATATGTCATTTCATGGGGATATCTGGAAGGATGGAAGGTTTGAAACATGCTTCTGGACTTCAAGAGGAGGTTTCTCTAACCAGAGATGAAACTCCTAACTGCTACCTTTGTCATGGGGCAGAAGCTGGTGTTCCCTATCCCTGCATCTTAGGGACACTGACGCACAGTAGGTTCTCAACTGGCAGTCACTGGATTGAAGGTTGAAATGAAATACGGTGGCTGTCTTTCACAGTCTCTTTTATACTTGTACAAAATAAATACAATGCTGACATCCTGATGCATATCATTTGCTTGCGCTTCCATGAAAGAAGAAGGAGAAATATTTTTAATGGGAAAGCATAGAGTATGTGTTGTTCATTTAGCTTCCTGTGAAATGCCTGCACTTCTGTTCCAACGAGGCTCTACCAGTTGGCAAAATCACATTTGTTAACTTAGGGGTCAGATATACTCATATAAATTATGAAATTGAAGCACTGTATTAAAAAGGGGTCTACAGAGTAAAATTCCTAATGGAGAATAGGGGGGAATTGGGGAGGTAGAGGAAGAAGAAGGTGCATTAGTTTTCTAACCTAGCGATCTCAGCTGAAAAGTCATGTCTTGGTCAAGGTCTTTATGGTCATCAAACAACTTTAGGTAAATACATTACCGCATACGATAGTTAAGAAACCACACTTTGAACAGTTTCTGGTGTCACAGGATCTTGCCTGTATGGAGAATGACATGAAAAAAAAAAAAAAGTGATTTCTATTTATTGTATTCCTGGTTCACTTTTAAAAACCTAAAATTAATAGGGAACTTGAGAAAGAAGGGAAAAGAAAAAAATGAAATTTATTTTTCTGACTCTTTTTTGAGAGATCACAAGTGGGCTGGAGGGCAATATTTTTCTTTTATCTCTCTTTTTTTAACTTAAAAGCATTACTTAATAATTTTATTTTAGTTTTGGTGCTTGTGCTATTGGTAAACATGCAGATAATATGTATTTGATATATTTAATGAGGCATAGTGTTTTTTCTTTAATAGCAGTTTTGGAAATGGAAGTTTTATCTTTTTGAAAAAATGAAATGCACTTTTTCCCTAGTTGTTGATTTCTGATTCTTCTAGGCTAGTAATGATACAGATTCAGACCCCAGTACTACTCCCTAATTTTCTTGTCTGTTATATTGACATATTTCATTTAATTTAGCATGATGGCAAACAGCTGTTGAACTATTAATCTTTTCTCAGCAAAGCTGGAAAAAAATATCTTTTAGATTACTTTGCTAATGTATACTAAAAACTAAAATCAACAGAAATAAATTAATGCATGGTCAAATGTACAGTGCATATTAAAATTTTTGGGGAAATAGGTTTGTCTTCTACTCCCAGTTTTTTGTGTCTAAGTAAAAATTAAATGTAGCCAAATTTATATTCCTTTAGTGATTACAAGATGGAGGGTCAACTGTATGATATTGTTCTTACTAACTTTTGTTTCCTCTGGGAGAACATTACAGATCTGTGAGGGGGAACCAGCTTCTGCTTCTGCTCTGAGTTCACTTACGTATCTGTGTAGATAAGCAAGTAGAGAAGCAGACTCAGTACTTACCTGGAAATGTTCTGCAGGTTTGAGTACAACACTCGAGATAACTTTATTCAAAGTAGGCATTTTCATCAGTTTTTACAATTAAATTTTAATAAGGTACAGTTATTTACCAGGCCTATATAATCTTTGCAATGCAATCTTATCTGCATTGCAAAGTCTGATACTAGAGACCCAACTGCCAAACATGCAAAAATAGATGCAACTCAATAGACAAACATGAGAATTAGTTTAGAGTGCACACGTTGGAGGGCATCTCAAGTAAAAGGGAAGGAGAAGGGCATTCTTGCCTTGAATTGAGTAGGGTCTGCCACAGTTCACTTACTTTCCATTTAAGATCGGATGAGTGGTGGAGGTGGAAGTTGCTCTTGTGAGAGATGGTCTCCTTGCCTCTTGTCTAATGAGCTCTTCTTATTGGCGTGGGGCGGGGCTGCTCTGTAGATCACAGCATTACCTCGAGGACCGGACCATCACTGCTTTCTCTCTTTTTTTTTAAATCACCGTTTGCCCTCTAACCAAGTTATCATCCCTGGAGAAACCAATCCCTGGTGACACACCTCAGCAGTAAAGCACATGATTTTCATTTTCAATTTGAATTGTTTTGTGTCAAAACAAAAAGATTTGGGGCAGGTTGCAAAATAGTAATTTCAAGTCCCAGAGCTTAGGGTTTTCCCCCACCCAAATGGTGCACATTTATGGTGAAAACCTCCAATTTCCTCTTACAGTAAACATGAAAATTATGATTTCACTCAGAGCCTGCATTTTTTCCCAATCTTAATGGCAAGAATCTGCATACACTTGCTTGTGGAAATGTCATAAATTGGCCTCCGATCAATTCCTCAAAGATAGTACACACCAGAGTACCACTTTCAAATTTTTAGCCCTAGTGAAATAGAATTTAACTCTTCTCAATGATGTTTGCCTTTCCACATTCAGGGCCAACAGCCGAGCAATGAGCAGAGATATATTCTGTATAAAATTTAAACTACTTCATTACATATTGTTCTGAAGAGTAAGCAAAAGGATATTAACATTTCAGTAAAAGAATGGTATGACTTCACCATCTTAACAAAAATTATATGAGCATTTGGTCAATTGATGTGGAATGAATCCTGTACCCTGTCGGTAACTTGATCTAAATTAATAAACAAATGTTTTTCTTTTCACTTCTGCCATATGTTGATCCCAGTTACATGGGCAGAAAGAGGCAGCTTGTAATGTTTCTTAAAGGATTATACACTGTTTTGCATAAGGGAGTATGCAGATGCAGGAGTTAGATGTCTTCTGTGCTTTCTTTGTGTTTTAGGAAACTTGATTTGAATTGTTTATTTCATCTGACATGAACCGTTTTTATTGAACTGAGTAGATCTGGTAGATATATTGTAAGTGGAAAAACATTGTGAGAACAGCTTTCACCCACTGATGACCCCCCAAACCCCTCCCCAAGCTGAAAATTGTGGTACTTTTATTCATTTTGAAAGGTCCAGAGTGGCATAAAGCATCTTGTCTATAAGAACTAACTCACTTGCAAGGGTGGGTGGGTGGCGGAGGGAGGGTCTGTTTTAATGAAATTAGAGATGTTGTGAATGTTAGCCAAACAGAGACAGGTTCAAGTAGCAGTCTGGTTTCCCAAAGCAAAGGCCTATGACTCACAGGTTATTCCACATGAAATAAATGGATGGACAACAAGATGAGAAAGAGTTCGTAAGCAAAATGTGAAATGTTTCACTTTGACTTTTCCAACATCCAAGTTGTTATTGTCTTGAAGAGCTCAAAGGCACATGGTCCGGTAAGTGGAGGTCTTGGCACTGATTTTTATTAACTCTGAATGTCTTTTGCCATTAAATAAAATTGAGTTATTTCGTTGTTTATCTTGCGTCTCTCCCAGGCAAATAGGTGGTTGCTGCTTTGTCTTGACATTCAGATTTTTGATATTCTCTTTTGTTTTCAGGGTAAGAAGTGACCTTTTGAGGTGACTGTAACAGAAGATTGCTTGTCAGAAGCCAAAAAAGGTAAATGCAGATATTATTAGTGGAATTACGTTAAGGACTCTATCTACTGCCTTCTCGGCATCTTAATTCAGTTCTTTTCAGATCTCCTAATTATCAAATTTGCATGTATTTATTTGTGTAAGTACATATGTAGCGTATTTTTGGAGGCCTTTAAAGAAAAGATTGCTCTTAAGAAATGGTTCACAGAGTCACATTTTCCCCTCTAAATATTATCAAACTTTTCCCCTGTTGGTGGGAGTTAACCTCTTTTTTTTTTTTTTTTTGGTAGTTGACTTGGTAGTTTTGAAGTTAGGAAGGAATATTCACATCACAAAAGTGGTGATTCATAAAATTAACATGCTGCAAATAGGAGTAACGCATGTCAGTGTTTTGTGCTGAAGTGGTGTCATCCGATGGATGTTCATCTGGCGGCTTTATAATCACCTTCTTTCAGAAATTAATAGTCAGGCACCATAGCAACGCGTCGTGTTGATGTAACTGCCGTGTGGCGTGGGGCATGTCCCTGTGATGTCAGTGCTCAGCTGCCTTGTTCTCTTGACCTTACTTGAAAATCAAATGAGTACTTGATTTTAAAATTAGAAGTTTTCAGAGAGACTAATGTAGGTTGATGAATTAAAGCTAAATTAAATTTTCTCAAACTCACTTTTGGGAGCAGTGGTTAAAAAAAAAAAAAAAACCACTCTGGTTAAACTGGTTATGGAGGCTACATATTTGTTTTGTTTTGTTTTGTTTTGTTTTTTGATACCCAAAGCATCTCCCCATTGAAGGCAGGAGTCACCTCACTCAAGTTCATGTTGCAGGTCATTTTTAAGTCTGATGTTTGTTAAGGAGCAAGCATCTTCACTTTATTTTTGAATCTAGTCCAGTGGCACTTTCATTTGAGTAGATTTGTGTCAATTTTAAAACAGGTTACCTGCCAGCCTGGTTGCGCAAAGCCTTTGTTTAGATCTTACCAACTTAAAGTTTATGAATTTGTAAGATACAGACTTCTTTACTCTTTAGTTGAGCAAGGTTTTTTGTGAAACTTTCATAATGTGAAGATTCTTAGATCGGTCTTGTTTTTAATCTTACTCAGGGCTTGGGGGTTCTAGAAGGTATTATCAAAGTAGGAATTTATTTTTCTAGTTGCATTCTGGCACATTTCATTTGGACTGAAAAGTCCAACCAGCTTGCCTCATTTCACCATCTTTGTTGTTTAATTTAAACTGTGTGGGAAGCTCCTAATTGTCCACCAAGGAGGTTGTAGTACCTTTCAGATGTCCCAGCATGGGAAGGGGTGATTCCAACCAGTAATTAAGGTTATCAAGTCATACCTAGAGTGCTTTTCGACAAAGCGCTTCCCAGCTTCCCAATCTTCATCTGTTTCAGGGATCTGCAACTTTTTTCTGCAAAGGGTCATCCAGCCACCGTTTCCTGTTGTGTGGACTGTGCCTCAGCAGCTGAGTTGTATGTACATTGTGTACTGTCTCTGTGACCCATACAAGATCTCAGTCCAGAGTGTTGCTTGTTCAAATCCATGCCAGGTGCTGAACTCATTTCATGCTGGTAGCAAAAGTTTCTCGTGAAACTAAAGATTAAAGCTGAAAAAGTGGTTGAAAATAGAAAATATTTACCTTGAGAGTTGAGTTATCCCTACAGCTCCAAAAATGGACTTAATTAGTAGGTTTTCATTGTTTTATTCAAATTTATGTATTCAGATAAATTTATAACATATCTGTAAGCATAAATTATTTTCTCCTGACTTATGTCTTTATGATGAACATGCTTACACCCATAACCTGAAAATGTTTGAATTTGGATAGAATAATTTTTCCCAATTTCATGATATTGTTAAAGATATTGTAAGTCAAGGGCATGTTTAGGGGAAAAGAAAGTTTCCAGGAATGTGTCATTATCGCTGACTAAGAGAGGTAGCCCATAAGGAAAAAAAAATGCTTCTTTGTAAGTACTGTCAAGAACATGGTGTATTATGGTATATGCTATCCTGCAAGTCAGGAACCCCTTGGCAAATTTCAGGACCATAGAAAAATTTTGTCCTTCTGTTGTCTTCTTTCATAAAACAAAGGAAACTGAATAACACATTCATCTAATTATTCTTTTTGTCTTGACAGCTTGGAATCTCAGAGTAACAATTTTTGCTTAATGTTAGTAGTTTTTTTCCTAACAACTTCAACTTTTTGTTGTTGATACTTTTTTTTAAGTCAATTTCCTTTTTTACTGCTCCAAATTAACATTTTATTATTTAACTGTTTTTCTTCAACAGTATAAGTTTAGTTTGTGTTTGACTGCATTTTCCATTATATTTTCTTAGATATAAGTTATATAGACAAATAATAAGCTGCGGGTACTTTTTTTAAACCTTTTATCAAGCTCAAGGATCCTTTGAAAACTAATCCTTACATATAAAGGGGGAAAAAAAAGATTTGTTAAAAATATAACCTCTTTAAAAATATGTATAAAATTGGACAGAACGCTTAGTATTTCTTCCCAGTGAATGGACCTTAAACAGAGAGACCACGCTCTTCAGTGATGTGATGATCGCGAAACCAGCACCATCTTCTGCATCACACACAGGATGCAGATTTCAGATGCCAGGAGTTCCTTGGTCACTGCCATGCTCAAATTTGGAATCTGGGAATCATTAACAGTCAGCATAAATACAAGTACATGTGCCTACACTGATATTCTGGAAACGACTGGTTATATGTGGGAAAGCGGCCAGGCAAATTCTGAAAACCAAAGGGAGCCTCTTTTCACAGTGAGATTCAGAGTCTGAAGGGGCATGAATAACTGTCATCCTACTTGGTAGTGATCAACAGTTTCTTCCAAGTAGATTTGAGCCCTTTACAAACTGGATCTAGTTGCTGGCATTCCTAAAAGGTGGCTGGTAATTATTATAATCCCCACTTTACAAGCTGGGAAACTGATCACATTGAATTAGCAATTTATCCGAGGTCATGTAAAATGTCAAGACTGGCACTAAAAAGACAACTTGCTGTGGTCACAATTATATTGTTGTCCTTCGGTCGTGGCCACCTTAGTTTGGTGGTTTAATATAGGTATCTATGTCATTTTTTTCCCTGCTTCCCCCAAACATTCACAATTCACCCATATAGATTTTTGCTAAAACTTAAAATCCAATTTGTGAAATTCATTGTTTTTGATTCAGTTCTGATTAGCACTGGGAGTAATTGATGATAATTACAAAGCCTGTATAGGTGACAGTTAAATGGTTGTTTTTAAACATTGGTCATCTTAAAGCTTCATATTTTGTGTTGGTTCAGTTTTACAGTCAACTTGTTGATGAGAAAGTTTAAAAAAAAGAAAAAAATTATAAAAGAACATGTAATCATTTCAATTTTTCTTCTACCCCCAACATGAACTATTTTTTGTTAGATCAAAGAGTTATAAGGTATCTTTATATACTTCACTCGTTGTGTCTTACGTGTTACAGATTATTTATTGGTTACAAATAAAGTTGAAAATAGCTACCCAGCCATTTAAAATATATTCATTGGTTCTTCTGAAAGTATATATGTAATGTGATTTAAAAGTTTACATAATGACAACAATATTCTGAGTTAAATTCATTCAAAATGACCTCTTTATAGCATTCAGCATTAGACTTATTTGCCTGTTCAGGAAGTTGTTATAAAAGGCACTGGATAAGAGTGTTTTCATTGAGCTACCAGCTGACCACACTGGCTGAAATGACTAGTCAGTTTAGATAGGCAGTGAACTCCATTTTACCTCCCCTTCACCCTCAGCCTACCCATGCCTGGGTTGTAACACTCAGGGTAAAGACTAGCCTGATGTAAAGACTCTTGCATACAATGGCTTAAATCAAATAGAAGTTTACTTCCCTGTCTCATCTAATAATCTGGCCAGTCTAGCTTGACTGGATGGGTTCTTTCTCTTTTGTGCTTCCCTCCCTTGAGCCTTTGTCCTTATCTATATGGTTGAAATACAGCGAAGTCCACGGCAAGCAATTTTCTTTGAAGCAAATGATTTAAAAATTGCACACGTCACATCCATTGACATTTAATTGATTAGACTGTGATCATATCATAAGAAGCTTCATTGGCTGCTGGGGAATGCCTCTAGCTGGGTAGCCAGGAGCTTGGGAGAATTGGAGAACAGATTTAAGGGGACGTTTAGCACTCCAGAAACTTGATTGGCTGAATTGCCCCAACCCAATATTGCATTCCTTCATTCATTCCATCATAACATAATATAGATGTGTATGCTATACATCAATTATTGCTGCTGGTATTTATTGATGACTGTGTGCAGATGCTAGGATCATAGCACTATGTGAGAAGGATGCCATCTCTGGCCTCCTAGAGTTTATGTAGCAAAGGGGAGGACAGACATTATGCGTGATGATGATGACAAGTGTTCAGAAGGGCAGATATTGGTGGTTACGTGAAAGTGTTCTCTAACAGGGAGATCAGAGTGTCAGAGCTTTATGTATTTTACCATGATCTGAAAGCTATGCTAGACTAATTTGATTTTCTTGTGTGTTTCATGCCAGTATTGTGGTGCATGTTATCAGGCCTGTTTATTTTTTGTTAATAGCTTTATTGAGATATAATTCATACACATTTGAAATGAACTGTTCAATGGTTTTTAGTATGTTCAGAGTTTGTACCCATCATCACAACTTAGTTTTGGAACAATTTCATCACCCTGGAAAGAGACCCCCATACACATTAGCAGTTACTACCCTCAACCCAACCCCTGGCAACAACAAATACAAATACCATCGGTAGAGTTTTGCCTCTTCTGGACATTTTATGTAAATGGAATCATACAATATGTGGTCTTTTGCGACTGACTCCTTTTCCATAGCATAATGTTTTCAAAGTTCATCCAAAGCTTTAAAATTTTTAACTTTCTTACAATCTCAGAGTTATATGAGTTCTTGCTCCTAAATCCAACAAAATGGTGCCCTGAAATATTCTCTCAAGGGATGGAATTGGGAGAAAATTACTCTTTTCATGTTGTTTGTATTTCCATAGAAATAGACTTGGCCTCCCAACAGTTAAACTTCAGAATTTAAATGTTTGCATTTTAAGTTAGCTGTTTTTAAACATTGTTAACCATAATGCTAAACTAAGTAACTCTGTAAACAAGAGCTGTCTCTCTTGAATGTTCGTTTCAAAGAAAAAAATTTTAAATATTGATTTCCAGAGAAATATGCTCAATAGAGTTCGTTTTCAAGCAGAAGTCACTTGTTGAAACGTACATGAAGGCATGTTTTGTAGTAAAGACAGTATTTGCAACAGTTATCAAGTAGCCATATTTTGCACAGCAAAAAAAAAAAAATAACACGTGGTTTTAGTCATCTTTTTTAAATGATGTTTTGGCTCTTTCATCTGCCAAGGGCACAAATATCCAAACTGTCCACCTTGAGCATCTTCGGAAGAAGTTTGCAGCTTAGTTGAAAACGTAACAACTTAACAGAGATGTAGGAGGTGTTAACCTTTCTTTGGCAATTCAAAAATCTCAGAGAAAATCTGAAGGCCAAAAATGTACGAAAACAAAGCTCTGTTTAGGGTAGCACATGTGTGATAACCTTGACTGCATACTCTGTATCTAGTCACAGCTAGGACCCTAAAGGAGTAAACGGTTTACCAGCGGTAGAATCCTTGAGTCTGTTTTAAAAGTTGGCACCCTCTGCCCAGGGCCGAGTTTGGATTTGAAATTTGATGGTATCTTTTAAGAAGTCTGTTGGTGAGTAGGCCTTTTCATGAGTGGCAAGTGGAATTACTCATTTTAGTTTGCGCTGCTCTGTCCTCGATCTGACCTGCTACTTCTGTGGCCTTCGCATGCGGTGAGAGTGAGGGGAGAGAAAAATGAAAAGCCTGAAGTCTTCATGCTCTGTTTAGGTACACTCTTTCTGAAGTGTGAAGATCATGCAGATTTTCCCTTGAATCTTGTATATTAGCAGGTATATGGTGTATAATTAAAGGTAATTAGATGTTTTGTTAATTATCTGACAGTGGAGTGAATTATCTAAAAATATTTTTTTAATTAAAATCTTGCATCATTGGATAGACTGTGATGATTTCAGTTTATAGGTTGGCATGGATCTTTACTTCCTCACTTTTTCCTCCAGGCCTCTTTTTTTCTGGAAGTCAGTATCTCTTTCAAAGGATTGTGAGCAGCCCCTGGAGACCAAAGGAAGTGTCCTAAACCATTCATTACAGGTGACATTCTTTAAAGTTTATTTAGAGCAGTGATTTTCCAAGAGCATATTGGGACCCATTTGTGAGTTAGGTAATCAGTTCACTGGACTGTGCCCAAGAATTTAAATGATAAATAGGATAAGTATACAAAGAGTGGAGAAGAATGCAATAGACGAGATCTGCACTGTCCAGTATTGAAACCACTGGCCACATGTAGCTATTGAGCCCTTGACATGTGGTTAGCCCAAGCTTATGTGGTATAAACTTAAAATCCACAAAGCCTTCTGAAGAGTTTGTATGGAAAAAAGAATGTGAACAGTGTGAATAATTCTTCTTTTTTGATTCTACATTAAAATGAGCATCGTTTGTATATATTGAATTAAGTAAAATATTAAAATCAATTTCAAGGTTTCTTTTTATTTTGCCCGTGTGGTTACAATTACATACGTGACAGGCATTGTAACCGGGCAGTTTTGCTCAAGCCAGTGGGGAATAGAGCAGTGAGAACGGCAAGGCCCCTGCTTGTGGCTCTAGGGGGTGTGGACAGGTAGGGAAACATAATAAGTAAATAAGAGGTGATAGGTGTGGTGAAGAAAATATAGGCTGTAAGGGAGGTCAAATTGCCGGAGGGAAGGAGTTGCAATTGTAAATAGCCAGGATAAGTCTAACTGAAGCACAGGCATGAGCCAAGAAGGCGTGTTCTGAACAAAGAGTAAGTTGGCCACTGTGGCAAAAGTGAAGTCCTCCAAGGGAAAGAGCGGTAGCGGGCAAGGCCAGAAATAACACGGCCAGACATAGTAGGGCGCTAAGGCTCAGTGGACTCTTAGTCTCTTAGCGAAGTAGAGAGCCGTGAATGGACTTTGAGATGAGGCAGGATTTGAGTCACATTTTAAATGGATCACTCTGGAAGTTGTTTTGAAAGTAAATGGTGGGTGGGTGGGGTGAGTGGCAGGGAGATGTGTTAGGAATCCACTGTAATAATCTCAGTGAGATCTGATGGCCAGGATGAGGATGGCAGTAGGAAGTGGTGGGAATTTGTGAAATCTTAACACATGTGGTTTGATATTTAAATTTTGAACTAATCTCGGAAGAATCCAAGGAAGTCCTGGTAAAATAGATGTGAAGTTTGAAAACCGTTACATAGTGGATGACTCCTAAGATTTTTGTCTTAAGTGATCGGGTAGTATCAACTGATGGATTGTTTGTAGTAATTAAGAAAGAAGTCAGAAGACTGAGGACTCTCGGTTTAAGCAACTTCTGAAAGGATGGGGATGCCATTAAGGGAAACAGGGAAGCCTGTGGGGTGAGGGTTGATGGTATGAAAGGAGACAGTTCTTTAATTTCACTTGTTAAAGATGGTAAGGTGGACTTCTTTCAGGACCATCGCGGTAGGTGTAGGGAGTACTGTGGTGAGATTTTACAGGAGGGAGAAGACGTTGAGCTCACCTCTATATACAGCATGGGCAAGTGAGAATTTATAGCCAAAGAGTTAGGAGGTGGCAGGGGTCAGTAGCTGAAAAGTTTCTGGAAAGAAAACATCAGGAATAAGGGGGAATTCTGGGTCAACTGCTCTAACAAGATTCTTGCTAAAGATAAACTAGGGTGACCCAGCATCTCCCGGGGGAATGGTGGAGAGTGAGGAACCCTATCAGATCTCTAATCCAGTGGTTTGGATACTAAATATGCATAAAAGGCAAGGGTAAAAGGAGGTGTAAACTTACATCTTGAACTTATGATGTAGTCTTTAGTCATCTAAAGCACCTCAGAGCTTGGTGTGGTTAACCTGGTCTCTAGATTAGTAAAGTTCTAGGGGATGCACATGAGTCTGTTCCCTTCACCTTATACTAATATAGGGAGTCTTGATGAGTTCATCTGCCTTTCAAATTAACTAAGAGCATCAAAGATTCTGGCTCATTCAAAAATTCAGAAACAGTTGAACATTTTCGAGATTTCTAGGCTGGTCCCAAATCTTCGGGCATCTAGGAAATTATAGGTAAAATAATGAAAAACATATATTTTCACTATTTAGATACTAACTACCATTAAGGTGGTATTGAGTGAGGTAAGAATAGCCCCTCTTTGTGGAAGATGATGAATGTACTTCTCAGTTTGTTTTCATTATAAAATGGCATTAAAAGAAATTAGAAGAACATGAAAATATAGGAAAAAAAATTTCACTGGTGACCTCATCTAAATCGTGCAGCATTTATCTTCAGCCTGCAGCGTTCTGTCTGTACAGATTTGTTTATGTACTTGTACTGGATATACTGTTTTGTTTCCTGCTCTTACCCTTAAAGTATCGTGAGTATTTTCCCAAGTTATCACTGTTACCAGTTTAGTCACTCAGTCATGTCTAACTCTTTGTGACCCGATGGACTGCAGCACTCCAGGCTTCCCTGTCCATCACCAACTCCCAGAGCAGATATATCCTGGAATAGATATATATCACTGTTAAATCTCAGTCTTATTTGTAGGGTACCTTGGTGACTTCCACTGTTTTATCTGTTCCTGCAATGATGGGTCTTCTGATTCCCTCCAGTTATTAATGATGGCTAGTATGCCTGTGTAGGATGTCTCAAGATAGCTCAGTATCTTGAATTAGTCTTATAAATAAGATATTGGAATTGCAGATTATCACTCAGTTTCTCTCTCTACTTTTAAGTAATATTAACAGTAATCTGAGGCACATGAAATCAACACCTAGCCTCAACTACATGTGTTTTCCATAAAGAGGTACATTTTGCATTAACTTTGATTTCAACATTTCTGGGCATTTTTCTTTTCTGATCTGAATCATCTCTTGATATTTTTTCACTTTAGCAACTTGATTTGCAGCATGGGAGCAGGGAACTTTGCATTCTTTCCAGGGACAGCTATTCATCCTCTCCTTGTTGTGTTATCCCAAACATCATTCCTTCTCTTTTCCCAAAACCGCCATGAATTTACTTGGTCTGGATTTGTATCTCCAAAATTTGTTTCAGTTGAGTTTTGGTCAAGGTTACCCAGGAAAACTCAAATGTCTTGACAGCTTTTAAAGTATAAAAGTTTTAAGTTTTCTTGCATGCCAGACCTTAGCAGTATTGTCGTTAATTGTTTAGGCAACACATATTTATTGAGTTCCTGGGAGGCTGACTGTGTGTTTGAAATTGAGCTGTGTATCTCTGTCCTTTGTGGCCATTCCCATGTCTAGGCTTCAGATTAGTAGCTTCAGAGAGAACCAAGAAACGTTAGCCTTCTCTAGTCCAGTCTTTATAAGTTATTGGAGATGAAACTAAGACTCAGAGAAGGAAAACAATGTTCCCCCATCAACCGTGTAGTTGTAGCTGACTATGTTGGGAGTCCTTGTCTCTTTTAATATACCTCTTCCTCCCTTTTATGATATAATATCAAAAACAAGTGGAAATATTAAAATTTCATCGTTAGAAAGTTCACTGTTAAAAAAAATAGACTTGATGAAAACCAAAATGTAATTTTTATGTGGATGGCCCTTCCTTAAATTTCATTTCCAATGCACTTTCCTTTTCCCAGCTATGGTAAGGGAAATTAATACCCTTTACAGATGTTTAAAAACATGAAATATGAAAAGGATCATCTAAATATGTTCATTTCAGAAAATGTCCACTTTTCGTTTTCTCCTCCCCTCCTGCTCAAGCTTCTGGATCTTCTCCTGCTTCCGCCTCTCTTTCCCCTTCCTCCTCATCCTTCTTCCTTCTGCCTCCTTTCTCCTCTTCCTCCTTATTCCTTCTCGCCCTTTCCTCTCTCTCCCTCTCTGTGTCCTTTATTTTTATACAAGGATATTTAATGAGTGTGTGTATAAAGTTAAAATGTTTCTGCCAGTTGACAACTAGTGGGAAATTTTTAAGTAGTTGAGTATTTTACATAGCGAGAATTTAGATGTCTACTGTGTCTCTATCTGACTGGTTCATCCCAGTGAGCCACTCCCGTGTGACATGTGTTTTTCCAAAGGCTGAGACACAAAAAAGAACAGTAAGATGTGTTGCTCATTGTTTTTGAACTTCACACTGTGTAACTGATTGGAACTGCTTAGCTCTGAAATCTTGTTCCCCCTAGTTCCGGAATGGGATTGACATCCTCTCTTTATTTTCTTAAGTAGGATAAAAATACATAAAGACCGATGTAGAATTGTCATCTGGAAGGGTCATATCACTTCATTAGTTTAATTCTCAGAATGTTAGTGGTAATAGAACATAGAATAGACAATTCTTATGAGCTTCATTTTTTTTTTCTTTTTTGTGATTACAAGTATAAAAACCAACTCACTCTAGGGAATTGTAGAAAAGTTAACCAAATAGAAAAGTAAAAGTAATCTAGAATCCTGACTCTGGGAATAGCATATCGTTTCTTTTTTCATTTGGTGTACGTATATTTAACATAACTGCAGTCATACAGTATATAGAATTGGGTATTTTTTTAAGTTTAGCATTACATGGTAAACATTCTCCCATGTCATGAAGACATCTTAAATGACTGCATATTAATCATTTTTTTTGTATATAACAAAATTTAATTCTTCTTCAGTGTTGAGTGTGAGAGTTGTTTCCAATTTTTCTGTAATATGTTACAGTGGGCATATATGTGCACAAATGTTAATCAGTTTCCATTTCTTTAGATATAGTCTACAGGGGGAAATTTCTTTAGATATATTCTATAAGTTCCTATAAGAGAAGTTTTGGAATTGTTACAGATTTTCTATACATGCTGTCATTGTACATTTCAAAATGCACCAATTTGTTCCTCTGCTGATGCTGAATGAGAATGTTTATTTCACTGCAATTTTGCCAACACCGCGTTTTAGTATTTTTTGTTATTGTCATTTAAATTGTAGAAGAAAAACAAGTATACCTCATTTTTTCTCTCGTTCAAGTCTATTGTTGCAAATGAAGTCTAGAAGTTTTGTTTCTTGAGACTCTTTATATTTCTTCTTTTAAATTTTCATAGCTTGGGAAGCAGTCAGGGTTTGTAGGAGTGGGGATGGGGGATCCAAGGTGCTGGGCAGCTAGAGAGGGGATCCTGTCACTGGAATGCTACTTGACCACTGGTTCTTATGCCAGAATGTACAGAGTAAGTTCACCGAGTGCTGTGTTGTAGCTTAGATCTGAGTGTAAAATACTGTTAAGGCCAGACCGTTGGCATTGTGATGCTCCGGAAATCCCTTGGAGAGATCTGGGGCTCACAAACTTTCCAAAAACTTGGATGCTTTGAGTGTATTCCTTTACTCCATAAATAATTATTGAGTGCTTACTTACTCCTGGCGGTACTGGGGGCAGCAGGGAGTATTTGGTAAACCGAAAGAGGGAACTTCTGTGAATGAGGTGGATATACCTCACTGATTAATGGTGAGCACACATTGACAGATCTGTATAAAGGACTTAGCACAGTAAGAGCAACTAGCTGCTGCTCATCTTACTGCTTCTGCTAATGCTGTTATCATCAGCGTCTCAAATTAAAACCCAAAACCAGTGTTCAGCCAGGTCCCGTTTCCAGCCCCCTTATCACACCTCAGATGGTAGGGCCTGTGTTCCCCAGCCCGTGAAACTTCTGTCCATTTCTTTTAATCCCTTTACTCAGTGAGCTAGTACCTTACAGGTGTTTGGTTCCAGGAGTTTCCAGAGAAGCATGGCTATGTCCAGCTAAACAGTAAGATTCTGGGGACAGTAAGATTCAGGGAGCCCCTCCCATTTCCAGCCCTTTAGTAGGAATGTTGCTGACAGTTGAGCTACAGAAGGGAGTGGGGCACTGGCAGTTACACCCCGTGCCCCGGCTGTTTGCTCTGTTAGTCTGTAAGCCCGACAAGCTCATTCTCAACCCTGAATCTACAGATTAAAAATAAATGCACATGCACACACATACATACACTCTTCCTCCTCAAGACTTCCCGCTCTCAGGGCCACTGGAGGACAGGCAGGCCCCAGGCCAGGACCACCCTGGGCCCCCTCTGGCTTTCCCCACTGCCCAGAATGCCCTTGGAACCTGTGCTCCTGTCTGGGTGCTTGCTGGCTTACTATCATCATCGGTTCAAAACATGACCAGTTTTAAATGGAAAATATAAACATTTCCGATGCTGAAGTGAGGAAGGGGTAGCTCTTTGTTTCAGACCAGTATGTCCCCCCACTCTCACCCCCAAGAAGCGCTGTTTGGGAGAGGCTGTGTCTGACTTAAGATGTGTCAATTCTAGGGCCTGTTTCTGACTTGCTCGCTCATAGGCCCTGTCCTGCAACTTTTCAGCTTTGTGATGTTGAGAAATACTAGATCTTTCCAAGCCTTTTTTACCCCTTCCTTATCTAAAACATAGGGACTAAACTAGTCCCTCCCTTGTTGAGGTAGTTGGGAGATAAACTGAGTTACTGCAAGTTACAAGTTTTTAGAGCAATGCTTGGTATATAGCAAGTGCTCTGTAATGTCAGCTCGTTTTACTGTGAGCATAGCACATGGAATGTAGTAGTAGGTTGTTTAGGGTGTTAATAGTTTTTCTCTAGATTAATTTTTAAAATAATGAGAACATTTTTAGATGTCTGTTTTTATCGTGGAGCCTAGTGGAAATAGAAGTGCAATAGGCTTCCTAATACCTTCTCTTGGTCCCAAAGAGAAGAGAAAAGAAAAATCTTAGAAAGAAATGGTTTCTGAGTATTTCAGGACAGCAGTATAAAAATCATCTTCCTCTCCTTCTCATCTCTCACTTGTATCCACAGGTGAGGAATGGGGCCATTCAGAAGGCTCCACCCAGCTGATTTTTGTGGGTTTAGAAGCAGCCTCTTAGCTACACTGCACCTTCCATCTAAGTGTTACAGTTTTCAGTCCAGGCCATAGACACCCAGATGGTCCTGAGTTCACATGGAGAGATCTGGGACCCACAAGCTTTTTAGAAACCTAAACTGTGTGACCAAATAGTGTGAAAAGATGTTCCGGGGCTGTGCTGAGATTCATTGTCTCAGGAGTGATTTTATTGTAGACCTTAAATATGGAGACTGCATTAAAGGAGCCTTAGGCTCGTGTCCCCAGCATTTCACACTGAGGAACCTCTGTAGACACTGCCGTGAATGTTCTCTATGTCCGTGACCAGTGAGAAAGAGGGAAGGGAGAGGGGGCAGAGGGTGTGCAGGAAGAGGGTGTGCAGTGCATTCCTGTCCATCTGGGAGAAAGTGAACTTTCCAGCTACTTAGATGTGGGAGTGGAGGGTTGGCTGTTTGGAATACACTTGGCTGGAATGACCTTGACCCTGCGAGGGCATGCATGCATGCCCGTGTGTGTGTGTGTGTATAGATGTGCACACAGGGGAGCTAATGGCAAGCCCTTTTCCTGAAAACTCCAGAATCTGTCATTTTTAGCAGGATATGTGGGAGGTTACCCCAAGGGCTGCCTTGTGTTCCTGACACCTGACGAACGGTTCTCTCTGTTCTTTCAAACTTCGTACAGTTTGATGTTTCTGCACTTGTACACAGTACTTCTCATAAAAACAAAGAGTAATAAAAACCAAAGTGAGAAAGTAAACATTGCTTCATATTCACCCCCAACCCCCACCCCAGGATCAGGGCCTGGACCACTTTGGAGACAGTCCTTCTAAACATCTTGCTCTTGCCCTGTTTGTTACTGAACACGCCTGGCTGTCCAGTGTGGTAACCAGTTCCCACCAGCAGGTCTGGAGCAGTGAAATGTAGCTAGTCTGAACTGACACATGCTGAAAGTGTCATAGCCACACTAGATGTTGAAAAATGAGACTGTAAAATATCTCTTAAGTTTAGATATTTCTTACATGTTGAGATGATAGTATTTAGATATATTGGATTAAATAAAATACACTATTAAAATTAATTTGCTCCATTTTACTTATGAAAGGTACCTACTAGAAATGTTTAAATTACTTTTATGGCTCACAAATTATACTCCTCTCGGCAGTTGGGGGCAGGCACATGATAGTTTAAATAAAACAATGCTGCATTTTCCCTACCTTTTTAAAATATAAAAATATGTTGTCAATATCTTTCTGTAGAAATTGACAAATGGCAGCATTATCACCTTATAGCTGTGTGTCAATAAATCATAGTTTATTTAACCTGTCCTACTTTGTTGAATGTATAGAGTTGTACACAGTAGTCCTGGTGATCAAGCTTGTATATTCATTTTTGCAAGCCCATCTGATTATTTCCTTAGTATAGGGTTTCCCAACTAGAGAATGGTGGACGTTTTGGTCTGGATCATTCTTTGTTGTGGGAGACTTTGTTATCCACTGTGGGATGTTTATCTGCCTTCCTGGCCTCCACTCACTAGATGTCAGCAGCACATCTGTCCCTGTTTGTACGCCCTTGCTGCCCCCCACATGCGACAACCAGAAGCGTTCCTGGGCGTGCCCGTGTGTCCCCTCTGACGCAAAACCGCCCCAGTTGAGAAGCACCGACACAAAGCAAAGTACCAGATGGGAAATGCGAGATTGAAAAGTATTCATATTTAAAATTTAGGTAGATTGACAGACATTGATATATACTGAGAATGTTATATCTGTTTCCAGTTGTTTTCTTAGAAGAATAATATCAGTTTATATATCTATCAAGAGTAACAGTGATCCTCGTTAAATGCCTGTAAGACATTTAAGAAAGAAGAGCTATGTAATTGTTAATTTATTTGTTGTCAGTTTGTTTAATCAGCTTTATTTAATTGCCTTCATGAGAAGAGCTTTTGTAAGGACCATGATGGAGGCAGTCTGAGTGCTTTCTGTTGGAGGCCAGCTTGGCAATGAGATTTTGTGGCCCATTATAGCTTAGCTTAGGATAATGTTCAGGGCTTCTGTACTCTTAAAGGGATCAAAGGTGGTAGAAGGTCAGAGAGAAACTCTCCTGTTACTTTGAAATTTAGGACTTTTCCTTATAGTGAGAAATGGGAATAATAGTAAATGATGTAATAGTCATAGCTAATCATTGAATATTTGCTACATGTCAGGTGCTGGGGTAAGTGTTGTTACATGTAATTTTATTTAAACTTCAGAAAAACCTGGCTTCTAGGTAAATGCCACTGTTTTCACCAGATGAAGGAAGATGGGCATAGAGAGGTGGCCAGCCATCAATCTGGCATGCCCACGGTCACAACCGTACAATGTGGTGTGGCCAGGATGTGAAGTAGGCAGTCCAGGGAACCATGCTATTCATTTATTCACTCTTCCAACACGTATTTGAGTTTCTCCTATGTGCCAGCACAGTGTTTTTTGCTGAGTTTATAGGAGGGAGCCAAAAACAACACAGTTGCAGCCTCATGCAGACTAATGGGAGCTGATAAAAGCTATTCTGATGAGGACTAAGAAATGGAGGTACGTGATGCTTTGAGAGTCTACATTTGAGGGACTTGCCCTTGTCAGGAAGTTCAGGGAGGGCTTCCAGGAGAAATAATGGTTAAAATGAGATCTGGAGAAAGAGCAAAAGGGTGGAGGTTATGGGGAGCCAAAGAAAAGAAACATCACGTCCCGTGTGTCGAGGTGGACTGCGGTATGTGGAAGGTTCTGGCCTTGTGGAGAAGGTGTAGCCTGAGTATGCAGCCAAGGATGCAGGTTACAGGCAGAATATCCATGGATCTGTGCTTTCAAAAGCAATTCTGTTTGCTTGTGTTTGTGGTGTGGGGTATGGGAGATGGGGTGGGGCAGGATTAGAGGGATGGCGAGCATGGTCACATTTGTGTTTTGGGAAGATCACTCTGTGACGTGTTAAGAATGCCTAGGGGCAGCGGACAGTAGGTACAGAAAACAAGAAGGTGTGCAGTTACTGATTCTTAACAAATAATGAGCATTTCTGCCTCACTTATTTATGTATGCATCACAGACTCACCTGAAACTGGCTTAAGCAGGATACTTCTGTTTGGGCAGGGCTTGTTGTCATCGTTCAGTCGCTCGGTCGTGTCCAGCTCTTTGCGACCCCATGGACTGCAGCACACAGGCTTTCTGTCCTTCACCATCTCCTGGAGCTTGCTCAAACTCATGTCCATTGAGTCAGCGGTGCCATCCACCCTTCTTGTTTTCTGTCGTCCCCTTCTCCTGCCTTCAATCCTTCCCAGCATCAGGGTCTTTTCTACTGAGTCACATCAGGTGGCCAAAGTATTGGAGCTTCGAGTTCAGTATCAGTCCTTCCAGTGAGTATTCAGGATTGATTTCCTTCTCCTCTGCAGGGCTTAGCAGGGGTGGTTTTTCTCCGCTCTGTGTGGTGCTGACTCAGGAGTGCTTTCACCTGGGAGCTTAGCTTTGACCAGAACGTTCAGCATGGCTTTCATGTCTGCACTTGACACTTGGCCCTGGCCTTGACTTGGCTCTCAGGTTGACCGCGCCATCAGAATAGACTTAGCATGAAATAGGACGCTGCCAGGTTTCTCAAGGTCTAAGTCCACACCTGGCATAGCGCTAGCCACTCCTTTGCTTCTGTCAAAGCACTGCCCGTCCACGCGCAAGGAGACGAGGAAAAGATTCCTTGCTCTTGATGGGCATGTGCACGTAAGATGTGTGCTGCTGTGTGCCAGACGCAAATTAAGACCCTGAGAGCAGAGCACTGTAGGCCATAGGCGGCAGCCCCACTTGTATGGCCTTACAGAGGGAGGCGGTAAGCATATAAACTAGAGCAGTGTCGGGTTTGGGTTGGAAACATCTTTGGTTGTTCAGGTTGGAACCACTTTCATTTATGTTTTAGACTGAATGTTTGCGTTTTACTCAAATTCATATATTCAATCCTTTCACCTGATGTCATAGTGTTTGGAGGTGGGAACTTTGGGAGGAGTGAATGTGTCATGGGGGGGTGGAGCCCTCTTGAATGAGATTAGTGCCCTTTAAAAGAGGTTATCAGACAGATCAGTCACCCTTTCCTACCATGTGAGGACATAGAAGATCCTTTCTGAGCCAGAAAGTACATCTTAACCAGGCACCAGTTCTGCTGACACCTTGATCTTGAATTTCCCAGGCTCCAAAACTGAGAAATTTCTGTTGTTTATAAGCCACCAGGTCTATGTTATTCTATAGAATAACCTACCTCAGTGGACTAAGATAGTGTGTTTTTTCTCCTGTAACCAGAGAGTCCAGAAATTCTTGCAGGAGCAAAACTGAACCCATGGACTGTCTTTGGAATCATACAGTAGTTACTCAGAAACATTTAGGCTTACCATGTGCTCTGATATTTCATTCAGAAAATATCACTGCTGGAGACCATGTGGGGAGAAAAAAGTAACCCTATAGCTTAGAAAAGAGAGAGTATTAGGAAGCAGCCAAGTATCACTGCTCCATATTTCCTCACAAGTCTGAGGAATTTGCTTTTAAAAATAAATGTGTATTTCATAATGCACCTATTTGATTTCTCTTTAATTATTGGCTTTTTTGTGTGTGTTTGCTGATTTTTCAGGCTTGCTAATTTGTGCTGTGTCTACCCATAATTTGTGCAAATTAGCAAGGTTTAACTAGAAATGAAAATGTCAAAGTTATTATATTATTTAAAATTAAAGAATAATTAGACTGGAGGAAAACAGGCTGAAAGAATGCTCCAAGCTATGTTAAAGGTGGGAAAAGACAAGGGGAAAATGCAGAAGGAATAAGTGTGAGAGGATGGGGGACCACTTGTCCTACTTCCAGGGACCTGGACTTATGATCACATCACATGAAACTCCAGGGGTGTTGAGTGGACTCAGAGCCCTCACATATACTATCGAGGTAGGCCAATAGGGTTTTCTAACAGGTCTATAAAATATATTTATTTTTAAAAAAACTGGTTGGTGAAATATTTTACCAGGTACTGTGGGATTTTCTGTAGAGACTCGTAGGTGGTATTCCAGAATTGTGCTCTTCTTTTTGTTTCCAGTGTCCCTCGGGGGCATCTGAGCATCTGATCGTATCAGATGGATGCCAGGAAAAGGAAAGTGTCGGTAGAGGGTGTGTGAAAGGTGATGGGAATTTATTTTTCCAACTGGCAGGGCTGCAGACTCTTAAGTTTACAAATGTAGTAGTAAAAATCAGCTGTTGCTTCTTGGGATTTATATTCACCCAGCCGATCAAAGGCCTGTGTACAGGCAGATAACTCGCAGCATTGTGTGAGAGCAAAAGCAACGGAATTCCCTCAGTGTTTGACAGGAGATAAAGTCTATGGTCTATCCATGGGGTAAGGGTGGGAAATACACGAGGCCTGTGCTCTGTGGCTAGCCAAAAAGGATGCAGACCGGTATGTGCTGATGTGGAAATATCTCCAAGATACCTTAAGTGACTTGAGGGTAAATATGCTAGTCTTTGGGTAGAGGCAGAAAAAAGATATACACACAGAATGCTACTCTTGTGTCTATATAGAATATTTTTGGAAGAGAGAGACAAGATATTGGTAACAGTGATTGCCTTTGGGAAGGGAAATTGGTGGTTGGCACAGATGGAATTTATAGTCCCTATTTACCCTGTTTGTGCTAATTGATTATACATGTATGAGTTGAGTACCCTTTTGAACATAGTTGTTCCAGGATGCCAAAGTGTTATTACCTAAAGGGTAGCAAGCCTTGCGAGAAAGGATTAGATACTGGGTTTTGATGATATTTTTTTAAATCTTTGCTTTTAGTAAATGTGAAAATCAGGTGTGATTGCTGATTGATTTCAAAACCTAGCGATAAGAAACCGTTGATTCAGCCCAAATCAACCACGTCCTCACTCTGGATTCCCAGCTCTGCGTGGCTTGTCACATGTATAATGCTTGTTTGTGTTATCGACTTCTACTATCTAAGTATCTTATAGAAAAGGTTTTTTTTTTTTTAAGTTGCGTGTTGCTAAGATGCTGCCTATCCATACAGACTTAAGCAAAAGGAGACTGTATTTGACAACATAACTGAATAGACCTGTTGAGGCTCAATCTAAGCCCTAAAGCCTCATCTTTATATTTCTCATGTCTCCCCTCCGCTTTCTTCTGAATTGACCCCATTTGTTAATGGGACTCCCCTTCCTGGGAGGTAAGTACCCCGCTGTAGCTCCATCCTTGCAACCTCTTAGCTCCCAGGGCAGCAGGGAAGGTCTCTCCGGGTGTCTAGGCTAACCCTAACCCTTAGGCATTTGTTCTCAAGCCTTCTTGTGGTTCCAGTGCTTCTGTGGGGATGGGGATGGGGGTTGGGTGGGATGGGGATGGGGGTTGGGGATATTGCAGGTTGATTTGCTTTTGGCAGCTTGGTTGAAACTGATCAATACCAAGCTCCTCCTCTATTCCTGATTCTCTCGGCCTGGAGACACTAAGATGAATAAAATTCCTGGGCAGGTTTCGGGGAGTTTACACCCTGTTAGGGAAGGTACAGAAGCTCATGTGGGAACCCTTTTTGATGTGAAATACTAGACTCAAAGGACTTCTGAGGCGGGCTCCTCTCTGCCTGGGAATATTGGTGAGAGACTAGTGGAGGTGACCTTGATGTGAAGCCTTCTGCGGGAAGAGCTTCTGCGTGCAGACAGGTCCGAGGATGAGGCTGAAGGCGTTCCAGTATAAGATGAGAGAGCAGACAGGTCTAATTTTCATCAAGTTCTGCTCATCAGGCTTCAGAATGGCCAGTGCACAGTCTTCTTGTCATCTTGAGGCCACCCTCACCAACCTGCATCAGACCTTCCACAGTAAGCCCTCATTCTTAGAATATTGCAGCATTTTATTTCTTTGCCCTCATTTGGCAGAGACGTTTCTTACTCTGCGTGTCACTTACTTCTGTCTTTTCCCCAGATCCCTTTTTTTGGCTCATTGTCTTGGCCACACAATTAATGCCCTGTTGTCAAGCAGAAGTTCCCCCTCTAGCAAAGGGTTTGCATTTCAAGGAGAGACTCTGTCATCAGAAACTTTGTTCCCAGCTACTGCAGTCATACAGGCAGTCTCGGGCTACATTCAAGGAAGACTGAAGGGCTGTGGATTCAGCAGGAAAATATTAGCCAACTTTTGTGCTAGGAAACACAGTGCAGTAGTCTTGAAACTTACAAAGGCAAGGAGATCAGAGGAGGGAGGAAAGCATTGTGGTTGTGGCCAAGGTAGTCAGGAGGAAGGGAGATGGCCTGGGCATGTATCAAATCAATAGAGTCAAATTTTGTTATGATGGTTTGAGGGTCAGGCACTTGACAAGAGGCAGACGTGCATGAAGGAAGATTGTGGCAAGTGGAAAGCAAAGCATCACTTGATGGTTAGTCCTCCTGGTGCATCCCAGCACCTCATGGCAGATAATTCTGGGATCTGAGCTTGAGCACAGCTCAGTCTTGGACCTGAGTGGATTCTCTCTTGTCCTTCTCACAGACCTGAATCTGGCCGTTCTTAGGGGGATCACATAAGTCCAGAAGGATGTGCACCTCACCATCTCTGTTCCTTCCACAGCAGAGGGGATCAAATACCACATGCACGCATGCTAAGTCGCGTCAGTCGTGTCTGACTCTGCGACCCTATGGACAGCAGCCCACCAGGCTCCTCTGTCCACAGGATTCTCTAGGCAAGAACACTGGAGCGGGTTGCCATGTCCTTCTCCAATACATGACTGCCTGCTAAGTTGCTTCAGTCGTGTCCGACTCTGTGCGACCCTATGGACCACAGAGAAAGGCGAATGTGTACCCATGTGTGTGTGGCTTTCCGTTAGTCTTCATCTGTATTGGCTTCTAATTTGTATTTAGTGAGGATGGAGGAGACCCTGCAGGGCCGAGGAGCCGAGCAAGTTCCTTTCTGCAGGTACTGCATCTGCCAAACCAAGGAAACCGTGGCCGTGAGGCAGTTGGCTCCACATTCAGAAGTAAACTAGAAACGAGCCCTTCCTCAGCAGTTCTGGGAAATGACGCCCTTGAAAGGGTATCAGCCTGAAGGTTGGGAAGACTGTGCTCCATTGATGCCAAACCCTAGGCACAAAACGCGCCAAGGTAAGCCCTTAAATAACGGACAGAGTTCTTTACCTCAGAGTTGTCAGAAGCTGACGGTGTAAGTGTCTTCTCTTTGGTACAGCACTTGAGTGCAGCTTATTGAGATCGGAGGGTTTGTTGATGAGTGGGAATGAAGGCTGTAGGGGGCGTTTCTGGATTTGAAGGGGAACAAGGCATGGAGACCTGTGTGAGAGAATGAAACAGGGGTGGTGGGCACCAATGTGGAACACAGACATGGTAACTTCTAGGTCTTCCCTGCTTCCTCAGGACTCTCATTGCTGCCTGTGCCCCCACCCCCGAACCCCATCCCCACCTTGCATATCGTGAGGCCCCTGGAGTCGAGGACCAGATTGGGTTCTGTTTGCAGCTGTTGGATGCAGGCTTTATACTTAGCTCATGTGGACAGTGTGATTCATTCACCCCTGATGCTGAGGCAGGAGCAAATTATGCATAATATTTTTCGCTGTTATATAAATTTTCCCCTGTGATATATTTGTCAAGGTTTTTACTCTTCACTGTCACAATTGGGAGACTCTATTGCACACAAAAAAAACCATTATTCACTGTGTATAGAATGTTGTCTGATACAGTACTGCCTTGTTCAGGGGTTATTTTAGGGGTGTATTCCTTATCTTAAAGTCACTCTGAAATCCCAGTGGGTAGAAAACTTGTCTTTTAAGAATCTTTTGATTCCTGATCTAGAATATATAATAGGTGCTTTATAACTGATGATTTCCCCAGTGAGACTCCTAGGCTTCCTTGACTGCAAGAACAATGTGTTAGATGTATTCATTCCCTTGTCCAGGTTCCACACATAGTAGGCCTTGTCTTAGAGGCAGAAAGAACCATTAGGAACTGCAGTGTTAATGAGGCAGACAGCTAGTAAGACGATGCTCCTGTAACGATGCCTGGCTTTGGACTTCAGCCCAGTGAAAGCACATTAATGGATATGAGTTTTTCTCTGTATGGGTTTTCCTCTTTGTCTCCTTTCTATTTTTTGGTCCATGAGCAGGCTCTGTCTCTCTGTGGGGAAGCAGCAGACAGCTTCAGTGAGTATAAATGTTACAGCCGCATGTGGAACATAGCCCCAGAGATAATCACATGTACCAGTGATCTGTCAGTAGATTCTATTACACGTGTGGGTCTTTCATCAAAGGAACTAAGTTTTCTTGATATGTTAGAAAATAGTACTTTTTTGGCCATCTCTGGAATGGATGAATTGATGTTTTGGGTATCTGTCTAGATTGACAGCTTGCTTTTCCTCCAACCCCCCTCTGAGTTTTGGTATTTCTGGATTTGAGTATATTCTTTCTTAAGTTGCGTTATTAAGTGATCACACTTTATTTGTGGACAGTCATTCTCTCTTTTTCCTAAAAAAGAAGTCAACCATATCCTTGCACTTTTTTTCAAAAAATCTGTCTTTGAGAAGCACTCATCTGTTTTTTTTCTTTCTTTCTCTTTCTCATTCTCCTACATTTGTATTTGTTGAGAAAAAGCCTCAGATGCATTTCTCTCTGAAGTATTCCGTAACTAGATGGATGCCATAGAATTACCAGTTTATGTCTTGAATTTGGGAGAATATTACTTGCCTAATGGCATAATAATTGATTTTTTTTCCACCTCTTGTCACCTTTAAAACTCCCAGAAAAAGTTGAAGATGGAATGTGACAGTCAGGGGAAAGTTACTGGCCAGTTCAGCAATACACCAAACCCTCTGATCTGGGCTTCCCTGTTCTGTGAGAAAACAAAGATCCAACCAGTCACAACACACTGGGCCCCATCTCTCCTAAGACCAAGTACCAAGATAAAGCTCTCCTCCTCCTTCACTGTTCACGTGGACTTTCCATTCATTGAAAGCATACATCCTTTGCATGGTATTTTGACTCTCGTTTCCCCGCCAGGGGTAAACCTTTACTCGGCGCCTTCCCTTTTCTGAGGTGGGATTGACTTTTTAGGGCAGGTGACAGTTTGGGGGTAATTATTCCACTCTTCCATTCCTGTGGCTCCAGCAACTGCCAAGTCCCAGTGTCACTTTGATTAAAAAAACCATTCAGAGCTGCTTGCCTCTGTTGCCTCGGTCTGCCTTGTCTTAGAGGCACATCATTTTTGCACATCAGTATTAACAATTCAAACATCCTGAAATGCTAATAGCACTAGTAAGCTTTTAATTCCATGGAATTTATTGCTTGCTGTATTTCTATGAATTTATAACGCTTTGATTCTTAAGAGCCCCATTTAATCAGTTTTGCCTGGCACCGAACATAATAAACAACTTGCCGGTGAAAAAGTGCCACTTGGGGGAGGCTGCTAACAAGGAAGTTAAATGCCTCTGCCACTAGCAGTCTCTTCGCTGTATTTTTCATGAGCTGTAATGTACTTTGCTGGCTTCTGAGCAGTGGTTAAACGCTGGGACAAACGCAGCCCCACACTCACACTTAGAAGCTCAGACTTTGCTGGGCGTCATTGCAGAAAGCCCAGAAGAAAAGCCATGCTTTTAGCCTTTTTTTTCCTTTCTCCTCTAGCTTAATGGTTTTCTAATACTTTTTCATTATCTTTACCTCAATCTCTTGGCATATGATTTATGGACAGGAATGGTGAGGGATATCAGTGGGCAAAAACAATCATTAGAGGCTGTTAAGGAACATTTATTGTTTATTTGGCTGCCTCTCTATAAAAGTACACATGATGGCCCTAATAGCAAAATATCAAATTATCAAGTGCTTTAAAGCAGAAAATGTCATTTGTTTCTCAAAACTGCACCAACTTTATATAATTGCCCTTTTAATTATCCCTAGTGGCCCATGAAATTTGCAAAATAGAGCATCAAAGGTTTGATTTACTTACATGTTGCACTTTGGTGGGATTCTTAATGAATATTGTTTAGTACTAATGCTGAGATGAAATTTGTAAATGTTTATAGTGAGAGACTTAGAAGCGGGTGGGAGCCTAGTCATAAAACCGAATCAGCTGAGTTCCCCACAGGATGAACTGGATGGCCACATTCTTGGACCTACTTTTTGAAAATTTCTTCTTAGAGTGGAATTTTATTTCTAATCCAGGTCAAACGAATGTGCGTTAAGTTCAGTTTTGCACTTTCGTTTTTTCCCTGCCCGATTAAATGATGATCTCATTGTTACTTTCGTAGGGCCTTGGAGGGGTCCTTTGTTTGTTTCCTGGAAATCTTGAATCGGGATCAGTTGTTTCTTCAGAAATGGCAGTCTATAGGATGATGTTCAGAACTGGATCTCTAAAAGCTCATCTTTTGGAGAAGATCTTTTGCAGCTGTAGATCCGCGAGCTGATTTCTGACTGAGATTTGGAGCCCGGAGTCCACGCTGAGTTTGAGGCCTCTAGGGATTATTTTATCTTCTTCCTTGAAGCATGTGTGCACTGTCATGTGCCAATAAGTGAAGCAAGAAGCCACGCTGAGTGGCTGTGCGCCCAGCAGGGGTCTGCATGCATGGCAGCTCTGCAGTGTACACGTCCATCTCTCCGCGTTCGGTCACCTGCCCAGATTTTTGTCTTCAGTCTGCAGACATGAAACACAGGGCTACATCTTGGGTAATGAGAGAAGTGGTGATAGAGGACAGCGATAGGGAGACCCTGGGATTTGATTGCAGGCTGGTTCTCTGGGCGCAGGAAGCGCTCTCAGCTTTCAACGACAGAGATATTAAATAATCCTGGTGGGAAGGTAGACACCTGTGGAGTGTCACTCGTTAGGCGTCCCCAGGTTGACAGCGCACCAGTGATAACCACCCGATGGGTGTGGCTGCCTCCTCGCATCTCCCTCGCCCATTGACGAACATGTCACAGGGACAGGATCAGGAAACTAACAGAAATCTGTAAGATTACATCTCTTATTTCCCCTTTATCCACCTGACTTGTCACTCGGTCGGAGGGGCTGGCATGGCGTGTCTCCAGCAAACCCTGTTGGTTGTTGCCTGGTAACTTGTTCCTCTCAGAGTGATGGCAAAAAGATTGTGTCCTCTCCATATCTGCCTGGCATGGAGGGGAAGAAGAGCAGTTTTAGTTACTTGGCTCATCGCTTTTGAGGGGTGCTTCCTGACCCTTCCCCGCCTCTCCCAGTCTTCGGGGGCTTTCCCAGTCCTTCGGAATCTCTGAAATAGTGTTTGCAGGTTTCCAAGTGCCTCGGGGGTACTTAAGTCTTAAGTCCCTGTGATGTGACTGTACCAACTTTTCAAATTACTTTCTGCCTCCTTCATCTAACTGATGGCAGTTTAGAGGCTGAAATAATTTCAGAATTATTACATTGCAGGCATTTTTCAACAATCCCGCAGTCCCATCTACCAGAAGTAGTCCTCGCTGCCTGCTTCGACGCCTTTTGTCTTCACGGTGCCATCCCCCGCCCGTACCCACTGTCTCTTTGGCAAATTGTGCCTCTGTTATTGCTTCTAGCTGCACGGCCTTGTCCTTCCTTCCACCATAGTTGTTGTGTTCCGCCCTCCACATCAGCCAAGTGGTTGGTGCATCTGACGTTTCCATCTGCATATGCAGCCCCCTTTGAGCAGCCCCCTCTTCTGTGTCTGTGTTGCCTCGCTTTGATGGTCCCAGAGCATCTAGATGTCGGTCCGTTCCCTTTGGTTTTCCTTCTGGTTTCTCTTCATCTGAATCTGCCGTACATCCCTTCGCTGTGTGTTTAGTCAGTCGTGTCTGACTCTGCAACCCCATGGACTGGAGCCTACCAGGCTCCTCTTGCCCACGGGGATCCTCCAGGGAAGAATACCACAGTGGGTTGCCATGACTTTCTCTGGGGCATCTTCCCAACCCAGGGATCAAACCCAGGTTTTCCACATTGCAGGGGGATTATTTGCTGTCTGAGCCAGAGGGAAGCCCATACATCCCTTTAAAAGTTTCTAATATTGTGTCTCTTTCACACACATGTATGAAAGTAGGATCTCTCAGAAGAGAGAACCTGGACTACTTTTATTGCTCCAAGGCCCATGAAGTACTAGTACATAATGCAAATACAGATTTGGGTTATTTCCCTTATCTTTTTAACGTTTACATTAAGTACATTAATGTTTGTACATGCACACAACATATAATGCATATGATATAATAGGGGGACTCACATGATTTACCCAAAGTACTACTTATGATGTGTTCAGATGATATGATCCAGTCAGGGTGCTGAAGGTTAGATTTCTTTGGTGAAGGATTTGATTCCATCCTGTCTTGGTATTTCTGTCACTGGAGGTTAAATCTCATTTGGAGAGAACATTAAAAGCCCAAATTTGTGACCCTTTGTGCATGTGAGTCACGGACTAGCTGACTTCCTTACCTTTTCTCATGATTTTCACCATTCCAGGCATCTTAAATGCTCCTTCCTTCCTTCCTTCCCTCCCAGTTTTTCTGCCTCTCTCTATCCTTGCAGGTCTAATAAATTCTTCCCTGTTGTAAAAATGAACCACCCTGTGGTAGATTTCACAGCTAGCATTGTCCCCCTTATTTGGTGCCTTGTTTTGGTCCAGATGCCATCGGAGTCATTCCTTCCATCTCCACGTCCTCAACTTTGGTCCCCTCACCTGTTTCCTGAGGTGTGCGTTCAACGATTTTGACACCCAGAGTGTGACCTTTGCTTTTCACTCCCTTCTTCCTCCGTGATTCTGACGAGGTTTTATCGTCACATGTTGGTCGCTTTGTTCTCCGTTTCCTTCGTTCTTTATCAGGTCTTTTTTTTTTTTGAACGAAGTTCGGTGGTGCATGTGCTCATGCTTGTTGGTATAAATCATCATTGTGCCGTGAACAAACTCACAGGTCACTGGGACAAGAGCTAGCCTGGCAGCCCCAGACTGCTGCTTTTCTGCTATGTTCCATGCTTCCTCTCCTCTGCCTCTTTGAGAGATACAGGGACAGACGGACAGGTTGCCTGCCAAGTCACCTAGCGTCTTAGGTTTTTGATTCACATTTGGATCTTGCCTCCTAGAGGAAATCCTTTTCGTTGACTCTCAGGACTGCAGCTGAGCTAATGGACGAGTGAGTATATGCAGAGGGTGCTGCCTATCTTGTAATAGATTTGGCTGCAGTGTTACTCTCAAGGGTATCTGGAGCTCAGAGCCATTTTTTTTTCCCCTTCAGTTTTCAGGTCTTCTTTGATATCAGGGAGGTGAAATAATGCCTTCAGAATCTTTCCTATTTCCTGGACTTTGTCTCCCAGCTGATTTTTCTTCTGGTCAGTTGTGGCAGGTTCCTAGCCCAGCCCTAACACAGGTCTCTATAAATGGGGCTGATCACATTGCTTTTGGCCAAAATTCTGGTGGTGGTTGTTAGACCAAAGAGAAGCAGTCCAGAAACTTCTTGAGAGAGAAAAGAAAGCAGAATTTTTCTCCTCTTCCTCTGTTTCCTTGCCCACTTTTGGATTCCTGGAGCTGGAGCTGATACCTCACCGAGTAGGGCGGGTCTTGCCTGAAGCTTATGGAGGGAGCTTCTGGATGTTGGATTGGTGAGGTGTGGAGTTTCTGAATCGGATGAGTCGGCTCTGCACCCTAGCTCAGCACGTTTCATTGTGTCATTTCTCATCCTCATTGGACTGCATTCTGGAATTACTGCTTTTATATTTGTTGGTGCTTTACCGTCAAATACTCCATGAAACTTCTGAATTAACGTGTTTTGGAAAATATCACTTTCGCTTGCTTTCCTATCACACAGTAGTCCCTTTTCTCTAGAAGTTATTCCAGGGAAGTTCTCCGGGACTGTTGGATGCTGATGGTAAGATGACAGGTGTGGGTAGCTTGATCGTGGGTGTACCAATACAAAAATTACATTGAAGATTAAATTGTTTATTAGGTAGAGATGCCCCAATGGTTTTTCCTCTAGAAAAACCATTAACTGGACTTAATTGACACTCATTTGAAGTGAAGTCGCTCAGTCGTGCTGACTCTTTGCAACCCCGTGGACTACAGCCTACCAGGCTCCTTAGTCCACGGAATTTTGCAGGCAAGAGTACTGGAGTGGGTTGCCATTTCCTTCTCCAGGGGATCTTCCTGACCCAGGGATGGAACCCGGGTCTCCCGCGCTGCAGGCCGACGGTTTACCGTCTGAGCCATCAGGGAAGCCCATACGAAAGTGTTAAGTCACAAAAAGATTGTTTTTCCTAGAGAGACGCCTTTTCAAACTCTGGGTTTCCTTTGAGTGTGCTCTAGCTGCTGTTATAAAATAGTGTTGCAGTGGAGCTTTGAAAAGGAACTAAATCTCCACCAAGGAGTAGCTGATGTGTGACTAGCAGCTAGGTGAATGGAACAGTCTTATGAAGAAACATAGGCAACTGTAACTTTTTTTTTTTAAGTGGGTGAATTTATTTACTTATTTGTTTGTTTTCAGTGTGTACTTTAATTTTTATTTTTTTTTTTAAACTGGGCTACACAGTGTGTGGACTCTTAATTCCCTGACCAGGGATCGAATTTGCACCCTCAGTTTTGGAAGTGGAGAGTCTTAACCTTTGGACCATCATGGAAGCCCCAACTGTTATTTTTTCAAACAATTTCTCTAACTCTTCCAGAGCAGGTTAGGTTCCCCAATTACATGTTTATATAGCATCCTATATTTTCCCCTAGCACTTATACGCGATTCTTTTTAAAGCTATTAGTATGTTACTATCTCCAAAGATGGCTGATTCCACAAGAGTCAGGAACCATAGTTACTTCTGTATGTCTAGCACATCACGTAGGATCTGGCCCATGGTGGGGCTTGATGTATTGAGTAAGAGAGCAAACGTTTTTATTCTTCACTTACTGGGAATTTTCCATGACTGGCTATGTTGCAATTAGGATTGAATGTGGGTGCACAGAACAAAAACCTAACTATAGTGACTTAATCCAGGGGTTGGCAAACCTTTTTTGTAAAGAGCCCGGCAGCAAATGTTGTAGCTTTTGCAGCTTCTTCAGTCTCTGCCACAACTGTCCAGCCCTGCTGCATGAAAGTGGCCATAGGTAAAGCTTCACGCAACAGTGGCGACTGTGCGACAGCAACGCTTGAGTCAGGCAGGCCCCACATTCGACCCACAGGCCACGGTTTGTGGTCCCCTGTTAAACCAAATTGGAGTACTGGTTGGTGGTGAGTTTTGTTTAACACAACAAGTCTAGAAGTCTCGAAGTAGGCCCTCCATGACTGGAGGGCCTGTGGACTGTGTCAGGGGGTCCTCCAAACCTGGACTGCTTCTTGCTTATCAGCCCCCATCATCTTTAGCATAGCACGTCTATTCTCAGAGTCATGAGGTGGCTGCTTAGACATCCAGGTTGTGTTTCCAGGCACGAAAGTGCAAAGGACAAAGACATTCCTTCCTCCAGATTAGGCTTTTTTGTAAAATGGAATAGATCTTCCTGGATTTGTCTTCTTTGGAACACATGCCCTTCCTTATATGTCATTGGCCAGGACTGTGTTGCTTGCCCAGTTCCAGTGACATGAGAGCATAAAACTGGAGGTATTTTAATGGAGCACATTGCTACCCAAACAGAGTTGGGATGCTGGTGCTAGAAGGAGGAGGGTGAGTGAGGTTTGTATAAGCAGCTAGCGAGGTCCACTGGGCATAGTTTTGAAACTGCCCCTCCTTACCCCATCTCCAACCCCCCTTCCCAACTTCTTTCTATTCAGGGTTAAGCATGTGGTCGTTTCTTGGCCTTTTGGCTAAGATCAAGTGCAGGGTTAATTATGTTATGGATTAAGTGTAAGAAGTTCTAAATGCCTGTTTGGTAGTTTCAAATCTCAGCTCTTCTACTCTGTCCCTCTGACCTTGGTCTCCAGTTTTCTCAACTTTAAAAAGAATAACAAGAGTAGGGCCAACCATAGAGTTGGGAGAAGCTGAGAAGGTATGTGAAGCATTTAGCCCTGAACCAGCTCATAATATACACCCAATAAACAGTGGCTATCATCGTTAGGACTAATATGAATGTACAAAAGAGGTTTTATCACCACCTACCCTTTATAACACACATACATTTATTAAAAAACAGGAGACCATTAAAGAGTGATAAATATAAGCTTTCCAACTAATATAAAAGTATGAGGAAGGCCTGGGTGGCTCTCTCCATGATCATAGGCATTTCAGAAGATTGGGAGCTTTCCAAAACAAGCCCCAGCCTGATTAGGCAGCAAAGTTTGTAATAAACAACAATAAAACCCCAACTCACCAAGTTCTAACTATGGTTACCCTTGCCCACCAGCTGTTGAAATTCCCAGCTTTCAGGATATTTCATAGACTAGGTTCTTTTGCTTTATCTCAGTTTTTAAACGCATGTAAGTCCCCCTGGGCTGGTATTCCACCAGACAGGAATTCTGACTCTGTCCAAGACTGAGTTCCCTCTGATGTGTGTACACAGAAGCAAACTCCAGGCTTTATCTGCCTTCACCCTGACCTACTCTTCCCACAGTGGTTTGGATGAGGTGTTCCGGAGGCAGGGCAGGTGGAAAATGTTGATCTTGAATGCTCCTTGCTGAACTCTTCCTGATTTTAAAGGACTCTCTCTGGGCGTTTCCTTAGCTCTTTCAACCACTGTGTGACCAGTCCTTTCCAGGTACACTGGGCAGGGTCTGTGTTTTCTTTCCAAAGTCTAGCCCTTTTATAAAGGGAGTCCTGAGACCACGCAAAGGATCCAGCCTGAGGCTCATTAATTAACCAGGCACCTTTGTAGTGGCTCAAGATGTCCCAGGTCACCTCATGAAAGCAAGAACCTCACTGAGAAAAACACTCAGGAGGTTTAGTTCTAAAACCTGTCAGAATACTATAGTAATCACCCAAGTGTCATTTTTAAAAAGCAAAAGCCAAGCCTCAAATGAGCAGAGCCCCAGCGGAAGTCTTTTCTCCAAATCCATTACACAGGAGATGAGCTGGGTAAATACCAGGGACTCTCCCATTTAGACTCTGACCCTCACTCAGCAAGGGGAGTGATTTGTTTCCCACGTTGGTTCTGTGCCCACCTTTTTGCGAACCTTTTAATTTAAAAGAGACAGTGATTAATGATGCTTTTGATCCACTGACTTTTTTTTTTCTTTTAAAGGGCACCCTCTTTCTCTAATACATAAATTTGATGTTGGAAGTATACCATGAGTATAAAAATTATATTGCTTATTTATTTCTCTCTCCCACACCACAGCTTTGATAGTCAAGGTGCAACCTGGGTTCATAGCTTTCTTAGAGTCTTGGCATCCTGTGTCTGATATGTAGTAGACATCTGACAAATATTTGTTGAGTGAACAAATAGAAGAATGAAATAGTAAATGTTACTTACTAATCAAGACTTGTACAATGGCAGTTCCAGAAGTATATTTCCAAGTAATGTGTGTGTGTGTGTCTTCTTACTGAGAAATAATGATTATTCTAGTCTATGCTAATGGGCTTTGTTTTGAACCCGTGATGATCCAGAGGAAGGTAGTTCACAGCATCTTTGTGCCTACATCCCCTTGGTAACTACAGTGGTCTTTCTTGCCTGAGCTGAATATCAGGCCAAGAGACATAGTTATTTTGAAGTCTGTGAATATTTTTATAGTCATTGTAGATGAGTTCTCAGAAACGCAGCTTTAGTCTACGGAACATGATAATCTGCTTTGCTAGTCTGTGTTTCTTTTACTGTGGGTATGTAGATGTTGATACCTAAGGAGTGGAAAAAAATATCCTGTCAATCACAGCATTATATCAAACCTTAGCAACTGTAGATTTTATTATATTACTTGGGACCATTTCTTTCAGAAGTAAAAATCTTTTTTCCTGGGCTTCAGCCTTTTGCTCAATTTGATGTTTTCCTACTTAAATGTGTGAAATTATAAGAATTGGTCTTAGTTGCAAATTGTAGAACTGGAAGCTAAAGTTGGGAGAAAAAAAAACCCTAAGGTTTCCTTTTGATAGTGTGTTTTATATTGTGTTGCAACTTGCTGATAATTTATAAAAAGTAGCATTATTTATATAGATTTATTAAGTATAGGATACAGAATCAACTGAATTGTGCGTTTTGAGTCATAAGACTTTTCACAAGAGCCCTACATTACTTTAAAAGGTACAAATGATACGTTGTGTAACACCCGTCTTATCTTGAACTGTATTATCAGGGGCTCTTTCTGTTTTACCTTAATGTGCTCAGGGAGCTCCTGCTTAGTTTAAAAAGATAGCCAAAAGAAAGAAATGCAGTTAATGGTTTAACACATTCCAAACTTTATAAGCAGTTTGGGCTTAGATGGTGTAGAGTTGAAACCTCATGATTACAGAGAGGCAATAGATTTAAATTCTAATTCAGGGTTTACCTCGCCTTTCCGGTTGTCTCTGCTGTTTAATAAATAGGAAGGTGGACAACTGCTGGCCCCGGATCCTTCTCAAGGTCCTTTCTGGCCTCTAGCAGCTCGACGGCCACCTGACAGTGATGACGTTGCTGCACCTCCAGTGGGCTGTCTCCAGTGTGGCTCATTCTCTGTGATCAGTTTCTGCCCTGCGTGGGGCAGATCTCATTTTAAATTTACTGAGACCCAGTGAATCTAACCTGGTGTCACATTCCTATATTGTAGGTGCATTCTTACTTATATTTTCAGCGTGGAAAAAAGGAAAATCAACTGAATTGTACATTTGAGCCTTGAGACTTTTTTCATTTTTTATAACCACCCATACAGGTCGTGCCCAAATCTGGGGTCGCCTTTTTAATGACTCTTGCCTTGTTGTGGTTCAGTTGTCTGATTCTTTTGCGACTCCGTGGACTGTCGCCCTCCACGCTCCTCTGTCCATGGAATTTCCCAGGCAAGAATTCTGGAGTGGGATGTCATTTCCTTCTCCAGGGGATCTTCCCCATCCAGGGATGGAACCCATGTCTCCTGCACTGGCAGGCATTCTTTACCAGTGAGCCACCTGGGGAATCCCTTTCTTACTATTTATTTTCTGTTGAGTTTCAATCTTATTTTCACCCTAAATTGTGGGTTAAAAATATAGTCCAGATATGATGCAGAAATAATTGAATTAGTTAACTTTGCACCCAGTATTTAGGAACATGTGAAGGCTTAGTAAACTTCTATCGCAAAGGGTAAAACACAGACGTGGAGAGGAATTGACAGAAATTGACCGTTCGCTTAATATTTTTTTGATAAAATGCAGCCACGGAGCCCTGTGATGGAAACAAGAACAACAGTCAGCCTGGCGTGAAAGCCCGTTCCCTCATTCGTCTCTTCCTCTTGACTTGGATGTTTGAAAATATCCATGGCTGGTCCCCCGCTGTCCCCTCCCACCTTGTCCTCCACCGTCCCTCCCTGACGGGGTGGCTTCTGGAGCCTCTGGCAGAGCTCTCCCCGCTGCAGCCCCCACCTTGCTTTCCTGGGAAGCGGACAATGTCGACTCCCTTTAAAGGACTTGGACATGATTCTCAGGTCAAGTCCTGCTGGGAGGCACTGCCCGTAGTGTCTGTGGGTTCACGTGCAGCTCTCAGTGACAAGACACTGTCTTGTATATAGACATTTTGTTGATATGTGGCCACTTCTGTTTGCCCATAAACCTATTTGTGTTAGTTTTTCTTACCACGGGACCCTTCACAAACCATCTATTCTATCTGCACGAAGTTGGGAGTTGACTGGACTCACCAATGCCAGAGAAGTCACTTTTCTTTCAACAGCTGGATCCTAGAGTTGGAAACAGTCATTTGGGAGCCTGGGACCTGTTCCTCCTCCTTCTTGGTAGATAACCATAAGAAAAACCATCGGAAAAAAAGCAGGGAACATTTGTGGAGCACGTTGCCTGTGCCAGGAGCCATTCTGGATCCATCATGTCTGTCTTCTCTTAGTCCTTATAAAGATGTGTTGCTGTTGACCCCATTTTATAGATAGTAAAACAGAAGACACAGAGAGGTGAAGTAGCTTGCATGGGATCACACGGTCACGCTGTAAGGCTGAGCTCCTCTGATTTTCACTGACAGGCTTTGGATGACGCGCTCGTTCTATCTGATCATGCAACTCTTAGGGTTCCTGATGGAAAGGTTTCTCTGTGGTCAGACCCTACTTTGCCGATATGATCAGTGGTAGTTCTGGACCCAGCATCATTTCAGTTTAAATAAATGAGTTCCCAGACTTAAGATCTAATAACAACTCCCCTCTTTTCTCATGTCCCCACCCTCACATGCTTGCAGTGAAGCCCTGTTTCTTTAACCTCTGAAGTCTCTCTCTTGTTTTCTGTCTTGTCATTGCCTCCTGAACTGCAGGATGGAGACATGGCTCCTTAGCGTGGCCCTCAAGGCTCTGTGCCTTGGCCCCATCTGTCTGTCGTCTGTTCCTCTTCGCAGGGCCTCGTGGAATAACTAGCTGGCTCTTGTGGGACTGGCCGTCTTCTCGGAGTGATAGACTCCAACTTCGTTCCTGGCCCTGGGGAGCTTACATCAACCCATTTCTTCTGCCCTGCTGTTGCCCTGCTCTTGAACTTGTGCAGCGCATGTTATTGCTTCCTTTGGCTTTGGATGCCAGTCCTCCTCTTCCCACTCCCAGCTCCCCCTGCCTATTAACATCCTACTCATCCTTCAAGGCTTGGCTCGGATATCACTTCTATGAAGCCTTTTTCAGTTGAACCCAGCCTGGGTGACTCACTGCTTTGTCTGGGCTCCCACAAGTGTGTGTTTGTATTTCATTATAACCTTTGTTCAAGTCTGCTCTGTAGTTTAGTGCATTCTTTTCAAATTTGAAAGCCACAAATTCTTGCCTGAAGGTAAGAACCCATGTAACTTTATTTTTGTGTGCCCCAGAGCACGTGAGATATAGAGTAGGTGCTCCATAGATCAACTCAGGCACAGTTATCATTATTACCATTTTTTGAGGGCTTACTTTGCATCCTGACTACTAGAGATTTGTGTTTGAGGTCGCTTTTGCTCTTGCTGACTAGTTATGAGTTACAAATAGGGCCACTCTCCATTTTGTAGATTGGAAAATGGAAGTCCAGCAAGATGCTATATCAATAATTTGCTCAGAGTCACAGAACTGCTAAGGGAAAGCACAAGCATTTGCACTCAGGGCTGCCTGGTTCCAAAGTCCATGTCCTTTTCATCATGACACCTGAGAAATACACAAATACAAATAGGGGTTGTGGTGGCTTCTGGAAGTCCAGATGAAGAATCCACATCCCCTCCCTAAATACGCATATGGCTCAATTGCTTCATCTTTCCACATCTAGAAACTTCCTCTTTCAACTCATTTTGTAGATTTTGAATCTCTAAAACTGCTACAAAAAATTGGAAAGAAGATTCCTGATTTGCAGATTTGAATGCTAGTCTTTTTTTATTTTGTTTTTGGTTAAAATTTTACCTTGAATTTAAGAGCAGCCATAAATAACAGGAGCACAGTATCACATCTTGTCCCTTATGCTAAGTGTGGGTTCATTTAGCTCAGCTTTCTTTTTGAGCCAGTGTCAAGCAAGGGTCTCCCCCAACATATTGGCTGAATTCTTTTTTTTTTTTTTTTTTAATTCTTTGGTTATAAGCAACAGAGTTAATCTCTGGCTGGCTTAAAGGAAAAAGGTGTATTGGAGGAGCAGACAGAAGGTCACAGAATGGACAGGAGATTGAGAAAGGATAGGGGATAGTTCCCACATATAGGCAGTTTGAATGTCACTGCTAAAATCAGTGTTCCCCAAACATTTTTCTGTCCATACATCAGTCTACTGAGACAAATCGGATGTTCTAGTTTGTGTTAACTCCCCATGGCTATGAGAGGTCAGGGGGCCTGACTGAGGAATTCTACCTTGCTTGCAACAAGGGTGGGGAGGGGTAATTCCCCAAAAAGAAATTGAAGTACAAATGGATTCTGGATAGCTCCCCAAATTCAACAAGTACCAGCTGTCCCTGGATTCTACATGAATAGGAGCGTTTATTGAAAAGTTGGAGAGAGTTTTGTTGTGCAGTCTTGCCTTTTGTAGCATTAGGACCTCCTTTCTAACCAGGATCTTGAGTCTGTCGGGAAACCTTCCAGCGTTACATCACAGAAAGTTTGATGAACCTACCTTTATCTTGTATGGCTCATCTAGTAGTTAAGTCCTTGGGAAGGATGGAATAACATACCCAGACCTCTGGCTAGCTTACTACTGAAGACCTTTCTCCAGCAAAGTTCTAATAAAACCCAAGCTCTAAAAACCCATCATCAAATAATAAAAGAGAAATAGAATAAATGCACAATTCATGAGATTAATATAGAGCAGGAAGACAATCTTTTTTTTTTCTAATAATCTTTTCTTTTATATCCTACTTTATGGGGGTACTGTTTAATTTCATGTTCATTTACTTTAATTACTTCTTGCATGTAGTTTGCGAGGAAGTTTGCCATTTTCTAGCATCTAAAAGATGGCTTACTTGAGTTTCTTTTCAGACCCTGTTAGAATTAATATATAATAAAACCCAATGTGGATATTTCTCATTTTTCACCTCAAAGGATTATTCATCATAATAGAATCACTTTTTTCCAGGGAGATTTTATCAGACTTACAAGTCAAATTAGTCAAATGCATTTCTTCTGCTAATAAACAGAGAACCTTTACCCTGGAAACATCTCTAGACTGAGTTCCAATAATTTAATGTTTCCTTGCCTCAAGAGATCAACCTATAAATGACCTGGGAATAAAAACATAAATTTATTAGTCTAAAAGGAGATTGTTGAGATGGGAGAATATGAGAATAAAAGAAAGGTCATAAAATCAAAACATAAATATTGAATATATGTTAGACTAAAAAAATGATTTTAGAGGGATAGGCTTAATTTCTACCCCATGCAGAGAATTTGAGGGGAACAGATTGGTATGTGTGTGTGTGGTTGCATTTATTTGTGTATTGCATGTGAGAATCATGCAGGATTGCTAAGAGGTCATTATGTACTTCCCTAAAAGAGCCTTGTGTTTCTAATTGAGAAGATAAATGCAGTTGCGGTAGAATCAGGCCAGGCTGGAAGGTGCCTGGTTTCATCACTGCCTTCGTTTTGATTTGCCTCCTGGTTTGTAGGTCCAAGGTTAATTGTGGGAAGATTTTGGCCATGAAACTGTGACAAGCCCTTACACGAATGGAAAGGGGATGTACTCTCTTTCAAGTGCCTTTATTAGGGGTAGGTGTGATCCTTGAGTCACTGCTTGATGGGACTAAGCTCATTGGTTCTTGGGGTGAGTGAGTTCTAAATCCCCCTTTTAAGTGCAGTCCAAGTTGCTGTGACCTTCTCAAGCTGCTTGCTCACAAGCGTTTCAAATGCTGAGGTGCTGGGCATTTTGTCTAGTTCAAAACTGAGGAATGCTTTCTTCTCTAAGATATGGCAGATTTGATCCTAGAGAGGAGAGAGGAACGTGGCTTTGCTTTCACCTCCGCAGATAAGATCTGCTGTCCTGAGAGATGCAGGTGAAGAGATTGCTCAGAAACTGTGGGAATCCAGTGTATAAATGACAAGAGAGAAATTTTTCAGGGCTAATAGGAAAACCGTCTTGAGTGTGTAGTTGAGATTCACTTTCTCTGGTATTTTTGCACGAGATTGAGAATAAAAATGGTTATGATTGATGAAGCATTCAGTGTATATCTAACTGTAAGTCAGACTAGAGGGACTTTTAAATCACCCAAATGAAAGATTGCATTATCATGAACATTAATATGTAACAGTTAAGTGTGTCATTGCTTATCCTAAGTCCTGGCATTCACAGGGCTCTCTGAGGCCAGCCAACCAAAAAGGAGAAACTTTTAGCAAACGCCAGTCCACAAAACCTCCATGCATAAGGTCAGTCCAGTGGTCGCGACTCTTGGTGGGTTATTTATTTCTGCATTCCCATCCCATCTGTAGATTTGATTCACACCACAAAGGACTTAAACATGTCCCCTGAGATACTACTAGGGCAAGAAGTGTATGGTTGAAACCAAGGGGAAGAATTTATTTCCGGTTGAGAAGAGGAAGTCCGGAAGGAGAAAAAACTGAACAGTAACTTATTAAGGGCAAGGGGATTAGGTTAGTTAAATGTTTAGAAGTTGTTTGTTTTTTTCTTAATTTCTTACAGATCTGTTGCCATTTATGGTCATGACAAATGATCATCTATTAGAAAACCAAGAGGGTAGAAATTAGACATTTTTCATCTTTTTTGTCTTTAAAAAACTACTATCTTTTCCTCCAAATTATTGAAGGAGTCCACGTTTATAGCAAGAAATTTGAACTAGGAACAAATGTTTTCTTTTTTTAATTAAAATTACATCCATTCTCAATACACAGAAATTCAGTAAATAGAAGGGGTATTCTTACATGTATAATACAGGAAAAAAAATGTTAATATGACATGTTTAATTGTATTTTTAAGTAGACACATATAGTCTTTGTTTAGCCTATTTGCTACATAAAAAGCTTATTTCAGTTGATGCTTTATCTTTGTATCCAGCATAACATCAAGCCCAAGACCATTTTAGTGGGATGCATTCCTTAATAGTTTTAAAAATTGTAATAGATACCTCACATTAGAATTAAACCTATGAGTGATTTGTGGAGGAAAGAGGGGTAGAAAAACCAGGGAAGGAGCATTTATTGAACACCTAGCATGTGTTAAATACTACGCTAGTCCCTTTTGGGCTTCCCAGGTGGCGGTAGTGGTAAAAAACCCACCTGCCGATGCAAGAGACAGGAGTTCTGTCACTGGGTTGGAAAGATTCCCTGGAGGAGTATATGGCAACCTACTCCAGTATTCTTGCCTGGAAAATCCCATGGACAGTGGAACCTGGCAGGCCACAGTCCATGAGATCGCAGAGTCAGACACAACTGAGTGACTTAGCATGCACGCTCACAGGCTAGTCCCTCGGTGGTCACTTTGCAATTCATTATCATTCGGCACTGATGATCATTATGATGAGGATAACTAATTACTGGGCATGTACTGCGTACCAGGTGAGAACTTTGGCATGTATCATTTACTTGTAATTTTTGCAACACAGAAAGTTTGTCTACTTTTATTATTTCTGTATTAGAGATGGGAAACCTGAAGTTCAGAGATGTCAAGCTAGTTAACTCAGGATCACAGAGGCAAGAATTTCAAAGCCCAAGTAGGCTGTCTGATGTCTCTTAATTCCCCAAGCTGCAGGCCACCTAGCCATGCCCTGTGCCTACATTGTGTCACAGGCCCTACCTTTTCCCTCCAGGGCACGGTGACAACCAACACCAAAGTGACATCTGTGCCTGCTCATGTCTTTGGTGTTCATGCTCTCAGGGAGCATCGTTGTCCTTGGCATCTTGAACTGAAGAAACAGTTAACAGCTGAAGCATCTGCTCATCAAGGCACAGCACAAATGACTGTGCTCGGAGCTCAGATGATGCTGTTATGTCTTAGGACAAAAAATGATTAGTGGGTGGGGCTGTCCACATTTTGCAGTTGGGGCCATGCATAATCATTTTCCTACTGTGTGACCAAGTTTTCTGTAAATCTGTTGGCCTAGAACATTTTGTTTCTCCTCTCTACTCTTTCTTCTGCTCAGAAGTTGGGATGATCCTTGTGCCTCCCATGTAGAGAGAGGGTGAGCGTAGTAAATCACTTGAGGCAAAGCTTTGTGTGGAGCTGGCATGCAAGCAGATATGAAGTGGTGGTGTTTCTGTTTGAGATCTTCTAAAGACTAAGAATAATACTCTCTAGTAACAAGGTCTCAGGTGAAATGGGGAACCATCTTAGGTTCCAGGGAAAATCACTAATTATACTTGGTTAGAGGCTTCCCTGATAGCTCAGCTGGTAAAGAATCCGCCTGCAATGCTGGAGACCTGGGTTCAATCCCTGGGTTGGGAAGATCCCCTGGAGAAGGGAAAGGCTACCCACTCCAGTATTCTGGCCTGGAGAATTCCATGGACTGTATCGTCTACAGGGTCGCGGAGAGTCGGTCCAGTTTCCTCAAGGAAGGGATTTCTGTCTATCGTTCCTGGGATTTAGGATATACTGATAAGCATGTTTTCACCTATTAGCGATAGGAAACCTCATTAGCAGAGGCTGAAAGATAAGGCTATTTATGATTTACTTGCTCAGAAATCTGTAGGTAGGCCTTCCAAAGATTGGCTCCTTACTTCAATAGTATCTGATTGCTGGGTGATTGGTGATTCCTTTAACTTTCCCCTCATGACTACAGGATGGCTGCTAAAGCTCCAGGCATCTACCTTTGTACATATTTACTTTTAAAGCACTAAGTGGGTAAGAGGACAACCAAAGAGAGAGATTTGTTCCTTTCTTCTAATCAAAGTGGAGAAAAATATTTCATACCCCCCCCCTTCATATTTTTTGGCCACAATTAAGTTAGATGTCTGTCCCTAGGTGCAGAGAAATCTGGAAAGGAGACATCTCATTTTTTTCAGCTTGAAGAGTAGTAGGAGGGTGGGAAGAAGTTACAAATGATGTTGAGTAGCTATCCAGAGCTGTCTCTATATGGAGTAACACTTCATACCTGACCACTGAAGGTCAACCTAAAATCTAGGCTGTGCCCAGCTTAGGATATGGATTTTCTTGTTTTCAGTATTACTAAGAATGACAATGCATTTTTGGGTTCTCACAGTATTGCTAAAGCTGAAAGTGCTTTGTATCAAGAGATGATGGGTATTTCAAACTCACTGTGTTCACTTTCTTCATCATCAGGCTTTATCCCATCTCAAGCTCTCCGTTTATCACCCAAGAAATATTTTGTAGATGGCTCAGCTTTCTGTTCACAGCTATAGTTCTGGATGTCTCACACCCTGCACACGGGTTTGGGAATGACTAACCCCCTACGCGCCTTCCCCCGTGCCCCGCCCCCCCACACCAAGTGATCTTTGCTTCTATATTTGTCCATTGTGAAAGAAACATCCTGACAGCTGTGATGTATTTATGATGTCGTACAGCTGGTTTTACAGTCACTTTGTTACATCAATACTAATCTTTCTCCCTAAGCTGAAAAATTCATCACACTTGGAGCTGCGGGGGAAGGCTCCACCTGAATATGTGTAGTTTGGAGTTTTCAGGGGAGCGATAGGGTAGCGGGGTGTTTCTGTGTAAGAAATCTTTCAGAATGTCACTCTCGTTCCAGATTGTGTGCGTTATTTGAGTTGGTGGAGAGGGGATTTTCTCCAGGAGAGCAGGCATCTCCCCAAACCTGGTTTACAGGCAACGTGTCTTGAAAAGAGTAGCGGTTACATGTTTCTGACAGTGAAAAAAAAAAATTATCTCCCAAGTGGCTACTTAAGGAGTATGCTTGGTTCAAATCCACAAGCATAAATCTCTCACTCAAATTATTGACTTAAATCTGCACTTCTCATCAAAATTGTAATTAGAATTTATGTAAAAATTAAGCAAAAATTTGTATAAATTTAGATTCACAGCAAGAATGGCTTTTTATTTGTTTATTTACTGGAAAAGACTAGTGCATTTAAGAATGGTTTTTTTTTTTTTTTTTTTTTTAAGTCAGGACCCAAACTGCTAAGTTTGAGAGAGTTTGTTGATCTCCATGGAGGAGAAGATACGATTTTTAATTAAAAATTAATATATAGAATCTTGAACTAGGAACCAAATACCCATCTGCTGAGGATCAGATTCTCATGAATATGGAGAATTTGTGACACTTCTAAAATTGCACAGTCCAAGATAGAGTAGCCCCTAGATGTGTGTGGCTATTTAAATTTAAATTAATTAAAATTACATAAATTTAAGAATGTAGTTCCGTGATTTCACTAGCCATATGTCAAGTGCTCAGTTGCCTCGGGTGACTCCATTGGAGAGTGTAGGTCTAGAACCTTCCATCATTATAGAAAGTTCTACTGGGCAGTTTTTCTCTTGATGAATAGTTTGCCACCAGGAGCAGCTCTTCCCGCCTAGGAACATTGGGCAATATGTGGAGATATTTTTGTGTGTCTCACCTGGGGTGGCAGTGGTTGCTGCTGGCATCTAGGGACTCTGCCCAACTCCTCCAGTGCACAGGACAGCTCCTGCAGTGAAGAGTTTACTTGACCAAAATATCAATAGTGCTGAGGTGGGGAGACTCTTCTCTCCAGGGCAGATGGACCCCCGTGGCCCCAAGCTCATCATCTGGAGGTGTAAAACAATTCCCACCAAAATTTCAGGTAGCCTGTGGTTTTGGTATAGTCCTGGTGGGCAGCAGGATTGACGAGGTTATTTCTAGAAAAGGCTAGTCCCAAGTTCCATGGCCCTCGTTAGAGGTAAGGGAAGAGCTGTAGAGCTACCCAGAGAGTCTAGTGAATAATAATACAGCAGAGATTGGAAAAATAGGGGGGCCGTGGTGCTAATTCTTCTCCTTCCTCAGCCTTCTCTGCCTCTGAAGGTCCCTTGCTCTGCAAACTGAGCGGAGCCAGTCATTCACATCTTTATGTCTTCGAGTTCGGCGGATTGCCCTTCCGTTCCAGCGTCAGGATTCAGGACTCCAGTGTGAGCATCTGGGGCTCATGCTGACAGTCATTCCTGACAGCAGGTGGGTGCCAGTATGATGTGCCAAGAATCTGGTGTCCTGATCAGAGGTGGGTTTGGATTTGTACTCTACCTCTTAGCTTCAGTGTGGCCAGGAATGGGTTGCTTAACTTCTCTGAGCCTCGTTGTCCTTACCAATTAAAGGGAAATAGTAACTGTATGCCTCTTGTAGAGTTATTTTAACGGTTCAATGAGAAGTGCATATAAAATGGTTAATAGAGTCTCCGGCACACTAAGAATGAAGTAGCTGCTTTCTTGTCGTTCTGTTCTTGTGTTGCAGTCGTTGCTAGTCCCAGACAGGCTGGTTGTATTGATCCGGGGTTTACTCCTGCCCAGGGAGGAAATCCTGACTGTGGTTTGCCAGTCTGCTTGGCTGGAGCCAGGGCTAAAAGCCAGGCATGCAGGCTGGACCTCACCCCTTCTACCTTGACTTAAATGTCACTTATCCTGTTCTCCTCATTTAAATACATTCCCTCAGACCCCACTCTTATCATTCTTGACTTACGGCCGTTTCCTTTCTAAACTGTGGTACAATTTAAAGCGCATTTGTGTTTTTACTGGTTATCTCTTCTTCTAGACTTGGAGTTGATATTAGGGATTAGGAATTTCAGGTTTAATGGTGTGGTATTGTGAAAAATTAGACTCATGGAAATGAGGAAAGAGGAGGAGACAGGAATAAAGCAGCCCATGGGTTTTGCATGCTGACTAAGCTGAATTGAAATCTCACGTTCCCTGTTACTCATTTTGTGACCTTATGTAAACTAACATGAGTCTCAGTTTGTCATACCTGTGAAATGGGGAAAATATTGTAAGAATTCCATGACAAATATAATGTCATCTACTTCAGTTAGTTACTCAATAAGTGGCAGTTTTTGTAACGATTAAAGAAGCGATATGGGAATAACACTAAAGGATGATTAATGTGTTTGTCACTGTTCCTTCCCTTCTATCAATATCATTCAAAGAACTTTAGCTGTAACACATGCCTTATTAGAATATTTATGTCTTCTTGAGTAATTTTATTTTTTCTCCAGTGTACTGAAACTTTGACAGGCTGAAGGTAAGACTAACTGGTCAAATTGCTAGAAATTTTTATACGAGTGATGGTATGCTGCAAAGAGATTCAGAAAGTATTAGGGCCAGTGAGTTTGTGTTGGCCTGTCTTCAAGGACCCACATAGCCCTTGATTCTTCCTGACCTCCTCCCTTGTTATTTATGATCAGTGACTAAGGACGAGGCCTTGCCAGCTGGTGCATTGGTAAAGAATCCACCTACCGATGCTGGAGATGTGGGTTTGATCCCTGGATTGGGAAGATCCCCTGGAGAAGGAAATGGCAACCCACTCCAGTATTCTTCCCTGGGAAATCCCATGGACAGAGGAGCCTGGCGGGCTACAGTCCATGGGGCCACAGAGAATCAGATGACTGAGTGACCGAGCATGCACGCCCGACTAAGAACCACTGTGCCCGCCTCTGCCTCCCATCACAGATCCCGTCAGGATGAAAGACTGCAGCCCATCCCTTGTCCTGGAGTCTGGTCAGCAGATGTGACGTCTGCTGTGCGAGCTCACAGGCTGTTCATCTAAACTGATGGGTTGGTCCATCTGACCTGAACCACCACCACCACCACCACCACCACCACCACCACCACCACCAAGGACCTAGAGAAGAAAGTTCATTAAGTCTATGTAAGCTTGCATACCGGATTGCTTTAGACCTGTAGTGTGGATTGCTTTGAGATCAACTTGAGTTCTTTCCAACTGTTTGTCCTGATTTACTCTCCTAACTCTTTCTAGTTAGCAGGAAAGAAAACATAGCTGATGACCTGGTTACATAGAATGTAGGAGGTATACAGTTTCAGGGTTAGCCCTGGGAACTTACTGGTGTGTGTCTGTGTGTGTGTGTGAGGGTTAGCCCTGGGAACTTACTGGTGTGTGTGGGTGGGGGTGTGGGTGTGGGTGGGGGTGTGTGTGTGTGTGGGTGTGTGTGTGTGGTCAGTTTGCTTTCCCATAAAGGGTAAGGCATATTGTAGAGTTCTAGAACTACATGTAGAAAGCATATATATTTTGAATTCCTGTATTGTACCTGCAGATAACCCAAAGCCAACTGTTCCAGCTAACTGAGTAAATTTGGGAATCTCATTAGTTCATGTTCCCTGGTGACTCAGTTGGTAAAGAATCCGCCTGCAATTCGGGAGACCTGGCTTCGATCCCTGGGTTGGGAAGATCCCTTAGAGAAGGGGACGGCTACCCACTCCAGTGTTCTGACCTGGAGAATCCCATGGACTCTAGTCCATGGAGTTGCAAAGAGTCGGACACGACTAAGCAGCTTTCACTTCCATGTGGTCGAGTCCAGAAGTAGGATGGTGCCCTCTGGGCTTTGTTAGGACTCTGTCCTGCTGTTGTGCCCACCTCTGAATTGCTGTGTCCCTTTTAGCCAGCTTTCTCTTTGTGGGGGCAAGCCAATCCATGTCCTTAAAGCCTTGGAAAACCTAGCAGAAGAACAATAGTTCCTATAGAATATCATTTCCTACAGAATACTAGTAGTTGAGTATGATCCTCCTTTGGCACGTGTCCATCCATCAGCCACTCAGTGTGACTGACAGCAGAACATGCTGATTGGTCAGACCTGGTTTCTGGCTCCACCCTCCAGAGGTGTGAGATGCATCTACCTTCAGTGTACCACACGGACTGAGAGTGGGGAATGGGGCGTCTCTCCTAAGAAAAGTCAGGCTAGTGTTAAGAGGAAGAGCAGCGTGGATGTTGGGCAGACAAAGACTACCATCTCCCCAACTGTGATCCCCTTTGATTTCAATGATGCTGGTGACTCAGGGACAATGTCATGCCTTGTGGTGTCTCCATTTCACTTCCAGAGTTGCTTGCAGGTCCTGGGCCTGATTTCATTTACAGCATCAGCACACCTCTCTCTTCTTTCTTGCAGTCATGATACCCCTGTCTTTCCCCCAGAGGTCGCAGTAAATGGCCTTCTCCGAGCCACAATCAATGGCATTTCGTAAGGTGTGACAGAAGAGGCCATCTGGCACTTGTCCCGCCGTCGTTTCTCGCTGTCCAGGGAGGAGGCACACTGGAGGCAGAAGGTCGCAGCTCAGCGAAGCACTGCTGTCGCTCAAAAACCTCCCCCCGTCCCCCGCCCCAGACTTGGGGCTGCAGCAGAGACGCTCCACAAGAGTCACACACCTGGCAGAATTCCCCCTTTCCCCTTGTGAAATTTCCCATCAAAATTGATTCATGGATTAATCATCATAATGAAAATGATTTTTGAATACCATTATAAGTTTGAGTGTTCCACACAACACTTTCCCAAATATTGGATAGATTTTCTTTTCTATTTTTTTTTTCAAGATGCCAGTGTGGAGATCAGTGACCCATTTCAATTTTTATTGAAACAAATAAACCCAATAAAAACACTTATGCTGAGAACTGTAGCGCCACAATAAAAGAATCACACTGTATTGAATTTATTGATTTATTTATTTACTCCAACTGGAAAATCGAGTATTGTGTTAATGTATTTTATAAGAATCACACTGCTCGATGAAATGGCTAATTTATTTTAGCGTATACATAAATAGCTAGCAATTTTCCATGAGACAGCCTAATGAAAATGATGCCGATGAAATTGTCTATACTATGAGGAGTGACAGAGACGAGTTATTATTGGGTGAGTGCTAAGACGCATTGAACTGGCCATCATATCTTTGAACTTTTGAACTGCTACTTGTTCTGTGTGATTTATTGATTTTACTATCTCTCTGTTTAGCTCAACTTTAGTTTTTGCCCAGCAGTGCAGATAAGTGGCATAGGAGATTTAATTTCATGGGTATTTGGGGTTAAAACCTATCTTTAAGAAGAATGCTAAACATGTTTTAATAAAACATGAGTTGCAGGGGTTTTAAGTTTCTGGGTGATATGGATCTGATAAGGAGCAAAGCAGTTTAGAGGCCAGCCCAGGGGTTCCAGGCTGAGGAGGCACTCTTTCTGAGCTCTGGAAGTCTCAGGGCCATGTACATTTTACTTGCTCCATCAGCCCGACTGCAGCCCGAATTGCATGTACCATTTCTTCCCCGGCCTGTGCCCTATCTCTCACACCCCTTGTTTGGCCTGGGTGGTTTCTGGGGTTCTTGCAGTCAGCAGCGAGGTGCCTCTCCTCTCCGTGTGCACTGAGGGCTGGTCACTCTGTAAACACCCTCGTTTTTGGCAGCTCTCTTAAGGAAAACGGCTTTTAAGAAATGCCATGGCTCTCACCTCCAGGATAAAGACATGGAAGCTCGCTCTGCGTTGGGGCCAGGCTGGCTCACAACCGCTGCTCCTCTCCAGACCCACTCTCTGGGATCCTCATCTGTGAGGCTGTCCTCCTCAGCTTGCCCTGACCCTGGAGCGGGAGGTTTCCCTCGCTGCTTGGGAAGGGGGTGGGAATCTCACACTGACAGTGGCCGGAGAGCAGCCGTACTTTTTATTGTTGTCTTTAGGTGTGCAGAACTTTTTTTAAAATGTGTAACATCTTGAGGACTCATTTCTGATCTTTTTCTTTTTGATTAGCTAATTTCTGTAGGATAACTTGACCACAGTATTTTTTGCCTGCTTTTTCCCTTTGGGGAGGAGGATTGGAGAAGGTGGGAAAGAGCTTTATCATGTAAAAGTAACCATCCTAGAAATCCCAGGTAATAAATTTTCAGGCGCATGAACGGTTAAGACTCCTCACTCAGTAAAACAGTATGTGACTGTGGAATTTTTATGAAGGTAACGGTCTCTTTCTTTAAAAATCTGATTTATTTAGAAGGTACTTTTCAATGACCAAGTAATTTTAACCTTGGGAGAAAGATTGGGGTGGGGGCATGGGAGGAGTGAGGAAAGGAGGCTTGGATTTCTGCAAGGGCTTGAAAACTCACATCCCCTTTAATGATTAAACTGGCAGGATCTTTATTTGGATGTCAAAAGCTTTTTCTTACATTGCAAACATTCTCAACGAATTTACAGTCAGATATTTGGAAACATCTAACACTTAAAAAGAAAAAAGAGGAGGAGGAGGGCCTGTTTGAACTAGGAAACAGAATTAGTGAGAATGACTAAAGAGACAGGACTGACCCCAACACCATTAGCTGGGAAAAAAAATTCCATTTCATTGCAACTATGTTATTGTTTACTTTACCATACACATCCTAATATGGTTACCTCCCTGTCAGAGGCGGCCAAGCCCTGGGGTTGAGAGGCCCCCTCCGGGAGAAAGCTCCTAACTGCCTCCCAGACAATAAGAAACAAACGGTGCAACTCCACAAAAGGCTTCCCGGAAAATAAGTGTCAAATAAATCCTACAGAACTCTCGCTTCTGCCACTGAGCTCTGTATATGCAAACCTGTTTTTATGCTTTCGCTGCCCAGGCTGAGCTGCATTTGTTTGGAAATAAGCCACCGCATTTTCTTTTTTCTCAACCCCCCCCCCCCACCTTTTTTTTCTCCTCACTTCATCTGAGGGCTCTGGATTAATTCCTTGAGACATATCTTTGCATACATGTCTCATGAGTTATGTTTCCTGGAGCCTTTTACTAGGAACATTAAGGTAAGAATGTTGATTTAGCCCGGGACCTTTGTCACTCAAACTAATGCTCATCAGTGATACAGACATTGTAAAGAAATATTGCGGAGGTCTTTTGTGGTCCCCCTCCCAACAGAGAGGTGCAGTTGCTTTTAATTGTCATGCATGGATTCCGGAAAAAAAAAAAATGCCACCAGTTGTGGATGAGATGGAGCAGAGGTGTACTCACTGGTGTAAACACTGGTGAAGACACCCCGATCCTGTGGCAGCCACAACAGTTTCACAAGAAACTGTTTCCCGTTGTTGCTTCCAATTCTTCTCTACTTGTGTTTCTTTCCTCTTCTTCCCCCCTTTTTCCTCCTTCAACTCCCTTGCTTTCCCAAATCCTCATGGTCTTGAGGCTTGTCTGTTATTATCTGCAACTCCAGAACAAAGGTAGGTTGCTTAACTCTGTGCTTCGGGGGTGGGCCAAGTTATTTTGGGAGGGATGTCTTCCTAATGCATGAGTGGCTGACCTAAAAGGGGGGTGGCGGGGAGATCATGCCTGGAGCCGAGGGACGAGAGAGCACGCACTGTGGCAGCTTTTACGTAGTGGAGTTTATTTTTATGGAACTTAAAGAAGCAGCAGCATCTTCGGTTAGAATGGACTCTATAGCCCCTGAAATTCTATGTTTGATGTCCTTGATGTGTATACATTGAATTACCAAATCGGGGTTCAGACTCTTGGGGATGCTTGAATCTATGACAGCAGATAAGGTTTTCTGGTTAGCTACTATATCCAGTTTATCAACATTAAAGAAAGGAACCAGAGTTTTTTTTCTTTCTTTCTTTTCTTTGGAATTTTAATGTAAAGGTGTGTTTGGGTGACTGGCATAAGTACTTTTTCTCTTTTTTTGGTTTAATTGCTTTAATTCCCTGGACACCTTCACTTATTTCTCAATGATTGTGTTCTCTCATTTTGCGTAATCTGGTGCTCTGTGGAGGTTGTGTAGGTGGAGGTTGGCTGTTTTTAACTAATTGTGCCTTGTTGGGTGGCAATACAATAGAGTACAGACCACAGGAAATTCATCTCCACCTGAAAAAGGGACTGGAATAGAGTGTGCAGATTCATAATGGAAAACAAGAGCAAATTAAACCTTAGTGAGGGATATTACAGGCTATTAATCATAATAAATATGTTTGGCAGTGTTGGGTTTGCATTCTATAGTTTTCAGTTTAAAAAAAAATCAGAGTCGGTGATTAGAAGAGGAAATAGTTCTCTGGCTTGTGAGAGGCTGGGCTGTACTTGTTCATTAGTTCAAACCGCATTAAAAGTGAGCAGTTTGTTCCAGAATCAAGTACGTTGTTCCCAAGCAGATCTGAATACATCCCCGTCCAAATGCAATCTCGGGTTCATGCCACGATTGCTTGGCTTTTTCTGAGCATCTCCGCTTCAGCACGGAACTCGAGTGCTAAGAATTTTATTTTACATTATTACACTCGCTGCTCGTACATTCCTGCTGATTTCTTGGCTGTGGATCATCTCTGTGCATGCACTGTAGCCCCGTCAAGGTGACGCTCTTTGAAAAATAGAAATCCAGTGCATTTAACTAAAATGAGCTCAAACAGCCTCAAAGTTTGTATCTTAGAAAGCTGCTAATTATGCTTGTCGTAAAACATATCTGAGTGGAAGGTTCTGAGTCCAAACAGAATCGAGGGCTGCTTTAGAAATATAACTGTAGTCTGTGCTTTTAAAGAGGTTTATTTTTACTTTGGGGCCATGGAGGGGGTGATTGGAATTAGTAGCCTTTAATTAGACGGGGAGATATTCAAATTTTACAGGGATTTATGTTAGAACATGGAATGGCGGTGGCTCTTTCCTCATTATGAATCCTCCCTGCACATAATGAGGTTCATCATTAGTTGATGGAGTGAATTTGCCCTAGCTCTACCTTGAAAGGCACATAATTTACATACTACTTCAGAGCCTAAGCTTTAATGGATTCCTCGATGAATAAAATGAAAAGCTACTTTCTTTAAATTTTTGAACACTGTTTAGATAATACGATTTTAATAAGACATTCAATTTGCTTGTTAAGTATATTTGAAAGTGCTTTTTTTTTTTCCTTTTTGGGAAAAACATATTTTGGCTTGCCTTGTTGTATATCACAGTGGATGGTTACCCTTACAGATAAATCGGAGAACATATGGGGTACGTCATTAAGAAATGGGGAGAATCTTAGGCAGAGAGCTTTCTTTTAACATGTGAGCCTCAAGGTTATTGATTTTTGTGTAGAAACTCTTCTGACATGAAATTATTATAACAAAAAGGTTGAAAAACAAGCTTATTATTTGTGTATAGTTTTGCATATCTAAAATGTGCGTGCATGTTCGTTTCAGCTAACACTGACAAAATAGCTAGCTGCACCTTCTGATTTATTTTAATGATGGAAGAACAGAAACTTCCCTGGTGCAGCTGCACATTTGGCTCTGCTTCAGTGTAACTGTGATTCGATGGGGGGGACACGGAGCTGAAGGCCTTTTGCCTTCAGGTTATCAGGTCATCAGCTTAGGAGTGCTCTGGTCTGCGCCATAAATTCAGCAAGTTTTCTGGCCCTGTCACTCTGCTGTCTTTTGATTGGAATGCGGAGAAAATCAGCTTTGACTCGGCGAGATTTGAACACGGATGTCTTTTCAGTAAGCAGGGGTTTTGGTGATAGCATGTTATTGAACATGTCCTTTGCTTGTTGGAGACAGGTCACCCCAGCGTTTGTATAATGGCTGTGAGAGGAAACAGGTTTCTAGCGGTGTGTCCCATTCAGGAGCAGGGAAGGTGTCTGAGTATAAGCGAAGCCTTGTTTTGATAGAATGCTCTATTACTTGAAAATTATCAGCATATATTAACATTAATAGAATAGTCCATGTCATTCTTTTTAGGTAATTTACCTCTGCTACAGACCTGTCTGCCGGAAAAGAAAAAAAAATCTTCCACTCTTCTAAAACATATATTTGTTTAGAGAGTTTTCACTGAAGTGTACATGACAATTACAGCTGTTCATTAACAAAATTGGGTATTTGTTTTAAACTTTAACCAATCACTTTGATATGCTAATTATGGTGTAATTTAATTTGAGCCCTGTAATGATGATGCCGTTATTATGGACATAAACGATGCAGTTAAGCTGAGAGTAATCTCATTTGCATACTGTACATGCCAGTAAATTAAGCCCTTTCTTCGACTGCTTCAGCTTTAATTTTCCACTTCTTTTCACACAGCTCCTTTTCAGCCCCTCTCTTATAAGCCCACTTTGTAATAGTCCTGATGACTGTTTGATGTGAAGAGTTTCTGCACCACAATAATGCAGGACAGAAGATGTAACATTTAAAGGATTCATTATCTTGCTGAGTGTTCCTTTAAGAAGGAAGGATTAGAAAGGGTGTGGGGAGAAGTAGTGTCCTTTCCATGGAATATGACAGCCCCCCTGTTAGAGTCACTGGAGATGCCAAATGCTCTCCACGCACCCCACAACTCGGACATGGGACCTCTTATTTAAAAATGTGTTTTACCCCCCCTATACTGCTATTTGCTGTCACAAACTGTTTTGTGTTCAATAGCAGTGAACTTCACGTGATCTCTGGTTGTAATTACCCCATGCTAGTTGGAGGGAAAAGTTTAATTTAGCCTTCATACTACAGCTCTTCAAATCTGGGCTTGTGTAGATGAGATTCTAATTTTTAAACAATTCCAAGATAGACGGCCATTTTCCAAAGGAACTTCTCTCTCCCCACCCCTCCCACTGCCTGGGTTGTCAAAAACGGGAAAACAACAAGACCAACCAGCCACACCAACCAGAAAATCCAGAGGTTTCAGCCAGTTGTGTGAGAAGCCTTGGGAGTGGAGAGGGAGGTTTGCAGAGTGGGAACCTGTGGCTTCTGCTCTCGTGAGTCTGGATGGCTTTCCAGAGGCTGGGTGATCCAGTGGTCAGTCTATCTGGACCAAAGAATCCTAAGCGCATACTGAACTGTTGAGCGGTCTCCCGCGGCCCGCGCTGAAGCCGGTGGGAGTTGAGTGGGTGTAACAGAGGACTGAATTTAGCTCTGGCTTTTTAAAGAGGGTCAGAGGCCTAAAAATAGTTGAAGCTGCTTAACTCTCCTGCAGGCTACTTCCTCAACAAATGGGAAAGTATTAAAAAAAAAAAAAAAAAAGTAATAGGCTGTGTCCATCCTCATGTCTTGGAACTAAAAGAGTTTTCCAGTCCTGTATCCCTTGACCCAAAGTTTTGCCAACTGACGTGCATCGCTTCCCCCAAGCCATCCTCTGTGGAGAGGCTGCTCTGCTAGTATCACAGCAGGTGATGCCATGGCCAAGCATACACGGGCTTCCTCAGCCTCATAGCAGTGACAGTACAGAATCTCTGTGGTTTTTTTTTAAACAACCAGTTCTAATGCTATTTTTCTTTTGACTAGAGATTATGCATGTGTTAATAAAGGCCAAAGAGAATATAATAAAAGGTAAGAACAAATTTCCAAGAATCATATCATTGCATTTAGAAATATTTAGGATGATCAGGTTTTGTACAGAACTGAAATTAAGAATCTGGAAGACAGTAGAAAAAGAAAATAAAAGGGTATTATGTTTTATTGCATTATTATTATCTGGCAAGTGTAATGAATATGTATTGTCCAGTAAAAATCAAAGGAAACTTTTGAGAAAAATATATTACTTTACCTTTGATAGGTGAGAGGAGTTTTAGAGGGTAGGATGGGTACTTCCTGGCAAATCCAGAGCTGAGAATCCAGTCCAGTTGAACCACACAGATAATATGTTCCCCTTGAAACTTGGTAGGATTCTAGCTCCTCATTTGGCGCTGGGTTCATTCCCCATTCAAAGTTGGTTGAACCCAACTTTAAGACCCTAAAATATTTGCTAGACACTCTGCCAGTAACTAGAGATGCTGAAGGCATTCAGGCACTGTTCCCAACAAAAAGAGCTCTGAGCCAGAGGACACAGAAGAGACGTGCAATCAGACAAGTGCCTGCCTAACTTTGGACATCCTGATGGAGGTGAACATCTCCTCTCCCAGTTGTTTTTGCATTAAGAAAACGCTGCTCATCTGTTGATACAATGTCAGGCTGTTTCTTTCAAAACAGTTTAACTTTATAACAAGTCTAAACCTGTAAGGGCTTTTTCCTCCCTTTCCTCCCTCTTGATATAATTTCAAAATTACTATAGGATGCAAAAATGTACAAAATGCTTGTAAACAGACTTTTGTGTGGGTATCATGCTGTATCCAATATTTTTCCAAAATGAAGAACCTTCCTGTTTTCAATATAATTTAGGGAGACCGGGAAAAGGATACAATTTTGTGTAATACTGTAGAACTTCTTCATTTTCATTAAATAATAAAGACTAGGCTTTCTTTGTTCAAACCAAGCCCCTAACAATGCATTCATCCTCTCTGTCAAACTTCTTGTGTTTAGCAAGGTAAGTAGATAAAGAGTGAAGTACCACAAGAATGTAAGCTCCTTGAAGGCCAGGGATATTTATCTGAATTTTAAGCACTTGGAATCATGCCTTGCACATTAGTAGGTGTTCAAGATGTCGTTCTGGATTGAAATCAGTCTGCTTACTCCCTTAGACTTGTGAGCATTGACTAAGAAAATGAAGAAACTGCTTTCTAATAGAAAACTTTTACATATGCCTGATGGTATTGAGATGGTAAACCTCACCAATCCATCCTTCCTCTGGTCCCTCCCTTGTCTGAGAGCCACTCATGAGGGTTTGCAGTTAAGCAGAAACAGTCCTAGATGGGAAATACTTCACCTTAGATAATTGATGCATGCCTGTAATGATGATAACCACTATGTACTGAGCAGCAGCAATGGATCAGGCACGGTGGTCAGCGCTTGTCATAGGTGATGATGTTGAATTCTCCCAACAACCGTTCCACCTTAGCACTGTTCAGTTCAGTCGCTCAGTCGTGTCTGACTCTTTGCGACCCCATGAATCGCAGCACGCCAGGCCTCCCTGTCCATCACCCACTCCAGGAGTTCACTCAGACTCATGTCCATCGAATCAGTGATGCCGTCCAGCCATCTCATCCTGGGTCGTCCCCTTCTCCTCCTGCCCCCAATCCCTCCCAGCATTAGGGTCTTTTCCAATGAGTCAGCTCTTGGCATTGTTAGTTTCAGGTGTACAGCAAAGTGATTCTGTTATATATTTGTGTAGATCTATTTTCTGTTTTCTGTTTTCAGTTCTTTTCCATTTAGTTCCCTGTGCTATACATATATATAGTAAATCTTCATGGTTTGTTTATTTTATATATGGTAGTGTGCATCTGTTCATCCCACACTCCCAATTTGTCACCCACCCACCCCCACTTACCATTTGGTAACCATAAGTTTGTTTTCCATGTCTGAGACTCTGTTTTGTAAATAAGTTCATTTGTACGATTATTTATTTGCATATATGTGATACCATGGAATATTTGTCTTTGACTTAATTCACTTAACATGATAATCTCTAAGTCCATCAGTTTTGCTGCAAATGGTGTTATTTCATTCTTTTTCATGACTGAGTAGTAGTCCATTGTATATACGTATATACAGACACGCACACACATATACACCACATTTATGATACATAAATATCTCACATCTTCCTTATCATTCATCTGTTGATGGATGTTTAAGTTGCTTCCCTGTCTTGGCTATTGTAGATAGTGCTGCTTTGAACATTGGGGTGCATGTATTGTTTCCAATTTGAGCTGTCTTTTTGTTACATATGCCCAGGAATGAGATTGTTCGATCATATGGTAGCTCTGGTTTTACTTTTTAAGGAACCTCCCCCCTGTTCTCCGTTGTGGCTGTTAACAGTGTACATTCCCAAAGATAGCCTGGGAGAGTCCCCTTTTCTCCACCTCCTCTCCAGTATTTATTATCTGCAGTATTAGCCTCACCCTTTAGATGCAGTTCTGAGGTACTGACGCTACCCTAGGTCCTGCAGCTGTACGGCTGCAACCAGGACTTGTCCTCCTTCAGGAAGACTCCAGGCCACTGCACTTCAATCCTGGTTTTCACTGTAGATACACACACACACTCTATTGTAATATATAGTGTTACTGTGTAGTGTGTGCATAAGTATATATACCATGTCACTATATCTTAAGTGTGTTTGGTATATAAGTTTCTTGAACAGCTGAAGGTAACATTTTACATCTTTCATTTGCACAGAGGCCTGGCAAGGTAACTATTATTTGTCCCTACTTTCTGATGATAAGATCAACCTTCACTGAGATGAAATAACTTGCTTACAGAGGTAGGTAGAAAGAAAGAAGGAAAGTGAAGTCGCTCAGTCGTGTCCAGCTCTTTGCAACTCCATGGACTGCAGCCTACTAGGCTCCTCCATCCATGGAATTTTCCATGCAAGAGTACTGGAGTGGGTTGCCATTTCCTTCCTCAGGGAATCTCCCTGACCCAGGAATCCAACCCGGGTCTCCTGCGTTGCAGGCAGAGGCTTTACCATCTGAGCCACCAGGGAAGCCCCAGAGGTCGGTAGGAAGTGACCAAACTGGGCTCTGATGCCAAGCCCATCAGCCTGCAGAGCCCTTGCTCACTTAGTCACCACAGTATGCTCCCCAACAAATTGTGTTCCTTGAGAGCATTTAGTGCTCCCAAGACAGTTAACTTATTTTTGAGTGCATGTTGTATTTAAGGCATTTCTTATTTATCTTGTATTTTTTGATTTTAAATGTGTGCTCTAAATAACTGAGACATCTCTTAATTTCCCAGTCATTGTTAGATGTCAGTTCCTGGCAGGAAGCCAACTTCTCTTTACACCTACCCCCACCCCCACCCCCTAACCCCTCCTCAAACATACAAACTAGAATGTTGTTAAATTCTTTTATTTTTTTTTTCCTTGGGGGAGGAAAATGCTGTGCTGCTTCTCTCCTGTGATTGAAGTCCTTTTTACCTTTTTACTTTTTTACTTTTATCTTGACAGGTGACAGAGTGAATATCAGCTGTAGGATTTACAGATATGTGGGTCTGTAGATGTTTGCCTGTCTCCCCATGGACATGTGCAGACTCATAGCTTATAGTCTTATCTGTATGGCAGGCCACATGTAGAGAAAGCAGTGGGACCATTTCAGGGACACTCTCTACTTCCTTGTCCCTAATACTTCTCTCCCAGCTATGAACCTCTGCCCTCAGATCTTACCAGCCCTGTTTCAGATGTCTAAAGTGATAATAGTATGGATTGTATTCTTTTCCCTTATATTCAGAAACCCTTCCAGAATCTTGAAATGCTCTTAGACCTGCACTGTCCAGTATGGGAGCCACTAGCCAGAAGTAGCTGCTGAGCCCTTGAGGTGTGGCTAACCTGAATTGATGTGCCATATGGGTAATATTCACATTCTCAAAAAAAGAGAGAGAGAAATATAAACTGTCTCATTGCTAACTTTCATGTTGATTGTATGCTGAAATTAAAATATTTTGGCTCTACTGGGTTAAATGAAATACATTTTTTAGAGTAATTCCCACTTTTTTATTGTTTCAAATATGGATAGTATATATTTTTAAATTGCATATGTGACTTGCATTTGTGAGTCTCATAATGTTTCTACGAGACAGTACAATTCAGTGTGTACATCCTGCTTCTCCATACGTCAGGACTAGTCGACAGGTGGAGGGCCCAAAGGTTTATCCCCCAAATGGATAGAGAGCTGCTCTGAGCATGCTCCACAGAACACCTGGCCTGCAGCAGAGGCTCAGGAAATATTTGGGAATGCAGCCCTGGATAGCAGTGTGTCTACATGGCAGGCACTAAGCAGATAATCTCTTTGGTTGTTTCAGCATCTCATCCTTCCTCATCAGGCTAGGGATATAGCCGCTACCCCTACTGTCTCAAAGAACTTAGACTTGCGCAGTGTCTCTGAACCCAGCTGGAGCCCCTGATGCCAGTAGACCTTGGCCCTTCTAGTCCAAAGATTCCATTAGCATCGATGGTCTGAGAGAAGGGCTCCTTGACTGTTCCAGATGGCTGGATGTTACTAACCTGCAGGAGCTGGTGCCCTGGTGCCCCAGGTTCCTTGGGGTATTTCCTCTTATTCTGTTATTAGATGCACTTGTCTCTTTGATATTCTCTGATACTCTCTCTGTTAAACATTCTTTACCTAGCACAGGTGTATCCTGCCTTAAGTAAACTTTATGTGTATCCGTTCAGTTCAGTCACTCAGTTGTGTCAAACTCTTTGCAATCCTGTGAATTGCAGCACGCCCGGCCTCCCTGTCCATCACGAACTCCTGGAGCCTTCCCAAACTCATGTCTATTGAGTCGGTGATGCCATCCAACCATCTCATCTTCTGTCGTCCCCTTCTCCTCTTGCCTTCAATCTTTCCTAGCATTAGGGTCTTTTCAAATGAGTCAGCTCTTTGCAGCAGGTGGCCAAAATATTGGGGTTTCAGCTTCAACATCAGTCCTTCTGATGAATTTTCAGGACTGATCTCCTTTAGGCTGGACTGGTTGGATCTCCTTGCAGTCCAAGGGACTCTTAAGATTCTTCTCCAGCACCACAGTTCAAAAGCATCAATTCTTTGGTACTCAGCTTTCTTCACAGTCCAACTCTCACATCCGTACATGACCACAGGAAAAACCATAGCCTTGACTAGGTGGACCTTTGTCAGCAAACTAGTGTCTCTGCTTTTTAATATGCTTTCTAGGTTGGTCATAATTTTTTTTTCAAGGAATAAGCGTCTTTCAATTTCATGGCTGCAGTCACCATCTGCAGTGAATTTGGAGCCCCCAGAAAAGTCTAAGTATAGTTGTATTTTTAAGACAGAGACAACACTCTGTGAATGTACAGTATTCAATACATGTTGATTAGGAACCCATCTTATTAGGTATGATGGGCTCTCTGCCTTCAGAAAGCTCATTCACTGTATAGACAAGTAAGAAACATCATAGATAACTTTTAAGACATGGGAAGTCGCTGATGGCTTAATGGGATCAGTGTTGTTTGCCTCTTCAGTTTATTTTTTTCAAAAGGATTCATAATCAGTCACCATTAAAGAGTCATGTGATACTTCTGTTTACTGTGAGGTGATTTAGGGAAAGTATGGCTTTAATTGTAAGTTTTCAATAACTCCAACTCCTGTGGAAAAGTGAATTACACACTTAAAAGTATTTTTTTTTCCTCCCCAAACATCTGTGTGTGTGCTGAGTCACCCAGTGGTATCTAACTCTTGTGACCCCCTGGACTGTAGCTCACCAGACTTCTCTGTCCACGGGATTTCCCAGGCAGGAATACTGGAGTGGGTTGCCATTTCCTTCTCCAGGGGATCTTCCCACCCCAAGGTTAGAACCTGCATCTCCTGCATTGACAGTTGGATTCTTTACCACTGTGCCACCTAGGAAGCCTGTTAAACATCAATGCCAGTTCTTAAAATCCCAGGGAAGCTTAATCTGCAGTCTTTTCTAATTTTTTTTTATTTTCCCATCAGAATAGATGGCAGCCTTCACTGGAAAGAACATATGAGAATTATAGCTGTCACCCCATCCATTAAAAGCAGGAATTGGTCCTTAAGTCAAGGGGACAGGGTATTAGCTGTGAGATGGTCATTGGAAGACTGGGGCCTGTCAAAGATCAGTCCCCAGCACTAACTGTTCCCACTTCCGTGTTAAGTGCTGAAATTGCTCACCCATCCCTCTGCCCTCGTCTGCCTTGAAGCTGCAACTTCATTAGTATCAGTTGGTTTTTAGGGTGTTTATATCTCTGGGCCACTGGCTTCTGACAATGATTATTGCTTGAAATTTTCCGTACACTGCTTCCGTTTTCAATTACACTACCCAGGTTGGCCTGAGATCGAGTCTTTGAACTTCACAGGGGAATCATGTCAATGGTAAATTTTGTCCTTTGCATAACTGGGGAGGAAAATGCCTTCCACTCATCTGTACTAAACAGCTCTTCATAGACACCTTGGAGAACAGCACCTAAGCCCCTGCCCCAGCCCTGCCCACCAGCAACTCATCTTCTGAACAGAAGCAGACAGCAGTTCCGGGGATGTCCTGGGAGCTGCAGAACTTTTTCACAGGTGTTGAAGCTTGCAACTCTAAGGTTTTGAAAAACAGCCGTGATCCCCAGCCCCTGCCCCTCTTAGGCTGTTGCTGTCAGTTTTCCTCCAAGGACAGGTTCTGGAAAAACAGCCTTTGGTCCTCCTGGGTTGTCCGTTTTGCCAGGAAGCCTCAGATGCAGAAAGTGAAGTGTGCTGATTGGATTAGTTTAAGAGTTGGCATGTGATGGTTGGTTCATCTCCTTCTACTGTGTTTTATTTTGAGATATTTGGCCCTAAAAGCATTTGGCATATCTTCCAGTTGTTTAAAAATATTTTTTTATTGTTTGATCTAATAGTTCAAGCATTTTAAATTAAAAAAAATATTTGGTATTGATTCATTTATACATATGAAAGGTATTTCAGGGACTTGTAATCAGAGGTAGACCCTTCTGTCTGCGTCTCTCCAAATGGATGTGCAGCAAACAGCACTATTGAACATTCTGGAAGTGAACTTGTAGCACTAAAGGTCAGTAATGGTGTGCGAGAGCTAAGGCTAGGAGCAGCTCTAACATCAAAGATAGGAACTGCAATCCCTGAGCACATATACAACCTGAACCCCTAGAAAACGGACAAGAATTTTCTGTCACCTAATGAGGTTTGCTTTGAGCTGAAGAAAGCATTGATGCATGAAGGCCTTAAATTCTCTTTCCAGTCCCATTTTTATGCATCCTAAAAGTTCTCCTAGCTATCTTCCTTGTGTTCCAGAAACTTCCACCTACTCATCCTTCCTTGTCCTTCATGGCGTCACTGGGAATCCATTGAGAGGTACAGTCTGTAAAATCTGTTTTGTGCTCTAACATTTATTTCAGCTTTGCTAGGCCGTGGACTTCTGCATTCTTGGATCCCTCTCCTTCGTTGAGCTGTCAGAGGTTGTTTTCCTGATACAACTTTGAATATTTTTTTTCTTTTTTTGAATTCTGTTTTTCATTAAAAAAATAATTTTATTTATTTTTGACAGTGCATACTTGGAATTCGTTGCTGTCGGGGCTTTTCTCTAGTTGTGGCAAGCGGAGCCTACTGTCTAGTTGCAGAGGGCAGGCTATTTGTTGCAGTGACTTCTCCTGTTGCAGAGCGCAGGCTCTAGGGTGCGTGGGTTTCCATAGTTGCAGCTCCTGGGCTCCAGAGCACAGGCTCAATAGTTGGGGCACGTGGGCTTGGCTGCTTCACAGCACGTGGGATCTTCCTGGATCAGGGATCGCACTGCAGGTGGATTCTTTACTATGAGCTACCAGGGAAGCCCAGGATTCTATTTTTATATTCAGGAATCCTGTATTCTATTCAGGAATTCTGTTTTTTATATTCAGAAGAGAAACTAGAGAGCCTCTTGATGAGGGTGAAAGAAGAGAGTGAAAAGGCTGGCTTAAAACTCAACATTCACAAAACTAAGACCATGGCATCCAGTCCCGTCACTTCATGTCAAATAGATGGGGTAGAAGTGAAAACTGACAGATTTTCTTTTCTTGGGCTCCAAAATCACTGCATATGGTGACTGGAGCCATGAAATTAAAAGAGGTTCCTTGGAAGGAAAGCTATGACAAAACTAGACAGTGTATTAAAAAGCAGAGACTCCACTTTGCCAACAACGGTCCGTAGAGTCAAAGCAGTGTTCTTTTCCAGTGGTCATATATGGATGTGAAAGGGACCATAAAGAAGGCTGAATGCCGAAGAATTGGTGCTTTCAAACTGCGGTGCCACAGAAGACTCTTGAGAGTCTCTTGGACTCCAAGGAGATCAAACCAGGCAATCCTAAAGGAAATCAACTCAATATTGATTGGAAGGAATGATGCTGAAGTTGCAATACTTTTGCCCCCTGATGTGAAGAGCCTACTTGTTGGAAAATATCCTGATACTGGGAAAGATTGAGGGCAGGAGAAGAGGGTGACAGAGAATGAGATGGCTAGATACCATCACCCACTCAGTGGAGATGATTTTGAGCAAACTCCAAGAGACAGTGGAAAACAGAGGAGCCTAACGTGCTGCAGTCCATGGGGTTACAGAGTCGGACACAACTTAGCGACCGAACAACAAACAACTAACACTCATTTTTAAGATCTCTTGATGTGGGTAAGATTCCTTCCTCTGAGAAAGCATATTCATTTGTTTTAGCTTTTGTTTCCTACCATGGAGATGACATGAAGTGTGAGTACAGGGGATCCTGAACAGTCTCCAGCAGATGGGCAGTGTGGCTTTTACCACTTCTCCTTTCCACCACTTCTCACGGCAGACATCACTAAGCAATTCCAGCACTCTTTCTTAGCAAGCCTGATTGGAGCCTATGAGTCTTCCTCTTAAAGAGTGCCAGCCTTTGCTGATCGATGGTGCTTGGCCTGAAATATGTTTGCCCTTTTTGGTCCGTTAGTATTTAGTGTATGTGAATTTGATTGATTATATGGACTTCCCTGTGGCTCAGGTGGTAAAGAATCTACCGGCAATGCAGGAGGCATGGATTCCATCCCTGGGTCGGGAAGATCCCCTGGAGAAGGGAATGGCAACCCACTCCAGTATTCTTCCCTGGAGAATCCCAAGGACAGAGGAGCCTGGCAGGCTACAGTCCATGGGGTTGCAAAAAGAGGAGGACACAAGTGAGTGACTAACGCCTGCACTCCTTTCCTGCTAGCATTGCGTGGGGGCACACGTGTTATCATAATACTATCAGATTCCCTTTATATTATCTCGGTTTGCTAAGCCACTTACCCCTTCAGAGTTAGCTTTTTAAACACAAGAGTTTTTTTCAGACGTAATCTAGGATACATTAGACAACTCCCAGAAATTCCTTACAAGGTGATGATTCTGAAATAGGCCCAGTACCAGTTCCCCTTTGAGCTATGTAACTCTTTCTCAGGTACAGAATTTCTTGTGCATGCAACTGAAGGATCACCCAGGAAATGGATAGGCAGGAGATAACATTGACCTATGAACTTTTTGCCCTGTGGCAAATTGTCTTGTTCTCTCATTATAAATTTCTAGGGTTCTAGGTCCCCACACCCCACATTCTTTGTTGTTTCCATGGAACA